>NC_066583.1:592526461-593726461 GCF_024323335.1 Lathyrus oleraceus | reverse complement strand
AGCGAGTCCCTCCTAGCTTTTGTAGTTTGTTTGTTTATTGGGTGTTCATGCTTTTGTACAGTTATTTATTTACCTGCTTTACCTTATTGCATGGTGTACATATCATTGTTGTATCTGTTGGCTGGCTATGGCTGCTTGGTGATCTTTGTGAGATGAGTTCTATACCCGAACTCGAGTGCACTTAAGATAGGAGAATGGCATAGTCCTGTCAACTTGTGTGGAGTTATTCCTTAGCGAGTTGACTTGCAAGCCCATTCACTTGGTGGAGGTCATGTTGAGATCAATAATGTCACATAAGTAAGTTGTGGTTAGACATTACTTGTTCCAATATAGACCTAAGAAGCCAAGGACCTTAGTTTACCAAACCCATCTTGGCCTATTTGTAGGACGTAGTGCGAAAGTCGTTCAAGTGTAAGATTTGATACGATTGTTACGCGATACTACACTCATAAGAGTCTCTCTTGAGAATATTGTTGGAATACGAGTAGTCGTTCCTCTGATAATATCCGAAAGATGGGATTATGACTATGGGAACCTTTTGTAGAACATGTTTGGCAGGTTTAAACCTTAGTACACTCCTTTTGGGTGGTTCTTAACCTAAACTCCATGCTCGTGACTTGCGACAAACCCTTGATTCATGGTTGATCCGATCAGGCATCCTTAATATCAATGATTCTCGGGTGTTGATAAGGTGTAAACAATAATCCACCAAAATGGGTGGTTGATATTAAGGATAACATGACCCATCCCATGACCTTTGTTTGGTGTGCTCTTGATTTCTCTCCAGACTGTGCAACCTGACAGATGTTCAAGCAGATACAGCAATCCTGATTGACATGCCACTGCATTGCATTCACATCATCACATCATTTGCATTCACATCACTTAACACATGTTTATCCTTTTCAAGGGGGTTTAAATCTTCTTCTTGATTCTAGTCGGGGTTTTCTTCTTACACTGTTTATCAAATGTGAGACTGGAATCAAGGGGGTAGAATACTTTTGGAATTGATAAACATGTCATTGCATTTGCATAGTCATCCGCATGTCTTGCATAACAGGCACCGCCACAGTGTTCTCAGTTTGTTTGGTGTCCCACTAGCAGGATAGCTGACTCAAGCATTCACCGATACGGTACCCGGAGGAACCAACAGAGAGTAATGGAAAGCCTACAGGCAGAGCTCGCCGAGATGAAGATTCGCATGAATCAATTCATGGATTTGGTTCAAGGGGTGGCTCAAGGACAGCAGGAGCTTAGATTGTTGGTACAGAGGGATCCCCCTATTACTCAACCGGAGACGTTGGCTGATCCTCCAACTGGAGAGGCTAATGGTCCCAATGGACCGGGGCCTATCCCGATCCCGCATATCAATCTAGATCAACAACCCATTCAGGATGGTCAGGATGATCAGTTCCCCTTGCTTCAGGAATACTTTGGCATGGACCCCATGTTTAGGAGATTGGAAGAAAGGTTGAAGGCAGTGGAAGGACAGAATCCTCTGGGAGTAGATGTTGCTGACTTGGGGTTGGTCCCAGGTGTGAGGGTGCCACCGAAATTTAAGGTCCCGATATTCGACAAATACAATGGCAGCTCTTGCCCCAAAACTCACGTGCAAGCCTATTTCCGTAAAATGGTTGCATACTCGAATGACGAGAAGCTACTTATGTACTTCTTCCAGGATAGCCTAGCTGGGGCATCCTTGGAATGGTATATGAGGCTGGACAGAGCCCACATCCGTTGCTGGAGGGATTTGGCAGAGGCTTTCGTGAAGCAGTATCAGTATAATGCAGACATGGCTCCGGACAGAACTCAACTTCAGAATCTGTCTCTTAAAAGCAATGAGTGCTTCAGGGAATACGCTCAACGCTGGAGGGATACAGCTTCCCGTGTTCAGCCTCCTATGTTGGAAAAGGAAATGGCCAACATGTTCATGAATACTCTGCCCGGACCTTACTTGGAGCGTCTGGTAGGTTGCAATGCCTCCAACTTTGCTGATGTGGTCTCTACTGGAGAAAGGGTGGAGAATTAGCTAAAGACCTATAAGAGCCAGAGTGGAGGTGGATCCTCATCAGGGGTGAAGAAGCCGTTCATTCAGGGACAGAAGAGGAGAGAAGGGGATGCAAATGCCATATCTTCTTATCAGAACAGGGATAACCGGAGGAATAACTTTCAGAATTATCATCAGCAACAACCGGGTGACAGACCCGCTTATCAACAGAGGCAAAGGATGATGGACCGGCGTTTCGACACCCTTCCAATGTCGTACGCTCAGATGCTTTCTAGTCTTCAACAACTGCAACTTGTGCAACTGCGCACTCTGGCTCCTCCTGTTGGTAGACTTTCGGTGGGTTACGACGCCAATGCTAGGTGTAGCTTCCACTCCGGGGCACCTGGCCACAATATTGAGAACTGCAAAGCTTTTAAGCACGTAGTTCAGGACCTCATAGATTCAAAGGCCATCGACCTTGCACCGGCTCCGAATGTCGTTAACAATCCCATGCCCCAGCATGGTGGTGCGAACGTTAATATGATAGAGGGAAAAGCCAAGTCCATTAAGGATGTGTTGAAGTTGAAGACTCCATTGTTGGATATCAAAGGATGCTTGCTGAAGGCCGATGTTTTCCCCGGTTGTGGGAAGGGTTGTTTAGATTGTGCCACTCAGAGTGGAGGTTGTTTGAAGCTACAGCAGGGTATATAGGCCTTGCTCGACAAGGGTATCCTCCAGGTTGAAGATTTGTCTGTCCAAGAGTTTGTGGAGGGGGTTGAGGAAGAAGGGTTTGAAGATGCTGCTGATGAATTCGTAGATGTTGTTCCTACCGTTTCTGTAATCCATAATGATATAATTGAACTTAATTCCGATGTCTCGGATGCTTGCATTTCAATGAATGAGATTTCTGAGTACGACTGTGATATTGCTACTATCACTATTTTCTACCCAACTAATCAGATCAGTTTGCCAGAAGCGCAACCCGTGCCACCAGTGCGACGATCTACTATGACCATCACAACCCCTGGTCCTTTACCCTTCACCAGTGAAAGGGCCATTCCGTGGCATTATAGGGGAAGCGTGTATACGCACGATCATAGGGTGGAACGGCCACTGAAAGTAGAAGAGGGTCAGAAGCCTGAACTTGACGGTCCCGCAGTGGATAATGTTGGTGGAATCGGGCGATTCACCAGGAGTGGTAGACTATTCTCACCACCGGTTACCCAAGCTGATAATGTTGATGCTGTGGCAAAAGCCAAGGGCAAGCAAGCCATGAATGGGGGTACCTCTGCACCCCAGGGAGGTTCTGAGTCCACTTTTGCAAAGGATGTGGACGAGCTTCTGAGAATCATAAAGAAGAGCGATTACAAGGTAGTCGATCAGTTGATTCAGACTCCGTCCAAGATATCCATTCTCTCACTCCTATTGTGCTCGGAGGCACACAGGGAGGCACTTCTGAAGGTTCTTAATGCTGCTTATGTACCTCAAGAGATCTCGGTAAACCAACTAGAAGGGATCGTTGCCAATGTGCATACAAGCAACGGGTTAGGTTTTACTGATTCTGACTTAACGCCAGCCGGACGCAATCATAACAAGGCTCTGCACATCTCGATGGAATGCAGAGACACCGTGCTATCGCATGTTCTGGTGGATACAGGCTCCTCTCTCAATGTGCTACCCAAGAGAGCCCTGTCGAAGTTAGAAGTAGAGGGTTTGGTCTTGAAACCTTCAAATCTTATTGTGAGAGCCTTCGATGGCTCTAAGAGATCGGTGTTTGGAGAGGTAGAATTGCCAATTCTGATTGGATCACAAACCTTCAACACTGTCTTCTACGTGATGGATATCAGTCCTTCCTACAGTTGCCTACTGGGGCGTCCTTGGATCCATAATGCTGGGGCAGTCTCTTCAACTCTACACCAGAAGATTAAGTTTCCGGTCAACGGACGAATTATCACCGTCTGTGGTGAGGAAGACATCCTGGTCAGTAACCTGTCTACATTCAAGTATGTAGAGGTAGAAGGTGAAATTCATGAGACTCTGTGTCAGGCTTTTGAATCATTTCAAATCAAGGATGCAGCTCCGGTGGAAGAGGTTAAAGCGGGTGCCTCTATCTCATCCTTTAAGCAGGCACGGGCCGTGGTGGATTCAGGTGTTGCTCCCGGTTGGGGGCGTCTGTTGGAATTACCAGTGAAAGAAGATAAGTTCGGGATTGGATATCAGCCAGCTCTGACTTCTACAACACTTCAGGGGCCGATCACTTTCTCCAGTGCTGGCATCGTTCAGTATGGTCAAGTCTCTGCAGTCAACAAAGAAGATGGGGATAGTGATTGTAACATCGACAACTGGGTGCGTCCGAGGATCCCGGGTGAAGTCATCAACAATTGGTCTTCTGAGGAGATTATCCAAGTCACTCTTCTTGAAGAGTAATTTTCTTTGTTTATTCATGCATATCCAAGTCTTACGTTCCGCCCAGGGCGTAATGACTCATTGTAGGGCCCGTCTATGTGACACTTGCATTTTTATCATAAATAAAGGACGTCTTTTTGCATTCAAATATTTCGTTCACTATCTTTCTATTTTTGCAGTTTTTCAAAATAAAAAAAAATGGCAATGTTTTGTTTAGTTTTCACTTCTTGTTCACACTCATAAGCACATACCATCACTCATGCAGATGCACATCACTGGATCCTATTGATAACGGTTCTGCTACGGCTCGCTTCGACTTTGAAAAATCCAATCTTTCAAGCTGAAGAAGAGGATGATGAAGACTGTGAACTCCCTGAAGAGCTTACCAGGTTATTAAAACAAGAGGAAAGGGTTATTCAACCGCATCGAGAGTCTGTTGAAGTGATTAATCTCGGCACCGAGGACGCCAAGAGAGAAATCAAGATAGGGGTTGTTTTGAGAGATGATGTGAAGAAAGGGTTGATTGAATTGCTGCAAGAATATGTTGACATCTTCGCCTGGTCTTATCAGGACATGCCTGGGCTGGACACAGACATCGTGGTACACCGCTTGCCCCTCAAAGAAGGTTGTCCTCCGGTCAAGCAGAAGCTCAGAAGAACGAGACCAGAGATGGCTGTCAAGATAAAGGAAGAAGTGCAAAAGCAGTTGGATGCAGGGTTTCTAGCAGTCACCAATTATCCGCCATGGGTTGCGAACATCGTCCCAGTACCTAAGAAGGATGGAAAGGTACGGATGTGTGTCGACTACCGGGATCTGAACAGAGCTAGCCCTAAAGATGATTTCCCATTACCTCACATCGACATTTTGGTGGATAATACAGCTCAGTTCTCGGTATTCTATTTCATGGATGGCTTTTCTGGCTATAACCAAATCAAGATGGCACCAAAGGACATGGAAAAGACAACTTTCATAACCCCATGGGGCACCTTCTGCTACAAGGTGATGCCGTTTGGTCTGAAAAATGCCGGAGCAACATATCAGCGAGCGATGGTGACTTTGTTCCATGATATGATTCATCATGAAATCGAGGTTTATGTGGATGATATGATTGCTAAATCTCAGACAGAAGAAGAAGATTTGGTGAATCTGCAGAAATTGTTTGAACGGTTAAGGAAATTCAAACTGAGGCTTAATCCGAACAAGTGTACTTTCGGGGTGAGATCGGGAAAATTGTTGGGTTTTATTGTTAGTGAAAAAGGGATTGAGGTGGATCCTGACAAAGTGAAAGCAATACAGGAAATGCCTGAGCCAAGAACCGAGAAGCAAGTCCGTAGTTTCTTAGGGAGGTTGAACTACATTGCAAGGTTCATCTCTCACCTAACAGCCACGTGTGAGCCGATTTTCAAATTGCTGAGGAGAGATCAGGCTATCAGGTGGAATGAAGATTATCAAAGGGCTTTCGAGAAGATAAAAGAGTATCTACAGAAACCTCCGATCCTTATACCTCCGGTTCCTGGGAGACCTCTGATAATGTACCTATCAGTGACTAAGAACTCGATGGGGTGTGTATTGGGACAGTATGACAAGTCTGGTCGAAAAGAGCATGCCATATACTACCTTAGCAAAAAGTTTACCGACTGTGAAATCAAATATTCGCAGCTTGAGAAAACTTGATGTGCTTTGGCCTGGGCTGCTCGCCGACTGAGGCAGTATATGTTGAACCATACTACCTTGTTGATTTCTAAGATGGATCCAGTGAAGTATATCTTTGAGAAGCCGGCTCTCACCGGACGTGTTGCCCGTTGGCAAATGCTACTGACAGAGTATGATATCTAGTATACATCCCAGAAAGCCATCAAAGGGAGTATTCTGTCATACTATCTTGCCGAGCAGCCGATTGATGAATATGAGCCGATGAAGTTTGATTTTCCAGATGAAGACATCATGTTCCTCAAGATGAAAGACTGTGAAGAGCCAGTTGTTGAGGAGGGACCTGATCCAAACGAAAAATGGACTTTGTTGTTTGATGGGGCTGTCAATGCTAGAGGAAGTGGAATTGGTGCTGTCATTACAACTCCGAAAGGTGCCCACATACCTTTCACCGCTCGTTTGACTTTTGAGTGCACAAATAATGAAGCTGAGTACGAGGCCTGTATCTTGGGTATTGAGCAAGCCATTGATTTGAGAATCAAGACTTTGGACATCTTCGGAGATTCAGCTCTGGTGATCAATCAAGTGAATGGTGATTGGAATACTCTCCAGCCTACTCTGATCCCCTACAGAGACTACACGAGAAGACTGTTGACTTTCTTCACAACAGTAAAATTGTATCATATACCTCGTGATGAGAACCAGATGGCAGACGCACTTGCTACTCTATCCTCCATGATCAAGGTAATTCGTTGGAACCATGCTCCCAGGATCGATGTGATGCGCCTTGACAGGGCCGCATATGTGTTTGCTGCTGAACTGGTAGTCGACAACAAGCCCTGGTATCACGATATCAAGTGCTTTCTGAAGAACCAAAAGTACCCTGCAGGGGCATCCAACAATGACAGAAAGACTTTGAGAAGATTGGCAGGCAGTTTCTTCTTGAACAAAGACGATGTGCTGTATAAGAGGAACTTCGACATGGTTTTGCTCAGATGCGTGGACAGACACGAGGCAGACATGTTAATGCAGGAAGTTCATGAAGGTTCCTTCGGTACTCATGCCGGCGGACATGCAATGGCTAAGAAATTGTTGAGAGCGGGTTATTATTGGATGACCATGGAGTCAGATTGCTTCAAATATGCTCGGAAGTGTCATAAATGCCAGATTTATGCTGATAAGGTGCATGTACCGCCGAATCCTCTGAATGTGATGTCTTCGCCGTGGCCATTTGCCATGTGGGGCATTAACATGATTGGAAAGATTGAGCCGACTGCTTCCAATGGGTATCGCTTCATCCTTGTTGCCATCGACTATTTCACCAAGTGGGTCGAGGCAGCGTCGTTCGCGAATGTCACCAGACATGTGGTTGCCCGTTTCATCAGGAAAGAAATCATTTGTCGCTATGGGATTCCCGAAAGAATCATTACTGATAATGGTTCTAATCTCAACAACAAAATGATGAAGGAGTTGTGTCAGAACTTCAACATTCAGCATCACAATTCTTCCCCTTACCGCCCTAAGATGAACGGCGCTGTTGAGGCGACAAATAAGAACATAAAGAAGATTGTGCAGAAGATGGTCGTCACGTACAGAGATTGGCATGAAATGCTACCCTTCGCCTTGCATGGGTACCGCACTTCAGTACGTACATCGACCGGGGCAACCCCTTACTCCCTGGTGTATGGTATGGAAGCAGTCTTACCTGTTGAAGTGGATATTCCTTCTCTAAGAGTCTTGTTGGATGTCAAGTTAGACGAAGCCGAATGGGTTCAGACAAGGTTCAATGAGCTAAGTCTTATCGAAGAGAAGCGAATGGCAGCCATTTGTCATGGGCAGTTGTATCAGAGTCGGATGAAGAGAGCCTTTGATCAGAAAGTGCATCCTCGTTGTTTCCAAGTCGGAGATTTAGTGTTGAAAAGGATCCTTCCTCCTCAGACAGATCATAGGGGCAAGTGGACTCCTAACTATGATGGACCGTATATTGTCACCAAGGTTTTTGATGGTGGGGCCTTAATGCTTGCAACTATGGATGGTGAAAACTTCACTTCCCCTGTGAACTCAGACGCTGTTAAAAAATACTTCGCATAAAATAGACCCACTGGACAGTAAAAAGAATAGTCCAGGCAAAAAATGGGCATCCCGACGAACCAAGAAAATGAAAAGGTTCGGGCAAAAATTAGGGACAAAAAAAAAAAGATTGTACACCCGGTAAGTTGAAAACCTGAAAAGGCAGCTTAGGCAAAAATGGGTATCCCGGTGGATTGAAAACCCGAAAAGGGCGATCCAGGCAAAAGTTAGGGATTAAGCGAATGACTGCGTTCTGAGTAGTTCTGAATCTCATCTCGTGCCAATGACTGGAAATTTTCGAAAGGTAGGAAACAATCCAATCACCTTCTCAGAAGGCTGATCATCTGGAGGATCTTGAAGACGGGCAGGTCATAGCAGAATTGGAACCCAATAGAAATCCATTTCACATCGCCATTAGATTAATTTCTGTTCTTATCTTTTGTGCGATTACCTCTTTCCAGGGATTGCTTCCTGATGTAAATGCCTATTCAGAGGCCATTCAATCAATAAAATCATGTTATTCAGTATATCTCTATTTTCATTTTCATTTTACTGTTTTGTTTGCAAAAATGACGTCCGAATTTTTGATAAACATTGCATCACGACACATAAGGGCTTTACAGGTACATGCTTAATAAACATTTAAAATTGCTGTAAATTTTAAGTGCTTTGGATTGTCTATTCAGAACACATACCCTCGGGGCATTTCCTTAAAATCCCCTGCAGATGATCGTGAATATCTTCCCCAGCGAAGTCACCAACAGACGAATCTGGTGTCTTATCCCTACAGAGCTGAGCAGAGTGTTGGATTCTTCAATCCCCAGCAGGTTCTCACATTTGTACTTCCCCAAGCGTTTGTTTCAGGACATACACTCCCCAGTAGAGTTGACAGTGCCAGACTATATATCCCCAACGGAGTTGACAGTGCCAGACTGTTTCTTCCCAGCAGAAGTGGCTGCTCCTTAGAGTTCGATGCCAGATCGATAATCCCAATGCCAGATCCATGGTTTCTTTCCTTGAAGCAGAACCTCGGTATCGTATCAGTGTTTGCTCCCCCTGCTGAGTCATCTCTCGCAAATCCTGGTTGCCAGAATCATTGTAGCTTTCCTCAGCAGCAGGCTTCCAATGCCATTCTTTCCCCGATCAGAGTCTCGGTATGGCTAGTCATCTCCCCACAGAGTTCATTGTGGTGTGTATCTCCAGCAGCCTGGCCAGAGCCCAGAGGATGGTAATCATTTCCCCAGCAGATCCCCTTGCCTCGGCTTGGCATTCTACCCAGCATTTCGCATCCCTGCATGTAGAATCATATTGCATTGCATCCCTCCAAATCGCGTAGCATTTCCATTTTCATGGAGCATTACGCCATTGAAAAATTCAAACATACGCATTGTAAGCATAAAACATTCTCGGTATCCCAAGTGATAAGCTAGAAGTTGTTTCCAATACTCAGACTGAAGATCGTTCATGACTTACCTTTGTTATCCCCAGCAAGTGTCATTGGCCCATGCGCCGCCTCTATTATCATTCCCTATTTCTGCCGATGCTGACAGGCATGCAGTTTTCCCGGTATTCAGACCGAAGTGGCATTCAGGCCAGTTTTCCGGTATCCAGACCGAAGGGGCGTTCAGGCCAGTTGTCCGATGTTCAGATCGAAGAAGTTTCCGACGATCAGGTCGATGCAACTTGTGGCATTCAGGCCAGTTTTCCGGTATCCAGACCGAAGTGGCGTTCAGGCCAGTTGTCCGATGTTCAGATCGAAGAAGTTTCCGACGATCAGGTCGATGCAACTTGTGGAATTCAGGCCAGTTTTCCGGTATCCAGACCGAAGTGGCGTTCAGGCCAGTTGTCCGATGTTCAGATCGAAGAAGTTTCCGACGATCAGGTCGATGCAACTTGTGGCATTCAGGCCAGTTTTCCGGTATCCAGACCGAAGTGGTGTTCAGGCCAGTTGTCCGATGTTCAGATCGAAGAAGTTTCCTACGATCAGGTCGATGCAACTTGTGGCAATCAGGCCAGTTTTCCCGGTATCCAGACCGAAGTGGCATTCAGGCCAATGTTCAGGTATTCAGACCGAAGAGGCATTCAGGCCAGTTTTCCCGATGTTCAGATCGAAGTCATCTCCAGTATTCAGACTGATGAGCGGCATTCAGGCCGTGGTTATTTCTGTGTTACCATTTATTTTGGTATCCAGGTTAACATTCTTTTTCGGTATTCAGACTGACTCTCACCGTACCAGTCAGATTCTTCTTTCAAGACCACTTCTTTGCCGATTCTGACAGGCATTGTTACTTCACTTCACTTCAGTGCAAATTTTTGGGCTTTTATTGTATTCAATCCCTTGATACCTCGAAAGTGCGAAAGCCGCCGCTATCTTCTTTTCGGGTCCCCAGTTGATTGAATAGGGGCAGCTGTAACAGGCGCATGGGAGGCCCAAATGCAAATGATTTGGCATGCTGAAGTCATAACAAGCTGAAATGGACGTGCAGATATGATGGAATTGGATTGTGCATGAAGTTTCAACATTGTTTCCATAATTGCACCCAAACTTTCTCCTCTTCGAAAATGCATCTTATCAAAATCAAACATGGCCTTGTGGGTAATGGTTGGAGAGGTCTTGACATGAGGAACAATTGTCATGTTGAACAAAAATCCATTTGGAGTTGGGAAATTAATGAAAACTGATCATAAAGTTCAAGGTGCAAAACATGTGTATGTGAATTTTGCCAAAATGGATCAACTTCAAGCCCTTCTGTTTTAATGATGCAAGCCTCAAATGACAAAACCTTCAACATCAAAGTTGTAGATCTTTTCAAGACAATCAATTGCAACTTAAATTTTACATCATTTAGAATTTTTATGAGAGTGGTATGGGCACTTAAAGTTGGACTTTTTCACATTTCAATGACTTTGGTCCAAAGTGACCTATAATGTTTTGTATTATCACATGTATTTATTTTAGGATTATGAAAATTTGTTCAACATAACAAATGAAGTTGACATCTTAAACTTTCCAATGCATTTGATCCCACCTCAATATCATGAAAAATAAATGAGTTATGTCCTTGGGAAGTTGACCCAAAATTAGGGTTTCAGTCAAAATTACCTATAATGTTTTGAAATGAATGATGACCTTCCAAGCTTCAAATAAAACTTTGATGAACATGAAAGTTGTTCATATGGTTCTTAAGAAAATTGCTTCGCTTGGGGTCATCATCATTTTACAAACATATCAAAAGTTAGGTCTCAGTGGATTTTAAAATAGTTAGATGAATTGACTGATCAACTCCTCAAGTCCATACCTCAAATCTTGATGAATTGATGATTGAGGACACTAAAACAAGCTCAAATATGAATGAAATGATGAATGAAAGAAATTCCCTTGATTATATTTGATCATAGGTTGAGGTTGCTTCATAAGCAAGGCACAACCAATGCACAACTGAATTAGGGTTTCCTTGGGAAACAAGCCTCAAGCCCTTTGGTTTATCTTGATCAAATTGATAAATTGAGATACTTGGGAGGCATATATAATAATTGAGAGCTTTATGAACCATTGGCATGCTTGCTTTCACCTTCACCTGGCCATTCTTTGAGCATAAGGTCTCATAGGAGCTTTGGATCACATGATTGCTCAAGCTACAAAACAAAAGATGTTAGTGACATATTTTTGTGCTTTTGGTTAGTAAACAAAATAAGAAAAGAAATAGTATACAATTCAAGCATGCTTGGTGGTCTCAAACCAACTCATAAGTCCCAACCCAATAGGTTAAGGAGCTAATATGCTATGATCCTTGAGGCAAATGCAAAGTGCAATGATATGATGCCATGAGGGATCTTAGGGTCAAAATTGAGGTCTTACAGAGATGAAGAGACTAATCCTAAGCATAAAATTAAAATTTAAGAGTTGAAAAGATCTTACCAATGAGATACAATCCAACAGACAAGAATGTCATATAGAAAACCTATTTTCCCTTTGGACTTTGAATCAAGCAATATCATTAGGCAAATAACAGTATGAAGAGTAAGGCATCAAATAAAGATAGACCCATCCAAGCAAGCAACTTCACAGCTAACAATCTTCTTTGCCTTTTGTAGAAGAAATTCAGGATCATCAAGTTATTGACAAGCTAGAGATCAATTTAACAAGAGTCGCCACCGCGCTTCTATTGTTTCCAAGGGAAAAGGGAAAAAGTACGAACAAAACCCAATAATTAATAAGTTTTTAAATAAAAACTAATAAAAGTCAGAGATCACAAGTAAGGGGGTTGGTTACACAGAGGGAAGGTGTTAACACCCAAAGTGTCCTAGGTACTCCTAGGGAGCCCTTTTTGTGTGCATATGTATTTTGCACAAAGTGATGTTTACAAACAAATAGAATGGGGGGATGAGAAAAGAATTCACTAATTATATTTTTGTGTTTGGAAAGACCTTCAGTCTTGTGCCTACGTACCAACATAAAAATGAGGGATCAAAACCTCGTAGTTCGTGCTATAAATTTCAAAATGAGTGTGTTGGTTTTAACAAAATTTAAGTTTGAAAGGCACAAAGGCCTAAAATGGTTTGAATGAGTTAGTTCTTTTTGGCCTTTTGAAAGTTTAAGTCAAGTATAGTTAAGTTCATTTACAAGTTTGATTTAAGAAACTAAGTTTGAAAATGCAATGGCATAAGGCCAAAGTTTCTACCTTTTTTGCAAAAAAAAAGTAGTCAAAGTTTAGAACAAAAGTAGTTCACACAAAGAAGTTTTTGAAAATGGAGGGAGATATTTTGAAATTAAAGAAATAGGGATAAGATGAAGAGACTATCATATGCACAAAATTAAAAGTTTAGAGTTGAAAAGATCTGACCAAATGGGTAGCAATCCAATAGACAAGTATGTCAATAGAAACCCATAATTCCCTTGGACTTTTAGAATCAAACAACACACAAATGCACAATTATATCAATCTTGAAGAGCAAAGGTATCAAATAAAGATGGCCTCATCCAAGCTTATCCACTTCATGATCTTCTTCAAAATAGCCTATGGAGCAGATGAATTCCACAAGTCACAGGTTCAACATAACAACTTAACAATGATCAATGTTGCAGATGAACTGGAGAGATCTTGAATGATGTATCAAATGAATTTGAAATTGCAAGTACTTGGTTCTTCAACAAATTAGCATTGGCCAAGTCCATTAGAAAAGGAATGTTGCCTAAGTTCTAAGTCCAATTGGTCCACAGATCAAGCCAACAGTCCAGACAAAAGTTTTTTAGGGTTTCTGTTGTTATTATGTACATTAATGGTCAAAGACCAAACAAAAAAGCAAAGTATATTCTAACAAAATAATATTACACAATATGGTCCAAATGGACAAAGTGAAAAATTACATTAACATAAACCATTAGAATGATATGTATAATGGCAAATGATATAAAGTGCTAAAAGTAAATTGCATTAAAGTAAAAGCTTGAAAGTAAAAGTTAATAGTTAGTAAGTTAGTAGTTAGTTTTGTTTTGCTTTTGATTTCAAGACATTCTTTGGAGAACACTCAACCCACTTGCCACGAGCATTGATCCTTGAACCAAAACATCTTCCAAAGGAAGGAAAGAAGGCCAAGTTTCCACACAATACCATGGAAGAGGGGAGACTTACAATCTCATTAACTAGAATGCTTATGCCTTTTGTGTCACAAATTTAGCGCTATGTTAAGCAATCGTAATTGGACTTATATAGAAGCCACAACTATTTGAGGCCGGGCAATAGACTTTTAGTGTTAATGCATGTTGGAGACATAGTATTATGAACTATGCTCATGAAACATACCACACACACAAAAATATGCAAAAGGTGTGTCCTAATCTCATCCATACTCATGTTAATCTTTCAATCAACTAGCATTAGGACTTTGAGATGTCATTGGCCAATTGGAAATGAATGGATGAAGAAGGGGAATTATATGAAGAGGGAAGGGGGTGAATGAGATCACAAATTGGTCAAATGAGGACTTTTACCAAATTAATATCATTCATTCATTTTGGGAGATGGAATGTACATTCTATCAATCCCCTAAATCCAATGATATTAACTTGACAAAGTCAAATCAACCTTGACCAAGGCCCAACAACAAATAAGAAACTCAATTAAGTCAATACAAATGGTCAATACGATTAAAAAGGTATTTATTCAATTAAAAATGATAAAATAGTGCATTAAATTCAAATATGTTTTGTCCAAATCCTAAAATCTCATCAAAACACCAAATAAATGGCCATGAGATTTGTCATAGGTTAAACAAGGTCAAAGGACCTTGGAGAAAAAATTTCATAATTTTTGGACACTTAAAAATATTTTTAAACAATTAAAAAACAAATGCAAAATCTATTAATTCATGAAAAATATTAATAATGATCCAAAAAATAATTTTAATTCGGAATATGAAAGATAAAAATATTTGAATTTTTTTGGTGAAAGTCCCATATTTTTTGGATCAATATTGAATTTAATATGAATTATTGAAGAAAAGGAAATTAAAATAAAATTCATAAAATCCCAAAATACGTGGACCATCAGATCTCCCTCATTAATTGAGGTGGCAAATCTGATGATCCAAAACGCACGTTACACAAAGACCTAAGTCAACCGCGTCGCACAAATGGTATTCACAAGGAACGGTTATGATTAAAACGTGGGACATGGATCATATGGCTCAGACTCAAGACACATCATCACCGGAGCCAGAGCTCCGGTTGTCTTCTCCGGTGAGCTCCACCGGACTGGTCAAGATAAAATATCAAATAAAATACAAAACAGGGAGATGATCTTAAAGAAAAAACATCACTGAGCACGAATATGACCTCCAATTCCTCCAATTCCAAATATATTAAGAGATATGTGGAATTGAAAAATGAGGTACATGATATGAGTTGCTTCGATTTGACCTCAAAGCAACTCAATCTTCTTGCCTACATTGGTAGGACTTCAGCCAACTCAAGAATCAATGGAATTGAGCAAGAATTAAGGAGAATCGAAGAGTTTAAAATTTCTGCAAATTACCTTCAATGGAGGTCTGAACTTGATAGATCTTGATCTGAATTGTGCCTGGCTTCACTTCAATTGCTTGCAAGAGAGGAATGGAAATGTTTAGAAGCAATGGATTCCTGGAGAATTTAATTCCAAAATAGTGGAGATTCAAGCTCAAATTCAAATGAATTTATCAGGGTTATCCTTTGAGAGTGAAGGGTTTTCAATGGAGATTCAAAGCTGGTGCAATGTGTGTGTGATTTCTGAGTAAATGCAGCTGTATTAATAGCCAAATCCATGTGATATTTGCACACTCTTTTCAACCTTCCAAATTTGGAAAATGATGATATCATGGTGCATGGGCGCGCACAGGCCCATGGAATGATAGCTTGAAGTCCAAAATGAATGATCAGATGTGTTGAAGCAAGCTTGAAATGCAAGGCAATTGAACATTGTTGTTTGAAGTTGGATCCATGCCAAATGAGATCAGCCTGTTTAAGCCATGCGCAGCCTATGCATTTCAAGTCCAAAATGGATGAGTTTGAGCTCTTTGGAAAGGTGAGATCAAGAGGAACAAGTTTGATGTTGAACACTTTTTCATTTGGACCTTGTAACTTGGAGAAATTTGAGGTGGAAGTTTGGAAAATTTTGGCATATCAAAATTTTTCTAAGTGCCAAGCCATATGTCTCAATGTGCAACTTGGAAATCTTTCATCTCATAAAGATTGAGCAAGTTATGGCTTTGGGAAGTTGACTTTCAAATTAGGGTTTAGACAAAATGACCTATAATGCTTCAACATAGAAAATGATTTTCCAAGCAAAACTAGCTCTAGGTATCAACATGAAAGTTGTTTATAATGTCATTTAGAGTAAGTTTGCGCTTGGTCAAAAGCCTTAAGGTCTTTTGTTATCAAAGGGAGAAAACTCAACCTAAACCAACAATCCACCATGTGAGGAAGGCTTCAACATGCTAGTGAGGGGTTAACCCTATAATAAGTATGGAAGACTTATAGTCCAATCACTAAGGATAAGGTGAGGTTTACATCAACCACTATGATAACTCAAACCTATGACTAATGTTTATGAAAAAAAAAAGGTTTTAACAAAGGTGGCCATTGGAACCACAAAAACAAACTTGAAGTGAGTTGTATTTACAAGTTAGAAGTATTTACAAAATGAAGTCAAAGTTGACTTAAGGTTCATTCATAATGAGTATTAATGAAAAGAGTTTGAAAAATCAAAGGCATATGGCCTAGGTTTATAGTTTTGAAAACAATGTCAAAGTTTGCACAAAATGAGTTTGGCTTGGGTTAGAATGGAGAGAAGAAGAGAAGGGTTAGTCCTAAAGCATACAAATATGAGAGAAGAGATAAAACCCTTGGAGTTCCCTTTCTTGAAATCATAAAGATGATTCAAGATGCTCCTTTCCTTTGGACTTAGCAAGCAACAAGAAATCAAAACAAATATACATTCAAGCTCCTGGGATCTCCATTTGGCTTGTCTCTTATAACTTGGCTATTCATGACAATGGTCCTTCTTACTATCTCAAGATGGAATCCCTATCACACAAGAACAAATAATCAAAAAGTTTACAACACAATAAGAGGAATGGACAAAGAATGAGTTTGGATTAAGGGTCATTTGAAGTCAACTTTAAGATTTAGCATTCTAAAGGCATGAGGCCTAGTTTCTCTTCAACAAGTTTAGCATTCTAAAGGCATGAGGCTAGTTGCTCTTGAACTCCTTTAAGCATAGGTAAGGTCCTAATTCTAAGTCCTTTCTCCTTTTTGCATTAGGTTCACACAAACAAAGACAAAACAAACACAAAGCAACAATATATTTATATATAATAATGAGCTCAAGTGAGCAAAAGAAAAATGACATAAGCATAAAATATGAGCTCAAGTGAGCAAAGTAAAAAGCAATATGAATAAATGAGCAAGAAATAAAGTGCATTAAAATAAATTGCAAGAAATTAAATGCTTGAATTAAAGTTAGTAGTTAATGGTCAAATTTAGTGTGTCATAAGACAATTTAGCGCTATGTTAAGCAATCGTAAGTGGACTAATATAGAAGTCACACCTATCTGAGGCCGGTCAATAAAACTATAGGCAAATATACACAAGTTAGAGATCATGACTAGTAAGCCAAGCTCCTACAACTTACCATGCCAAAAGAAAAGAAAGGAAACCTTGTATGGACTTTAGGCTTTTTGCTTAACCAAGAAGCAACCTATCTTGGACACAAAGCAACTTACTTGATCTTTGATCAAGTTATGTTTGATTTGGATCAAAGAAGGTTAAGTCTCTCATATGTCAAGACCAACCACAAATCATTAACTCTCTGGCCAAAATAAAAAGAAGAAATGAGATGAAGATGAATTGAAATGGAAAGAATAAAAGGAGAATTCAAATGAAATATCAAAACACAATGATCAAATGTGAAACAAATCATCATCAACCAATATAAAACAGAAGAGAAATGGAGATTAGAAGTCAACAAGGTCAACCATATTTTTTGGTATTTTTGAAATTAAAATAAATGCAAAATTAAAATGGACAAAATATGGTCAAACCTCAAATTCAATTCAAATCAACTTCAAAAAGTCCAATTGAATTATCATAGGTCTAACATGGTCAAACAAGGTTTGACAAATTTTCTCAACATTTTTTGAAAACAGAAACTATTTAAAATCAATTAAAAAACAATAAAATATAACACAAATGAATTAAAATCTCAAATAAATCTCAAATCAATTAAGAAATTAATGAGAATATTTTTCATAGACTTATCATGATCCATATGTGTTAAGACAATATTTTTGGAATTTTCAGATATCAAAAAGTATTTAAAATGAATTAAAAACTATTAAAAACAAAATAATTCACAAAAAATATTAAATAAAGTCACAAAAATAATTAAAAATCAGATTATGAAACTAGATTTTTCAAGAAAAACTTTGCCATTGGTCTCATATTTTTGTGACTTCAATTAAAATAGTTATGAATTTTTGAAAATAAAAGAAATTAAAACAGAAATAATAAAATAGGAAAAATGCGCACCCCTTGGATCAGTTTCATTAAATGACGTGGCTACATCCAATGGCTCAGAGGCGCTGGAGTACCATGGTCATAAGTCAAGCGCGAAACAAAAACATTTAAAACAAGTCATCCAAACACACGGCCACGATTAGATCATTTGAGTGAGATCCAAAGGCACAGGTTCATCCGCGTGGGGATGGTGGTGGAAACCACCATCTTCTCCGGCCAGCAAACGACTTCCGGCCACCACGCGCAGGCTTTTGCAAGTTAATGAAAATAAGCAAACGTGGTACCAAAATGAAGCTGGGGTGATGTACATCACCCCTGTAACCTTGGATTATGCTCAATGTTTCTATTAAGTGAGAAATCTGAGCTTGAAATTCAAGATATGCAAACTGAAATGGCTCAAATTAGGAAATCAAGACCACCACTGGTCTGCCTCTTGCTCGAGGACTTCAGAAAACAGTTTGAACACAAGCAATTCACATCATGGAGCAAGATTTAGATCAAAATTGTTAGATGATAAACCTTTGAAGTGCAGCTTTAAACAACATGATCTGCTCAAATTCTTGCTTCCACTTTGATCTTGAGATGATGAGGATGCAAGGCTAAGGAATTGGAACTTGAAGATCAACCAAGGAAGTTGAAATTCAAGCTTGAATTTGAGAAACAAAAATTGGAATTCCTTTGAGTGAGGTTAGGTTTTGATTTTAGCAGAGCTTCAGATCACCATAAGGTTGAGATTTGAATGAGGGGGAGCATGTATTTATAGTTGAACCTGATGCCAAGTGAGGAAATACTCATGTGCATGATCATTGGGTCCTCCATGCATGGGCCTGTACAGGAGCATGTGAGGCCCAAACTTGGATAGAAATGAATGCTGATATCATTTGAAGTTGAAATGGACGTGCAATTGTCATGGTACTGGCTTGTGCATGAAGATACAAAGTGAATTGCATAATTGGACCTACGCATTCATCTCTTCGAAAGTCCCACGTAGAAAATCCAAACATGGTAGTGTGAGTAATGGTTGCAAAGCTCTTGACATAAGGAACAAAATCTATATTGGGAAAAAATCCATTTAGAGTTTGGAAATTTGTGAAAACTGGCCTTGAAGTTTGAGGTACAAAACATGTCTAGGTTTTCTTTGAAACATTTCCCAAAAGTGACCAACTTCAAGCCCTTCTGTTTCAATGATGCAAGCCTCAAATGGAAACACCTCCAACATAAAAGTTGTATATATTTTCAAGATGATCAAATTGGACTTAAATTTTGCATCATTTGGATTTTTGATGAGAAAGTTATGGGCACTTGAAGTTGGACATTTTTCAAATTCAATGGTTTTGGTCCAAAGTGACCTATAATGTTTTGTATTATCACATGTGTTTAGTTTAGGATTATGAAATTTTGTCCAACATAACATTTTAAGTAGACATCTTAATATTTCCAATGAAATTGGTCTCACCTCAAAAACATAAAAATTAAGTAAGGTAGGTCCTTGGGAAGTTGACCTAAAATTGGGGTTTCAATCAAAATGATCTATAATGTTTTGAAATGAATGATGACCTTCCAAGTTTCAAATGGATTTTTTTATGAACATGAACATTGTTCATATGGTTCTTAATAACATTGTTTCTCTTGGGGTCATTTTCATTTGACAAACACATCAAAAGTTATGTCTCAGTGGATCTCAGTTTGGTCAGATGACTTGACTGGTCAACTTCTCAAGGCCAAACTTCAAATATTGATGAATTAATGATTGAGGATACTCACACAAGCTCATATATGTACAAAATAATGAATAAAAGAACTTCCCTTGATTGGATTTGATCATAGGTTGAGGTTGCTTCATGAGCAAGGTACAGTCAAAGCACAGTTCAATTAGGGTTTCCTTGGGAAACAATCCTCAAACCCCTTGGTTTATCTTGATCAAATTAGCAAATTGAGATACTTGGGAGGCATATATGATGATTAGGAACTTTGTGGACCATTGTCATGCTTGTTTTCATCTTCATCTAGCCACTTCATTGAGCATAGGAACCTCCTAGGAGCAGGGGATCTCATGATTACTTGAGCTTCAAAACAAAAGATGTTAGTGACATATTTTTGTGCTTTTGGTTAGTAAACAAAATAAGAAAAGAAATAATATACAATACAAGCATACTTGGGGGTCTCAAACCAACTCACACAAGTCCCAACCCTAGGGTTAAGGAGCCACGCATGCTATGATCCTTGAGGCAATGCAATGAGCAAATGATATGATTCCATGAGGGATCTTAGGGACAAAATTAGGGTCCTACACTCTTATGTATAAATCTCTCCATAATCAGATGTTTATTTGAATCCTAAGTGCATTACACAAGGAATTGAGGTTTTGTCCATTGCATTATACCACTTATGGGTGAATTTGCAAAAGATCACATTACTACTTTTATAAAGCAAGCTTTATGCCAAAAACTCACTCTTTCACCCTTGAAACGTGTCCCTAAAGATCACAAACAATCTTAAGAGATCAGAAGCAACCTTGTAGAGGCTAAGGAAATAGGACAAACTCCTTGAAACTCAACAATTCATGCAAACTTCTCATTCATTCTCAACCAAAACCATAACTTCACAACTTTTGTTTCTAACTAGTTCCAATCCTCACTATTTTCCTATAAACAGAGGGATCCCTTAAGTCTCAAAACACAACAATTACCCCTCAACACTTCATCAAACTCCCATTACATTAGAATTTTCAAAAATACACTATTTTTGCAAGTTCTCTAACCAAACTTATTCTCCACGTGTATCTTCCAAACAAACACCACAAATCATCTCTAGACACCATTTAGAGATTGTTTAATCACTTAAACAAGTTCTGTAGCCTCTATTTTATCATTCACCATTTCACCTCTTCATTTTGCAAGAACATTTGTGTGAGATAATACAAGTTGTTTCTGGCCATTCTCATTGTTCAAACATTATCCTCAAGGATCAACAAGGCTAGTAGAATCTCTCTCTTATCTCTTTATTAGCTAAGAAGAAGCATTGGACTTTCTCCAATAGGTAAGTGCACTTACACTTGAAAACTATTGTTCATGCATCATTCTTGAATATTTATTGACGTAAAAATATATTATATAGTGTGTTTGTTGTATGTTTGCTACTATATGCATTATACCATGCTCATGCATTGAGATTTTATTATTTGGAAATTAAAAGTGAAGTTCTGGTTTTTTCCTTGACATGCTTTGTACATTGAGTTTTAGGATGAGATAATGATACCATTAGATTCCTTGCAAAAAATATAGAAATTTAGGTTCTTACGGTTTTGAATTTCATGGAAAATTGAGAGAGTTATGGTTGTTGGAAGTTTGAAATTTTTTTGAAAGAAACATGCAAGACCACGAGAAAGAAGATGATGAGTTGATGTCATTTTCCAGTTTATGGATTCACTTTATTATATGTACTAATGTTTGTAAATAAGTTAATGTATGTATCACCGCTTTAGCGGTTAGAGTGTTTGTTTAGGATTTATGTGTGCAAGAGGTATGGGGTTCGAATCACCCTCATTGTATACCAATTTTTATTCTTTATTTTTTTCCCTATTTATTTTTTCTATTTTTCATAACTTCAAAGACTCATAACTTGATGATCCTCAAGCCTTTTTGAGCCACTCTTTTTGCTATGTGTTCATAATTTTGTCTATTTTATGATGGTGAAAAGAAATTACAGAATTAATATATTTTTCACATACTTATATTTGTCTAAAGTTGGTATCTTTTTAGGATTGTTTTAGAGTTTCAAATGACCTTCTTTGGTTGATACTTTAATTTTTCTTGATCACCATGACTTGTATGAATATTGTGCATCATATATGAACTTTTTTTGATGTTGTTAATATGTGCCTCTTGGTTTTGACCTAAGTTTGACTTACTTTAATGTATGTTTACATGTTTATGTTATTTGAACTTTGGTTAATATGCCATGAACTTTTGTGTGCTTATTTTTTCATTAATCCATGATTCACATGTCATTATTTCATGTCTTGTTGAACCTTTGTGTGCATGTGTCCCCTTGTGTTTGTATTTGTTTATGTGTTTACAATTGTTTTAAACTTGTAATAACATGTCTTTGTATGACTTGTATGCTTACATGTTCAAACTTTTCATATGATGTTGAACCTTTGATTGTGATCATATTGAACCTTAAGATGCATGTCTTAACTTGTTTTCATGATTAAGTTGATGTTATGTCTAAACCATGTCTTACTTAATGCATATACATATTCATTCATACTTATTATGACATCCATATACATGTTCATGAATTGTTATGTCATTCATCTTTGTTTCTTCATGATGATATATCCATGTCATTCATATTCATGTTAACTTTAGACATCTTTGATTGATGTTGTTGTATCTTTGTTCATGTTCACATGTTGTACATATGTGTATACATACCATGCTTGATATTATTATGGTCATGCTTCCATATCTTTGTTGATATCATGTATGAACATCTTCTTTACCATTTGTTTATCTTTGTTGATGTCATGCTTGAACACGTTCTTTATCATGTGCTTATATTTGTTGATGTCATGCTTGAACATCTTCTTAATTTTCTTATCTTTGTGGATGTCATGTTTGAACACCTTCTTCATCCTTGTTTGTCCTTCTTGATGTCGTGCTTGAACATCTTCTTTACCATTTGTTTATCTTTGTTAATGTCATGCTTGAACATCTTCTTTATCATGTGCTTATATTTGTTGATGTCATGCTTGAACATCTTCTTTGTTTTGCTTATATTTTGTTTATCTTTTTGCTCAAATCCAAGGGAAAGACCTCTTTATTGACTTAATGTCATAGGTAGTTTAGCAATCCCTAGTTCCCCTTTGACTTTGTTAGAGTCATTCTCACTTTCAACATAGATTTAAGTAAGAGTTTGTAACTCTTGTAAGTATGTTTGTTATGAACACTTACTTCCCCCTTTGGAACCTTGATCACTACCAAGTGTTCTTTCACCCTTACTTAGGTGAACTACGGTTGCTCTGATTCCATCCTTATAAGGATACATAGGCACATGACCGCGATGTTTTGGAGAGCAAACTTAATAAAACCTTTAGGTCCTTCCCAATAAAACATTTCCAAAAAATAGCAAACAAAAATAGCATAACACAAATACTTTCAAAAGGTTTCTATAGGATACTATAGATACTGAGGATGTTAATACCTTCCCTTAGCATAACCAACCCCCGAACTTTAGATCTTTTCGCATTGTTTTTACACTGCACAATTAGGGTTTTATTCGATCTTTTACCTTTCCCTTAGATAAATTAAAGTTCGGTGGTGAACATTTCAACATTTTGTGATTCAAGTTAATACAATAGCTTGATATCCGATTCTCACCGCGACAGAAATGGGGACTTCACTGGGGAGACACTGTAAAAGGGTTAAGCCTATTTTGATTATATTTGTGTTGTTATTATTAGTTGTATTCCTTGTTTGTTTGGATCTTTGTTTTGGATTATCCATTGTGTGGTGAGTTAAGTCCTAACCCGGACGTAAGTGTACACAAATAAGATAGGATGTGGTATAGTCTAGAAGGCATTTAGGGAGTTTAATTCCGAACAAGCTGACTTGAGAATCCACCACTCATGTGGAGGTTCCCTTTATAATTAGTATTGTTGATCAAGAAATTATGAAAACACATACTATATTGATTTGGGTAACCTGAGAAGCTGAGGACCTTAGTAACCCCCTTTACCCCACTTGGTCTTTAGGATGTAGTGCGATGACTATGAAGGTGTAAATCCGAAATAGTTGATACGCGATACTACACTCAAATGAGATTCTCTTGAGAATATTATTAACTCCTGAGTAATTGGCATGTTGATAATATTCGAAAGATGGGTCAATGATTTTTGGGAACCTTTGTAGAACCCGTTGTACAGGTACAAAATAAACCCATAGTACATTTGGGATGGTTAGACCCATGGCCTTATGCTCGCGATGTCGAACCTTTGAACCCTATTTGTGTGTGGCCCTTGTTTGTGTGTTTGCGTGTTTGTGCATTCATGCATCCATGCATCATAAACATCGTTTTTTTAACAAAGTTTTTAAGGAACTTAGGAACTTTTGTTGCAAAAATTAGGTTTATCATGGATTTTGGAAGGAAAAAGACTCAAAAGTACACTTTCAAGAGTCCTAAGTTAGAAGACCTAAGGACATTGGGATCTTTGGTTGTTGACACAAAGGCTTTCAGCAAAAGATATGGACATTTTCTCTCTCTTTTAAGGATCAACATGGAAGATGGAGTTCTTTCTACTTTGATTCAGTTTTATGATCCCGTGTATCACTGTTTCACTTTCCCCGAGTATCAGCTTATGCCAACACTTGAAGAATACTCTCATTTGCTTAGTGTTCCTATTTCTAGTCAAGATCCATTTTTTGATTTGGAGGAAGATCCCAAAGATCAAGACATTGCAAAGGCTCCTCACTTGAAGATGTCAGAGATAAGGGATCACATGACCACAAAAGGAAAAATGCTTGGTTTGATAGCTAAGTTTCTAATGAACAAAGCTCAGTATTTTGCTAGAATGAGGAGTGTGGATACGTTTAAGGCTATTTTTGCTCTACTTATCTATGGATTGTTCGTATTTCCTAGTTTTGATGACTTTGTTGCCATGGATTCCATCAAGATCTTCTTAATAGGAAATCTAGTTCCTACTTTGCTTGTTGATGCCTATCATTCTGTTCATATGAGGAATTCTTATAGTAGAGTAATGATTACATGTTGCATGCTTATGTTGTACAAGTGGTTTATTTCTCACTTGCCTAGGTCTCATGCTTTTTGGGATCTTAAAGATGGTCTTTTATGGTCACAAAAGATTATGTCGCTCACACATTCAGATATTGTTTGGTATAGTCGTGACTATGATGGAGTTAATATCATTGATAGTTGTGGAGGATTTTCTAATGTACCTCTTCTTGGTACAAAAGGAGGCATCAGTTACAACCCAATCTTAGCTCTTCGTTAACTCGGTTATCCAATGATAGATAAGCCAAAGAATATTCACTTGGAGGGTTTGTTCTTTAAGGAATGTGAAGATTGCAAGTGCTCAAAGAGAAGATTATGCATGTTTGGCGCCATGTTCATAAGCTAGAAAAGAAAGTCTTGGGGAAGACAAATTGTGTCTCCTTAGAACCTTATCTTAAATGGGTGCAAGATAGGGCCATCATCTTGAAAATTCCTTATTCTCGACAAGAGCCTTTGCCTTTAGCTGAAAAAAGCCTACCTATATCTTCATAACTGATGCAGAGAAGGTGAAGATTGCTTTGACCAAAGCGCAGCGAGAAAGGGACGCTTGGAAGAACAAGTATCAAATCATCAACAATGAGGATGAAGAAATTAAAAGGCAATGGAACATGAAGAATGAAGAAGATCTCTCCAACAAGAAGAAGAAGGTGCAAGAGGATATATTTTCTTATGGCGTTCAGTCAGGTGCTCCTTGGAAGTTGATCATGGACAAGCTTGTGCTCGAGAAGGCTAAGGTGGAAGAATAAATTAAGAAGCTCAACTTGAGGCTACTAGGGGAATCTCCTTAGGACTTTATTTAGATTTGTTTAGAACTTTTGAAAGTGTACTCAAACTTTGTATCTCTCTCTGATTAATGAAACGAGTTTCTTTTGACCATTTTTATTTTTGTTTTGATGTTTGCAATTATCTCTTAAGTTCCTTGAAACTTTTAAAATTCGAATTTTCATTGCATTCATGCATATGTCATCACACTTTCATTTATTTTGTCAAAATAAAAACTCATTCCCGACATTTCTTCTCCAATAGTTTCCACACTGAGACCCTCACACCAGTACAACACCAGAGCTCAAGTCCGACGTAGAATGGATGAGCAAGAGCAAGAGATGGAAAGATTCAATGAAGAGCTTACCGATCTATGTGGGAATATAGGTCAAATCATGGAGATGTTGCAACTAATACGTGCAAAGATGGATACTCAACCCACAATTGTCTCTAAGATCGTCAATCCAGTGATTAATCCTCAACCAGTAGTTACTACTCCAACAATTTGGCCTCCCTTTGGTCTTCTGTATGGTTTTGTGCCTCCTCAAGGACAGTCCACTCAACATACAGTTCCACTAACTACTGAATTTAATCAAGTGATTCTGACTTTTGCACCCACTACCATGCACACTCGAGTTCAACCGTACTTCAATGATCATCAACAAGTGTATGATATACCTGGTATGTCTGAAGAAGGTGATGAAAGACATGAAAAGCTAAGAGAAAATGTTAAAACTATTGAGAAAAGGCTGAGAGCAATGGAAGGTGATCATATCTTTGGTGCTGCTTCCAGAGAAATGTGCCTTGTATCTGGATTGGTGATCCCCACAAAATTCAAGACACCCAACCTTGATCAATATGAAGGAGCTACTTGTCCCAAAAGTCATCTCATCATGTACTATAGAAATATGGCAGCTCATGTGGACAATGACAAACTCATGATCCACCGTTTCCAAGACAGTTTGAAAGGTTCCTCTTCCAAATGGTACTTGACCCTTGATCAGACTCGCATCCGTTGTTTCCAAGATTTGTCTGATGCTTTCATCAAACAATACAAGTACAACATGGATCTATCTCCTGATAGAAGGAAATTATTGGGCATGTCACAAAAAGATTCTGAATCCTTTAAAGAATATGCACAACGGTGGAGAGAGACTACATCTCAAGTGGAACCTCCATTAACTGAAAAAGAATTGGCAAATTGGTTCGTCGACACAGTGCAACCAAATTTTTTTGAAAGGATGGTGGGTAGCGTGACTACAAGTTTTTCTAACTTGGTGGTCGTGGGTATCAAAGTGGAACTTGGCTTAAAAAATGGCAAGATGATTATTGCAGCTAGTGATTCCAACAACAACAACAATACCAAGAAATTCTCTAGCAGTTTCCATAAGAAAAAGGAAGGAGAAACAAATGCAGTGATGGGTAGTAGAAGAAAGAATCAGTCTTGGAAAAAGCAACAATCTTTTGCTCAACAATAGTATGTTCAACAACAGTATGTTCAACAACCACAATTTGCTCAACAGACGTATGTAGCAGCTATTACACCAACTTTCAATCAACAAGTCCCAGTGTATCAGTTGACTCAAGGAGTTCCAATCTTTCAAACAACACCCAATGTTACAACTTATCAACAAGCGCCAATGGACATGCCATGTCTAGGAAGATCTTGAGAGTTGGTTATTATTGGTTGACCATGGAGTCTGATTGTTTGAACTATGCCAGAAAATGTCACAAATGTCAAATCTATGCTGACAAGGTGCACGTGCCTCTGACACTGTTGAATGTTCTATCATCACCTTGGCCTTTCACAATGTGGGGCATTGATATGATTGGGGAAATTAAGCCTAAATCTGCGAATGGTCACCGTTTCATCTTGGTTGCAATTGACTACCTCATCAAATGGGTAGAAGTTGCGTACTACGCCAACGTGACGAAACAAGTGGTTGTTCGCTTCATCAAGAACCAGATTATCTATCGCTATGGAGTTCCAAGCAGAATTATCACGGATAAAGGGACAAATTTGAACAACAAAAAAAGAAAGAGTTATGTCAGACCTTCAAGATTGAACATCACAACTCTTCTCCGTATCGTCTGAAGATGAATGGAGCTGTTGAAGCTGCAAATAAGAATATCAAGAAAATCCTGCAAAAGATGGTGAGAACTTACAAAGAATGGCATGAAATGTTACCCTTTGCTTTGCATGGACACAGAACCTTAATTCGAACTTAAATAGGGGCAACCCCTTTCTCTCTAGTGTATGAGATGAATGTAGTTCTCCCAATTGAAGTTGAGATACCATCCTTGAGAGTCTTGATGGAGACCAAGCTAGAAAAATCTGAATGGATCCATAATAGATATGACCAATTGAACCTCATTGATGAGAATAGAATGACTGCTATTTTCCATGGTCAGTTGTACCAGAAGCGGATCAAGAGAGCATTTGAAAAAAATCCGTCTTCGTGAGTTCCAAGAAGGAGATCTCGTACTCAAGAAGATCTTGGCAGTACACAAGGACATGTGTGGAAAGTGGAGTCCCAAATATGAAGGCCCATATATTGTTAAGAAAGAATTCTCCGGAGGTTCCTTGGTTCTCAAAACTATGGATGGTGAAGAGCTTGCACACCCTGTGAACTCTGATGCAGTCAAAAAATATTATGCTGAAATAAAACCTGCTAAGTTGAAAACCTAAAAAGGCGACTAAGGCAAAAATGGGTATCCCGGTGGATCATAACCTATGAAGGAAATCCAGGAAAAAGTTAAGGGTAAAAAAAATGAAAGCTCGCTAAGTTGAAAACCCGAAAGGGCGGCTTAGGCAAAAAAGAGCGTCCCGGTGGATTGAAAACTCGAAAGGGCGGTTCAGGCAAAAATTAGGGACAAAAGGCATTTGACTGTATCAGATGGTGTTTACCATTACTAAAGAATCAAAGTTGAAGATCAATCCAGCTTCTCTCATCAGAAGCAAAGTTTTGGTAAAATCTTAGTTATTAGGGATAATAGTGGTTATTGGATTCAATGTAAACCTTTCCCTATTTCCATCTTCGAAATGTAATACTCCATGGAGCTTTTTCCACTTGCAAGCTACCATTCTTGAAAAAAAAACTTTTCCTATCAATTTTGTCATTTGTACTTCTCTTACCTTTCCTTGTTATGCAAAACCTCATTTGTTTGTTAATAATGATTTTTGAAAATGAAAGGGTTTTGAAAAGAAAAAGTTTTGAAAAACATAATTTTTCTTTGACATATGGAAACATTGAAAGGGAAATCTTTGTCTCCCCAATAAGTCTCAAGGTTGCAGAAGCACTTTTACACTATCATTATAAAAAACCCCATTGAAGTCTAAACTGACAAGCACTCTTGGATAAATCCTTCAATTGTGTGCAACTCTCAAGTTTGAGGATCTCCCTAGTGTCCCTTTTGTGATACTTATTTAAGTTACTAGTGTTATGGATGTATTCCCCATTTAAGTCTCCACAAAACTCTTTGTCTCTCCAGAGTCAACATTTACATATCATGATCATTCACATCATGCTCAATCATGTGCATTTTACATTTAATCTAAATCCTTGTTCTTAATTGTCATTCTTCTAACTCCAAAAGTCCAGCTATTACTGGCACTCCAGTTGAAAATCCAATTGTTGTTGGTACCTCACAGTTTGGACATGACCAACGTTTTTTTCCAATAAGTTATTGGTGTCCCCTGTGAAAGTCCAATTGGTTGACCCCAACATTCCCCTTGAAGTCCAGTTGTTGTTGGCATTCTACTTTGAAAGTTCAATTATTGTTGGCATCATTGTTAAAGTCCAGTTGTTGCTGGTATTAAATCCGCTAGAAGCTGGTCGTGATACCTTTGCTTGCGGTATAAAGTCCAATCTGATTTGGCACATACAGAAGATTTTAATTACCATGTATTCTTCCTGATGGTTCCTGAAGGTCATGTTTGAACTCTTCATCGTAAGGAATTTCCAGAGGATTGGATGTTTTATCTTGTTTGAAAACTCCAATGAGGATATTTCTAAGTGTCAACTGGTCATGCTTGAACCTGTTGATCAATCACTTTAAATACTTCCAGTTATCTATTTTTAGTGTCAACCGGTCATGTTTGAACATGTTGATTAATCACTTTGAATACTTCCAATTTTGCTATTTTTAGTGTCATCCGATCATGCTTGCACCTGATTATCAATCACTTATTTCCAGTTTGTTTATATCTTGTTATTCTCAATGTCATCGGGTCATGCATGAACATGGTGATCAACTACTTTGAAAATTCCCCAACTTGTTTTTTCCCAGTACATGTTATCCCTAGTGAAATGTTGCTCATGGTCATTGACATTATACTTTATCTCCATCATTTCCTACATATCATATTCATCATTCATCATAAATCATCATGCTAGAATTCATTGCATTTTACATCATATCCCCAGTAGATCAAAAAATATATATACCAAAAAGAGAGTTTGTTTGTCCATAGCATAGCATGCCATTGCATCTAAGGGAAAAATTTCCGGTTATTTCTATATGTAAATACCTTTCACCCTGATTTCATGAGTATTATCATCACTCATGCCTATTGGCAAAGTTATTTAAATATGGGAAACTGTCACACCCCAAATTTTACCGCTAGATTTCATAAACATTTTCATTCTAGACATCATTCATGCATAGCTAACCTTAAGATCAAGATATGTCTGGTTTGTTTCATATGTGAATTAGGGTTTCCCTTAAAGAGCTCAAAGGATTGATCAGTCAAAGTTTTGCATTGATCATCAATAAATAAAGTTCTCATACATTCAAGAGATCTCTCTCCATCAACAAATAAGGGTATTGTGGCCTAATCACAAGTGCATCAAGCTTCACTTTCATATGGTTCACTAATTAGGGTTTCTCAGCAACATTCAATTTCATTTGAGAATTTTGATCAAGACATGGTATCAAGCCTTGAGACATGACTCAACACACTAAAGTACATCCTTATAGACCATCCATGATGTTAAATTGTCTCAAGAGTTTGAATTCATTTAAGATCAAGAAATTCAAATTCATCTGATACACAATCAATGCACTACAAAGTCAAACCTTTGACTTTTGAGATTTATGATCAAATATGGACCTCTCAAATTAAATTTCATGATTATATTCTTAATTGATGAATTCAATCAAGAAAAATCAAGATAAATGAGGTTACTTGCAAAAAGAGCAATCTTGAAAACATTGAAAATTTCACTAAGTATCCAAATTTCATGTAGTGCACTACTTTCTCAAGCCATAAATTCCAATCCGAGAAGCCATTTTCTTTGCTCCAAAGAAAAAACGAAAGCTCTTATTCCATACTTCAACTTTGTCTTAGAGGGTCGATTCCCTAAAAGTGCAAGGATTTTGAGTTATGAGGCTATACAGTTGGTGTCTCAAGTTGAAACACTTGGTAAATTTTCAAGTCAGCTTTGATCCCTAAAAAGTGATAAACTTTACAACCAGTTTTCATCATGATCCACTTTGATTCAGTAAAAACTCAAAACATGAAAGTTGTAGAGCATGTCTGGGGCTTTTCAAAAAGTACAAGTACATTTTTTTCCATGCATGATCTATGAGTTGCGAAAATGGGAAGTTAGGGTTCCAAACTTGAATTAAAAGTCATGTTCATGATGAATTTTTTTAGGAAAACCATTTCAAATGTGAAAATCTCTTGATTGCAGGTCCTCTTGTGTATAAATCTCTCCATAATCATATATTTATTAGAATCCTAAGTGCATTACACAAGGAATTGAGGTTTTGTCCATTGCATTATACCATTTATGGGTGAATTTGCAAAAGGTCACATTATTAGTTTGATAAAGCAAGCTTTATGCCAACAACTGACTCTTTCACCCTTGCAACTTGTCCCTAAAAATCACAAACAATCTTAAGAGATCAGAAGAAACCTTGTAGAGGATAGGGAAATTTGACAAACTCCTTGAAGAGACCATAACTTCACAACTTTTGTTTCTAACCAGTTCCAATCCTCACTCTTTTCCTATAAATAGAGGGATCCCTTAAGCCTCAAAATACAACAATTACCCGTCAACACTTCATCAAACTCCCATTCCATTAGAATTTGCAAAAACACACTATTTTTGCAAGTTCTCTAACCAAACTTATTCTCCACGTGTAACTTCCAAACAAACACCACAAATCATCTCTAGACACCATTTAGAGCTTGTTTAATCACTTGAACAAGTTCTGTAGCCTCTATTTTATCATTCACAATTTCACTTATTCATTTTGCAAGAATATTTGTGTGAGATGATACAAGTTGTTTCTAGTCATTCTCATTGTTCAAACATTATCCTCAAGGATCAACAAGGCTGGTAGAATCTCTCTCTTATCTTTGTAGTAGCTAAGAAGAAGCATTGGACTTTCTCCAATAGGTAAGTACACTTACACTTGAAAACTCTTATTCATGCATAATTCTTGAATATTTATTAAAGTAAAAATGTAGTACATAGTGTGTTTGTTGTATGTTTGCTACTGTATGCATTATACCATGCTCATGCATTGAGATTTTATTGTTTGGAAATTAAAAGTGCAGTTCTGGTTTTTTTCCTTGACATGCTTTATACATTGAGTTTTAGGATGAGATAATGATACCATTAGATTCCTTGCGAAAAATAGATCAATTTAGGTTCTTACAGTTTTTAATTTCATGGAAAATTGAGAGAGTTATGGTTGTTGGAAGTTTGAAAAAAATTGAAAGAAACATGCAAGAACATGAGGAAGAAGATGATGAGTTGATGTCATTTTCCAGTTTCTAGAATCGTTTTATTATATATAATAATTTTTGTAAATAATTTAATGGATGTATCACCGCCCCAGCGGTTAGAGTGTGTGTGTTAAGGCTTTTTATGTGCAAAAGGTATGGGGTTTGAATCCCCCTCACCCTAGACCCATTTTTATTCATTATTTTTTCCTATTTAGTTTTTGTTATTTTTCATAACTTCAAAGACTCATAACTTGATGATCCCTAAGCCTTTTTGAGCCACTCTTTTTGCTATGTGTTCATAATTTTATCTATTTTATGATGGTGAAAAGAAATCACATAATTAATATATTTTTCACATACTTATATTTGTCTAAAGTTGGTACCTTTTTAGGATTGCTTTAGAGTTTCAAATGACATTCTTTGGTTGATACTTTAATTTTTCTTGATCACCATGACTTGTATGAATGTTGTGCATCATATATGAATTTTTTTTGACGTTGTTAATATAATGCTCTTGGTTTTGACCTAACTTTGACTTACTTTAATGTATGTTTACATGTTTATGTGCTTTGAACTTTTGTTAATATGACATGAACTTTTGTGTGCTTATTTTTCAATTGATCCATGATTCATATGTCATTATTCCATGTATTGTTGAACCTTTGTTTGCATGTGCTCCCTTGTGGTTGTCTTTGTTTATGTGTTAACAAATGCTTTAAACTTGTAATAACATGTCTTTGTATGACTTGTATGCTTACATGTTCAAACTTTTCGTATGATGTTGAACCTTTGATTGTGATCATATTGAACCTTAACATGCATGCCTTAACTTATTTTCATGATTAAGTTGATGTTATGTCTAAACCATGTCTTACTTAATGAATATACATGTCCATTCTGTAAGAACAAAATTAGTTCAACAATAGATTCCAGGATTTTGATGATAACAAAGGATGAAACCAAAAATGGCACCCTAACGAAATTTCTCTAAGTGTGCAGGACTCTGAACAAGAACAAAGGAATCTGATCGCTTTATCAGGTACAAACTCTAATCAGATACAAAGAACTAGAAGATCAGAAGTATCTGAAGAAGAAGTGCGCTCTAGAAGTTCTGACTCTAAGCAAAACAAGACAGCAGAATACCAGAAGCTCTAACCTCCAATGGACTCAACTCTGATGATCTAAAAGACCAGGACTCTTAGAAGCTCTGATGTAACTTCAACGCAATCTCCGATTGACAAAGATAACGAAGACTCTGATGAAGGTTCCCCAAATCCAGAAAGAGTAACGGAAACAACAACTTCAGATGGAAAGAAAGTATATTTGGAAAGAAGTTATTCAGGAAGACAAATTGGTTATGGGAAGAAACACAGAAGTAATGGCATTGAATACTCATCAAAGACCAATATTCTGTCATCACTCCAACGGTCCTTTCACCACTATATAAAGGACAACATACTTCAGTGAGAGACACACCTGAACGCACAGAAAATTCTCTACCTTCTCTCTTAATTTTTCACGAGTTGTTGCTCATACGTGAAAACACTTGCTTGCTCTATTTGCCGTAATATTTGCTTAATCTTAGAAGCACTTTAGATTACAATTCCTTTTGATAAGTTGATTTTGTTCCTCAAGTGACTCTGTGTAGTCTGTATACTTGGGAGGACTAAGAGATCTTTCTCTTAGACGATTGGTTGTAATAATATTTCAAGATTAGTGGATTAAGTCCTTTTTGAAGGCGAAATCACCTTGGCCGGGTGGACTGGAGTAGCTTTGTGTTATAAGCGAACCAGTATAAAATTCTGTGAGTTATTATTTTGCAAAAGCTCTTATTTTCCAAAACAATTCAAACCCCCCTTTCTTGTTTTTCTCACCTTCAATTGGTATCAGAGCTTCGGCTCTGTTATTGATTTTCTAATCAAACACTTAACAGTGTAGAGAGATCCAGAACGAGAAAAACTATGGCCAACACAAGTGAATGAGACAGTTACAACGCTAAGCCTTTAGTCTTTGATTGAGAGAAATTCGATTACTGGAAAGATAGAATTGAAAGTTTCTTTTTGGGCTATGACGCTGATCTTTGGGACATTGTCACAGATGGATACAAAACTCCTGTAACAGATGCTGGAGTTGCCGTTCCCAGAAGTAAAATGACAGATGATCAGAAGCACGAATTCAAGAATCATCACAAAGCCAGAACGATACTTCTCAATGCCATATCTTACAATGAGTATGAAAAAATCACCAACAGGGAAACTGCTAAAGATATACTCGACTCCCTGAGGATGACTCCTGAAGGAAACTCTCAGGTCAAAGAAACAAAGGCTCTGGCTCTAATCCAGAAATATGAAGCCTTCAAAATGGAGGAGGATGAAGCCGTAGAGGTAATGTTCTCTAGATTCCAAACTCTTATTGCAGGTCTCAAAGTACTAGACAAAGGATACACAACTGCAGACCATGTCAAAAAGATAGTCAGAAGCTTGCTAAAGAAGTGGAGACCCATGGTCACAGCCTTAAAGCTTTCAAAGGATCTGAACAACATCAGCCTTGAAGAGCTTGTCAGTTCACTCAGAAGTCATGAGATAGAACTGGAGGAAGATGAGCCTCAAAAGAAGAACAAGTTTGTAGCATTAAAGTCCATATTTGAAAGGCGCAAGTCTGACAGAAACAAAGCTTTCCAGGCCGAAACAGAAGATGCTGATGACTCTGAACAGGAAGATTTTGATGATGAAGAAGAATTATCCCTCCTGACCAGAAGAGTAAAACAACTCTGGAAAAAGAGGAATAATAACTTCAGAAGACCAAGACCCAGAGGGGATCGATCAGAATCAACCTCAAAAGGTAAAACTAACAAAGATATTACTTGTTATGAATGTAAAGAAATAGGTCACTACAGGAACGAATGTCCAAAGTTAAAGAAAGACAGTTCCAGAAGAGAGAACTTCAAGAAAAATTCCCTCAGAACCAAAAAGGGACTGATGGCTACCTGGGATGACAGTGAATCTGACTCATCAGAATCAGACTTTGATGAACAGGCTAATGTAGCACTGATGGCTACCACATCCAAGAACACCTCAGATGAAGAATCTGAATCAGAAGAGGTATTTTCTGAACTCTCTCGATCTGACCTAGAATCATGTCTGTCTGAAACTCTCAGCTCATATCAGAAACTAAAACAAAGATTTAAAGTTGTAAAAGGCGTTCTTGAAGAAACATTAGAAGAATGTGGAAAACTTGAGATAACAATCTTAGAATTAAAAGATGAAAATAGATCCTTGACATTACAAAGAGATGCAACAAAGAAAAATTGCTCAAAACTTGAAGAAGCGTTATCTCAAGCTCCACAAACTTCAAACACAATAATTTATAAATATGAAAAAGCTTTTCAAAAGTTTCTGAAAAATGGGATAGGGAGGAGTATTATGGCATCCATGATTTATGGAGTCAGTCAAAACAATAGAAGAGGAATTGGGTATGATCCTAGTGAAGATAAAACTTCTACTAATGACCAACCTAAATCTCCATTCTCATATCACTACACACACACACAAGAGCAAAAATTTGATAATGCTAGAAAACCCAAAGTGTTAAGAAGCTCTGGGAAAACTAATCACAAAGGACCCAAAAGACTCTGGGTATCAAAGGATAAGATTGTTTATGTTGCAGATATCTTATGCAGCAAAGTTCAAACACCAGTCATGGTACCTGGACTCTGGATGCTCGCGACACATGACGGGAAGAAAGTCTATGTTCTAAAGCCTGGAACTTAAAGATGCTGGATTCGTAGGTTTCGGAGGAGATCAGAAAGGAAGGATCAGAGGCTCCGGAACTATTGGTAATGGTACTCTTCCCTCTATATTTGATGTCCTATATGTAGAAGGATTAATGCATAACCTGTTATCCATAAGTCAATTAAGTGATAACGGTTATGATGTAATCTTTAATCAAAAAACATGTAAAGCCATAAATCAAAACAATGGTTCTGTCATATTCACATGCAAGAGGAAAAACAATATTTATAAAATAAATCTTTCTGATTTAAAAGAACAAAATGTGAAATGTCTGATGTCTGTTCACGAAGAGCAATGGGTATGGCATAGACGCTTGGGCCACATTAGCATGAGAAAATTATCTCAGCTAAATAAACTCGAGTTAGTCAGAGGCCTACCTAAACTGAAGTTCTCTTCAGATGCTCTGTGTGAAGCATGTCAGAAAGGAAATTTTTCAAAAACATCTTTCAAAAAGAAAAATATTGTTTCTACCTCTAAGCCTCTAGAACTTCTTCACATTGATTTATTTGGTCCTGTGAAAACAGCATCAGTCAATGGAAAGAAGTATGGATTAGTCATTGTTGATGATTTCAGTCGCTGGACATGGGTAAAATTCCTAAAGCACAAGAGTGAGTCTCACTCTTTATTCACTAGCTTTTGTTCCAAAGTGCAAAAAGAATTTGACTCTGAAATTGTAAGAGTCAGAAGTGATCATGGTGGGGAATTTGAAAACAAATTTTTTGACGAATTATTTGACTCTAATGGAATATCCCATGATTTCTCCTGCCCTAGAACTCCACAATAAAATGGAGTTGTAGAGAGGAAGAATAGAACACTCCAAGAGATGGCCAGAACTATGATCAATGAAACAAATGTGGCTAAGCACTTTTGGGCCGAAGCTGTAAATACAACGTGTTACATTCAGAATAGAATCTCCATAAGACCTATTCTGGAAAAAACTACCTATGAACTGTGTAAAGGAAGAAAACCAAACATTTCATATTTTCATCCTTTTGGATGTCCTTGTTTTATCTTAAATACTAAGGAACATCTGAACAAGTTTGGTTCCAAAGCACAAAAAGGTATTATGTTAGGATACTCATAACGCTCTAAAGGCTACAGAGTATACAATACAGAAACCAAAATTGTGGAAGAATCAATTCATGTCAGATTTGATGATAAGCTTGACCCTGAAAAGTCAAAGCTTGTTGAGAAATTTGCAGATTTGGAGATCACTCTTGCAGGATCTGACGAGAAGATTGAAGCTTCAGAAGAAACTACCATTCAAACTTCAGAAGGAACTAACTCCCCAGTAATCCCAAAGAAAGCTAAAAGTCGCCTCAATATATCTGAAGAGTTGATTCTGGGAAATAAGGACGAACCTGTCCGAACTAGGTCTACCTTCAAGACCTCTGAAGAAACTCCTCTGGGACTAGTATCTTTGATCGAGCCTACGTCCTGTGATGAGGCACTTCAGGATAGCGACTGGGTTCTAACCATGCAAGAAGAGCTAGATCAATTCACAAAGAACGACATCTGGGATCTTGTTCCTAAGCCCAGAGGCACTCACGTTATCGGAACCAGACGGGTGTTCAGAAACAAGCTGAATGAGAAAGGAGAAGTTGTCAGAAACAAAGCTCGACTGGTGGCTCAAGGTTACAGTCAACAAGAAGGTATTGACTACAATGAAACCTTTGCTCCAGTTTCCAGGTTAGAATCTATTCGCTTACTTGTATCATTCGCTATAAATCACTCTATCAAATTGTATCAAATGGATGTCAAGAGCGCATTCCTTAATGGTTATATATCAGAAGAAGTGTATGTCAACCAACCTCCAGGTTTTGAAAATCCAAATTATCCAGAACATATTTTTAAACTTAAGAAATCTTTATATGGACTTAAACAAGCTCCCAGAGCTTGGTATGAACGATTAAGTAATTTTCTTCTGGACATAATTTTATCAGAGGGAAAGTTGACTCCACACTCTTCTGTAAAAACCTTAATAATGATCTCATGATATGCCAGATATACGTTGATGATATCATTTTTGGTTCAGCTAACGCCTCTGTATGTCAAGAATTCTCTGAGCTAATGCAGGCAGAATTTGAAATGAGCTTAATGCAAGAACTAAAGTTCTTTCTAGGAATTCAAATAAACCAAACTTCAGAAGTCACGTACGTTCATCAAAGCAAATACATAAAAGACGTTCTGAAGAAATTTGATATGGTTGAATGCAATTCTGCAAAGACTCCCATGCATCCAACCCGCATTCTTGAAAAGGAAGAAGTCAGTAAAAAGGTTTGTCAGAAGCTCTATCGTGGTATGATAGGCTCCCTTCTCTATCTGACTGCTACTTGCCCTGATATTCTATTTAGTGTTTGTCTCTGTGCCAGATTTCAATCAGATCCTAGAGAAACTCACTTAACAGCAGTTAAGAGAATTCTCAAATATCTGAAAGGAACTCCTAACCTGGGCCTGATGTATGAGAAAACATTAGAGTATAGACTATCTGGCTTTTGTGATGCAGATTACGCAGGAGACAGATTGGAACGAAAAAGCACATCTGGAAATTGTCAGCTCTTGGGAAACAATCTGATATCGTGGGCCAGCAAAAGACAATCAACCATAGCCCTGTCCACTGCAGAAGCAGAATACATCTCAGCATCACTGTGCACTACTCAGATGCTCTGGATGAAGAATCAGTTAGACGATCTGCAAATCTTCGAGAGTAACATTCCTATCTTTTGTGATAATACTGTTGCTATTTGTTTAAGTAAGAATCCTATTTTACACTCCAGAGCTAAGCACATTGAAATAAAACATCATTTTATCAGAGACTATGTTCAGAAATGGGTAGTAACATTGAAATTCATTGATACAGATCATCAATGGGCCGATATCTTTACTAAACCCTTAGCTGAAGATAGATTCCTCTTTATCTTAGAAAATCTGAACATTCAAAACTGCCCTGAATAAAATGTGCCTCTGAGGTTGTTAAATGAGACTCTAATGTAAACACAATGGATTCTGCCTCTGACTCTGATGCTCCTACCAAGTTAGAAGCTATCTGAGTTAGAATTCTCCAGGAACCAATCTTTTAGTATTCCTGAAGATCAGATAAAGCAAACACGTGGAGTACCTTGCGTCTGACCTTGGAACTTCTAGACAGCTGTCTAGCAGTAATCAAGGAACAGTCTCTTGAGATCTCCTCGAGCCGTGTACTAGCTATTGGGATTAGACATCATTTATGAGCTGTAATCATTTTTCCCTCTAAACGTGCTAACTTGGTTTTTGTGCTAAAACTCTGATTTGTGTGTCGTTTTGCATGCGCCCTAATTTGGGTATTTAAACACATTCATTTCACACATTGCACACTTTTCACTCTCATGCACCCTTAAAACCTCAGTTCTCTCAAGCATTTCTGCAAGCAGTCTTCATCTTCATCTCGGTTCTTCAACAACATCATGGATGCTCAAAAACAAGCTGTGTACAACTTCTCTCAACAAATGGGTTCAAGCGAACAAGTTCAAAGCTCAAGCAACCCAACGGTTACAGGCGTAGTCACAACACCAATCTACAAGGAGCCTCACATTCTCGATCGTGAGCCTCATATCCATCTTGCAACGCCATTTGAAAAACTGGAAGTTTTATGTGAATCCTTGGTGGATTTTGACAATATGAAAAGGAATGGCATAGACCTCACTAAAGAACTCAACAAACAAGGTTGGGGTAACTACTTTCAACGTCTCTATGGTCCAGTTTACACAAATCTTGTGAAGGAAATCTGGAGATTCGCGGACGCTGATGATCACTTCATCGTCTCCTATGTTCTGGGAGTCAAGATAGTGATAACTAAGAAGGCTATTGCTTCTCTTCTGGGTATGGAAAAGGATGGAGGCAGAAGAATCTACAACATCAATTCTAGGGCAAAATACATGTCCCAAGAGATTAACCCATCAATCTTCAAGCAGAACGCAGAAGGCAATTCCTCCAAGAACAAGGAACTACTTCAGAACCTCCGGGTTTGGCTGAAGATCATTCTGGGTACCATCCATCATCGCCCAGCGTCAAACTCCTCAGACTACATCAACACAGATTAGAAGTGCATTTTGTACTGCATCCACAAGGGTCTGAAGCTCTGTCTTCCAGCACTTCTCTTCAAGTACCTCAGAGACTCTGTGTGAGATACTAGAAACCACATGAAGCCCAGAAACTACATTCCTCTAGGAAGGCTTATCTCTGACTTTCTGATTGAAAGTCGCCTGGTGGACCACCTGTTAAAGCTCAGACTCATGGAGGATGTGACAATCGACGTTGGAAAACCTCTCAACGCCAAGAATCTGAAGAGCATGGGGATTCTGGATCAGGTCAAAGTTAGACCTACTCTGGACACTTCCTGGGATGCGTTAAAAGATCAGAGGGAAATTGTAATACCCCAAAATTTACCCTTCATTTTTCCTGGAAGCGTACGCTTTACACCTCATGCATGCATTCATTTTTAGGTCATTTAGCATTTGCATTTCATCATGGCAATCGGAATCGGATCCAAGAAGCTTGAACATCATCCAGGACACTTTGTGGGCTCTATTTAGATGATCAGTCAACACAAGGGAAAGACTTGAGTTACTTCCAACAGGGGTCTATTCGTCAGTCAAAACGTTAATCTTGAAGGAGCAAAGGTTTGTTCATGAGCTGTCATGCTCGCTAGGCGAAGCCCACGTGTTTTGAAAAAAAAAAGACGAAAAAAAAATGAAAAACGAATAAATAAATAAATAAAAGAAAAAATCTTGGACTTGGACCTCTCTCATTTGAGCCCACAGGTCCACAAAAATCAGGTTATAAATTCAGAGTTTCAGTGAAACAAAAGCAATTCTATTCCTATTACCCTGGCTGGAAAAAGATAGTGAGAGAAGAGCTAACAGAGTTCAGAGCAGCCTCCAAACCCTGAAGGGAACTCAACTGCACAGAATCACCTCTGTCTCACATAAACCCTAAAGATTGTTTTGTAAACCTCACGGGTGCAACTCAATTTCAATCAAGCTCTCCAATCAGGTTTGCCCTTATTCCCATTACCTTTGAGCTTTGAATTTGAATACTCTGAATGTTTGAGGTATTATGGGTGAATTTGATACCCTTTTGATGCATGTCCTTTTTGTGAATTTTAATGGCATGATTCATGTGGTCACATTTTGATTTGGGGGCAACTCTTGGTTACCCTATTTTGTTTCTCTAACCTGTTTGTTGAGTTTTGTTTTGTGAGGGCTCATATGACTCTTGCAGAGATGGTTTGCCTGGTGTTCCACTTTATTTGTGGGATACCGCCTGGAGGTTTCATTCCGATTACCTGTACTGACTCACTTTCTTTGATGGTGTTAGCTTGGAAGGATCTCTGGGTTTCTTATCTCTCTAATTGTTGTTACTTCGGATTTTTATCCGCGTGGTATTTTTACATCTTTCCTGCATTTTACGCTTTCCTAGCTGGAAGACCTCGATAGGAGGAAATTTACCACTTTTTGTCATGAGCTCACCCTGCCCCGGGTTAAGAGCTATGAGGTCTTATCCTCATTACCCTTTTTGCATGAGCATCCCAAACCCTAACCCTTCATTGATTTTTCTTCTCCTAAACACACGTTTACTCCTTCTACTACAGGCGAGTAAGTCTCCAAAGGTCAAGAATCTGATAGATTGTGTAGTGACGTCGTTCATCCAAAACCCAATCCATAACCCCGTAGTTAGCCGAACTACGGCTTGCTCTGATTCTCATTCCAGATGAGATACGTAGGCATAAGACGCGATGTCTTAACGATCACACATCCCCCCAACCCATAGGTCAGCCAAGCTACGAAGACTCTGATTCTCATATTCATATGAGATATGTATGCAGTGGATGCGACATCCGCGCGAGTCATTTTCATTTAACCCCTTTTTTTTAGTAAACATCACAAGATAAACTCACACCCTTTAGACAAGAACTACAAAAGTGGATCCCGTAGAGTACTACGGATGCGTAGGGGTGCTAATACCTTCCCTTCGCATAACTGACTCCCGAACCCAAGATTTGGTTGCGAGACCTTGTCTTTTCCTTTCCTCTTTTCAGGTTTACTTCGAGCGTTTCCTTTCCCTCCTTTGGGATAAATAACGCACGGTGGCGACTCTTCTGTCATTTTCTTTCGCCGGTTGTTTTTTCGCACACTGTATTTTTCAGGTTGCGACAGCTGGCGACTCTGCTGGGGACCCGGTTTCCCTAAGCGAGTCCCTCCTAGCTTTTGTAGTTTGTTTGTTTATTGGGTGTTAATGCTTTTGTACAGTTATTTATTTACCTGCTTTACCTTATTGCATTGTGTACATATCATTGTTGTATCTGTTGGCTGGCTATGGCTGCTTGGTGATCTTTGTGAGATGTGTTCTATACCCGAACTCGAGTGCACTTAGGATAGGAGAATGGCATAGTCTTGTCGACTTGTGTGGAGTTATTCCTTAGCAAGTTGACTTGCAAGCCCATTCACTTGGTGGAGGTCATGTTGAGATCAATAATGTCACACAAGTAAGTTATGGTTAGACATTACTTTTTCCAATATAGACCTTAGAAGCCGAGGACCTTAGTTTACCAAACCCATCTTGGCCTATTCGTAGGACGTAGTGTGAAAGTCGTTCAAGTGTAAGATTTGATACGATTGTTACGCGATACTACACTCATAAGAGTCTCTCTTGAGAATATTTTTGGAATACGAGTAGTCGTTCCTCCGATAATATCCGAAAGATGGGATTATGACTATGGGAACCTTTTGTAGAACATGTTTGGCAGGTTTAAACCTTAGTACACTCCTTTTGGGTGGTTCTTAACCTAAACTCCATGCTCGTGACTTGCAACAAACCCTTGATTCATGGTTGATCCGATCAGGTATCCTTAATATCAATGAAACTTGGGTGTTGATAAGGTGTAAACCATAATCCACCAAAATGGGTGGTTGATATTAAGGATAACATGATCCATGCCATGACCTTTGTTTGGTGTGCTCTTAATTTCTCTCCAGACAGTGCAACCTAACAGATGTTCAAGCAGATACAGCGATCCTGATTCCCATGCCACTGCACTGCATTCACATCATTTTGCATCACATCATTTTGCATTCATAATCATTCACACATGTTTATCCATTTATGTGGGGTTTATATCTTCTACTTGATTCTAGTCGGAATTTTCTTGGTTCTCATCAACGACTTAGTCTTTTTTTTACATCGTTTATCTATTGAGAGACTGGGATCAAAGGGGTAGAATACCTTTGGAATTGATAAACATGTCATTGCATTTACATATTCATTAGCATGTCTTGCATAACAGGTACCGCCACAGTGTTCTCAGTTTGTTTGGTGTTCCATCAGCAGGATAGCTGACCCATGCATTCACCGGTACGGTACCCGCAGAAACCAATAGAGAGTAATGGAAAGCCTACAGGCAGAGTTCGCCGAGATGAAAATCCGCATGAATCAATTCATGGATGTGGTTCAAGGGGTGGCTCAGGGACAGCAAGAGCTCAGGCAGATGATACAGAGGAATCCCCCTGCTCAACCAGAGACGGTGACTGATCCTCCAGCTGGAGAGGCTAATGAGCCCAATGGACCGGGGCCTATCCCAATCCTACATGTCACCTCCGGTCAACAGCCCGTTCATGATGATCAGGACGATCAGTTCCCCCTGCTGCAGGAAGACTTTGGTATGGGTCATGGTGTGGACCCCATGTTTAGAAGATTGGAAGAGAGGTTGAAGGCAGTGGAAGGACAGAATCCTCTGGGAGTAGATGTTGTTGACTTGGGGCTGGTCCCAGGTGTGAGAGTGCCACCGAAATTCAAGGTCCCGATATTTGACAAATACAATGGCAACTCTTGCCCGAAGACCCATGTGCAAGCCTATTTCCGTAAAATGGTTGCATACTCCGATGATGAAAAGTAGCTTATGTACTTTTTCCAGGACAGCCTAGCTGGGGCATCCCTGGAATGGTCTATGAGGCTGGACAGAGCCCACATCCGTTGCTGGAGGGATTTGGCTGAGGCTTTCGTGAAGCAGTATCAGTATAATGCAGACATGGCTCCGGACAGAACTCAACTTCAAAATCTGTCTCTTAAAAGCAATGACTGCTTGAGAGAATACGCTCAACGCTGGAGAGAAACAGCTTCCCGTGTTCAACCTCCTATGTTGGAGAAGGAAATGGCTAACATGTTCATGAACACTCTGCCAGGACCTTATTTGGAGCGCCTGGTGGGTTGCAATGCCTCCAATTTTGCTGATGTAGTCTCTACCGGAGAGAGGGTGGAGAATTACCTGAAGACATACAAGACCCAGAGTGGAGGTGGATCCTCATCAGGGGTGAAAAAGTCGTTCATTCAGGGACAGAAGAGGAGAGAAGGGGATGCAAGTGCCATATCTTCTTATCAGAACAGGGATAACCGGAGGAATAGCTTTCAGAACTATCATCGGCAACCGTATGTTGCGGCTGTGACCATTCCAGCTGCAGCACCACTACAACAACAACAACCACAGCGTCAACCAGCTCAGTACCAACCACAACAACCGGGTAACAGACCCGCCTATCAACCGAGGCCAAGGACGATGGACCGGCGTTTCGACACTCTTCCAATGTCGTACGCTCAGTTGCTTTCTAGTCTTCAACAACTACAACTTGTGCAGTTGCGCACTCTGGCTCCTCCCGTTGGTAGGCTTCCGGTGGGTTATGACGCCAACGCTAGGTGTAGCTTCCACTCTTGGGCACCTGGCCACAATATTGAGAACTGCAAAGCTTTTAAGCACGTAGTTCAGGATCTCATTGATTCGAAGGCCGTTAACTTTGCACCAGCTCCTAATGTCGTCAACAATCCCATGCCCCAGCATGGTGGAGCCAACGTTAACATGATTGAAGGAGAAGTCAAATTAGTCTCTGCAGTCAACAATGAAGATGGGGATAGTGATTGTGACATCGATAACTAGGTTAGTCCGAGGATCCCGGGTGAAGTTCTCAATAATTGGTCTTCTAAGGAGATTGTCCAAGCCACTTGTCTGGAGGAGTAATTTTATTTGTTTATTCATGCATATCCAAGTCTTACCTTCCGCTAGGGCGTAATGACTCATTGTAGGGCTCATCTATGTGACACTTGCATTTTTTATCATAAATAAAGGACGTCTTTTTGCATTCAAATATTTCGTTCCATGTCTTTCTATTTTTGCAGTTTTTCAAAAAAAATGGCAATGTTTTGTTTAGTTTCCACTTTTTTTCTTTTCACACTCATAAGCACATACCATCACTCATGCAGATACACATCACCGGATCCTATTGATAACGGTTCTGCTATGGCTCGCTTCGACTTTGAAAATCCAATCTTTCAAGCTGAAGAAGAGGGTGATGAAGACTGTGAACTCCCTGAAGAACTTACCAGGTTATTAAAACAAGAGGAAAGGGTCATTCAACCGCATCAAGAGTCTGTTGAAGTGATTAATCTCGGCGCCGAGGACGCCAAGAGAGAAATCAAGATAGGGGCTGCTTTGGAAGACAATGTGAAGAAGAGGTTGATTGAATTGCTGCAAGAGTATGTTGACATCTTCGCTTGGTCTTATCAGGACATGCCAGGGCTTGACACAAACATCGTGGTACATCGCTTGCCGCTCAAAGAAGGTTGTCCTCCGGTCAAGCAGAAGCTCAAAAGAACAAGACTAGAGATGGCTGTCAAGATAAAGGAAGAAGTGCAAAAACAGTTGGATGCAGGGTTTCTAGCAGTCACAAATTATCCGCCATGGGTTGCAAATATCGTTCCGGTACCTAAGAAGGATGGAAAGGTACAAATGTGTGTTGACTACCGGGATCTGAACAGGGCTAGTCCTAAAGATGATTTCCCCTTACCTCACATCGACGTTTTGGTGGATAACACGGCTCAGTTCTCGGTATTCTCCTTCATGGATGGCTTTTCTGGCTATAATCAATCTAAGATGGCACCGGAAGACATGGAAAAGACAAAATTCATAACCCCATGGGGCACCTTCTGCTACAAGGTGGTGCCGTTTGGTCTGAAAAAAGCCGGAGAAACATATCAGCGAGCGATGGTGACTCTGTTCCATGATATGATTCATCATGAAATCGAGGTTTATGTTGATGATATGATTGCCAAATCTCAGACAGAAGAAGAACATTTGGTGAATTTGCAGAAACTGTTTGAGCGTTTGAGGAAATTCAAGCTGAGGCTTAATCCGAACAAGTGTACTTTTGGGGTGAGATCTGGAAAACTACTGGGTTTTGTTGTTAGCGGAAAAGGGATTGAGGTGGATCCGGCCAAAGTGAAAGCGATACAGGAAATGCCTGAGCCAAGAACAGAGAAACAAGTTCGTGGTTTCTTAGGGAGGTTGAACTACATTGCAAGGTTCATCTCTCACCTAACAGCCACGTGTGAGCCAATATTCAAATTGTTGAGAAAAGATCAGGCTATCAGGTGGAATGATGATTGTCAAAGGGCGTTCGAGAAGATAAAAGAGTATTTGCAGAATCCTCCTATCCTTGTGCCTCCGGTCCCAGGGAGACCGCTGATTATGTATTTGACAGTACTAGACAATTCCATGGGTTGTGTTCTCGGTCAACACGACGAGACAGGTAGGAAAGAGCATGCCATCTACTACCTGAGTAAGAAATTCACAGATTGCGAGTCGAGATACTCAATGCTTGAAAAAACATGTTGTGCACTTGCATGGGCTGCTAAGCGATTGAGATAATACGTGCTGTCTCACACAACCTTACTGATCTCCAAAATGGATCCAGTCAAGTATATATTTGAGAAGCCAGCTCTCACTGGAAGAGTTGCTCGTTGGCAAATGGTACTGACAGAGTACGACATCCAGTATACTTCCCAGAAAGCCATCAAGGGGAGTATTATGTCAGACTATCTTGCTCAACAGCCGATTAATGATTATGAGCCGATGAAGTTTGATTTTCCAGATGAAGACATCATGTACCTCAAGATGAAAGATTGTGAAGAGCCAGTTGTTGAAGAGGGACCTGATCCAGACGAAAAGTGGACTTTAATGTTTGATGAGGCCGTCAACTCCAGAGGAAGTGGAATTGGTGCTGTCATTACAACTCCGAAAGGTGCCCACATGCCTTTCACCGCTCGTCTGACTTTCGAGTGCACCAATAATGAAGCTGAGTATGAAGCCTGTATCTTGGGTATTGAGCAAGCCATTGATTTAAGAATCAAGACTTTGGACATCTTCGGAGATTCAGCTCTGGTAATCAATCAAGTGAATGGTGATTGGAACACTCTCCAGCCTACTCTGGTCCCCTACAAAGATTACACGAGAAGACTGTTGACTTTCTTCACAACAGTAAAGCTGTACCATATACCTCGTGATGAGAACCAGATGGCAGATGCTCTTGCTACTCTATCCTCCATGATCACGGTGATCCGTTGGAACCATGCTCCCAAGATCGACGTGATGCGCCTTGATAGGGCCGCGTATGTGTTTGCTGCTGAACTATTAGTTGATGACAAGCCCTGGTATCACGACATCAAGTGCTTTCTGAAGAATCAAGAGTACCCTGCAGGGGCATCCAACAATGATAGAAAGACTTTGAGAAGATTGGCAGGCAGTTTCTTCTTGAACAAAGACGATGTTCTGTATAAGAGGAACTTCGACATGGTTTTGCTCAGATGCGTGGACAGACACGAAGCAGACATGTTAATGCAGGAAGTTCATGAAGGCTCCTTCGGTACTCATGTCGGCGGACATGCAATGGCTAAGAAATTGTTGAGAGCAGGTTATTACTGGATGACCATGGAATCTGATTGTTTCAAATATGCTCGGAAGTGCCATAAATGCCAGATTTATACTGATAAGGTACATGTGCCACCAAATCCTTTGAATGTGATGTCTTCGCCGTGGCCTTTCGCTATGTGGGGCATCGATATGATTGGAAAGATTGAGCTGACTGCCTCCAATGGGCATCACTTCATCCTTGTCGCCATCGACTATTTCACCAAGTGGGTCGAAGCCGCATCATTCGCGAATGTCACCAGACATGTGGTTGCCCGATTCATTAAGAAAGAAATCATTTGTCGCTATGGGATTCCCGAAAGAATCATTACTGATAATGGTTCTAATCTCAACAACAAAATGATGAAGGAGTTGTGCCAGAACTTCAACATTCAGCATCACAATTCTTCCCTTTACCGCCCTAAGATGAACGGTGTTGTTGAAGCGGCAAATAAGAACATAAAGAAGATTGTGCAGAAGATGGTCGTTACGTACAGAGATTGGCATGAGATGCTACCCTTCTCCTTGCATGGGTACCGTACTTCAGTACATACATCGACCGGGGCAACCCCTTACTCCCTTATGTATGGTATGGAAGCAGTCCTACCTGTTGAAGTGGAGATTCCTTCTCTAAGAGTCCTGTTGGATGTCAAGTTAGACGAAGCTGAATGGGTTCGGACAAGGTTCAATGAGTTGAGTCTTATTGAAGAGAAGCGAATGACAGCCATTTGTCATAGGCAGTTGTATCAGAGTCGGATGAAGAGAGCCTTTGATCAGAAAGTGCGTCCTCGATGCTTCCAGGTCGGAGATTTGGTGTTGAAAAGGATCCTTCCTCCTCAGACAGATCACAGGGGCAAGTGGACTCCTAACTATGATGGACCGTATATTGTCACCAAGGTTTTTGATGGTGGGGCCTTAATGCTTGCAACGATGGATGGTGAAAACTTCACTTCCCCGGTGAACTCAGATGCAGTTAAAAAATACTTCGCATGAAATAGACCCGCTGGACAATAAAAAGAGTAGTCCAGGCAAAAATGGGCATCCCGGCGAACCAAGAAAATGAAAAAGGTTCGGGCAAAAATTAGGGATTAAAAGTGAAAAGATTGTACACCCGGTAAGTTGAAAACCTGAAAAGGCAACTTAGGCAAAAATGGGTATCCCGGTGGATTGAAAACCCGAAAAGGGCGATCCAGGCAAAAGTTAGGGATTAAGCGAATGACTACGTTCTGAGTAGTTCTGAATCTCATCTCGTGTCAATGAATGGAAACTTTTGAAGGATAGGAAACAGTCCAATCACTCTTTCAGAAAGCTGATCATCTGGAGGATCTTAAAGACGAGCAAGTCATAGCAGAATTGGAACCCAATAGAAATCCATTTCACATTGCCATTAGATTAATGTCTGTTTTTATCTGTTGTGCAATTACCTCTTTCCAGGGATTGCTTCCTGATGTAAATGCCTATTCAGAGGCCGTTCATTCAATAAAATCATGTTATTCAGTATATCTCTGTTTTCATTTTCATTTTTCTGTTTTGTTTGCAAAAATGACGTCCGAATTTTTTGATAAATATTGCATCATGACACATAAGAGCTTTATAGGTACATGCTTAATAAACATTTAAAATTTCTGTAAATTTTAAGTGCTTTGGATTGTCTATTCAGAACAGGTACCCTCGGGGCATTTCCTTAAAATCCCCTGCAGATGATCGTGAATGTTTTCCACCAACAGACGAATTCGGTATCTTATCCCTGCAGAGCTTATCAGAGCGTTGGATTCTTCAATCCCCAGCAGGTTCTCACCACTGTACCTCCCCCCCAAGCGGTGGTTTCAGATTATACACTCCCCAGTAGAGTTGACAGTGTCAGACTATATACCCCCAGCGGAGTTGACAGTTCTAGACTGTATCTTCCCAGCAGAAGCGGCTCCTCCTCAGAGTTCGAGGCCAGATCGATAATCCCAATGCTAGATCCATGGTTTCTTTCCTTGAAGCAGAACCTCGGTACCGTATCGGTGTTTGCTTCCCCTGCTGAGTCATCTCTCGCAGATCATGGTTGCCAGAACCACTATCGCTTTCCCCAACAACAGGTTTTCAGTGTCGTTCTCTCCCCAGTCAGAATCTCAGTATTTCGTCATTGCTAGAACACCGTGTGGCGGGTCATTTCCCCACAGAATCCTTTGTGTTGTGCATCTCCAACAGTCTTGCCAGGGTCCAGAAGATGGTGATCATTTCCTCAGCAGATCCCCTTGCCTCAGCTTGGCATTCTACCCAGCATTTCGTATCCCTGCATGTAGAATCATATTGCATTCCTCCCAAATCGCGTAGCATTTCCATTTTCATGGAGCATTACGCCATTGAAAAATTCAAACATACGCATGTAAGCATAAAACATTCTCGGCATCCCAAGTGATAAGCCAGAAGTTGTTTCCATAACTCAGACTGAAGATTGTTCATGACTTACCTTTATTATCCCCAGCAAGTGTCATTGGCCCATGCGCCGCCTCTATTATCACTCCCTATTTCTGCCGATGCTGACAGGCATGAAGTTTCCGATATTCAGACCAAAGTGGCGTTCAGGCCAGTTTTCCGATGTTCAGATCGAAGAAGTTTCCGACATTCAGGTCGATGCAACTTGTGGCGTTCAGGCCAGTTTTCCAATGTTCAGATCGAAGAAGTTTCTGACATTCAGGTCGATGCAACTTGTGGCATTCAGGCCAATTTTCCGATGTTTAGATCGAAGAAGTTTTCGACGTTCAGGTTGATGCAACTTGTGGCGTTCAGGCCAGTTTTCCGACGTTCAGATCGAAGAAGTTTCCGACGTTCAGGTCGATGCAACTTGTGGCATTCAGGCCAATTTTCCGATGTTCAGATCTAAGAAGTTCTCGACATTCAGGTCGATGCAACTTGTGGCATTCAGGCCAGCCTCTCGGTGTTCGGACCGATATTAATAATCTCATATCTCCCGATGTTCAGATCGAAGTCATTTCCAGTATTCAGACTGATGAGCAGCATTCAGGCCATGGTTATTTCTGTGTTACCATTTATTTCGGTATCCAGGTTAACATTCTTTTTCGGTATTCAGATTGACTCTCACCGTACCAGACGGATTCTTCTTTCAAGACCACCTCTTTACCGATTCTGACAGGCATTGTTACTTCACTTCACTTCAGTGCAAATTTTCGGGCTTTTATTGTATTCAATCCCTTGATACCTCAAAAGCACGAAAGCCGTTGCTATCTTCTTTCCAGGTCTCTAGTTGATTGAATAGGGGAAGCTGTAATACCCTAAAATTTACCCTTCATTTTTCCTGGAAGCATACGCTTTACACCTCATGCACGCATTCATTTTTAGGTCATTTAGCATTAGCATTTTATCATGGCAATCGGAATCGGATCCAAGAAGCTTGAACATCATCCAGGACACTTTGTGGGCTCTATTTAGATGATCAGTCAACACAAGGGAAAGACTTGAGTTACTTCCAACAGGGGTCTATTCATCAGTCAAAACGTTAATCTTGAAGGAGCAAAGATTTGTTCATGAGCTGTCATGCTCTCTAGGCGAAGCCCACGTGTTTTGAAAAGAAAAAAAAGACGAAAAATAAAAAGGAAAACGAAAAAAATAAATAATAATAATAATAATAAAAAAAAAATCTTCGACTTTGACCTCTCTCATTTGAGCCCACAGGTCCACAAAAATCAGGTTATAAATTCAGAGTTTCAGTGAAACAAAAGCAATTATATTCCTATTACTCTGGCTGGAAAAAGATAGTGAGAGAAGAGCTAACAGAGTTCAGAGCAGCCTCCAAACCCTGAAGGGAACTCAACTGCACAGAATCATCTCTGTCTCACATAAACCCTAAAGATTGTTTTGTAAACCTCACGGGTGCAACTCAATTTCCATCAAGCTCTCCAATCAGGTTTGCCCTTATTCCCATTACCTTTGAGCTTTGAATTTGAATACTCTGAATGTTTGAGGTATTATGGGTGAATTTGATACCCTTTTGATGCATGTCCTTTTTGTGAATTTTAATGGCATGATTCATGTGGTCACATTTTGATTTGGGGGCAACTCTTGGTTACCCTATTTTGTTTCTCTAACCTGTTTGTTGAGTTTTGTTTTGTGAGGGCTCATATGACTCTTGCAGAGATGGTTTGCCTGGTGTTCCACTTTATTTGTGGGACACCGCCTGGAGGTTTCATTCCGATTACCTGTACTGACTCACTTTCTTTGATGGTGTTAGCTTGGAAGGATCTCTGGGTTTCTTATCTCTCTAATTGCTATTACTTCGGATTTTTATCCGCGTGGTATTTTTACATCTTTCCTGCATTTTACCACTTTCCTAGCTGGAAGACCTCGATAGGAGGAAATTTACCACTTTCCTAACCCTTCATTGATTTTTCTTCTCCTAAACACACGTTTACTCCTTCTACTACAGGCGAGTAAGTCTCCAAAGGTCGAGCATCCGGTAGATTGCGTAGTAACCTCGTTCGTCCAAAACCCAATCCATAACCCCGTAGTTAGCCGAACTACGGCTTGCTCTGGTTCTCATTCCAGATGAGATACGTAGGCATAAGACGCGATGTCTTAACGAGCACACATCCCCCCAACCCATAGGTCAGCCGAGCTACGAAGACTCTGATTCTCATATTCAGATGAGATACGTATGCAGTGGATGCGACATCCGCGCGAGTCATTTTCATTTAACCCCTTTTTTTTTAGTAAACAGCACAAGATAAACTCACACCCTTTAGACAAGAACTACAAAAGTGGATCCCGTATAGTACTACGGATGCGTAGGGGTGCTAATACCTTCCCTTTGCATAACCGACTCCCGAACCCAAGATTTGGTTGCGAGACCTTGTCTTTTCCTTTCCTCTTTTCAGGTTTACTTCGAGCGTTTCCTTTCCCTCCTTTGGGATAAATAACGCACGGTGGCGACTCTTCTGTCATTTTCTTTCGCCGGTTGTTTTTTCGCACACTGTATTTTTCAGGTTGCGACAGAAATCCCCCATGGACTATATCTGTTCTCGAAGGAAGACCCTCGAGACGTAATCCTCTTCTATCTGGATAATCTGATGAGGGAAGGAGTGGATATCTCAGATTTCAACCTCAGCGAGCTACCAGAAACTGCTCCAAACTTCATGAAGCATCAACGAGGACCCTCTGAGAAGGGAAGACAAGCGAAGAAAGCAAGACTAGGAGAATCCTCTGGATCAAGACCTCCAGCACCTCTGCATGAGCCTTCTGGTATGTCTGTTTCTCTTGCTCCCTCTGTACAAATACATTCAATTGCTTCTTCTATCCCCCCACCTACACCTATCTACACTCACTCAGAAACCCCTCTTTCAACCACCAGAACATCTCATCAACCATCCCAGAAATTCAACCTTGCCACCACCACCTTACCCCTATCTGAAGCTAAAAGGCTGAATGAAACCACCTCCTCATCTTCTTCCCCAGAATCACCCCCTACTTCACCATCTCATCTGACACAGAACCTTCTGACCCCTCTTCTCCCACTCTAGCCCAACTTCAGACTCAGACCCTGGCCTCATAACAGCCACAACAAATCCCACCTGAACCTGAAGTCACCTCACCACCCGCAGAACAACTAAACCCAACACCATCTGACCTTCAACCTTCTGAACCAAACACCTCTGACACACCCCCACCAAACACTTCCGCTGAACCACAAACTCTCAACCTAAGCCCTCCCAATTCTCCACCTCCACCATCTTAACCACAAAACACCCTGCCAACCCTAGAGGAAGCAATAATGTTGTTTGCATGAGCCTCAGTTGACAAGGTCAAGTCTCTGACCATCAACTCTGGCATCAGTGATGATCCTTCAGCTGTTAGGACACACTGGAATAGAGTTATTGACTGGATGACCTCTGAAGCCTTTAAATTGAAGAGCCTCTCTGAGCAAGTCAAAAACGACTTCATCAGAGATGCTGAAGTTAGACTACAGGAGCGCTTAGCCAGAGAAGCTGAGGAACAGGCCAGAAAGGAAGCAGAAGAAAAAGTTAGGCAAGAAGAAATTCAAAGACTTAAGGAAGCTGAAGCCAAAGCTCTAGCTGACGCTGCTGCTGCTGAAGTTAAAGCAAAAGTTGCTGCTGAAGCTGAAGCTAAAGCCACTGCTGAAGCTGAAGCTCATCGTGCTGAAGAATCTGCCAGCAGGGTTGAACCGAATGCTCTGACTCAGGGGGAGTCTTCCACATTTGTCCCTCTGGTTCTCAAGAATCTTAAAGATCTTCAGAAGGAGCAGAAGGAAGTACGAGCTAGATTGGATCAACAGGATTCAGTCAACGTCAACATCCAGAATCTGCTGACCCGACTGCTTCAGAGGATGCCTCCTCCTCTCAACCCTTAGGCACCTAGGATTCTTTTTCCTTTGCTGATTTGCTTGTTACTATCTGTTTCTGCTTGTTTTCGCTTTCTGCTGTTTGTGCTTAATATCTGAATATATATATATATATATATATATATATATATATATATATATATATATATATATATATATATATATATATATATATATATATATATATATATTATATATATATATATATATATATATATATATATATATATATATATATATATATATATATATATATATATATATATATATATATATATATATATATATATATATATATATATATATATATATATATATATATATATATATATATATATATATATATATATATATATTTTGCTTTCCTTTATTTTTCTAAGTCCTTTTTGATTCTGACAAAAAGGGGGAGAAAAAAAAACAGCTCTGATGAAAACATATCTAAATCCTTCAGTACTCTGCAAACATTTTATTCAATAAAATCTATCTAATCCTCTTTGACTCAGATATTTGCAGAAGAGTATCTAGAAACATCATATCATGGAAGCTCCGGTAAGAACTTCTGAACTCCCAGGCTTATCTCAGGGGGAGCTCACTTCTATCTAATATGATAAATTCTTATCTCTGATTGTTTCATCTATAAATTAAGAGTGTTTTGTCATCATCAAAAAGGGGGAGATTGTAAGAACAAAATTAGTTCTACAATAGATTCCAGGATTTTGATGATAACAAAGGATGAAACCAAAAATGGCACCCTAACGAGATTTCTCTAAGTGTGCAGGACTCTGAACTAGAACAAAGGAATCTGATCGCTTTATCAGATACAAACTCTAATCAGATACAAAGAACTAGAAGATCAGAAGTATCTGAAGAAGAAGTGCGCTCTAGAAGTTCTGACTCTGAGCAAAACAAGACAACAGAATACCAGAAGCTCTAACCTCCACTGGACTCAACTCTGATGATCTAAAAGACCAGGACTCTTAGAAGCTCTGATGTAACTTCAACGCAATCTCCGATTGACAAAGATAACGAAGACTCTGATGAAGGTTCCCCAAATCCAGAAAGAGTAACGGAAACAACAACTTCAAATGGAAAGAAAGTATATTTGGAAAGAAGTTATTCAGGGAGACAAATTGGTTATGGGGAGAAACACAGAAGTAATGGCATTGAATACTCATCAAAGACCAATATTCTGTCATCACTCCAACGGTCCTTTCACCACTATATAAAGGACAGCATACTTCAGTGAGAGACACACCTGAACGCACAGAAAATTCTCTACCTTCTCTCTTAGTTTTTCACGAGCTGTTGCTCATACGTGAAAACACTTGCTTGCTCTATTTGCTGTAATATTTGCTTAATCTTAGAAGCACTTTAGATTACAATTCCTTTTGATAAATTGATTTTGTTCCTCAAGTGACTCTGCATAGTCTGTATACTTGGGAGGACTAAGAGATCTTTCTCTTAGACGATTGGTTGTAATAATCTTTCAAGATTAGTGGATTAAGTCCTTTTTGAAGGCGAAATCACCTTGGCCGGGTGGACTGGAGTAGCTTTGTGTTATAAGCGAACCAGTATAAAATTCTGTGTGTTCTTATTTTGCAAAAGCTCTTATTTTCCAAAACAATTCAAACCCCCCCTTTCTTGTTTTTCTCACCTTCACATTCATACTTATTATGACATCCATATACACGTTCATGAATTTTTATGTCATTCATCTTTGTTTCTTAATGATGATATATCCATGTCATTCATATTCATGTCAACTTTATACATCTTTGATTGATGTTGTTGTATCTTTGTTCATGTTCACATGTTGTACATATGTGTATACATACCATGCTTGATATTATTATGATCATACTTCCATATCTTTTTTGATTTCATGTATGAACATCTTCTTTACCATTTGTTTATCCTTGTTGATGTCATGATTGAACACCTTGTTTATCATGTTCTTATATTTGTTGATGTCATGCTTGAACATCTTCTTAATTTGCTTATCTTTGTGGATGTCATGTTTGAACATCTTCTTCATTCTTGTTTGTCCTTCTTGATGTCGTGCTTGAACATCTTCTTTTCCATTTGTTTATCTTTGTTGATGTCAGGCTTGAACATCTTATTTATCATGTGCTTATATTTGTTGATGTCATGCTTGCACATCTTCTTCGTCTTGCTTATCTTTTATTTATCTTTTTGCTCAAATCCAAGGTAAATACCTCTTTATTGACTTAATGTCATAGGTAGTTTAGCAATCCCTAGTTCCCCTTTGACTTTGTTAGAGTCATTCTCACTTTCAACTTAGATTTAAGTAAGAGTTTGTAACTCTTGTAAGTATGTTTGTTATGAACACTTACTTCCCCCTTTGGAACCTTGATCATTACCAAGTGTTCTTTCACCCTTAATTAGGTGAACTACGGTTGCTCTGATTCCATCCTTATAAGGATACGTAGGCACATGACCGTGGAGTTTTGGCGAGCAAACTTAATAAAACCTTTAGGTCCTTCCCGATAAAACATTTCCAAACAATAGCATAACACAAATACTTTCAAAAGGTTCCTGTAGGATACTATAGATAATGAGGATGCTAATATCTTCCCTTAGTATAACCAACCCCCGAACTTTAGATATCTTCGCATTATTTTTACAATGCACAATTAGGGTTTTATCCGATCTTTTCCTTTTCCCTTGGATAAATTAAAGTTCGGTGGTGAACATTTCAATGTTTTGTGATTCAAGTTAATACAATAACTTGATATTCAATTCTCACTGCGACAACTATGGATTGGCTACCAAAACATCCACCCAACTTCATGAAGAGGACGAGAGAGCCCTCTGAGAGAAAGTCTAAGAAGAAGACTCTGAAGCTGGGAGAACCTTTTGTAACCAGAACGCATGTCCCTCTGGACTCATCTGCCTCAAGCAAGTCTTATCTCCCTGATACTCCTTTAACTTCTGGTTTAAAGCAAATATCTTCCTATCTCCCTCAACCATCTTCCACATATACTCCTTCTGAACCCATTATCTCTATCCCAACTCCCTCTAAACCTCACAACTCTGAAACAAACCCATCATCACCCCCTTTACAATAATTCAACCTCACCACCACAACACTTCCTATATCTGAAGCTTTACTTCTAAACGAACCCATTTCATCTCCCTCTTCAACTCCCTCATCTCCACCATACGACGTCCTTTCCTTTGACGCTGATCAGACATATATTCCTTACCTTCATCCCAAACCCTAGCTCAACTCCAAGATACAGCAACCTCTAAACAAACCTTGTCTTTCCCGAAAACCTATGAACCTACACCATCTCTATCCGCACCTCCTTCAGCACCCTCATTAACCTTACCAATTTCTGAACCTCCCACTGAACCTTCTGAAACCACTCCAATTCCCTCTGACCCCATTAATCCAACATCTGAACCCGAACCAACCTTCCTAACCCTGGAAGAGTCATTTGCTTTATTTTCAAAATGCTCAACTATGAAGCTCAGAACACTGTCTGACTAGTCCAGTCTAAGTGATAATACTTCTGAAGTAAGGACTCGTTGGAATGGATTTCTCAAATGAATGACATCTGAGGTCTTCAAGCTGAAGAGACTCTCTGAACAAGTCAAAAATGACTATATCAGAAGTGCTGAGGAGTAACTAGAGGCACGTATGGCCAAGGAAGATGAAGAGAAAGCAGGTTAGGAAGCTGAAGAAAAGGCTAGGCTAGAAGCTGAAGAGCAGGTAATAAAGGAAGCCGGAGAAAAAGCTGTCGCTGAGGCTACTGATGTTGAAGCTAAAGTTAACACTAAAGAAGCAACACACATTGCTGCAGAGGAAGCTGCTAAGTTTACTGAAGTTGCTCTGGCTCGAGGTGATTCATCGACATCTGACATCGCTCCGTTGGTGCTCCATACTCTGGAAGAACTTCAGAAGGAATAACAACTTGTGAGAGCTAGACTCGACAAGCAAGATTCAGTTAACTTAAGCATCCAGAATCTTCTCACCCAGCTGCTTCAGAGGATGCCTCCTCCTCCAAACCCTTAGGCACCTTAGGTTTTATGTTTTATGTTTTCTTTTAAGTGTTTTGGCCTCTATGGTTTTTCTTCTCTGTACTTCTTTCAATTATATTATGTTTTGTTTTTCTCTTTTATGTTCTTTTTGAGTCTGACAAAAAGGGGGAGAAATAGATAGACAACCTTCTGATGAAATAAATATCTGACTCTTATAATGCACTATTTACATCCTAACACTCTAAATACTACGCAGTATAAGTTTTCTTAGAGGAAGTATCAAAATGAATATCTGAGAAACAAGTTAAGCAACATAAGAGGCTCTGGTAAGAAACTCTAAACTCTCTAAGTATCAGATTTAGGGGGAACTTGCTAATCCCAGAGGGAGTCATACTATATCTGACTCGAAATTTATTTTCCTCTAAATATTATGAAGTATCATTATTTCATCAAGAGTCTGAAGTTTTGTCCAAATTTGAGGAATTGAACAGAAACTCTTTCAAAAAGACTTCCGGTTTTGAAGACTAGTTATCGGAATTCTTCGTAAAAGACTTTCAGTTTTCATTCAATTAACCGGAAGTCTTTTGAAAAGTGTTCTAGAAGTCAAACTCAATTTTCATCACACGAGAACTCTTTTTAGAAGTGTTCCGGTGCAATTTTTTTTATAATTTTTTTATAGTGGTTCGAAAACGAGGTGCCGACGGTAGTATTTCAGACCGTAGTTTAGGACGGGGCGCATTTACATCTGCAGCAGAGCCGACTGGATATCCAGGAGGGTCGTACGATACGCCTCTTTTGGTAAAGTACGAGCATCATGTTGCTCGCCATTTATGGTTTGGTGAGGTAAATAAACAACGTATATTTGAAATTGAATAATATTTGAATATTTTATATTGTGTTTTATAATATGTGTTTTAATTGTTTTCAGGAAAGAGGTCCGAAGAAAGAGTTGAAGGTTGTTGGACACGGACTTAAGCTGACATCGAGGGTTCCACTAGCTTTTCCACAACAGATGGACAATTGGTTTTCTAGGTATGGGTTATCTTCACTTAAGAGGACTAGTTTGAACAAGATAGACACAAATATGGTATCCGCATTTATGGAGAGATGGCATCTAGAGACATCTTCATTTCACATGTCGTTTGGTGAGATGAACATTACTTTGGATGACGTCTCTTGTCTGGTTCACTTGCCCATCAAGGGTGTGTTCTAGAGTCCTCAATAAATGGAGACATTTGGTGAATGTGAACTTGTCATGGGAAATAAAGTCATGCACGGATTGCCTAAACAGACAAGTACAACATTATAGTGATTTGCTATCAAGCAACCCATATCTGGTAGAGTCAACCATTTTTGTGGTGGCTGTGAACCAAAGGATTCTATCATCAAAGATTCTCTCACTTCTGCCAACCGATTACAAAATAACTTGTCATACAAAATTGATCTTTCCTTGTCTATAACTTCCAACTACAAGTCTCGACGAACCATTGACCAACCATCCTCACCATATCCATGTAATGATGCAATGACTCTAAATCCACACTTACCATCTGATACAACATTAACTACATCTTCAATGTATAACCTAATATGATTAGGAAATTGAATAGTGAAATGTTTCTTTGATTGTGGTTGCTTCTTAGATAATTTTAACTTCTTCGAAGTCTGTGATGGTTAAGATTGTCTTTGTGAAGATTGAGATGCCTTATCAACATACTCATGATATGAAGGGTCCCTATAAATATCATATCATGCTGGTTTTTTTCCTTTCTTCTTCACTCCTCCTTTGGTTTTTAATTTCTCGGGTGGTGGACACAATGAAGTCATTGTGGGGTATGCAAGTTCACAAACCCTACTTTTTAATGCCCTTTTCCCAACAACATCTAATGACCTAAACCGTTTCCATAATTCATCTATTGTACAAGTCATATTTGCTAGAACGAGATATTGGTTCTGCAATTTATCTCTAAGTTTTAATGATAACAAAGAGTGAAACATTTTGGTACCCTAATAATTTTTTCTAAGTGTGCAGGACTCTAACGAAAAATGAATCTGATGAAACAACATCTGACATCACACAAAGTCCAGAACAACTGACTCAGAGTTAAAGATATCTTATCTGGCGCTGAAGACAAGCATGTCTAAAAGAATCACTCACAAAATCTGAAGACTCTGGAAACTCTACATCTGAAAACATCTGAAGGTCCTACATATGAAAATTCTAAAGATCCTTACATCATAAGACTTTCTAAATTGAAGATCAGTCAAAGAACTTCTGAAGAAGACACAATAGACAACTATCTAAAAAATACAAGATATGAGAAAAGAATCTGAATTCCGCGCACTCTGAATCACGCCCAACATATCAGAATCTATAACTTAACAAAGAAGTATTCCAAATATGGTATGAATCTCTATATGGATAATATTGAATACTCTCTAAAACTGCTATAGAAAGGACAATAAAATTAATGTCATTAAGTCCCATAATTGGCAAGATATCATCACCAATGCTCTATTCAACGGTATCATCTTCAAGCACTATAAAAAGGTCCATCTATCATCATACCAAGCACGAAGCTATCACACAAGAATTATGCACATCCAATTTAAGTCATATACTAAATTATTATTGTAAGTCATCACACACGAGTTGTTGCTCCAAGTGTGACCATTGATCATTGTTTTTTATTGTGTTCATATTTCTTATCTAGAAGCACCAAACACATTCTTGTAATTCTAAAATAGTTGTTGTAAATTCCTCAAGTGGCTTGTAAAGTCTGTAGACTTGAGAGGGCTAAGAGATCGTTGTACTCTTAGACGTTTGTTGTAATATTTCTAGATTATTGGATTAAGTCCTTATTAAAGGAGAAATCACCTTGGCCAGTTGGACTTGAGTAACTTTGATTTTCAAGTGAACCAGGAAAAACTTATGTGTTGTTTGTTATTATCTTTGTGTGTGTAGCGTTGCTAAAAGTTTTTATTGTCCGTGAAAACAATTCAAACCCCCATTTCTTGTTTTTCTCTACCTTCAATATCCACCTTTGATTCATCATCTGCACCTACCTCTAACTTAACTTCCATAGTTAGTTTCCTACAATGAACATGAACAACATCTATTGGTATCGGTATATCACCAAGTATGTATCTTCCTAACTCACAAGCACAAGGTAACCCATAAGATGTTCGAAGAGTATAACCACATATTTTCTTATTAGTTCCAACATAATCAACTCTCAATAGCTCTTCAGCAATACGTCTAAAAGCAGCTCGAGACACTGAACCACGCAAATTACCATAAAATAGACTTATGTGTGTGTGCTTAACTTCGTAATTTTTTTTTGAAAAGAAGCTCTAATGTTGCCCAGTTGTAACCTCAAGTTGTTATTCATAGCTTCCCAACATTTGACCATGTCACCTATTCTATTTCCCAACATCTGCTTTAACTTCCAATGAGAAGATTCAACCCTAAAAATAACATATTGAAAATATCACATATAAAAAAATACATAGTAAAAAATATAACACATACCGATTAGTCGTCGTGTTACCCAAATGTAGCACTCGATTAATCCATGCTCCAACAAATCTTTGTCTATGTGGAGTCAACCATGTGTCCTTCACATAATTAATAAATCCGCTATAATCAACACATGTCTGCTCAAGTTGATGCAACCGTTGACCATACTCAACCTCATCATTAGCTCAAACAACTTCTATCCATAATGTGTCTATCGTCTTTTGCATGTCATTCACCACATATTGCTTACATTTTGCACCAACGTTTTTATTAATATAAAATCTACATAGCAAATTAATCAAACTGGGAAACACAATTTCAATTGATTTCATCAAAGCAAGATCTCTATCTATCAAAATCACTTATGGACACAAATCTTTCTTCACAAACAATTCTTGAAGTTTCTCCAATACCCAACAAAAATTCTATGTCTGCTCAGACTCCATATACGCAAATGCGACAGCAAAAGTCAACTCGGTTGATGTCATGCCAACAATTTCAAACAAAGGTTGTCTATATTTGTTTGTCTTGTAGGTGATATCCATAACTAACACAATAGGAAAAATATTCAATAACTTAACTGAATCAGGATGGGTCCAAAATACACCTCTCACAACTTCCGAGTCATCCCTTTTTCTACTCCAATACACATAGCATGCATCTTCAATAAGCTTAAACAAATGTTGTATCTCACTTCTAGGACCTCTTATCTCTTTTTCTATCATACTCGTATGTTTGTATATTTGCATAATCTGAGTGACATTCTCTGGATCTCGGTTTTGCAAGGAAAACAATATGTGTCTAGGTGATACATGTCTCTTTGTCAAATTAGCGACATGTTGCTTCTCATATGTGGTCAACCTACCAACAAAGGAATGACCTTCTAATCTATCAGGTAAACCATGATTATGAATCCTACATTTTACATCAATCTTCCAACCAGACCCATCTTTCGCCGGAGTCGACTTGATTTTAAATGGGCATCCACATTTTTTGGACGCACTTTGGACTCCACAATCAGTATCCTTGTATTTCCCACCTTTATCACAACCAAATATTAATTTGTTACTTCTCCTTCTCTTGCCTGTTTCGGTATTTGAACGAGTGATAATAATGGTTACTTTATTATGGATTCCAACCTCTTTAATCCATCTGATAATCTCTTCTCGTGTACCAAATCTTTGAGTGGTTAAAAACGCATAAGAAGTATCTATACATATTTGGGGAAGATTTTTCATATCTGCACAATAAAAAATATAAAAAAAGAAGTCAAAATAAATAAATTTAAAAATGCAAACCGAAAGTCTTCAAGAAAGAGTTCTGGATCATACAAATAAAACACCGAAAGTCTTTGGAAAAGACCTCCGGTGTATGTTACTTTGTTAACCATAACACATATGATAAGTGTTCTAAAACGTACTTTTTTCAAAACTGAATCAGAATTCTTCAAGTAACTTTTCCGGTATACGTTTTGCAGTAAAACCGGATATCTTTCACGAAGTCTTCCGAATTGAAAAAACACATATCCGAAGTCTTTTTCAATGAGTTCCGGTACAAGGGCGAATAATGCAATTTTTGAAAGTCTCAATTAAATGATTAAAATTAAAATGGTAAATTGATTAAAAACAAACAAGGATAAAATTAATATTTTAAAAAAATATAGAAGTATTGGTATAATTAGAGTAAAATTTCCTTTATTTGGCGGTATTACTCAATAATTGTACGGTCCATAGACTGGTCCCTCTTCACAAAGACAGTGCCACACAAAACCAGAAAGTATAATAATCACTTTACTAGTAATTATATCTTTGAAAAGTTAACGTTACTGTAATTTATTCATTTTTCACATGCCTCACAATTCAGAATAAGACGTGACGAATATATTTATTTAAATTGCTGATAGTAATAATTTTATGGTTTTCATTTATTTATGAAATTTTCATTGAGTTGGATTGACAACTCAAAGTTTCAAAACTGAACCCCATTGAATTGAATTGAATTGCATTGCATTGATGGTTTCTTGTAGTATAGACATGTAGTGACCGGAAATGTGTAAGAAAATACTTAAATTATCACTGTTAAGTGATGTAATGCTACACTGTGAAATGAAGGGCCTCTGCGACGATGCAATGGAATTTATGGGAGTCAAGGCATATGGGCAAGCACTGAGCATGGTATTTCTATACGTTGAAGTAAGCTCCTTCTTTTGGTTTAAACTTTAATGTGTAGCAGCATGAGATTGTACATTTTAGGATGTTTTTAACTTATTTTTAATGGGTTAAGATTGTCTTTAGTATAAAATAGGGGACATGCTATTTTCACTTTTATTCATTTTCTCATACCATGGTGAAAAGATTAAAATATTCTAAGTATTCTAAGATATATCTTCAAACGTATTTTTTTACACACAATTAGAGCAAAATTAGTGCGGAACCCTTATTCCATAAAAAAATGATTCAGAGATGTATCTTAATATACATAAAAGGTTGATTTAAAGATGCATCTCCGTAACCCCCTTTAGTACCGTACTCAGTGAGATTTCCGGAGATGCATCTCAAAAATATGCATTGTTAGAAAAAAACTAAAACAAGCATAAACAACAACGACATAATAGAATTGAACCAACATAAATTAACTCCAAAATAAACATTATATAGATAAACATTCCTCAAATTTAACATTAGATGTTATTAAAAACAGGTGGTTCGAGACGTTGCAACATTCTTATAATATCTTCGGTTGATCTTTGAATCGTCGCAACCACTTCAATCAGACCATTTGTTGAGTAACGGTAAAATATACTCCACATCACCTTCAAATCATCATTCGTCTTCAGTTCAAGCATTGTGAAATGTATCTTCCATTCGTTGTATATCGAGGATGAACGATACTCTAATTTGACAACTCTCAGATTTTTTGGATATACTAGGAGAGTATTCACTTTGGATTTCAGATTGATGAGAATAATGTCCTCGAAGATCTGAAATTGAAATGGGGATTTTGTGCAATTGAAATGAACAAATACAAGATGGGGATATGTAATCATTCTAATTTATGTAAAGAAAGTGGATTGAGATACCTTATTTATAGAAGTTGTAGAGCAATAAGGACCTTACATATTTGATTACGTCTGTAGTGAGATACTCCATATCCGCTTTTTAAAAAAAAAACAAGTGTCTCTCTAGAGAAGCATCTTCGTATGCTCCCCTAATTATTGTTTTTAAAATTAATAAAAATGATGTTTTCGGAGATGGATATCCGGATCCATCCAAAAATTATACAGAACAATATCATGCTAATTATGCAGAGCAGAATTTGAAAAATAAAACAATGTCGAAAAAAATATCATCCAATTTCATAACATTATGTAATGCATTACTTATAAAAAAACATGTTACATTGTTAGATTACAACTAAAACATATCAAAAGTTGAGTCACTACCTAAATCTATTGGTGGCTCAATCTTTGACCTTTCCTTATTTACTTCTCGTTCAATGTCGCTCAACTTGGTGAACTCTTCCATCCAAGAAAGTGATTCGACCATGTTTCAATATCTTTTGTGAAATGTGTCGTCCACTCCGGTGATGTCTTTGGTATAGGACATCCCAATTTCAAATAAACCTAGACAATTTTTTTTATATTCAATCAATACATGATGCGCTCAGATGGATTATAAGGTGTCTTACTCCGAAGTGGAAAGAGTGTTTTTGAGAAACTATATCATGTTAAATGAATACACGCCCTATCATAAGCACTTGCTATAAGATGTCATATTTTCAGAAAGCGTGTCCATTTGTCAAACGGAGTCGGACCACTAAGACAATGAACAAGAGCATTGAGAACTATATCGTAAATTTCTTTGTTCCCATATAACTTTATGTATGATTCCCTATGCATCATCATCTCTTATATAAGATGATGACATACAAATTGATGACCCTCCTCTCCTTTCCTGAGTAAACCCGAAACAGCTCAAAAACCATAGTTTTCATCACCATTAACATCTACAATTTGTTCGATGTATTTGTGTATAAAAAGTGGTATCTCTTCAATATGTTTGATTTTTTGGTAAAGGAAGTGGAGGACATGATTTGCTAACGCGAGCATCCTTGAAAACACTTTTTGGGGGATTTTGGAGTTGAAAAATATGGAAAATATGAATAAGAAGGAGATTGTCTCGTGGAGTAGTCACATTGAGTCAGTTTTACCTTTTTAGGGGCACCTTTTGTTTTTAACTGGTTCCGATAATGATTTCAAATAAGTTGTTTCTGGATATTTAATCTTTCAAAGTTGTTATTTGGTGTGCAATTTCATGATGTCATTAGCTTTCACGAATCTCTCTTGGATCACTTTCCACTCAGTCATGATATCCTTCGTCACACCGTCATCATCAAAATGGAGCCTTGTCCAGTGAGTGCAAACTTCGTCTATATGTATTGGTTTTTCAAGCTTCATCTTCTTTGAAATTAAAAAAGCACATGGAAGACCAAAAGTCTTCCGAAGTGTACATTCATACTTCGAGCTATCAGAACCTATTTGTTGTTGTACTGCCAAAGTGTTAACCTGATCGGTCCATGCACAAACAATCTTCTCTTTAACCTTATCCAGAATCGTGTCCTCAACATATTTCAGCAAACCTGGATATATCACACACACACACTTCTAAAATGTAGAACATATTCGACATATAATTCTTTCGTGGAAGAATTTATTATACCATTCCATGGATCTATAATCTTTTCCACAATTACTCCAGGTTTGACAATTTTACCATCTTCACTTTTGACTTGTTTCGTGCCAACCGCCGATTTTACTTGACTTCTCATATTTTTAGTTTTGTGACACTTACCAAGTAATTCAGATGATGTAAGAAAAACTGTTGCAACTGAATTCATCAGTGCGCCGTCACGATCAGTGATTATGACTTATGACATGTTTTTTTGTCCTTTAACATACTTTTGTACATTTCCAATGCCCATGTAACATTTTCCTCTTTTCTCGCTGGGAATTTTCGGAGATGCATCTCCGGAAATATCATTGAGTTGTTATTTAAATAATTTATGTGAATAATAATCCATAAATGAGTTTAGGGGATATATTAGAGATGCATCTCCGGATCCACCGAAATATGATATAGAGATGCATCTCTAGATTATATATTTTTTGAAAACTCGGGTGAAATTCTTAAAATAGAAGATATGCGTGATTTTGGATGCGTCTAGAGATGCATCTCCGAACGCTTGAGGGTATTTTTAAATTTTCAAAAGTGTGAAAGGCACCACAAAGTTTGAAAAAGCGTTGATGGTTGAATAACTAGTTGAAATGGTGGAGTTAGATAATTTTTACTAGAAATTCAAATGTGAATTTTTTACATCAATACCCTTGTTTCCCAATTTAAATTCCAAAATAACTTACTTTATATATATACATCAAACTACCCATCTTTAAAAAAAATTGTTAAAGTAATTGGCGTTTGTTCTTAATTTAATAAGGCGTGCCAATTAAATCGACACCTATATAATTTTTAATTTTATTTATGTTTTTTGGAGATTTATTTTTGTAGATTTGATGTTTAATACGGATTTTCTTGTGTAGTGTTTTGCCTGCACAAATAAAACATAAATTTTTGTAAGAAAATATGCAGAAATCATCAAATATAAAGAAAAATTCATAGAAAATTAAATAAAATTTACAAACACAAAGCCATCAATTCAATTGACGCGCTTTATTATATTTATGAGCAAGTGTCTTAAGTAATTTTTTTTTTTGAAAGTAAAATAGTTAGGAATAATATGAGGGAAAATTTATTATTTTAGAATTTAAGTTGGGGAAGATGGATAGTCATTTGAAGGATTTTTTAGAGTCTCATATAATAACTTAAAAGGTTAAATCTTTTTTTTTTCAAAAAATTCAAGTATATTTTGGTTTAGTCCATACATAAATTTTAGAGTATCGGTGTTTTTGAATCATTTTCTTCCATCATTCCTTCTCTTTGAAACAAAATAAGATCAAACAAAAAGTTTAGAAAAAATTATAATGCAAAGAAGGAAGCTAAAATATAGGTTGAATTATAATTGTAATCCTCATTTTAGTTCATTCACAAAAATAATTGTTAATTGTGTCATCCCATTTATAAATATTGAAACCGTTGAAATAACATAGATTATAGATTATGTTTGTTAAACTTAGTTGATCACGGATAGATTATAGACTATGTTGATAGTGGATGATTGATAATTTATAATCAATGATTAATAGTTAATAAATTAATTTAAGTGTTTGATAAATTAATTTAAGTGTTTGATAAATTAATTTTTAAACTAATTGATAAATATAAAATGACATAAAAGAACACTCTTAATTAAGAAATTGATGATTTCATTATCTTATTATATTACATTATTAAATTAATTTTTATACGATAAAAATAAATGTATCAATAAAAACATGCAAAATAATTTTAATAGATATGAAAAATTGAAGATATCAACAAAATATATTAAATTTGTATATAAATTTTATAATAAAATTTAACGAGATACGTGAATAATAGAATTGTCATTTTGAATTCAAATATATATTAATATAAAAAAACAATAAAAATAAATTTATTTGTTTAATATTCTACGAAAAAACTGTAATGATATTCTGAATTTTCTTGGTATTGGTTAATCTCATTGATTCTTCTCCTACGTTTTACTAATTTGAGAATGTTCAACATTATTTAAAAACTAATTATATATATTTTATATGTTACTCAAAATTATTAAACATTGCATCGTCGTCACCACTATACTCATAAAGAAAGAAATACAACCATTTCCTCCACCGTGTTCTTCATCATTGCTCATCAAGTGTTTATGATCTATGTTCACTAAGGAAGTAGCCATCATATACGCATCATTCAGTCGCAAATGATTTTAGAATCATTTTCATTATCTAGTAATCTTTTTCATTTGAGTAAGAGACAAATACAGTGTTACTGTGGTTGAACACGTCATTGGCGACATCGTGGACAATTGAAAATGTTGGTGGGAGGTTCTACGATTGTTGATTATACAAAGTATATTTAAAATTGTATTCCTTTACACATAAATATTTTTATCTTCATCATCCCTAAATTATGTGTTTTTGATAGGTTGCAAGTGCATGAATGTATCGGTTCTAATATAAAAGATTTTTGAATCCCACATAGACCAATTAACAAGTTATCTATTACTAACTTGTTTATCTAAGACAACTCAAATTGTTTCTTTTATATGAAAAAGGAAATAAGGAGCAATTAATCAAACTTTAATTAGTATGCTAAGTAAGGGACTAAAACTTCGATTTTCGATTACCAGTTCCACTCACACGAATTTGAAATTAATTATTGTAATGAGAAAAGTAGTTTACAGAAATTGTTCAACTAGTAGCAACGCCTTTCGTGTGTCCGATATTGGATTTCTAAATAAATTTAAAATGGCTTTCATAGTGAAATAATCCCATTAAAAATCTTTTTTAAAAGGCTGAAAATAATTTCTAAATTAGTTTCAAGAAGCTTTTACTACCTCGAAACTAATGGTTTATAGTTTTATATAAAATATTAAAATTAGGTGTAGTGCCCACTTTCGTCGGTACAACACCGGACTCTAAATGCGCATTTGTCTCCTTTCGTAGGACAAAATTCATTTTCAAAATAATAGTAATTTCTCAATTGATTTAAAGATGCTTTCACTACCTAAAAATTAAAGGGTTTGAATTTCCTAGTTGGATACAAATTACGCTCTTTAGAGGCATAAGCGGTATCTCTATACTTCTACTTTTGTAGCAAGTTTAATAATTAAAATTGAAAATTATTAACAGTGTTGTATTCTCATTAGAACAATTAATTAATATGTCTCATGTGAATTTTACCCGCAACCAGTCATCATTGTTTTAGACCTTACAAAAATCTACTCAGACATGGTGGCAACAAAACATAAAAAGCATACTTTTATGATATACACAATGGAAATAAGCAAATAAAAAAGAACTGTAAATTTCATAAAAGAAGATACTTTGAATTAATTGATGCTCCAGATGGAGACTAGAATCTGATACAAGAATGAAAATGATGCAGAAGATAATGCCGACAAACTTGAATCTAAAGTAGCAGCAACAATAAAACAACTCCATAATGCAGAAAACAGAATAAAGCTAAGTTGCATAAACACTTTAATGGTGATTTTGTATGCTTTTAAATCACTAAGTCTATGACTATTACAAGCTTGAGTTCCTTTAAATTGCAAACTAATGGCCTATTTATAGAGGATAACTCATAGGAAAACTGCCTAAATCGTGCAAGTTGAGTGGAGAAAAAGTTGGAAGTGGAAAAACCCGATTGCAGATACTGGTGCAAAAATTCTGGACATTAGCATCATGACAGGTGTCAACTGGGATAACGGCCTCTCCGTCATGACTCTTTCAGAAGAATCTTCAAACGTGTGCCAAAACGGGCGTAAGCTGTGAAGGTAGAGAAAAACAAGAAAGAAAGAGTTTGAATTGTTTCAACAGATAATAAAAACTTTTGCAAATAAAACACACACGAAAAATAAGACTATCAACACAGAAGTTTATCCTGGTTCGCTTGAAATTCAAAGCTACTCCAGTCCATCTGCCCAATGTGATTTCTCCTTTAACAAGGACTTAATCCACTAATCTTGAAAGATTACAATAAAGAGCGTCTAAGAAGATAAAGATCTCTTAGCCCTCTCAAATTTACAGACTTCACAAGTCACTTGAGGAATATTCAGCAAGTAATGAAAATACAATAATGTGCTTAGTGCTTCTAGGTAAGCAGTAGTTACACAATATAAGAACAAAAATATTTCACACTTAGAGCAACAACTCGTGTGAACAACAATGAACAAGAATGAAAGAGATTATGAATTGTTTACAGTATTCTCGTATGCTTTTTTTGTCTTGTATGAAGATGATCCAGCCTTTATATAGATTTGATAAAAGACCGTTAATTGAGGCAATCATGGATATCTTGGCAATGATAGACTTTTAATGTCATCAATCTCTTTGTGCTTTCCAAAGAAATTTTGGAGTGTGTTAACTCTCTTCCAATAATAGATTCATACCAAAAACGGAAGACTTCACAGCTAAGTCATTGTAATTGTTCTGAGTCAGAAAAGGGAGACAGTCCATAGGATTCTATTCCTCTTCTCGATTATTCAAATATGAGTTTCCTTACTCGACCATTCGAGTAATCGTCATCCAACAAAACATCTCAACCAATCAAACCTATCTTTTCTCGCACCGCGCGATCAAAATCATTTTCAAAAAAGAACGTTGTTTAGCCTGCTTTAACGTGACTACAAACTATCTCTTAAGCTTCCACTGTAATAAAAAAAGCCAATGTTTAACAGTTAGAATATGATCTAAACATTCGGGGATACGTAGGAATGATATTCAACATCTTGTCAAGCACTATAACAAAAAATACCAAAAATATCGTTTGTCCTACGTAGAAGTACGTCACTTTGAATTCCTCATTGTACTTGAGGATACATAGGAGCAGGACCCGCAATCTTGTCAAGCACCCTAATAAAAACATTTTTTCAACCCCTTTTCTTTTCCTTTTGCACATTTTATTACTCGAAGAAAATAATTAGCATAGGCTAACATTCAATCGCAAGTTTAACTAAAAGGTTCTCGTTGAGTACAACAGACGTGAGATGTGCTAATACCTTCTCCTTGTGTAATCGACTCCCAAACTTGAATATGATTGTGCCGACTATCTTCTTTTTTATGGGTTTTATCGATATTTTCCATTTCCTTATTTTAGGATTAAATAAAGTCTGGTGGTGACTCTATTCGATATCATTTCCACGAGCACATCAACACCCTACGAAGGATTGTATTTCTCGAGATGCGATAATGTGTTTCGGTGGAATCAATTTCTCTCAAGGAGACACCATATCCCTCAGGAGAGGTAATGCATAGCTTGGGTGATGAGACACTTAGTCCTTTAGACGAGGAATTTTACCTTTCGGGCGGGACTTCTATTGAGCTCTCTAGAAAGACTATAAATCAATTCTTCAGGGCTTGACATAGGTTACACCTCTTAGGCGTGTGTCATTGGAAATGATTCCATGTGAGGGGACACTAAGTCTCTTAGGAAAGTATATTCTAGTTAACATGGCCTAGAGGGAGGTGAGGATCCTTCGACCAAGGTCCATCATAATGTATATCACCTTGATGGGTGGCAAGGATATTCACTATAAATTCTAACTGTGTATATCTCCTCGAGGGACGACAAACACCTTCCTATGAAGTCCATCTATGTGTATTACCTCAAGGAGCGGCATGGTCTTCACTATAAAGTCCAACTATATGTATTTCCTCGAGGGGCGACAATGTCTTCACTATAAAGTCCAACTATGTGTATTTGCTCGAGGGGCGGAAGGGATCTTCGCTATGAAGTCCATCTATGTGTATTGTCTTGAGGGCGGTAAGTGTAGTGGTAAATTCATGACCATCAAACTATAGATAAACTTGATGTCAATAAAACCAAAGTCGCCACCACGCTTTTATTGTTTCCAAAAGAAAAGGGAAAAGTACGAATAAAACCCAAAGATAAGAAGTTTTCAAATCAAAACTAATAAAATGCCATAGATTATAGGTAAGGGGGTTGGTTACACAGAGGGAAGGTGTTAGCATCCAAAGTGTCTTAGGTATTCCTAGGGAGCCCTTTTTTATGTGTGTATGTGTATTTGGTATAAAATGATGTTTGAGAAAAATAGAGTGTGAGGACGAGAAAAAAATTCATTGATTATAGTTTTGTGTTTGACAAGACCTTCAGACTTGTTCCTACGTGCCAACATAAAAATGAGGGATCAAAACCTCGTAGTTCGTGGTAATAATTTCAAAGTTGGTGAATTTCTTTTAACAAAAGTTTAAGTGGAAAGATACACAAAGGGCCCAAAAGTTTGAATGAGTGTTAGTTCTTTTTGTCTTTTGAAATTTTAAGTCAATATGATTAGATTCATTTACAAATTTGATTTAAGAAAAGAAAGCTTAAAAATTCAATGGCATAAGGCCAAAGTTTCTAATTTGAAACATGTCTAAGTTTGAAATCATAAGCAAAGAACGTTGTTTGAAAAAAAGGGGGAGAGATTTTGAAATTTAAGAAGCGGGAGAAGATGAAGAGGTTATCCTCAACATAAATTTAAAAGTTAATGGTTGAAAAGATCTAACCAATGGGATGCAATCTAATAGACAAGAATGTCATGTAGAAAACCCACTTTCCCTTTGGACTTTGAATCAAGCAATAATCAGCAAGCAATTAACAATTTAAAACATCATGAAGATCAAGGCATCAAATAAAGATGGCCATATCCAAGCAAGCAAATCCATAGCTAGCAGTCTTCTTTTATCTTCTCATGTATCAGATGAAGTACTCCTTAATTAACTCAGAATAATGCTTCAAATACAAGATCAAAATAACAATTGCATCAAGACTAAGTAGCAGATAAGTTCAAATAGGTCCCAATACTTGCATCAGATGAAAGCTTAAATCACAATAACTTGGTCTCAAAATGTTGGCATTGGTCAAGTCCTTTTGCATAGGGAATGTTGCCTAATCATAACTCCAAAAGTTCAAATCAAGCTCAGCAGTCCACACACACATTTTTTAGGCTTTTTTTGTTATTTATTAAGGATCTTAAGGTCCTAAGACCACAAACACAAACAAAATATACAATCACAATATATGGCTCAAATGAGCAAAGTGAAAATGGCATAAACATAAACAAGTTTAATAAATGAAAATGGTAATGAATGATAAATGACTTCAAATTAAATTGCATAAAGTAAATGACTTGAAAGTAAAGCAATGTTAACAATAGTTAGTGTTAGTCAAAGTTAATTAGATGTTAGTTATGTTTTTCTCTTTTAATTGATTAAGTCATTCTTTGGAGAACACTCAACCATTTATTCACAAGCATGGATCCTTGAACCAAGACATCTTCCATACGAAGGAAAAAATGCCAAGTTTCCATACAATACCATGAAAGATGGTAGACTTACAATCCCACTTACTAGTATGTTATGCCTTTAGGGTCAAAATTTAGCTCTATGTTAAGCAATCGTAATTGGACTTATGTAGAAGTCACAACTATCTGAGGTCGGGTAATAAAAATTTAGGTGTTAATGCATGTTAGAGATTTGGTATAATGAACCAAACTCTTAAAACATACCACACACTAAAAGAAAAGATCAAAAGGAGTGGACCTATCTCATCCATACTTGTATTGGTTCATCTGACACAAAGTCATTAATGAACCAATTAGCCTTAGGATATTGAGACTTTATTGGTCAATGAAAGGAATGGGAAAGAATGGGGATGAAGATGAAAGGGTGAGGGAGATGGAAGAAACACAAATTGATCATGGGAGGAATTTTATCAAATTAAAATCATCCATTCATTTTGGGAGATGAAATGCACATTTATCAATCCCCTAAATCCAATGGTTTTAATCCAACATAAGTCAAATCAACCTTGACCAACCCCCAAACAAATAGTCAAACATCACAAGACCATGAAAATAGCTCAACATACTTTTTACACAATTAATCAATTAAAAACGAATTAAATTTCAATTAAATTGGCCAAAACCTAAAACCTCTTCAAAACACCAAATAAATGGCCAAGAGATTTATCCTAGGTCAATAAAGGTCAAGGACCTTAGACAAAAAAATTCATGATTTTTGAAAAGTCAGAAGTACTTTTAAACAATTAAAAATATGCACAAAAATATTTAATTCATGAAAAATATTAAAATTAATCCAAAAAATAATTTTAATTCATAAAATGAAAGAGAAAAATATTTAAAGATTTTTTTGTGAAAGTCCCATATTTTTTGGATTAAAAATGAAATTAATATGAATTAAACAAAATAAATGGATTAAATGAAAAATCAGAAAATAAAAAGAAATTCAAAAAAACAAGGGACATCAGATCTCCCTCATTAATTAAGGTGGCAGATCTGATGGCCAAGCGCGCGCTTCCATCATGTTCTGCAATCAACGCGTATACACGCGTGGTAATCAGGAAGAATGGATCAGATTAAAACGTTGGACCAAGATCAGATGCCTCATGTCACGTCACCACACCACCGGAGCCCTAGCTCTGATCATCTTCTTCGGTGAGGACCACCGGACTGGTCCATCCAAAACTTCATGAAAAATGAAAAATTAATATACTAATTTGAAGAAAAAATGCTCAGGAGCATGAATCTGACCTTCATTTCTTCCAATTCCAAATATATTGAAAGATACATGGATTTGAAATTTGAGGTTCATGATCTGAGTTGATTCGATTTAACCTCAAAGCAACTCAATCTTGTTGCCTACATTAGTAGGACTTAAGCAAACCAAAAATCACAAAGAATAGTGGAGAAATGAGAGAGAATCGAAGAGATGAAGTTTCTGAAATTTCACCTTCGAGTTGCTTCAAATTCACTTGATCTTGATCTGCATTTGCTTGATTCCTCTTCCTCTTTCTCGCAGTAACCAATTGAGATGAAAAGGGCAATGACTTCTAGGACTTTGAACTTCCAAACAAAAGATTAAGTTCAAGCTCAATTTCAAATGAAATCTTCAAGAATTCTATGGAATAGAGGGTTTGGATTGTTCTAGCAAAGCTTGGCCAAGGTGTTAATGAAGTTCTGATCACATTTCTCTTCTATTTATAGCTAATGTATATGCTTTTCACAAACTTCCATTTGAAAATCCAAAATTAGCAACCTTACATCATGAGCTTGCATGGGCGTGTATAAAGCCCAAAGAATGATTGCCAAAGGTCCAAAAGTGTGCACATGTGATGCTGAAAGCAATGCATTAAGCCATGCAATGTTGAAATGAATTTGAACATGAAAAATTTCCAAATGGTACCATACATTGCACCCATGTGCAAGTCATTCAATATTAATCTAAATGAGATGATCTTGGACTTTTTGGAAAGGTGAGATCAAGGGGAACAAATTTGATGTTGAACACTTTCCCATTTAAATCTTGGATCATGATGAATGTTGAAGTGGAAGTTTGGAAAATCAAACATATTTGAGAATTTTCTAAGTACCAAGTCATATGTTCACTTCTTCCACCTTGAATAACTCTTGTTATGGACTTCAAATGGAAAAAATTTCCCTTATAAAAGTTGTAAATCTTTCAAACCTCTTTAATTTGGTCATAAATTTGACCTCATTTGGATTTGGCATGAAGGAGTTATGCATTTTAGAATTTGAGGAAAATCACTTGTTCAATGGTAATGATCCAAAATGACCTATAATGTTTCCTCTTGGCACATGCATTTTCAATTTGAATTTGAACTTCCTCCAAACATCAAAGTTGAAAAGAACATATTGAATTTGATCATGGAATTTGAATGGCTTTCATCTCATAAAAATTGAGGAAGTTATGATCTTGGGAAGTTGACCTTCTCACCTATAATATTTCACCATAAAAAATGATTGTCCAAGCAAAACTAGATCTTGACTTCAACATAAAAGTTATTTGTAATGTTATTATCAGTAACCTTTCTCTTGGAATCATTTTCATATGACAAAAATTGTAGGAGATAGGGTCTAGGGAACCCTAGTTTTGATCAGTTGACTTTCTCTGGTCAACCACCAAGAACCATCTTGCTAGCTTGACATTTTCTTTAACTTTGGGACTCATGGAAGATCATATATGTGTAAAATGTTGTAATATGAAGTATCCATTGAAATATTTTATCAAATGTTGAAGAAACTTGTTGAAGAAGTCACATAAGATACCCAGATGAATTAGGGTTCCCAAGGTAAACAAGCTTCAAACTTTTGAAGAATTCTCGATCAAAATGATATGTGAAGACCATGGGGATCCATACATGATGTCTAGAGCCATTGTGAACCATTTCTTGATTGGTCTCCTTGCATTAAAGGTTTCAAACCCTAGATATGAGCTCGATGGAGCATAGGTGAGCACACACTACCTACAAAAGAGTTAAACTATACATTGACATATTTTTTGGTATTTTGGTTAGTAAATAATGAAAAACAAAGCATGATACAATCAAATGGGCTTGGTGATCTCTCCCAATGCAAACCCAATGAATGAGGGGTAAGGAGGATGCCAAGGTGTGATCCCAAAGTCAATGCATATGATGAGATAGCATGAGGGATCTTAGGGTCAAAATTGGGGTCTTACAGTAAGGATTTTTGCTATGAAGTCCAGCTATGTATATTGCCTAGAAGGGCGGCAAGGATATTCGCTATAAAGTCCAGTCATGTGTATTGCCTCGAGGGGCGGAAAATATCTTTGCTATGAAGTCCAACTATGTGTACTTCCTCGAGGGGCGAAGAGGATCTTTGATATGAAGTCTAACTATGTGTGGTGCCTTGAGGGGTGCCTAGGATCTTCGCTATGAAATTCAGCTATGTGTATTGTGTAACACCCCATTGTTTAAATTAAATTATTTTATTGAGTTTTACGTGCTTAAATGATTTATTGAAATGTTATATAGGGTTGTATGAGGTTGGGTAGAATTTATATCAATTATCACTATTTTTGAATTAATTAAAATAATAAAAAAATGGATAAAATAACGAAATAGTGAGTTATGGGAGAATAAACTAATAAAAAAGTGGTGGGACAATGAGAGATAGACCAAAGGAGGGGGGATGAGAAATAATAAAAGATTAAATTAGGTTTTTCATTTAAAAGAAAAAGAAGGAGAAAATAGGGTTATTGAGTACGTGAAGCTTGGGAAAATAGGAGTTGTAGAGGCTTGAGAACAAAGCTAGAGAGAAGGACTACCATTTCTGAAAATTTAACCTTTTGCTGGAAATTCAGATAGGGGGAGGGGAATTATTCACTATTGGGTGCTTATTTCATAAAGAATGATGAGGGATCCTAGCCCTCTTCCTTCTTTGTTGTGTTTTCTATCATGGTTGAATTGGTGATTTTGGAGAGGGTTGTGTAAATCCTTGCTCTTAATTGTTACGATTAATTATAATTCATGCTCTGTTTTATTGCCTGAATTCGTGTATGATTTGTACGTAAAAATCTAGATGATGTATATTCCTGTTGTGATGCCTAATATGATAAACATGTGAATTGGTTTGGTGAAAATATGTGGAATATATGACAAATCTGTGTACAAATGATGTATTAAATATTAAATAAATATGTATGATATCTTTTTGTTCGATTGGAGGGGTTACGGTTGAAATCCGAGCTTTGGAAGTGCTTCCATTGCGAAAAGTGCAGTTCTGGCTTCTGCACAGCGGTGACAGGTGTCACCTGGCTGACGGGCTACTCGTTACTACAAATAGGGGACCTGACGGGCATCATCCTAATAATAGGGATATCATCATAGTCTCTGATACGGGATTCTTTCTCGTGCGTCATCAGGATGACATATTTGTATAGGAAGAAGGGTGATCGGGTTGTCATGACGAGCGTGATAACATGTAGTTGATTGTCAGCCCTTTGAGTGACCAGTTTTAGATCGTATGTTCAATTTGTCGAGTTGTTTTCGATTCTAGTGATTTTTTGTTGTTGTTTTGTTGAGTTAGTGAGTAAAGTTGTTATGTTTTAAGAATTGTTTGATTTTTCTCTATTGAGATGTGATTAAATTGTTGTTGAATTCTAGTATGAGTATGTATTGGTGAGTCATAAGTACATAATATGTTTATTATGTTGATGTGGTGGCCTTATTGATTTTATATGTAATTTGAAAGGGAATCGATGATGATGATTACATATGTATATGTTGTTGCATTTGATGCATCATGGTGTAAGGACATCGATCCATCGTTGATTCGCTGGTTTAGAAGGGGGGATCAGTAACGAATCATTGATTCAGAAGGGGGGATCAGTGACAAGTGCTAATTCAGAAGGGGGGATCAATGATGTTCATGATTCAAATGGGGACCATTGGTGAATGGCCTAATCAGTAGTATACCTCTGGTATCCAAATTGATACCACATACATATAGATTCGAGAAGTTGATGCATTGCATACATACATGCTTTACGATTGAGTTATTATTGTAATTGGTGCATTATTGTGAATGATATTCATGTGATCGGAGATTGCTTGAACTATACTATCATTTACTTTTTATGCACCGCTAACTATATTAAATGTACCATCACCCTTCTGGTTTTTTTGTTTATGGTGTTCTGCACTCTCGTGGTACAAATACTCAGGTAGAGGAGCATTAGTTGTTATTGAGTTGGATGATGGCATTGAGACATCTTCGTCTATTTTATAGTTTTTTAAGTCGTTTAGTTTTGGCGTCACTTTGATATGTAACACTGGGGATGGATTCTTTTGTTACATGTTATGTTTCTTGAGATGTTTGAGTTATTTTATTTAGTAACTTTTGTTGAGACCAATAAATGTTTTCTTTGAATTTTTTATATTTTATTCTACTGCATGTTTTATTTATAATTATGAGGAGGATGTGTGTTGTGAATGTGTAACATTGAGGTTGTGTAAAATTATATGTTTTATTTTTATAAATAAAAGTGTCAGGTTTTAGGGTATTACATAATTGATATCTGAGCAGGTTGGTTCATTCGGCCTAGGTTGTGGACTAGTTGTTACCCTTATGCACAACATGTGTGTGAAAATTGTTGATGATTATTTCTTTAACTGTTATTGGCTTTACTGTTTACGATTGGTTAATCTAAACTTGGATGAATATGCAGAAAGAAATGGCTAGAAGGAATCATCGTGTGATTACTAATGCTTTGGAAGCAATAACTAATGTGATGGCACAAGAGAATATGACTTTATGGTCTAATCAGAATCAAAATGGTGGTGCTGGTGGATCTATAGGCTGGGAAAGTTTCAATAGAATGATTCACCTGCTTTCAAGGGAAGGTATAATCCTCAGGGTGCTCAGACTTGGCTTCAGAGGATTGGGAAGATTTACAGGGTTATGGCATGGATTAATGCACACATGGTGTTATTTAGGAATCATATGCTATATGAGGAAGAAAAATTATTGGTTTAAGAATATCCGTTAGAGGTTGGAAGTTGCTAATGCCGAGATTTCTTGGATGGTTTTCAAGAATGAGTTTCTAGAGAAGTACTTTCTAGTTGATGTCTGCAACAAGAAGTAGATTGAGTTCATGTAGCTGAAGCAATGAGGTATTAATATTGCTGATTATGCGGCTAAATTTAAAGAGTTTATGAGATTTTGTCCCACTAAAATGGCATGAAAGCTGAAGGATCAAAGTGTGTGAAGTTTGAGAGTGGCTTATGTATTGAGATCAAGCAGTTCATTGGTTATCAAGAGATCTATTGATTCTCTGTACTGGTGAATAACTTTAGAATTTATGATGAAGATAGTAGGGTCAAATCTACTCACTAGAAGAGTGCTAGTGATAAGAAAAGTGGGAATCAGTATCATCGTAAACCTTATGTGACTCTAGTTGATAAGGGAAAACAGAACTTCCAACAGAAGGTTGTAGGTGGGAAAGAGACAAATGGGGGGGGGGGGGGGGGAGCTCCTGCTCCTATAAAATGTTATAGGTGTGGAGAGTTGCTTCATCTTGTTGCTGACTGTAAGAGTACAAGTCAGAAGTGTTTCAAGTGTGGGAAACAAGGAAACTGTATTGTTGAGTGCAAAAATAATGTTATGACTTGTTACAAAAATATGGTGAACTGGGACATATTAGTACCCAGTGTGAGAAACTGAGGAAGGTGTCAATTGTCACACAAGCTAGTGGTAAAGTGTTTGCTCTGAGTGGTGTAGTTGTCTAAATATCATATAGTTTGATTAGAGGTATGTGTTTCATTAATGGTGTTTCTCTGATTATAGTGATTGATATTGGTGCAACACATTCGTTTATATCTCTTGATTATGTCAACAAGTTGAATCTTGAATTGTCTTCAATAATCAGAAGTATGGCCATTGATACCCTAACTAATGGTTCAGTGACTATTTCATTGGTGTTTGAATTGTCCTTTGACTATTTATAGTAAAGACTTTGGAGTTGACTTGATATGTTTGCCATTGAGTCAACTCGATGTGATTTTGAGGATGCGCTGGCTAGATTTCAATCGTGTTTATATCAACTATTTGGACAAGAATATGTTGTTTGCGGAACCCGAAGAGAGTAATGAGTCGAGTTTCATGTCCACCGATAAGGTTGAGATGTATTTGAGGGAGGATGATCATGTGCTCGTGATGTTTGCTTTTTAGGGAGTGGAAAGCAATGTTGTGGCTATCGATATGTTTATGGTGTCTGAGTTTTCTGAGGTCTTTCCTAAGGATATTAGAGTTTGCCATAGATTTAGTACCTAATACTAGACCTATGTCAATGGCACCGTATAGAATGTTTGCATCAGAGTTGAGTGAGATGAAGAATAAGTTAGAAGAGCTACTAGAAAAGAAGTTTCTTAAATCAAGTGTGTCATTGTGGGGATCATCGATTTTGTTGGTTAAGAAGAAAGATGGTAGCACGAGGTTGTGTGTTGATTACCAAAAGCTGAATAAGATTATGATTAAAAATAAGTATCATTTTCCTAGGATTGATGGCCTTATGGATCAATTGGTTGGTGCTTGTGTGTTTAGCCAGATTGATTTAAGATCGGGTTATCATGAGATTCGAGTAAAATCAGAAGATATTCCAAAGACTACATTTAGAACTCGATACGACCAACATGAGTACTCGGTGATACCCTTCGATGTGTCTAATGCGCTAGGTGTGTTCATAGAGCATATGAATAAGTTATTTCATTATTACTTGGATAAGTTTATTGTGGTTTTCATAGACAATATCTTGGTGTATTCTAAGTCAGATAAAGAGCATACAGGACATCTGTGGGTTGTGTAGCAAACCTTACCAGTGAATTAGTTGTATGCTAAGTTGTCCAATTGTGAATTATGGTTGTGAGAAGTTATTTTCATTGGTATGTGATTTCCAGTTATGGTATAGCAGTTGATCCATTTAAGGTAGACACAATGTTGAAAAGGGAGACTTCTAAGTCATTTACAAAAATTAGAAGTTTCCTTGGTTTTCCTGGTTACTATAGAAGGTTTATAGAAGACTTTTAGAAGTTAGATTTGCCTTTGAATTAGTTGACTCGAAAAGGGAAAAATTATGTGTGGGATGCTCAATGTGAAGAAAGTTTCCAAGAGTTGAAGAAGAGATTGACGACAGTGCCAATTTTGATTCCACCAAATGCGAAGGAATCCTTCATTGTGTATTGTAATGCATCTAAGATGGGATTAGTGGTGTGCTTATGCAAAAATCATCAGGTTGTAGCATATACCTCAAGATAACTTAAGATTCATGAGAAGAATTATCCTACCCACAAATTGGAGTTGGTAGCAAGAGTATTTGTGCTTAAGGTTTCGAGGCATTATCTGTATGGTTCGAGGTTTGAGGTTTACCGTGATCATAAGAGTTTGAAATATCTGTTTGATAAGAAAGATCTGAATATAAGGAAAAAAGGTGGATTGAGGTTTTGAAGGACTACGAATTTGAGTTGAGTTACCATTCTGGTAAAGCTAATGTGGTAGTAGATGCATTGAGCAGAAAGTATCTGCATATCTCTGTATCGATGGTTAGAGATATGAACTTGATTACTCAGTTTAGATATCTTAGATTGGTGTTTGAGATGACGCCATGGAGTGTGACGTTTGGTATGCTAAAGCTTACTGGCAGTGTTCTAGAAGAGATTAGAGAAGGTTAGAAATCAGATTTGGGATTGATTGACCAGTTGGTGTCAATCAGTTAAGGTAAAGAAGTGGATTTTAGAGTTGATGAGAATGGAGTTATGAAATATCGAGATAGAGTTTGCGTGTCGGATTTGCTTGAACATAAGAAGAGAATTCTTGAGGAAGGTCATATGAGTGGTTTAAGTATTCATCCTGGTGCTACAAAGATGTACCAAGATCTTAAGAAGATGTTTTGGTGGTCAGTTATAAAGAAGGATGTGGATAAGTTTGTGTATTTTTGTTTGACTTTTCATAATTCAAAGATCGAGCATCAGAAATTGTCTGGATTGGTACAACCTTTGAGTATTACTGAATGGAAGTGGGATAACATCTCTATGGATTTTGTGGTGGGTTTGTCGAAGACAACCAAGGGAAGTGATTCGATTTGAGTTGTGGTGGATATATTGACTAAGTCGAATCATTTTATTTTGATAAAGATCTATTATTTGTTGCAGAAGCTAACAAAGGTTTACATCAGTGAGATTTTGAACTTGTATGGTATTCCTTCGAGTATTATTTTAAATAGAGATCCAAGATTCATGTCAAGGTTCTGGGAGAGTTTGCAGGAAGCCTCGAACCAAGTTGAGGCTGAGTTATGCCTACCATCCGCAGACGGACAGACATACAGAAAGAACTATCCAATCTTTGAAAGATTTGCTTAGAGCTTGTGTTTTGGAATAAGGAGCTAGTTGTGATACTTACTTTCCTTTGATTGAGTTTACCTATAACAACAATTATCATTCTAGTATTGGTATGGCACCTTTTGAAGCTTTGTATGGAAGAAGGTGTTGGACTCCTTTGTATTGGTCGTGCGCTAAAGTCTCGAAAGCTCACGCCTCACTTCATTGGTCCATATCAGATCCTGTAGAGAGTATGACAACTGACCTACATAGTTTCCTTGCCATCGTATCTTTTGAATCTTCATGAAAATTTTCAGGTCTTGTTACTTTAAAGGTATATCCTTAATCTGACTTATGTCTAATTAGATAATGTGCAAGTGAGAGAGAACTTGACTATTGAGGCATCACCCTTAAGGACTGAGAATCAATAAGTGAAGTACTTGAGGGGTAAAGAGATTGCTTCAATGAAGGTACTATGGGGAGGATGTAACACCCTATTTCCCCATGCATAAATATACATTAAAATAAGAGTATTAATACAATCAAATAGGATGCACACATTCTCTTTTCAAAAGATAAATTGCCATGTAATAATTTATCAAATAAAAACAACAATCAACACCTTCAATTAGGGTGCCATCGCATGCTCACCTTCACTTCGGGTATCATTGCAGCGAAAATTCTCATAATAAAGCTTGCATTAACTAAATCATTTAAACTTTAAATGCACTTTATGGCATAATCAAACTCATAAGTGAAATCTCGTCAAAACTTAAAAATATAAAACATGAGAGTATTCAACAACTCTCTAACGAAAGATTAGACAAAAACTCGGAAACGTTTCTCAGTGTTACATATCAGCGCATGTAAACTAAAATGCATAAAGAAAACGGAAGAAACAACCTCTCGCCATCCTCCCACTCTAAGTAGCTACTCAGTTACCTGCTTATCTATACTCCAAAGAGGAGCACATACCACATCAACAACAAAGGGGTGAGAAATCACAAACAATAATAACAGGCATATACTGCAAGGTAGGATAATAACACAACATTCTCTTCAAAATTTCATTCACCGCATATCTCATCACAATCTCACACCTAAACTTATCAATGAATCACAACTCAACAATTATACATATAACTCGTTATGTAATGCAACTTGATTACGCAACTCTATGCATATGCATGTGGTACCAACTCAATGTTCGATTCTCTCTAGAACCAGACCCCCTCCTCTGAACCCATGAGCCCCCTCTTCTGAGCTCCAAGCTCTTGCTTCTGAGTTTGGGATAAGCTAATATTCACCTCTCGTAACTAGTAGACATGCCTCTTGACGCATATCATATGATGCATGAACATATCTATTAATTCTTTGTATTTTTTATTGGCATTAATTTTGGTAAAACTAACTTAGCTGCAACATGTTGAACAAGATGTCCTAACATGTGGATTCGATATTTTGTCTGAAACAGGTTTTACTCTTGGTAATGTTTGATTGTTTAACTAATTTCAGAATATTCTAAGAATATTTAGTAATCCCATGTGGCATTCGTGATTGACGAATCAAATATTCTAATTGATTTTAAAACATATTAAGTTTTCTAAATGATGAGACATTTTAGGAAACTTTTGATTGATAACCTAATGTTGTGTAGCTGGTTCACTTCGTGTACAAGGCCAAAATCCAGTTCATTCTATGGTTGTATATAGAATGTCTTAAACCTAATTGAAGGATGAAGAAAAGAAGATAACATTGTGGAGTTAGGGTTTGAGTATATGTGTTATTTGCGAGCCTCTCAAATATCTTCTTGATATATGAGTAGGACTATGTTAATTAATTGTTAGGTTTGTCAAGCACTCATAAGCTTTTAAGCATTAAGTGATTATGTGTCTATGGAGTGTGACTTCAAAATTTATTATAATTGTTTGAACTGTCATTGTTGGGATTGAAAGGAAAGTGAGAATGGTCTCACACCTAGGAGTGTCTTAGGTAGAAGTTAAGCACGAATAGTGATTAGGGTGTAGCCTATAAATTGGAGATAGTTTGCAGAAGGTTTACCAGCTGATACTATTTAGTGAATTCCTCCCTGGCTTGGTAGCCCCCAGATGTAGGTGTTGTTGCACACCGACCTGGGTTAACAACTTTGTGTGTTCTGCTATTTGATGTTCTCCTATATGTAAGTTGTCCTGTTATTGTGTATTGATCAGATATCAGTGTCCCGATATCTCTTAGGACATCTGATATATACTTACCAGAATTTCAATATCACTAAATTAATGCGTTAAGACCCCTCTTCTGATCCCGATGTAATGCATTGACAACTCTACTAACTCTTCTCTGTATTACTTCTCAATCATATTTATAAGATGTACAACATCATATAATTCAATGAAACTCAAGTATTCAATCAATCTCTTCAATTAGATTATTATTCATACATGCAACAACACAATAGTTATAAATAACACCTCAAACATAATTACATCATCACACTCTCAATTTTGAGAACTTAAGAATGAAGGAGGATGAGAGCATTCATGGCTTTCACATGAATATCATTGAGATAGCCAATGCCTTAAGTGCTCTAGGGGAGAAGATGTCAAAATCTAAGTTGGTCAGAAAAATCCTCAGGTCCCTTCCAAAGAAATTTGACATGAAGGTTGCTGCCATTGAAGAAGCTCAAGATATCAATAACATGAAAGTTGATGAACTTATGGGATCTCTTCAGACCCTTGAGTTATGGATCAGTGAAAATCATAAAAGAAGAAAAGCATAGCCTTTGTCTCTAATATTGAAGACCTCGAAGATGAATGTGACATGGATACGGATGAGGGGATATTTAGATCTATTGTATTACTTGGAAGACAATTCGACAAAGTGATCAAGAAGATGGACTGGAAGACAATATCTAATGTCAAGAACAAGTCATTTTCGACATCAGTAAAAATCAGGATTTTGGCAAAAGGCCCAAAACTGAAGAAAAGACTAACCAAGGAAAAGGAATCCAATGCCATGAATGCGAAGGGTTTGGTCACATAAGGGTTGAGTGCCCCACGAATCTTAATAAACAGAAGAAGGGTCTGTGTGTCTCTTGGTTAGAAGATGCTTTTGAAAGTGATCCTGAAGTGGAACCTACCAAACAGGTTACTTCCCTGACTGGAATTTGTGACTCTGATGAAGACTATGGTTGTGAAGAATTAACCTTTGAGGAACTTGTTGAATCTTACAAGGAATTGTGCCTGAAAAGTGAAGAAGTCTGTAAACTAGGAGAATATCAAAAGAAAACTATTGGTCAACTACAGGCAGAGAAAGTGGAGCATCTATCTATCATCTCTGATCTGAAGGAGGAAGTTATACTGCTCAGTTCAAAATATGACTAAATCTATAAGAATGCTTAACAACAGTTATGATGTACTAAATGAAAATCCTCAAACTTGTAAGAATGTTGGAAATTATGAAGGACTAGGCTATGACAATAAAGGAGTAATGAATAAAGGTAAAGGGTTTGAAATGAACTTTGTTCTACCTAAAAGACAACAGGAACGACACATGTCAAATCAAATGTTCCAACATCAGCAAAGGCATCAAGAGGTTTACTCAGGAAGCAAGACCCACATATGGAAGTGTCATCATTGTGGGAAGTTTGGTCATATAAAACCTTATTGCTACAAATTGTATGGATATCCTAAACCTGCTTCACAACTCAGAAGAAAACAAATTATGGTTAAACCAAAGAAAAGATGGATTCCCAAAAATGGTATGTCAGGACTCATAGCTCACACCTCTCTTAGAGCCTCTGCTAGAGAGGATTGATATTTTGATAGTGGTTGCTCTAGACACATGACTGGTGTCAAGAATTTTTTGGCTAATATTAAGTCATACTCCACTAGCTATGTCACCTTTGGATATGGATCAAAAAGAGAAATAAAGAGGATTGGAAAGCTAGATTATCCAGAACTGCCTAGTCTAGATGATGTCCTGTTTGTTAAAGGACTGGATACTAATTTGATAAGTATTAGTCAACTCTGCGACCAAGGTTTCAAAGTAAACTTCAATAAATCTGAATGTATGGTAACAAATGAGAAGAATGAAGCTATTATGAATGGATCCAGATCAAAAGATAACTAATATCTATGGACTCCTCAAGAAACATATTGTCTCTCCACTTGCCTAATGCCAAAAGAGTATAAGACTAAGATATGGCATTAAAATATTGGTCACTTACATCTGAAAGGTATGAAGAAGGTTATGTCAAAGGAAGTAGTCAGAGGAATTCCCAAACTAAAAATTGATGAAGGAAGAATCTGTGGTGAATGTCAAATAGGGAAGTGTAGCGGTGTATTCGTCGCTATATGATCTATTGATTAAACCATAAGCTAGGAGATACGTTGAAATTTTCGAGTCGCCACCGCACTTTTATTTATCCAAAGGACTGGCTAAAAAGCGAACAAAAGCCTAAGAAGTTTTACACGTAGAAAACTAATAAAAAGATCAGAGAGTCTGGGTAAGGGGTAAATTACGCAATGGGAAGGTGTTAGGCACCCACTACGTCCTAGGTACTCCTAGGGAGCCCTTTTCACACTTGTTGTATTAATTGTTATTTGTTATGACATAAAGATTGTGCAAACATGATTGGGATGATGAGAAAAGAATATACAATTTTTTATTATTATTGGGTTCGAACGGATGAACCCGTTGCCTACGTACCTTCCATCAAAGGTAAGGATCAGAACGCCGTAGTTCGGCTGAAAGATTTCCAAAAGTTGGTGGATTCAGTTTTAAACACAAGCACTGAGGCTTTTCATTATCAATGGGAGAAAACTCGACCAAAAAACAACATCCACCATGCGAGGATAGCTTCGACGTACTAGAGGGGTTAGCCCTGTTTGAAGTACGGAAGTCTTACTGTCGACTCACTAAGGATAGGCAAGATTTACATCAACCACAATGATAATTGAAGCCTATGGCTAATGCATGAAAAGATTAATGGACAAAGCCAAAACAAGTGAGTGAGTGAAATTAATTGATTGTGATTATGAAATGAGTCAGAGTATGATTAAGATTGATTCAAATAAGTATTATGAAATGGAGTTTGAAAAAAGTCAAGGACTTGAGTCCAGGTTTTTAGTTAGAAAACAATGAGAATGTTTGCACAACACTTATGTCAAGTTTAAAAGATATAGTGTGAAAAGTCTAGGACATAATGGATGATGAATGGATGGAGATGGAAAGTAAAACTTCTTAGAAAGTTCACTTCTTGAAATCATATGGGAGATGATTCAAGTGTGTCCTTTGGAATAGCAATGGATAATAATAAACAAACAAAGATGAAATCCAAAAGGCGGATATCGGATGCCAATCAATGGTCTTATACCAATCTCCTAAAACAAAACGGGATATCAGAAGCCACTCAATGGACTTACACTAATCTCCACAGGCAAAGAAATAAAAAGCGGATACCGGATACCAATAGATGGATTTACACCAGTCTCCTAAAACAGAACAGGATATCAGAAGCCACTCAATGGTCTTACACTAATCTCCACAGAAGAAAACAAGAATGAGAAATGGAAGTTAACTGCCAATCTGTCTGGACTTAGGTTAACTCCACAGTATGGTCCTAGGAAATCCAATGCCACATTACAGGGACTTACAATGGATCCTCACATACAAGAACAAAAGCAACAAATGATCACAGGAATGCAAATGCCGACTTACAGGGACTTATAATTGCAACCTCTCACACAAACAGATGAACAAACTATGATCACAGGAAAGCAGATGCCAACTTACAGGGACTTATAACTGCAACCTCACATACAACAAACAGATCAAATTATGATCACAGGATAACAGATGCCAACTTACAGGGACTTATAACTGCAACCTCACATACAAACACACAGATCAAACTATGATCATAGGACAACAGATGCCAACTTACAGGGACTTATAACTGCAACCTCACATACAAACACACAGATCAAACTATGATCATAGGACAACAGATGCCAACTTACAGGGACTTATAACTGTATCCTCACATACATACAGATAAACAGAAGATATGAGTGACCAATGAGGTCTTACACTCTATCCTTCCATATCACAGGAGCAAATGCCAAAGCAATGGACTTACAATTGACCTCAATGGGCAAACAACAATAATAACAGTCACACAGACAAATGATATGATCATGCACTAATGGCAATGGATGATGATACATGCATAACATACAGGCAAGCAAGTGCACATGAAACAATCAATCAAGCAATGAATATCAAACAGCACGCTCTATAGCCAAACAATGGGGGGCTCACACAAGAGGGTTTGACTTTGAAAGTCCACTGTAATGGGTAAAGGTCGCTCTTAACTTGGCCATTGAGGGGCTCAAGTGAAGCAGATGAAAAGGAGATGAGGGGTGTGCCTCATTGCTTCAATCTCAAATCAGAGAGAGCATCAAAGAAAGTGTGGGAGTTCAGAAAGTAGGAACTCTCTCCACATTATTGACTCGATTAGATCTTGGGTATTTATCTCATTGCTTCTACCATGTAATGGGAGCAAAGAGAGGACACACTGAATAGTGGGGGATAGATTGCTTATCCCTACCTTCCACCAATTGCCTTACTTGAAGGACTTTTCCTGCTTGGGACAAATATAAACAAACACAGGCATTGCCTCTTAAGGAGGACTTCAGACAGTTTGCCCGGTCAAATAACAGACCGGGTCTCCAGACTACATGAAGAAGAAGTATTTATACCTCAAAGCAAATGCTAAATAGCAAAGCAAGCAATCAAGTTCAAAGAACTTAGGCAACTAAAGTACCTGAAAAAGTCAAACTCATTAGTAAACAAGTCAACAGTCAAAATCAAAGGAAATAAACCAAAAGTCAACCACAGAGGGATCAATTGTGCAAGGCACAAAGACTCAAGCACATGAGTCACCTACAACACAAAGGTTAGCACATTAAACAAACCAACTCAATCAAAATTGAAAGGTCTTTGGGGCATTGGTGCTCAGCCTGAAACAGATGAACTCAACATAAGCTTAGAAGACCACTAGGGCTAGCCTAGGGTCAAAGATGAAAGAAAGAGTCAAGGCAGCAAGGAAAAGTCAACTCAAACCAAGTTTAATCATTCAAGAAGCATTCTCAATTGGATTCACAATTATATCATGCATCATGGTCATTTCATACACAAATGAATGCAAAGCATGGCAAGAGAAGCATACAAAAGTCAACAGCAAAGACTTCATTCAAAAGTCAACCCAAACATTTTCAAAAATCATGAAATAAATCACACTCAATCCTAACACCTAACATAGCAAGCATGTCAAATTTCATGGCATTTGGATGAGAGGAAGGCAGTCAAGTAAAATCATGAAATCAAACCAAATTCAAGTAAGCAAGGTGAAAGTCAACAAGCATGGGTCAACTTCAAAAAATCATATCAATTTGAAAACAGAAGAGAAATGAATGATATTAACACCAATGCAAAGCTTGAGGTGTCTAGTTATCACATGTGAAATTTCATGGTCATACAATAAGATTTGAGAATTTCACAAAGGATTTGGCAAGGCATAGCACAAAAAGTCAACAAATGACCAAGTATGGAAGAAAATTCACAATCAAATGGAAAACAGCAAGATTAATTCCAGGAAAATTCATACACAAACTAGACATACAAGGGATCATTCATGCAAAATTTGAGGTCAATTGGATAAGAGGAAGCATGTGAACAAAAATTGGGAAAATACATGATCATGGTATAGCACCAAATGCAACACACAACTTCAGAAAATCATAACTCTCAATCCACAAATGATAAATGCACAAACTTTATATGGAAATGAAGGTAAACGTGTCTAGTTTCACCACAAAAAATTTCAGGCTCAAAGGATATGACATGAGTATTTCACAATTGAAATGGCACAATGTATCATTTATGCATACATGTTGGGAAAATAATTATCATTAAAAATCCAGCCACTGAAAAATTAATTAAAATTCACCATAAAATAGTAGACTCAATTGTGATCATGATGGAGAAAATTTCATAATTTTTGGATGAAATTTGAATTAAAAAAGAATTGTTTAAGTTGAGTGAAATAATGAAGCAAGATGAACAAAATGGCATGGCAATGGGGTCAACATGAAGTCAACGGTGGCAGTCTTGTAATTCTGAGTCCACTAATCAAAGCTGTGCGTTTTGGCAAGGCAAAACGAAATGTTTTCATTGGTCCTAAACCAATGAAACAGTGTACTGGCCAATGGTTCAAATTTTGAGTTTTCACATAAACCCTTAGGGTTTCTAACACAGCATGGCTCATGGTAAACTTCAAACAAATTCAGCCAACATCCAAACAGCATTAAACAGCAAACACACAATCAGCATAGCATTTGGCAATGTTTACTCATCAAGCAATCAACAGCATACCACATGGCATTGGCAACAACAGCAGCAAACAATCAACATCATGTAATCATCATTCACATAGATTTTCTGGAAATTCATGCAGCATTGGGGTCTCACATGGCAACAGCATTCATTCCTCATCATTCATCATTAAATCGACAAACACATGAACAACATCAAGAAACCAAAATGGTCATGCAGCATCAACATCATGCAGTATTAACCAACAACAAACAAGCATATTCATGAGATTCAAAACAGCAGTGGTCATGGTAGCAATGGTATCATGTGTTCATCAACAACCAAACAAAACAAACCACGGCATGGCATTGGAAATGTTCATACAGCAAACAGGGTTCAACAACAGCAATGGTATGTCAAAATTCAATAGCAGACCAAACACAATGTAATAGCCTAGCATTATCACTCAAAAGGCATCCTAACACAAACAACAGAGCACAATCCATGTGGATTTTATAGGCATGGCATGGTTCAAGCATAACAGCCGCAGGGCATGTTCATTGTTTAATAGCAGGGCACATTCATGTAATCCACAAACAAAACTCAATCAAGTATCATACAATCATCATGCATCATGGGATCACAAGCAGAAATAATGGCCAACATATATGCACATGTACATGGTTCCTGGAAAATATGCTGGGGTTTATGAACAGCAGCATGTATGTTCAAGCTATCAGCATCATGAACAGAACTAGACCAAGCATACAACAGCATAGCATAATTATGGACAAAGTAATTGGTTTAGATAACAACAGCATTCATCATCCACATCTCATGCTCATAAACATCAACTAACACTCGAAACAAGCAAATCAAATAACAGCACATAAACAGCATAGACATAGCACAGTAGGTTCATGTAATCAAAAACAAACAACAGCAACCAACAAGGATCTGGAAAAAGATTGAGGTTTATGCGTTTGGTGGCAGCAGCAGCAGGTCAAGCTTATGTTGTTCACCCAACAGCAAAATTCCAACAGCAAGAAAAACACAATATGGCAATGATGCAACCATACTCATGCACCTAAACAGCACAAACCCTACACATTCAAAGCAAAATCCTGGGCAGGTTCTAAGGTTCATGGACAGGGTATATGCAGCATCTTGTTTATGCATCAAGCTCATGGTATCAACAGCATCAAACATCATGGTTCGACCAATCCACACAACAGCACATAAACAGCATGGACTTCTAACTCATGAGTCAAACATCAGCATCAACAAAAAAAACAACTTCGAATGAAGTGCATCAACATAATGGCCATGGCTTTGGTGATATCATGTAGCCAAAATAACCAACACACACATGCAAAATTCTGGCAAATTCATCATAACAGCAGCATAAACTCATCATCACCATAAGCTCGAAAATTCATCATGTCCAGAATTAAAACATGAGCATAGTAGTGTAATCCTCATGTATCACACATACACAATCCATTTATGGTTTTCATGAAAAAACACAGCCTCACAGCAAATCGAAAGAAAAATACATTCAAGCATAAAAATGAAAACTCATATTTCTCTCAGCATAACCAACCATTTCAAGCAAATGAACACTCATAAGAATCAGCATCATGTAATCTATCTAAAGCATATCATGGCATAAAGAAAGAAGAGATCGAGATTTTTACTTGGTTATGAAGAAATGGATGAAACAGTGGTATTTTGAGGTTGCTATACTCGAACAGATGGCCTTTGTGCTTTGCAATGTTGAATGTTTGAAGAAAACCAGCTCACCCTTGCTTGAAACTCTCAAATCTTGAGTTCACCATTGTCATGCTCATTGAAAACAGAGCCAGGAGGGAGCTGCACAGGTGTGGTTTCACACTTGGAATGGGCTTGTTATGATGATGGATGATGAAGAAAACAAGAGGAAGCTCGAGGGTTTTGGGATTTTTTGCAGAAAATCACTTTGAGCAAAATGCACTATGTGAGAGTGAGAGAGAATTCTGGTTGGTGGCTGCAGCTTCTAGGGTTGTCAATTGGCAGAAAAATGCCCTTATATGTGCTGTTTAACTTCTACTAATGACAAGCTAAACTTGCTTAAGCTTAATGAAGTAATTTGCCAAAAGTTGCTAAACTTGCATAAGTGTGAAATGGAGGTGTATTTGTGGTCGAGTGGGCTGGGCACAGGCTGCAGAAGGACATTGCAAAATGCTGTTTGTGGTTGTACATGTACTGCTGTACTGGTTTTGCTTTATGAAGCTTCTTGCCAATTTTCAAGTTTTAGCATTTGGTCCAAAAATGATGGCATAAGGGTGAAATGAACAAGGTTTAGGAATTGGAACAAGTCACAAATATAATTTAGAACATTTCCCAATTGGCAAAATCAAGAAAAAGTCAAAGAAACAAAAAGTCAAAGTTTGGTCAAACTTTGATTTTAAATGCAAAAGGTCCAAAAATGCCATTTTGAATGGTAAGGTTTTAGGTCATGAAATTTATATTTTTGGAAAGAGGATGAAAAATGTGGTTTGTAGGAAAAAACCCCACCAAATTTGGCCTTATGGTTTGAGAGATATGGCTTGTTGAAGTTCAAAAATTGGTGAAAATGATTTGATCATATCTTGACAACCACACATGGGATTGGGTGTTCTTGGACTTTTTGAAAATGGGAAGACAAGATCTTCAACTTTCATGTTGGGCAAAAATTCATTTGAAGCTTGTATCATGATGTAAGTTGAGGATCAAGAAGTTTCCATTTTTGGCAGTTGAAATTACAGGTCCACTTTCTATTTCTGGAAAATTTCTGATTGGCTTGATTTTCTTCCATGATGAGGTTTGACATGATAGATGAGGCTTATACAAGCATGAATGAGCTTCTTCAAATCAATTCTATCCATCAAATCATTGATTAAATCAACTGTTGACCAAGTTTGACTTTTCTGTTGACTTTTCTAGGGTTTTAGATGACTGGACCACTTCTGATGAATTCCAAACCCTAATTCCTTGAGAACTTGACTTCAAATGATGTCTCAAGTTGTTTGAACCTTTGATTATTGATCATGGTGCCCAAATTCTGCAAGAATGGCCATCATCCATTGCTTTGACTGACTGTTGACCATCTTTGACCTAATTTCTGATGGTTGCTTCAACTGCAAGCAAAAAGGTTAGACTGACAATATTTTTGTACTTTTTGAATGATAAACATATGAAAGCACAGATATACAAATGCAAAGTATGCTTGGTGATCAAGAAACAAACCTACAAGGCAATCTACCCACTAGAAGGGGACAAAGGCATGCAATGATCCTTGAGGTTATGATATGATATGATATGGGCCATGAGGGATCTTAGGGCCCAAAATTGGGGTCTTACAGATGCCCCTATTTAAGGTCATTCTAGCCGGAGAAGTGAAGCTTAGAAATCTTCATCTCGACGCGGTAGAATGGGCTTAAATAACAGTAATGAGACAAATTTTGGTCCCTAAGAGACCTCATGATGCAGATGTATGCATGCAAAAGACACAAATTCTGTGGGGAATATGATTCACACAGAAGGAAAGACGATACATCGGAGCAATACACTCACCAGGAACAGAGACTCTAATAAGACTCTATGGGGATAATAAAAGAAAAAGAAATGTGTGAACAAGTCACGACTCCAGACTGGGGAAGATAAAACTGACATAACGTGAACAAAACACGACTCTGATTAGAAAAAACAGAAAAACAGACAGGAGAACTCACTGGGGAGTGAAGGACTCATACTGGGAAAAGACTTCCAAATGGAAAATAAATCCATTGGAGAGACACAAGCTGACTCCTGGGAAGAAGCAAAAGAAAACTTCACTGGGGAAGTAACAAAGAAATGAGATGTTACCGAGCATACGGGTAACAAACTCAGGAAAATCTGACTCCACAGGGGGGACCGAGGTCACAATAGGGAGCAGAAAGGAGGGAACACCAAAGATACCGGTTACTGGGTATATAATAGGTGACCGACCAAAGCGTGAATTGGATTTCACTTCCAAAACACTCATCACCCTGAAGAGAGCTAGAAAAGCAAACTTGTCTATAGGATGGACATTCAATTCCACAAGGAAAATGAATCTTACTCTGAGGGGAAAACAATCAAAAGATCGACTCAAGAGTGAACGAGATATAATATCCATTACCGTCAGAACGTGGATAGAATACTCAGATGAGACATATTATTCATTACCGGCAGACCGTGAATAATATACTCGAAAGGAAAATTATCCTGAACCGGTTACTGGGTTGTTTATAGGATAAAATCCGAAGACGTGAATTGGTTTTCACTTCCAAAACACTCATCATCCAAAACACAAACTGGTTAAAGGATGGCTATTCGATTCTACAAAGAATACGAATCTTACTCGACTGGGGAAGATCAACAAAGGACTCCAACCAAAGAGCGCATGAGACATATTATTCATTACCGGCAGACCGTGAATAATACACTCGCATGGCAAGAAACACCAGGGATACCGGTTACTGGGTATATAATAGGTGACCTACCGAAAACGTGAATTGGATTTCACTTCCAAAACACTCATCATCCGAAAGGAGGGCTTGAAAAAGCAAATCGACTTACAGGATGGGCATTCGAATCCACAACGGGAAAACGAATCTTACTCAACTGGGGACACAAACCCAAAGAGTGCATGAGATATACTATCCATTACCGGCAGACCGTGGATAAGATACTCGCATGAGATATATTATCTATTACCGTCAGAACGTAGATAATAAACTCGCATGGTAAGAAACACCAGAGATACCGGTTACTGGGTATATAATAGGTGATCTACCGAAACGTGAATTGGTTTTCACTTCCAAAACACTCATCATCCAAAACGCAAACTGGTTAAAGGATGGCTATTCGATTCTACAAAGAATACGAATCTTGCTCAGTTGGGGAAAATCAACAAAGGATTCCAACTAAAGAGCGCATGAGATATATTATTCATTACCGGCAGACCGTGAATAATATACTCGCATGGAAGATTATCCTGAACCGGTTACTGGGTTGTTTAAGGATAAAAATCCGAAAAGAAAGGCATCGAGATACCAGAATAGGTATATAACGATGGCCAATCAAAAGGGAGCAACAGACATTACCAACAAAAGGGTAAATGAAAGGCGAACTGCTGAGGATAAATTGCAAGCATCCGGCAATTATCGACAGAAGACTAGCTGGGGATGCATTGGCAAATAACCAATGATCCGGGGAACAAATCACGAGCATACGGTGAAAAGACCCACTGGGGATAAAATTGCTAGCATACGGCAATTATCCACAAAAGACCTGCTGAGGATATAAGTGCTGATCTGAGCAACTTATACAAGCAAAGGAAAATCAACATCAAGAACTAGATGAAGATAACCACAAAATTAGGGTTTACATCTACCGAATACGGGGTAGAAGACCAACAACTCCGCGTGGGGATAGAACAAGATCACAAATCCGCACGGGAAACCAAAATAGGGTTTATAACAAACCGCAAACTGCTGAAGAGCAGGAAAATAGGATTTACAACTACCGGGTAGTAGGTAGAAAACCAAAACTCTGGCTGGAGAATAAAAGGTGTATAACCACAAATTCTGTCAAGAAAGCCAGGATAGATAGGACTTACAACTACCGGCTATGAGGGTAGAGGCCCAAAAACATTCCACTGGGGAACAACCCACTGGGAAGCACAAGACGTTTGACAAATAGCCAATTTGGGAATGATCCGAAAAGGCAGACTGAATAAAGACACGTCCTAATGAGGATATAGCTCAAATAGGAACTTCCATCCCAATATATGTGTTGGGAGGAAACGGAAGAAACCGTCATCCACGAGGATATATCTCAGTGGGGAACTGCAGAAGAAAAGACAGACATTTTTTCTGCTTATGGGGCTGACTCTATATGGAGAGATTTATAACACCCGACATCTGCTTGGGGAGATCTGTAAAGAGATCTATATCACCATAGCAGGAGACATGACAAACAAAGGATATATGGCAAGAAATGCATCATGAATATCTGAATGTTTATGAACATGCATGAATATGCGTGATTTATGTTTGATGAATGCTGACAAAACAGACAGTTCTAACACAAACAGGTTCAGGAACAAAACGTCCAGTATTATACTTCCAGGGGAAAAACCAGCTGGAGAGCCAATCTGCGGAGATCCATATGCTGTAAAGCAAAGATCTGCAGGTACTGCTGAAGAAGCAGAAAAACGGATATATCAGGAAACAACCCAATCAGGGTACAGAACGTCACAACGGGCAAAAACAGCCACCAAGACCAATCTGTAGGGGAACAAGAGAAATCCCAAAGTATATCTGCAGGGAATCCCAGTGTCAACTGAGAAACAAAGAGTGCATTGCATAAGCACGAACACAAACTGCTGTAGAAGCAAATCCACAAAACTCCGTTGGGGAACAACCCTCTGAGGGAGGAAGATATTATCCAAATAAAGTGTAACTGCATAAGCAACTCTACTGGGGAAAACTGTCGGCTACTCTCTTGGGCACAAACCACTGAGGGAGGACAGATCAAACAAATATATTCTGCAACGAACCACTCCACTTGGGAGAATATACAGCAAACTGATCACAACAAGTAGATTCTGCAATATAAGCCACTCTACTGGGGATCACAAACAGTCAGGAAATCAATCCGTTCACCGGAGGCTAGAGCCATCATCCGACTATATCGGGGATTGGAAGAGTATTCAACAGGCAAAGCTGCCACAACGAACATCCTGCAGACTAAGCTGAGGAAAAGATGGTTGAAATACTGGGATGTCAACCCAAATCAACCACTGAGTAGGAAAATAAATCCTGCTCTGCTGAAGAGAATAACTCTGATGGAGAGATAGCAATAATTCCACAGACGACTTCGTCGGGGAAAAGGTAAAGTACCGGGTATCAAACCACTGACTTACCGAGTCTTCAAAAAGAAAACAAACGTGCTGAGGGAACAGACAAATCCTGCTGGCACACTGCATGGGGAAAAGCGGTAACAACCCCACTTGCAACCCTGGTGGGGATATTAATAACAGCTCTACTCGCGACTCCGAGGGGAGTATCAATCAATCAGTTACTCATGACTGTGCTGAGGAGACAAATAAAGTCTGGGGAATGCGACCCACTGGAGAAAGTGACGGGGCACCAAGATGATAGACCATCAACCGCCGAAACTTCTCAAGAAAACACCCATGCTGGGGAGAACTGCTGCTGGAGAAAACGAAGTCTTCAACAACAAATCACTTGCGACTGTACTGGGGAACAAGCCCAACAACAACTCTGTCTGAGGAACAACCTCAACAAAGATCTGGAGAAAGAAGATACCACCAAACCAGGAATATGAACAAATGTCTTACCTGTTGGGAATCATGCCACCCTCGGGAGAGCACTGAGATGTTCTTGAGTATCCTTTCAATCTTGTGAATGTTCACTTTGTTTAAAACAAAAATTTTGAAAAATTTGATTTGTTTAAAACAATGACATTTTATCAATTTAAAACATGCAAAACATTTGTTGAATTGAAACAAATAAGAGTGCAAATAAATTGGATAAAAAGCTCAAATTGATTTGATAGAATGGTGGTCTGCAAATGGCAAGACTCCATAGATCTGTACAAATTTGAAATCAGTGATATATATTGGAAGAGGGCTACATTGAACATAATGATCCTTTCTCTACCAATTTGAATCTCGATGTATCTGAAGCTTCAGTTGACGACGAATCGAGAATCTTCTGACGAAATGACGACTGTGAAACAGAAAGTCTTGTCAGGATGCAGTTACTTGCCAAATCCTTAATTTTTGCCTGGATTGCCCCAGAGTGAGGTACTCAATCTAGCGGGATGCAAATATATCTTCTTTTTTCAAGTCTCTAATTTTTGCCTGGATTACCCTTGCGGGTTCTCCACCGAGACGCTCATTTTTGCCTAAGCCGCCCTTTCGGGTTTTCAACTTAGCGAGCTATTCTGTTTTTTTCATTTGTTTTTTCATTTGCATATACTTTTTTTTTTAGGCAAAGTATCTCTTAACTGCATCTGAATTCACAGGACGAGTGAAATCCTCCCCATCCATTGTTGTAAGCATCAAAGCTCCGCCTGAAAAGGCTCTCTTAACAACATATGGACCCTCGTAGTTTGGAGTCCACTTGCCCCTGGAATCGGGCGCGAAAGACAAAACTTTCTTGAGCACAAGGTCACCTTCTCGGAACACGCGAGGCTTGACCTTCTTGTCGAATGCTTTCTTCATTCTCTGTTGATATAACTGACCATGGCACATGGCAGTTAATCGTTTCTCTTCGATCAAATTCAGTTGGTCATAACGACTCTGAATCCATTCAGCATCAGTCAACTAGGGACTTGAGGGTATACTTTTTCTTTTTTCTTTTGGAAAAATTTTGAAAAGATTTTCCTGATTTTTGATTTTTTCTTATTTTTCACCCTCTTTCTTCTTTCTCTTTTTTTTTGATTGATTTTTTTTTGATTTTTTTTTTTTTTTTTTTTTTTGTTTTGTTTTTGTAATCCCCAGTTTGACTGGTTTGCTGATTCTTGTGATACAGCTGAATGAGCTTCTTCGTGTGCTCAAGAAGGCGGGTAATCTCGTCAGGAGTCCCCTTCAACATCATCTTCCTCTGCCTCAGATACAAGGACTTCAAGATTGGGAGATGGCGTTGGATCATTATGTTCAATGGGTTTAGAAATCCCTGCATAATGATTCTGGATAAAGAAAAGCTTTTGAATTTTTAACAAGCAAATCATTGATGCAGATGAAAAATGTTGTTGTTTTTATTGTTTTTCATGGTTTTTTGTGATCACTGATTTCATGCAAAAGCAAAAAGTGAAAACAAATGGAAAAACAAATGTTTAACAATGCATTAATTGAATGAAAACATCATTGTATTAAATGCTGCCAACAATATCATCACTTCTCCTTTTGGCATGGGAGAAGGGTTTCAAATAAAGTGAACAAATCACGCTGACTTTATGAATGACCGTAGGAACATCCACAGCGACCCAATTGCGGCAGACACCACCAGGTATGATGAAATTGTTCAGATCTTCTGCATCCTCTTCAAAGATAGCAGCAACCTCTTCTTCAGGTTGATCATCATGGATGAATCCTCCACTTGCGAACAAACCTTGCTCATTAAGTGCCCCAGAACAAATAGCCAATGCCAGCCCGGGATCTATTGGTTAACCAGGAATAAATCCATCAACAGGAATAAATCCATCAACAGGAATAAATCCATCAACAGGAATAAATCCATCAAAAGCACTTAGGCTGGCAAAATCCTCCTCGAATTCACAACTCTCTTTTGCTCAAGATAATCCATCAATCTGGAAGAGTCGGCTCTGGTATAATACCGACGAAGTGCGTCTTCAAAATAAATGAAGATCGCAGGGTCAGACCACAGGACGGGAGACCGGAACAAAACACCTGTTTATGCAAATGATGCATGAAGTGTTTGTGCATATGCTTGTTTTTATCAAAGGAACCCGAGGGTTTTATTTGCAAACTTTGAAATATTTAAGCATTTTGATCGCATATGAGAATATCTCATCAGATATATCAGGTGAAAAAATTTTCCCGGTTTTTTCAGGTTTTGAAATTTTTTTGCAAATAAACTCCTTTGAGTTCCTTGAAAATTTTCTGTTTCTGATGATATGGATGTATATGAACGCGTGAATGCATGAATGCAACAAACACACTCAAGGATCAAGCAAGACACGCCAAACAAAGGTCGTGGGAAAGCTCTATGTATCCCTAATATCAATCATCCATTTTGGTGGATTTAGGTTTTCACCTTATCAACACCCAAGTTCCATTGATATTAACGGTACATGAACCGGTTCAGACATTCTTAATATCAACCAGCCGCTTTGGTGGATTTTAGGTTTTACACCTGATCCGGGATCCATTGATATTAACAATGTTTGAACGACTCAACCACGAATCACGGGTTTGCTGAGAGTCACGAGCATGGAGTCTCGGTTAAAAACCACCCAATGGGAGTGTACTAGGGTTTAAACCTGCCAGACATGTTCTATCAGAGGTTCCCATAATCATCGTTCCATCTTTCGAATATTATCGGAGGAACGAATACTCGTATTCCAAGAATATTCTCAAGAGAAACTCTTATGAGTGTAGTATCGCGTAACAATCGTATCAGAACTGACATCTGAACGACCTCCGCACTACGGTCCTAAAAATAGGCCAAGATGGGTTTGGTAAACTAAGGTCCTTGGCTTCTGCGGCACATGATTGAAAGAATAATGCCTAACCACAAATAACTTGTGTGACATTATTAGTTCAACATGACCTCCACCAAGTGAATGGGCTCGCAAGTCAACTGGCTAAGGAATACTCCACACCAATCAACAAGACTATGCCATTCTCCTATCCTAGAGTGCACTCGAGTTCGGGTATAGAACTCATCTCACAGATCACCAAAGCAAACAGCAATTGTATATCAAGCAATTCACACATTACAATCAATAGAATGATCCCAAATTGTACAAAAATATGTCAAATGACAAATAATAATATAGCACAACAATGGTGAAAAGTAGGCAATACAACCAGAGATTCAGTAATCATATCCCCAGCAGAGTCGCCACTTTTCTGTAGCGGTGTATTCGTCGCTATATGATCTATTGATTAAACCATAAGCTAGGAGATACGTTGAAATTTTCGAGTCGCCACCGCACTTTTATTTATCCAAAGGACTGGCTAAAAAGCGAACAAAAGCCTAAGAAGTTTTACACGTAGAAAACTAATAAAAAGATCAGAGAGTCTGGGTAAGGGGTAAATTACGCAATGGGAAGGTGTTAGGCACCCACTACGTCCTAGGTACTCCTAGGGAGCCCTTTTCACACTTGTTGTATTAATTGTTATTTGTTATGACATAAAGATTGTGCAAACATGATTGGGATGATGAGAAAAGAATATACAATTTTTTATTATTATTGGGTTCGAACGGATGAACCCGTTGCCTACGTACCTTCCATCAAAGGTAAGGATCAGAACGCCGTAGTTCGGCTGAAAGATTTCCAAAAGTTGGTGGATTCAGTTTTAAACACAAGCACTGAGGCTTTTCATTATCAATGGGAGAAAACTCGACCAAAAAACAACATCCACCATGCGAGGATAGCTTCGACGTACTAGAGGGGTTAGCCCTGTTTGAAGTACGGAAGTCTTACTGTCGACTCACTAAGGATAGGCAAGATTTACATCAACCACAATGATAATTGAAGCCTATGGCTAATGCATGAAAAGATTAATGGACAAAGCCAAAACAAGTGAGTGAGTGAAATTAATTGATTGTGATTATGAAATGAGTCAGAGTATGATTAAGATTGATTCAAATAAGTATTATGAAATGGAGTTTGAAAAAAGTCAAGGACTTGAGTCCAGGTTTTTAGTTAGAAAACAATGAGAATGTTTGCACAACACTTATGTCAAGTTTAAAAGATATAGTGTGAAAAGTCTAGGACATAATGGATGATGAATGGATGGAGATGGAAAGTAAAACTTCTTAGAAAGTTCACTTCTTGAAATCATATGGGAGATGATTCAAGTGTGTCCTTTGGAATAGCAATGGATAATAATAAACAAACAAAGATGAAATCCAAAAGGCGGATATCGGATGCCAATCAATGGTCTTATACCAATCTCCTAAAACAAAACGGGATATCAGAAGCCACTCAATGGACTTACACTAATCTCCACAGGCAAAGAAATAAAAAGCGGATACCGGATACCAATAGATGGATTTACACCAGTCTCCTAAAACAGAACAGGATATCAGAAGCCACTCAATGGTCTTACACTAATCTCCACAGAAGAAAACAAGAATGAGAAATGGAAGTTAACTGCCAATCTGTCTGGACTTAGGTTAACTCCACAGTATGGTCCTAGGAAATCCAATGCCACATTACAGGGACTTACAATGGATCCTCACATACAAGAACAAAAGCAACAAATGATCACAGGAATGCAAATGCCGACTTACAGGGACTTATAATTGCAACCTCTCACACAAACAGATGAACAAACTATGATCACAAGAAAGCAGATGCCAACTTACAGGGACTTATAACTGCAACCTCACATACAACAAACAGATCAAATTATGATCACAGGATAACAGATGCCAACTTACAGGGACTTATAACTGCAACCTCACATACAAACACACAGATCAAACTATGATCATAGGACAACAGATGCCAACTTACAGGGACTTATAACTGCAACCTCACATACAAACACACAGATCAAACTATGATCATAGGACAACAGATGCCAACTTACAGGGACTTATAACTGTATCCTCACATACATACAGATAAACAGAAGATATGAGTGACCAATGAGGTCTTACACTCTATCCTTCCATATCACAGGAGCAAATGCCAAAGCAATGGACTTACAATTGACCTCAATGGGCAAACAACAATAATAACAGTCACACAGACAAATGATATGATCATGCACTAATGGCAATGGATGATGATACATGCATAACATACAGGCAAGCAAGTGCACATGAAACAATCAATCAAGCAATGAATATCAAACAACACGCTCTATAGCCAAACAATGGGGGGCTCACACAAGAGGGTTTGACTTTGAAAGTCCACTGTAATGGGTAAAGGTCGCTCTTAACTTGGCCATTGAGGGGCTCAAGTGAAGCAGATGAAAAGGAGATGAGGGGTGTGCCTCATTGCTTCAATCTCAAATCAGAGAGAGCATCAAAGAAAGTGTGGGAGTTCAGAAAGTAGGAACTCTCTCCACATTATTGACTCGATTAGATCTTGGGTATTTATCTCATTGCTTCTACCATGTAATGGGAGCAAAGAGAGGACACACTGAATAGTGGGGGATAGATTGCTTATCCCTACCTTCCACCAATTGCCTTACTTGAAGGACTTTTCCTGCTTGGGACAAATATAAACAAACACAGGCATTGCCTCTTAAGGAGGACTTCAGACAGTTTGCCCGGTCAAATAACAGACCGGGTCTCCAGACTACATGAAGAAGAAGTATTTATACCTCAAAGCAAATGCTAAATAGCAAAGCAAGCAATCAAGTTCAAAGAACTTAGGCAACTAAAGTACCTGAAAAAGTCAAACTCATTAGTAAACAAGTCAACAGTCAAAATCAAAGGAAATAAACCAAAAGTCAACCACAGAGGGATCAATTGTGCAAGGCACAAAGACTCAAGCACATGAGTCACCTACAACACAAAGGTTAGCACATTAAACAAACCAACTCAATCAAAATTGAAAGGTCTTTGGGGCATTGGTGCTCAGCCTGAAACAGATGAACTCAACATAAGCTTAGAAGACCACTAGGGCTAGCCTAGGGTCAAAGATGAAAGAAAGAGTCAAGGCAGCAAGGAAAAGTCAACTCAAACCAAGTTTAATCATTCAAGAAGCATTCTCAATTGGATTCACAATTATATCATGCATCATGGTCATTTCATACACAAATGAATGCAAAGCATGGCAAGAGAAGCATACAAAAGTCAACAGCAAAGACTTCATTCAAAAGTCAACCCAAACATTTTCAAAAATCATGAAATAAATCACACTCAATCCTAACACCTAACATAGCAAGCATGTCAAATTTCATGGCATTTGGATGAGAGGAAGGCAGTCAAGTAAAATCATGAAATCAAACCAAATTCAAGTAAGCAAGGTGAAAGTCAACAAGCATGGGTCAACTTCAAAAAATCATATCAATTTGAAAACAGAAGAGAAATGAATGATATTAACACCAATGCAAAGCTTGAGGTGTCTAGTTATCACATGTGAAATTTCATGGTCATACAATAAGATTTGAGAATTTCACAAAGGATTTGGCAAGGCATAGCACAAAAAGTCAACAAATGACCAAGTATGGAAGAAAATTCACAATCAAATGGAAAACAGCAAGATTAATTCCAGGAAAATTCATACACAAACTAGACATACAAGGGATCATTCATGCAAAATTTGAGGTCAATTGGATAAGAGGAAGCATGTGAACAAAAATTGGGAAAATACATGATCATGGTATAGCACCAAATGCAACACACAACTTCAGAAAATCATAACTCTCAATCCACAAATGATAAATGCACAAACTTTATATGGAAATGAAGGTAAACGTGTCTAGTTTCACCACAAAAAATTTCAGGCTCAAAGGATATGACATGAGTATTTCACAATTGAAATGGCACAATGTATCATTTATGCATACATGTTGGGAAAATAATTATCATTAAAAATCCAGCCACTGAAAAATTAATTAAAATTCACCATAAAATAGTAGACTCAATTGTGATCATGATGGAGAAAATTTCATAATTTTTGGATGAAATTTGAATTAAAAAAGAATTGTTTAAGTTGAGTGAAATAATGAAGCAAGATGAACAAAATGGCATGGCAATGGGGTCAACATGAAGTCAACGGTGGCAGTCTTGTAATTCTGAGTCCACTAATCAAAGCTGTGCGTTTTGGCAAGGCAAAACGAAATGTTTTCATTGGTCCTAAACCAATGAAACAGTGTACTGGCCAATGGTTCAAATTTTGAGTTTTCACATAAACCCTTAGGGTTTCTAACACAGCATGGCTCATGGTAAACTTCAAACAAATTCAGCCAACATCCAAACAGCATTAAACAGCAAACACACAATCAGCATAGCATTTGGCAATGTTTACTCATCAAGCAATCAACAGCATACCACATGGCATTGGCAACAACAGCAGCAAACAATCAACATCATGTAATCATCATTCACATAGATTTTCTGGAAATTCATGCAGCATTGGGGTCTCACATGGCAACAGCATTCATTCCTCATCATTCATCATTAAATCGACAAACACATGAACAGCATCAAGAAACCAAAATGGTCATGCAGCATCAACATCATGCAGTATTAACCAACAACAAACAAGCATATTCATGAGATTCAAAACAGCAGTGGTCATGGTAGCAATGGTATCATGTGTTCATCAACAACCAAACAAAACAAACCACGGCATGGCATTGGAAATGTTCATACAGCAAACAGGGTTCAACAACAGCAATGGTATGTCAAAATTCAATAGCAGACCAAACACAATGTAATAGCCTAGCATTATCACTCAAAAGGCATCCTAACACAAACAACAGAGCACAATCCATGTGGATTTTATAGGCATGGCATGGTTCAAGCATAACAGCCGCAGGGCATGTTCATTGTTTAATAGCAGGGCACATTCATGTAATCCACAAACAAAACTCAATCAAGTATCATACAATCATCATGCATCATGGGATCACAAGCAGAAATAATGGCCAACATATATGCACATGTACATGGTTCCTGGAAAATATGCTGGGGTTTATGAACAGCAGCATGTATGTTCAAGCTATCAGCATCATGAACAGAACTAGACCAAGCATACAACAGCATAGTATAATTATGGACAAAGTAATTGGTTTAGATAACAACAGCATTCATCATCCACATCTCATGCTCATAAACATCAACTAACACTCGAAACAAGCAAATCAAATAACAGCACATAAACAGCATAGACATAGCACAGTAGGTTCATGTAATCAAAAACAAACAACAGCAACCAACAAGGATCTGGAAAAAGATTGAGGTTTATGCGTTTGGTGGCAGCAGCAGCAGGTCAAGCTTATGTTGTTCACCCAACAGCAAAATTCCAACAGCAAGAAAAACACAATATGGCAATGATGCAACCATACTCATGCACCTAAACAGCACAAACCCTACACATTCAAAGCAAAATCCTGGGCAGGTTCTAAGGTTCATGGACAGGGTATATGCAGCATCTTGTTTATGCATCAAGCTCATGGTATCAACAGCATCAAACATCATGGTTCGACCAATCCACACAACAGCACATAAACAGCATGGACTTCTAACTCATGAGTCAAACATCAGCATCAACAAAAAAAACAACTTCGAATGAAGTGCATCAACATAATGGCCATGGCTTTGGTGATATCATGTAGCCAAAATAACCAACACACACATGCAAAATTCTGGCAAATTCATCATAACAGCAGCATAAACTCATCATCACCATAAGCTCGAAAATTCATCATGTCCAGAATTAAAACATGAGCATAGTAGTGTAATCCTCATGTATCACACATACACAATCCATTTATGGTTTTCATGAAAAAACACAGCCTCACAGCAAATCGAAAGAAAAATACATTCAAGCATAAAAATGAAAACTCATATTTCTCTCAGCATAACCAACCATTTCAAGCAAATGAACACTCATAAGAATCAGCATCATGTAATCTATCTAAAGCATATCATGGCATAAAGAAAGAAGAGATCGAGATTTTTACTTGGTTATGAAGAAATGGATGAAACAGTGGTATTTTGAGGTTGCTATACTCGAACAGATGGCCTTTGTGCTTTGCAATGTTGAATGTTTGAAGAAAACCAGCTCACCCTTGCTTGAAACTCTCAAATCTTGAGTTCACCATTGTCATGCTCATTGAAAACAGAGCCAGGAGGGAGCTGCACAGGTGTGGTTTCACACTTGGAATGGGCTTGTTATGATGATGGATGATGAAGAAAACAAGAGGAAGCTCGAGGGTTTTGGGATTTTTTGCAGAAAATCACTTTGAGCAAAATGCACTATGTGAGAGTGAGAGAGAATTCTGGTTGGTGGCTGCAGCTTCTAGGGTTGTCAATTGGCAGAAAAATGCCCTTATATGTGCTGTTTAACTTCTACTAATGACAAGCTAAACTTGCTTAAGCTTAATGAAGTAATTTGCCAAAAGTTGCTAAACTTGCATAAGTGTGAAATGGAGGTGTATTTGTGGTCGAGTGGGCTGGGCACAGGCTGCAGAAGGACATTGCAAAATGCTGTTTGTGGTTGTACATGTACTGCTGTACTGGTTTTGCTTTATGAAGCTTCTTGCCAATTTTCAAGTTTTAGCATTTGGTCCAAAAATGATGGCATAAGGGTGAAATGAACAAGGTTTAGGAATTGGAACAAGTCACAAATATAATTTAGAACATTTCCCAATTGGCAAAATCAAGAAAAAGTCAAAGAAACAAAAAGTCAAAGTTTGGTCAAACTTTGATTTTAAATGCAAAAGGTCCAAAAATGCCATTTTGAATGGTAAGGTTTTAGGTCATGAAATTTATATTTTTGGAAAGAGGATGAAAAATGTGGTTTGTAGGAAAAAACCCCACCAAATTTGGCCTTATGGTTTGAGAGATATGGCTTGTTGAAGTTCAAAAATTGGTGAAAATGATTTGATCATATCTTGACAACCACACATGGGATTTGGGTGTTCTTGGACTTTTTGAAAATGGGAAGACAAGATCTTCAACTTTCATGTTGGGAAAAAATTCATTTGAAGCTTGTATCATGATGTAAGTTGAGGATCAAGAAGTTTCCATTTTTGGCAGTTGAAATTACAGGTCCACTTTCTATTTCTGGAAAATTTCTGATTGGCTTGATTTTCTTCCATGATGAGGTTTGACATGATAGATGAGGCTTATACAAGCATGAATGAGCTTCTTCAAATCAATTCTATCCATCAAATCATTGATTAAATCAACTGTTGACCAAGTTTGACTTTTCTGTTGACTTTTCTAGGGTTTTAGATGACTGGACCACTTCTGATGAATTCCAAACCCTAATTCCTTGAGAACTTGACTTCAAATGATGTCTCAAGTTGTTTGAACCTTTGATTATTGATCATGGTGCCCAAATTCTGCAAGAATGGCCATCATCCATTGCTTTGACTGACTGTTGACCATCTTTGACCTAATTTCTGATGGTTGCTTCAACTGCAAGCAAAAAGGTTAGACTGACAATATTTTTGTACTTTTTGAATGATAAACATATGAAAGCACAGATATACAAATGCAAAGTATGCTTGGTGATCAAGAAACAAACCTACAAGGCAATCTACCCACTAGAAGGGGACAAAGGCATGCAATGATCCTTGAGGTTATGATATGATATGATATGGGCCATGAGGGATCTTAGGGCCCAAAATTGGGGTCTTACAGGAAGCAAATAATGATGTCTCACAAGAAGCTTCAACATCTGACCACTTCAAAAATTCTGGAGCTACTTCATATGGACTTGATGGTACCTATGCAAGTTGAAAGTCTAGGAGGAAAGAGGTATGCATATGTTGTTGTTGATGACTTCTCAAGGTTCACATGGGTTAACTTCATTAAAGAAAAGTCAGAAGTGTTTGAAGTGTTTAAAGAACTATTTCAAAAGATTCAAAGAGAGAAGGATAATGGCATTATCAGGATTAGAAGTGACCATGGGAAGGAACTTGAGAACAAAAAGTTTGAGGAATTATGCACCCCTGAAGGAATTAGATATAAGTTCTCTTCACCCATCACCCCACAACATAATGGTGTGGTTGAGTGCAAAAATAGGACCATTCAAGAATGTGTCAGGGTCATCATTCATGCTAATAAACTACCATATCATTTTTGGGCTGAAGCCATGAACACTACATGTTATATTCTTAATAGGGTGACTATTAGATCTGGAACATCAGCCACATTGTATGAACTATGGAAAGGAAGAAAGCCAACTGTGAAATATTTTCATGTATTTAGAAGTAAATGTTATATTTTGAAAGATCGTGAGCAGAGGAGAAAAATGGATCCTAAAAGTTATAAGGGAATCTTCCTAGGGTACTCTACAAACAGTAGAGGATATATAGTCTTCAAATCCAAACCCAAAGTAATGATGGAATCCATAAACATTGTTGTGGAGGACTCAACTTACGAAGCTGATGTCACAGATGATGTTGAAACATCAATGAATGATATTCTAGAAGATGTTTCAGACACAAATACTAATATTGAACCTACAAAGAATGAGTCAACTAACAAAGGACCTTCCATCAAAATTCAAAATGATCATCCTAAGGAGCTTATCATAGGAAATCTAAATGAAGGAATAATCACCAGATCAAGGGAAGTTGTGTCAAATGCCTATTTTGTTTCTAAATTTGAACCCAAGAATATCAAGGAGGCCTTGACTGATGAGTTCTAGATTAATGCTATGCAAGATGAACTTGGTCAATTCAAAAGAAATGAGGTGTGGGATTTGGTTCCAAAACCTGTAGGAACAAATGTTATTGTCACTAGATGGTTGTACAAGAACAAGTTTGATGAATAAGGGGTTGTTACCAGAAACAAAGCCATACTTGTTGCTCAAGGATACACCCAAATGGAAGGAGTATACTTTGATGAAATCTTTGCTCCAGTAGCTCTCCTGGAGTCTATCAGATTGTTACTTGGAATGGCATGTCTCTTAAAGTTCTAGTTGTTCCAAATGGATGTTAAAAGTGCCTTCCTAAATGTCTATTTAAATGAAGATGTGTATGTTGAACATCCAAAAGGGTTTATTGATCCTACGTTCCCAAATCATGTGTACAAATCAAAGAAGGCATTGTATGGTTTAAAACAAGCCCCAAGAGCTTGGTATGAAAGATTGACTGAGTTTCTCATTAATCATGGATATAGAAAGGGTGGAATCTATAAAACTCTCTTTGTCAAAAAAAAGAAGGAAAACTTATAATAGCTCAGATCTAAGTGGATGACATTGTGTTTGGAGGGATGTCAGATGAGATGGTCCAATATTTTGTCAAACAAATGCAATATGAGTTTGAAATGAGTTTGGTAGGAGAACTGACATACTTCCTTGCGCTCCAAGTCAAATAGATGGAAGACTCCATTTTTCTGTGTCAAAGCAAATGTGCAAAAAGTATTGTGAAGAAATTTGGATTGTAGAATGTTAGTCACAAAAGAACTCCTGCACCTACTCACTTAAAGTTATCTAAAGATGAAAAAGGCGTAAGTGTTGACTAGAGTTTATATAGAAGCATGATTGGTAACCTTCTATACCTTACAGTAAGCAGACCAGATATAACTTTTGTTGTTGGAGTGTGTGCTAGGTATCAAGCAGAACCCAAAGTGAGTCACATCAATCAAGTAAAAAGGATTCTAAAGTATGTGAATGGCACAAGTTGTAACACCCTTCTAAAATACCCCAAAATTAAATTAAACATCAAAACATAAATCAGAGTAAATATGCAACTAAGGGTGTCACACTTGACACTTCACACCGTGTTCCAAAATATCTGGTCATACTCATTTATTTATCAAAATAAACATTTGCATAATTCGCAGCGGATAGAAATTAACAACAACATGCAAGCCATGTTACACCTTTACAGGTAAGATCATGCAACAACCAATAATGAAAATAAGGTAAAACATCCCGTCCCGATGTTACATCTACCAGAGCATGACCCACTAAGGAACTACACTAGACCCCAAGGACTAGCTTCTACTCAATCACTGCTCGTTACCTGAAAACATAGTTGTAAGGGTGAGTTCCTCAATCGATATAATAAGCATTATAAAATATCATGTAATGCTAAGTAAATTAACACATCTCATCACCCTAATCAGATCACACATTCAGCAACAGCAACATCAACTCAATATCATAATCATACTCAACACAACCACACAACACACGTATAATATTGGAATACATCCATTCATATTATACGCCATACATACATTATGCAATGAGACTCCATGCATGCGGTACCGACTATTCGTGAACATATAGTTCAACCTCACCGATCAAATCCAGATACGGCTACCAAGCTCACTAGTCCCACTCATTTGAGACCTAGTGACTCACTCACTAATTCCTCACCATGGGAATTAGCTACCACCCCAAGGGCTATGATATGCACGCTAATCACCTAGCATGCAAACATCAACAACAATCCACAATACTAACTCACTAATTCCTCACCATGGGAATTAGCTACCACCATAAAGGCCATAATATGCAAGCTAAATCACTTAGTCATGCAAACATCAACAATCATCCACAATGGACATATGCTCACACTCTAAGCCATAAACAGTCCATTCATAATTTCATACATGATAGATACATTCACAACATTATGCATATCGTCATACATCATCAACATATTCACCACATAATCATATCATGTCATACCACATAGTCAATCACAGCATTAGCACACTCTACTAATACCTATACTACTCAAAACAACGGGAAATGATCCCTACTCTATCATACATCAGCTAAATTACATTACTCAGCTGAACAACCAAAAACTGCACAACAACAGCACAGAAAAATCACAATCCTGCCCATACGCGTACTGCCTAGTCCCATACGCGTATGGCCCAATTCTCAGCCAAATCCCATACGCGTACCACCTATCTCATACGCGTATGCTACGCGTACCACTTCTCCATACGCGTACCAACAGAGACCAAACCACGTTCAAAACATCATCTTCCTCATCCATACGCGTACTGCCTAGTGCCATACGCGTACCAGACCATCTCATACGCGTATTGCCTAGTGCCATACGCGTATGACCAGAAACCAGATTTCCAGATCTGCTATGGTTTTCTCTACCACGAGATTCCTCAGATCCAACCTCCCACAATCCAATTTTACACAGTATTCGTTCATATCATCTAACACGAATCATACCCTACTCGATTTCACAAATTCTAACATTATTACATCTAATTCCTACGAATTTCCTTCAATTATAATCCAAATTTCGTTCATCCAAAAGTTCACAATTTCATCATGCATCATTCCAATTAGAGTCAAATCAATGGTTTATCACTACCCATTACATGTTATCCCATAATACCCATTAAACGATGATAAACCCCCCTTACCTGAGTTAATCCGGCAATCCTACAGCTTCAAGCTCTTCCTCTCTTCAACCCTTGTTCTCTGGCTCTTTTTCCACTTTTCTGTCTCTTTTTCCTTTTCACGTGAAAATAACCCTTTTACCAAATGGGACCTTTTCTAATTCCAACTTTTATTCCAATAATAATAATAATAAAATAATCCAATAATAATAATTCCAATAAAAATATTCCAATTATTTAATTAAATTAATAAATATATTATTAACTTAAATTAAATAATTATCTTATTTTATCGGGGTGTTACAACTCTCCCCCACTAAAAGAGTTTTCGTCCTCGAAAACATACCTCAAGCGAATAACTCCGGATAAGACTCCTTCATCTGACTCTCAAGTTCCCAAGTTACATTGCCACCTGCTGGTCCTCCCCAAGCTACCTTTACTAAAGCAATCTCTTTACCCCGCAGCTGCTTCAACTCTCGATCCTCAATCCTCATAGGTGATGTTTCAACAGTCAGGTTATCTCTCACCTGGACATCATCTACTTGGACCACATGCGACGGATCATGAATGTGCCTCCTCAACTGAGACACATGAAAAACCTCATGCAAATTCGCAAGTGACGGCGGTAAAGAGATACGATAGGCTACCTCTCCTATCCTCTCCAAAATCTGATAAGGACCAATAAATCGAGGTGTCAACTTCTTCGACTTCAAAGCTCGACCAACCCCAGTTATTGGAGTAACACGAAGAAACACATGATCTCCCTCTTGAAACTCAAGTGACTTCCTTCTCTTGTCATGATAACTCTTCTGACGACTCTGAGCAATCCTCATCTTCTCCTGAATCATCTTAATCTTTTCCGTAGTTTGTTGAACAATCTCCGGTCCAACCATAGCACTCTCACCGGACTCATACCAACATAAAGGTGTCCGACATCTCCTACCATACAAAGCTTCAAACGGTGCCATACCAATGCTCGAATGAAAACTATTGTTGTAGGTAAACTCAATCAAAGGTAAATAACAATCCCAAGCACCTCCCTTTTCCAAAACACAAGCCCTCAAAAGATCCTCTAGTGACTGAATCGTCCTCTCAGTCTGACCATCAGTTTGCGGATGATATGCAGAACTCAATCTCAGCTTAGTTCCCAAAGCCCTCTGCAAACCTTCCCAAAACTTCGATGTAAATCTAGGATCTCTGTCCGAAACAATACTCGACGGAATACCATGCAAACTTACAATCTTCTCAATATACAACTCAGCTAATCTCTCTAACGGATAATCCATTCTGATCGGAATGAAATGAGCCGATTTTGTCAATCTGTCAACAATCACCCAAATAGCTTCAAAATTCTTACTTGTCCTCGGTAAACCAGAAACAAAATCCATACTGATACTATCCCACTTCCACTCTGGAATAACCAACGGTTGCATTAGCCCAGACGGCTTCTGATGCTCAATCTTTGACTTCTGACAAGTCAAACAAGAATAAACAAAACTCGCAATTTCTCTTTTCATTCCCGGCCACCAAAATAACTTTTTCAAATCGTGATACATCTTCGTAGCTCCAGGATGAATACTCAAGCCACTACGATGTCCTTCCTCAAGAATACTCTTCTTAAGTTCGGTAACATCCGGAATACACACCCGATTACCAAATTTTAAAACACCATTCTCATCAACTCTGAATTCACCACCTTGACCTTGATTCGCTAGAGTCAACTTATCAACCAAAAGCACATCGGATTTCTGACCCTCTCTAATCTCATCCAGAATACCACTCGTTAACTTCAACATTCCCAATTTAACACTATTGTGAGTACTCTCACACACCAAACTCAAGTCTCTAAACTGCTCAATTAAATCCAATTCCTTAACCATTAACATAGACATATGCAATGATTTTCGACTCAATGCATCAGCCACTACGTTTGCTTTACCCGGATGGTAATTCAAACCAAAGTCATAATCCTTCAGAAACTCTAACCATCTCCTCTGTCTCATATTCAGCTCTTTCTGATCGAACAAATACTTTAAACTTTTATGGTCACTGAAAACCTCAAATCTTGACCCGTACAAGTAATGCCTCCATAACTTCAGAACAAATACCACAACTGCCAACTCTAAATCGTGTGTCGGATAGTTCCTCTCATGAACCCTCAGCTGTCTCGAAGCATAAGCTATAACCTGCTTATTCTGCATCAAAGCACCACCCAAACTCAACAATGAAGCATCACAGTAAACCTCAAATGGTTCCGATGAACTCGGTAATATCAGAATAGGAGCAGTAGTCAACCTTCTCTTTAACTCTTGGAAACCTTCTTCACATTTTGAGTCCCAAACAAACGCTTGCCCCTTTCTAGTCAACATCGTCAACGGTAACGCCAACTTAGAAAATCCCTCGATGAATTTCCTATAATAACCAGCCAAACCAAGAAAACTCCTTATCTCCGAAACTGACTTCGGAGCTTCCCACTTAGATACCGCTTCTATCTTAGAAGGATCAACAGCAACACCACCTCTTGAAATCACATGGCCAAGAAAACTAACCTCTTCTAACCAAAATTCACACTTAGACAGTTTAGCAAATAACTTCTTTTCTCGTAGAACTCCTAAAACCACTCTCAAATGTTCAGCATGCTCTTCTTCAGATTTCGAATACACCAAAATATCGTCAATAAACACCACAACAAACTGGTCTAGATACGGATGGAAAATCCTATTCATATACTCCATAAATACTCCAGGCGCATTAGTCACACCAAAAGGCATTACAGAATACTCATAATGTCCATACCTCATTCTAAAAGCAGTCTTCTGAATATCCTCAGTTTTCACACGTATCTGATGATACCCAGATCTCAAATCTATTTTTCTGAACACACTCGCACCAACCAACTGATCCATCAAATCATCAATCCTCGGCAAAGGATACCGATTCTTGATCGTCACTTTATTCAGTTGCCTGTAGTCCACACACAACCTCATAGTACCTTCTTTCTTCTTAACCAATAGCACTGGTGCACCCCACGGTGACACACTCGGACGAATAAATTTCTTATCCAACAGATCTTCCAGCTGACTCTTCAATTTAGTTAACTCAACAGCAGACATACGGTACGGAGCCATCGACATCGGCCTAGTACCAGGTACCAAATTAATCGAGAACTCAACTTCACGCTCTGGCGGTAATTCATTCACTTCTTCAGGAAACACATCAGGAAAATCACACACCACAGCTAGATCGCAAATCACCAGTTTATCTTTAGCCTCCAAAGTCGCTAACAGCACAAACAACTCTGCCCCATCTGCTACTGCCTCATTCACCTGCCTCGCTGATAGAAACAAACTCTTCCCTTCCTCAATCTCAGGAAAGATCACAGTCTTATCAAAACAATTGATATAGACTCGGTTAAACACCAATCAGTTCATACCCAGAATAACATCAATCTGCACAAGTGGAAGACACACTAGGTCCATCCCAAAGTCTCTACTAAAAATACTCAAAGGACAATTTAAACAAACTGAAGTAGTAGTCACTGAACCCTTCGCAGGAGTATCAATCACCATACTACCCTGCATCTCAGATATCTCTAATTTAAGTTTCACAGCACAATCCAAAGATATAAAGGAATGAGTCGCACCTGTGTCAATAATAGCTACAAGAGGAAAGCCATTAATATAACACGTACCTCGGATCAAACGATCATCTGCAGAAGTCTCAGCACCCGATAAAGCAAAGACCTTGCCTCCCGACTGGTTCTCTCTCTTCGGCTTAGGACACTGTGGACTGATATGACCCACTTCTCCACAGTTGAAACAAGTCACAGTCTTCAACCGGCACTCTGCATCCAAATGACCACCTTTTCCACACTTAAAACACTTCTTCTCATTACTGGTACACTCATGGATACGATGTCCAGCCTGACCACATCTGAAACACTTAGCAGGGGCACTGGAGTCTCCCCCACTAGGCCTCTTTATCCCACTCTGTCTCTGGAAACCTTTGCCAGCTGCATACGGTTTCCCACGATCATTCTGATTCTTGCCTTTCCTATCAACCCTTTGCTGATAGCTCTCCGCTCTGGCCTTGGTATCCTGTTCAAAAATCCTGCAACAGTCCACCAGGTCAGAAAACACTCTAATCCGCTGATACCCAATAGCCTGTTTAATCTCGGGACGTAACCCGTTCTCAAACTTCACACATTTTGAAAATTCCCCAGTAGCCTCGTTATAGGGAGTGTAATACTTCGAAAGCTCTGTGAACTTAGCAGCATACTCAGTAACAGACCGATTGCCCTGCTTCAATTCTAAGAACTCTATCTCTTTCTTTCCTCTGACATCCTCTAGAAAGTACTTCCTCAGGAATCTCTCTCTGAACACAGCCCAAGTGATCTCAGCATTCCCAGCAGATTCCAACTCAGTGCGGGTAGCAACCCACCAATCATCTGCTTCTTCTGACAGCATATGCGTACCGAACCTGACCTTCTGGTTATCGGCACACTCAGTCACTCGGAAGATCCTCTCGATCTCCTTCAACCACTTCTGAGCACCATCTGGATCGTATGCTCCCTTGAACATTGGAGGATTGTTCTTCTGGAACTCACTCAGCTGACGAGCAGCTCCCATTCCCACAACATTCGGATTCCCTCCAAGTACTCCAACTAGCATACCCAGAGCCTCAGCAATCGCAGCATCATCTCTACCTCTTCCAGCCATCTCTATTCTGAAAACCCAACAAGCTAAAACAATAAGTACTGATAGGGTTACACAACACCTATCACGTACAGGGAAACAGAATAATTACGACTCGACTCGACCGACTATGCTCTGATACCACTAATGTAACACCCTTCTAAAATACCCCAAAATTAAATTAAACATCAAAACATAAATCAGAGTAAATATGCAACTAAGGGTGTCACACTTGACACTTCACACCGTGTTCCAAAATATCTGGTCATACTCATTTATTTATCAAAATAAACATTTGCATAATTCGCAGCGGATAGAAATTAACAACAACATGCAAGCCATGTTACACCTTTACAGGTAAGATCATGCAACAACCAATAATGAAAATAAGGTAAAACATCCCGTCCCGATGTTACATCTACCAGAGCATGACCCATTAAGGAACTACACTAGACCCCAAGGACTAGCTTCTACTCAATCATTGCTCGTTACCTGAAAACATAGTTGTAAGGGTGAGTTCCTCAATCGATATAATAAGCATTATAAAATATCATGTAATGCTAAGTAAATTAACACATCTCATCACCCTAATCAGATCATACATTCAGCAACAGCAACATCAACTCAATATCATAATCATACTCAACACAACCACACAACACATGTATAATATTGGAATACATCCATTCATATTATACGCCATACATACATTATGCAATGAGACTCCATGCATGCAGTACCGACTATTCGTGAACATATAATTCAACCTCACCGATCAAATCCAGATACGGCTACCAAGCTCACTAGTCCCACTCATTTGAGACCTAATGACTCACTCACTAATTCCTCACCATGGGAATTAGCTACCACCCCAAGGGCTATGATATGCACGCTAATCACCTAGCATGCAAACATCAACAACAATCCACAATACTAACTCACTAATTCCTCACCATGGGAATTAGCTACCACCATAAAGGCCACAATATGCAAGCTAAATCACTTAGTCATGCAAACATCAACAATCATCCACAATGGACATATGCTCACACTCTAAGCCATAAACAGTCCATTCATAATTTAATACATGATAGATACATTCACAACATTATGCATATCGTCATACATCATCAACATATTCACCACATAATCATATCATGTCATACCACATAGTCAATCACAGCATTATCACACTCTACTAATACCTATACTACTCAAAACAACGGGAAATGATCCCTACTCTATCATACATCAGCTAAATTACATTACTCAGCTGAACAACCAAAAACTGCACAACAACAGCACAGAAAAATCACAATCCTGCCCATACGCGTACTGCCTAGTCCCATACGCGTATGGCCCAATTCTCAGCCAAATCCCATACGCGTACCACCTATCTCATACGTGTATGCTACGCGTACCACTTCTCCATACGCGTACCAACAGAGACCAAACCACGTTCAAAACATCATCTTCCTCATCCATACGCGTACTGCCTAGTGCCATACGCGTACCAGACCATCTCATACGCGTATTGCCTAGTGCCATACGCGTATGACCAGAAACCAGATTTCCAGATCTGCTATGGTTTTCTCTACCACGAGATTCCTCAGATCCAACCTCCCACAATCCAATTTTACACAGTATTCGTTCATATCATCTAACACGAATCATACCCTACTCGATTTCATAAATTCTAACATTATTACATCTAATTCCTACGAATTTCCTTCAATTATAATCCAAATTTCGTTCATCCAAAAGTTCACAATTTCATCATGCATCATTCCAATTAGAGTCAAATCAATGGTTTATCACTACCCATTACATGTTATCCCATAATACCCATTAAACGATGATAAACCCCCCTTACCTGAGTTAATCCGGCAATCCTACAGCTTCAAGCTCTTCCTCTCTTCAACCCTTGTTCTCTGGCTCTTTTTCCACTTTTCTGTCTCTTTTTCCTTTTCACGTGAAAATAACCCTTTTACCAAATGGGACCTTTTCTAATTCCAACTTTTATTCCAATAATAATAATAATAAAATAATCCAATAATAATAATTCCAATAAAAATATTCCAATTATTTAATTAAATTAATAAATATATTATTAACTTAAATTAAATAATTATCTTATTTTATCGGGGTGTTACACAAGTGACTATGGAATATTGTACTCCCATGATTCAAATTCTATGCTAGTGGGATATTGTGATGCTGATTGGGTTGGTAGTGTTGATGATAGGAAGAGTACCTTTGGAGGATGTTTCTTCTTGGGAAACAATTTGATTTCATGGTTCAGCAAGAAACAAAATTGCGTATCCCTATCCACTTATGAAGCTGAGTACATAGTAGCAGGCAACAGTTGCTCTCAACTAATATGGATGAAACAAATGTTGACTGAATACAATGTCACATAAGATGTCATGACATTATTTTGTGACAACTTGAGTGCTATTAATATCTCAAAAAATCCTATTCAGCACAGTAGGACTAAACACATTGACATCAGGCATCATTTTAGTAGAGAACCTGTTGAAGACAAAGTCATAACACTTGAGCATGTTAGCACGAAGAGTCAGCTTACAAACATTTTTACCAAAGCCTTGGATGCAGTTCAATTTGAAAAATTAAGAGGGAAACTTGGGATTTGTGTTAATGAGCACTTATAGCAATTACAACTATTTAAGTGTGTCAGACAAGAGTTTAACTCTCATCATTACACTGGACACGCTTACCTAAACCCCTTACCTCATTGTGTATCCTTTTGGAAAAAACTATACTTCCCATTCCACTCAAACGCCTCATTTTCTTTCAGACATTTGTGCTCACTCTCTCTCAAGAACCTTTCCCTATTCCATCTCCTTCAAGTGTCAACTAAAATGTCTCAAGATTCTTCACCACTCACTTGCATGTCCCAGCTGAAACCAGTGGATCTTCCTCACCAATGGTTAGGGACAACGAACTGTTTCAAATGATCAACCTGGAAGATGTGGTCTTGGATGTTGCCCCTCTATCCACGATCCATCCTTCTCATAAGAAGAAAGCTACACCTTCTACGTCTAAAAATGTCAAGACTTCTATTAAGTCTTATGCACCTATAATCCCCAGTAAAGGTAAAACTGTTGTTGAAGAAGAATATAGGTCTAAAAGGTCTGAAATAAGAAACCCTAGTATACATGCTGATGGAACCAAGGATCTAATGGAAGCGGAAAGAAGTGCAATTGATAAGGAACTTAGGAAGTTTGTTTCATATGTTCTGAAGGAAGTAAACTCAGATGTTTTTCAAGATGTTCAAACATCTTTGGCAAAAGAATCTAGCCCTGCCAATGTCTCTAGTGAAAAAGATGAGGAAAGCGTTACTGAACATGTCGCTCGTGAGAGAAGAAGTAAAAAGAAAGTTGATCTTATTGTCAATGTTGAAGAACTAACTTCTGATGAAGAACCCCTTACCAATATTGTTACTCCTGGTATTTCCAAGAGACTTAAGAGACGTAAAGGAAAGGAAGTGGTGTTTGAAGGTTCTCCCTCCAGGGAAATGAAGAGAAAATCTGGTGGTTTTAAAGGTACTCCTTCTAGAAGCTCGATAGGAAAATATCATGTTGGGCCTACTAGATCATGGAGTAAAGTTGTTACCCCTATTAGAAAGAGGCAAGTTGTCTCTTCTAGTGAATCCAAGTTTGATGTCTAAAAGGATATCTAGGACATCACACATGTAAAAAGATATGCTAACAAGAAGCCTCATGTTGCTATGCCCAAGGCTCCACTGGACAATGCTTGTTTACATTATATGAAGAATGCTGAAAGGTGGAAGTATGTCATTAAGAGGAGGGTAGTCCTAGAAAGGGAATTGGGTAAGGATGCCCTTAAGAGTAAGGAGGTCGTATAACTTATAGAAGTTGCTGGGTTGATGAAGATTGTCACACAATTTTGCCCTTTCTATCAAAAGCTTAGTCAAGGAGTTTGTGGTGACTATCTCTGATGGATGTGATAATGCAAAGAGTGTTGATCATGGAAAGGTGTATGTGATAGGAAATGTTGTGACATTCTCTCAAGCTGGGATTAATAAATTTCTAGGAAGAACAAAAGTACCTCAGGCAGAGCTAGAGGTCACTGATGACCAGGTGTGCAAAGAGATCACGGTCAAGCAAGTTATACATTGGCCAAACAAAGGGAAGCTGTCTGCTGCTAAGTTGAGTGTCAAATATGTCATCCTTTATAGGATTGGGACTACCAACTGGGTGCCCATTAATCATACCTCAACCATCTCTACTGGTCTTGGGAAATTTATTTATGCCGTTGGAACAAGAAGATCGTTTGACTTTGGAAAATACATTTTTGAACAAGTGTTGAAACAAGCCTTCTCTACTATTGTAAAAATGCCCATCTTTTTTCCATCCCTCATCTGTGGAATCATCCTAAATTAACATCCTGGTATTTTTCTGCCCATTCACAGTGTGAAGAAAAGGGATTCTCCCTTATCACTCCACTACAAACTCTTTGCAGGAACACATGTCCCAGACATTGTTATGACATCTTCTCAGGCACCTGGCCCTGCCACCTCCAAGAAGAGTGTCATTGCTCAGCTGATGGAAACTTATAAAGAGCTGGAGGGTTCCATCATATATAACACTACAACAAAGATTAAACTTGAGACATTGATGAAGGCTATGATGGAAGAAAAGAAGAAGGAAGATGTACAGGGTGGTGATGGCAATGAAGGAACTGATGATGAGGACTATGCTGGTTAGGATGATGTTGATGAAGACAAAGAATATGAAGGAGAAGAGTATACAACAGCTGACTCAGATAGTCAGGAAGATATCTGATTGCATTCTTGTTTTGTTCTGTATTTGATAATGTTTTATGGTCTGTGACCAGGATATTGTGCACCCTTAGGTGCCCCCTTGTGTGTGATCATTAACTTTATGAATGTGGTTTTATCTGGTTTTTGTTAGATGCTTACCATTATCATATTATGGCTAAAAAGGGGGAGTATTGTCTGTGTGTCCTAACCACTAACCACTAACCTCAATTACTGTCTGGCTGTGCTTATGGAGAAAAGAGATACAGGTCTGGAACTTTCTGGGCAGCTGTGTTGTGATGTCAAACTTGATGTTCTGACATCAACTTGACTAAGGAAGTGTTTTAAGTGAAGTTTTTTATGCTGCATATACCTCTGATGTGTGTTGTTAAACAAGTCTTGTTTGTTATGGAGGAACCCTTGAGGGGGAGTCCTGGTTATGTGAAACAGGGGGAGTACAGACTCTGACTGGTGTGATTGCTTGATTACCTTTGTAATATGTGTGTTTGATATTGATCTGTTTTTCAAACCTATGTTGTTATCCTGGATTATGGTGCTGGTGTGCGAGGTGTATTTTGTTGTTTTAGCCAAAATTTGCCAAAGGGGAAGATTGTTAATTCTTTGTATTTTTAATTGGCAGTAATTTTGGTAAAACTAACTTAGCTGCAACATGTTGAACAAGATGTATTAACATGTGGATTCGATATCTTGTCTGAAACAGGTTTTACTCTTGCTAACGTTTGATTGTTTAACTGATTTCAGAATATTCTAAGAATATTAAGTAATCCCATGTGGCATTTGTGATTGACGAATCAAATATTCTAATTGATTTTAAAACGTATTCAATTTTCTAAATGTTGAGACATTTTAGGAAAAATGTTGTGCAGCTGGCTCACTTCGTGTACAAGGCCCAAATCCACTTCATTCTATGGCTATATATAGAATGTCTCAAACCTAATTGAAGGGTGAAGAAAAGAAGATAGCATTATGGAGTTAGGGTTTGAGTATATGTGTTAGTTATGAGCCTCTCAAATATCTTCTTGATATATGAGTATGACTATGTTAATTGATTGTTAGGTTTGTCAAGCATTCATAAGCTTATAAGCATTGAGTGATTGTGTGTTTGTGGAGTGTGACTTCAGAATTTCTTGTAATTGTTTGAAGTGTTACTGTTGTGATTGAAAGGGAAGTGAGAAGTGTCTCACACCTAGGAGTGTCTTAGGTAGAAGTTAAGTACGGGTAGTGATTAGGGTGTAGACTGTAAATTGGACATAGTTTATAGAAGGTTTACAAACTGATACTATTTAGTGAATTCCTCCCTGGCTTGGTAGCCCCCAGATGTAGGTGTTGTTGTACACCGAACTGGGTTAGCAACTTTGTGTGTTTTGCTATTTTATGTTCTCCTATATGTAAGTTGTCTTGTTATTGTGTATTGATCAGATATCAGTGTCCCGACATCTCTTAGGACATCTGACATCTTCTTACCAGAATTTCAAAATCATTAAATTAATGCGTTAAGACCCCTCTTCTGATCCCAACTTAATGCATTGACAACTCTAGTAACCCCCTCTCTTGATTACTTCTCAATCACGATCATAAAATCTACAACATCATATAAGTAAGTGAAACATAAGTATTTAATCAATCTCTTATATTATATTAGTATTCATACATGCAACAACACAATAGTCATAAATAACACCTCAAACATAATTACATCATCACACTCTCAATTCACACGGCAACAACATTATAAAAACATCATCATCAGGACGACATGCATATACTTGAATATGCAACATCATAATCACATCATCAAACATCAACATCATAACAACTACATCACATTAGGAACTCAACAAATGCATATTAATAAGCTTTCAATCATGTTAATTCATTATAACACCAATACATCATCAAATTAACATAATGATTCATTAATCGATCATACAAATCATTACAACATAACTAAAGTAGGCACACAATTATTATTCAATTATTTCACCAAGGACTAGTATGATATAGCTCTGAGCTTTTTCTTTCTAATGCTTCAAACGACTCGTCATTTAGACTCACAGATCAAAAGTTATGGTAAAAATCATCAGGAGAAAATCGCGCCCATCCACGGGCTGTGATGCCCGTCATCAAGGGCTGACGCCCGTCATCGAGAGCTGACGCCTGTCAGACCTTCCTTGGTCATCTCCTTCAGTGCGATGACGGGTGGACCGTTAGATGGGTTAATGCCCGTCATCGCTACATAAAATGCATCAAATTATGCATTTTCCATCATATAAGCCCTTCTGGACCTCCATTTTGATTTCGTAAAAACCCCCGATTTCAGAATTCGATATACTACAATTATCTAATAATTAAAACAACAATTTAACACATATAATTTTCAATTTTTGCTAAAATAAATTAACCCCAAAGCTTCAAACATTCAACAATGGTGGAAAATATTAAGAATTTCAAAACAGTAATCACATACCAAATTATACACGAAAATACACACCAATCCGGTCAATCAACATCATAATATCATAGAAACTCAAAATTTAATTAACAAGCCTACCTATTGGAGGTTAAGGACTCTTCTACCCAACCCCTCATGCATAAGCCCTATTGAAAGTTCTTCCCCCTCCTTACCCGGATATCCTAGCAGCAACAAATTTTTTGGTTTAGTTGATTCTCTTCTCTCTAGTCTTCTTCTCCCTCAGGTGTTCCTAGCCCCTTTATCTCTATTCTCCTTTTTGCCTTTTTTCTATGTATTTAAGATGATTTCAAATAAAACACTATTTATTATAATAATTAATTAAAATTCTAATAATTTTTAAACAACTAAACTAAACTCTTACCCTTTATATACATCTATTCCAAAGATACTTACCCCCATAATCACACAACAAAAATTTAAAACACAAATTAATGAAATAAAATTCGAAATAATTAAATTAAATTAATTAATTGAATTTGGGATGTTACAAAGGACCTGTTGGAGGAAGCGTGACATGCGAGCGAGAGAGTCGGATGCGAGAGTCGTATCCTGAGTTGTTTCCTTTAGTTAATTTTTGAGTGCGAAAATTCTTTAAATGGAGGAAGAGTTGTACCTTCCCAGTTGTTAAATTAAATTACTTTATTGGATTTTACATGCTTAAATGATTTATTGGAATGTTATATAGGGTTGTATGAGGTTGGGTAGAATTTATATCAATTATCACTATTTTTGGATTAATTAAAATAAGATAAAATTGGATAAAATAATGAAATAACGAGTTATAGGGGAAAATAGAATAGTAAAATAAGTGGTTAGACAAAAAGTGGAGGGGGAGAATTAGAAATAATAATAAGATTAAATTAGATTTTTTATTTAAAAGAAAAAGAAGGAGAAAAATAGGGTTATGTAATACATGAAACTAGGGAAGAGGAGTTGTATATGCAATAGAAAAAACCTAGAGGAAGTAACTACCATTGCTGAAAATTCAACATTTTGTTGCAAATTTCAGGTAGGGGAGTTGGAGGGGGGGGGGGGGAGATTTTTCACTACTGGGTGCTTACTTCATAAAGCATGGTGAGGAATCCTCACCCTCTTCCTTCTTTGTTGTGGTTTCTACCATGGTTGAATTGGGGATTTTGGACAGGGTTGTGCAAAATCTTGCTCCTAATTGTTATCGTAATTGTAATTCATGCTCTATTTTATTGTCTGAAACTTATGTCTGATTTATAAGTAAAAATCTAGATGATGATTGTTCATGTTGATATGCCTAATATGATAAACATGTGAATTGATTTGGTGAAAATCTGTGGAATATATGGCAAATCTATGTGCAAATGATGTATTAAACATTGAATAAACATGTATGATGTCTTTCAGTTTGATTGGAAGGGTTGGGGGTTGAAATTAGAGATTTGAAAGTAATCACATAGAGGAAAACGCAATTCTGCCTAATGCACAGTGGTGACATGCGTCACCTGGGTGACAAGCAACTCGCCATTGCAAACGGGGGAGCTGACGGGCGTCAGCGTGATGACGGGGAAACCGTCATTGTCTCTGAGACAGACTTCTTGCTAGAGCATTATCATGATAATAGATTTATGTGAGGGAATGGTGCTAGACTGTAATGATGACTTTCATGACGGGTAGTTGACTATCATCCCTTCGGTTGACCAAATTTAGATCGTCAATTCAATTTTTAAGTATTTCTGATTCCAGTGACTTTTTGTTATTGTTCTTTTATGTGTTTGGTGATTTGGTTACTAAAGATGTTATGTTTTAAGAATTGTTTGATTTTTCTCTATGGAGATATGAGTAAATTGTTGTTAAATGCTTGTATCATTATGTACTGGTGAGTTATAAGTACATAACATGTATATTATGTTGAGGTGGTGGCCTTATTGGCATTATCTGAGATTCGAAGGGGAATCAGTGATGATTATTACATCTGTATGTGTTGTTTCATTTCATGCATCATGGTGTATGAACTTCAGTTTGGTGTTTTGTTGCTGGTTAAGAAGGGGGGCCAGTGACGAGTCGTTGATTCATAAGGGGGATCAGTGACGGGTCCTGATTCAGAAATGGGGATTAATGACGTTCATGGTTCGAAGGTGGACTATCAGTGAGTGAACTAAATCAGTAACATACCTTTGATGTCCAAATTGATACCATATGCATATAGAGTCGAGGATTTGATGCACTGCATACATACCTGTTTTGCGATTAAGTTATTATTGTAATTGGTGCATTGTTATTAATGATACTCATGTGATTGGTGAATGCTGGAATTATACTATCCTTTATTGTTTACGCACTGCTAACTCTATTGAATGTCTTCTCACCCACTGGTTGTTTTTTATGTGGTGTTATGTACTCTCGTGGTACAGATACTCGGGTACAAGAACACTAGTTACTGTTGAGCTAGGGGATGGCATTGAGGCCTCTTTGTCTATTTTACAATTTTTCGAGTCGTTTAGTTTTGGCATCACTCTGATATATATCACCAGGACAAATTATTTTGTTACATGTTATATCTCTTGAGATGTTTGAGTTATTTTATTTAGTAAATTTTGTCGAGACCATTAAATGTCTTCTTTGAAGTATTGATATTTTATTTTGTTGCATGTTTTATGTTATAATTACGAGGAGGATGTATGTTATGAATGTGTTACATTGAGGTTGTATAAAATTATATGTTTTATTTTTATAAATCAAAGGTGTTGGGTTTTAGAGTGTTACATATTGCCTCTAGGGGCGAAGAAGATCTTCGCCATGAAGTCCAGCTATGTGTATTGCCTCGTGGGGCGGAAAGGATCTTCGCTATGAAGTCCAACATAAAATATATTCTAAAGAGGCAATAACCTTGAAGAAAACAAAACACTTTAATGATTGTTCAATATTACATTGGCATAATGTTATTGGAGAGTTACAAATAATTATAACTATAATAATATCATAGATAAAGAGTGTTCAAAGTTTTGGTTAGAAGTGGTCCTTCAAGATTCTGCAATTTATACACTCTATGAGGGAGTTTCTGGTACATGTGACACGGTCATTTCCAGTTAGGTTGCAACTTCCCCTATTGTGCAGGTATGACTACTTCCATTAGCATCATGTCTCCCTCCTGCAACTCTATCAGGTTTACCTTGGAATTGTACCTTCTTACGGCCATGCGCTTGGCAGCGAACTCTCGAATATGGGTGGCTTCTCGTAGCTCATAGATCGGGTCTTACGCACACTTTAAACCTATCTCATTTGCTTATTTTTTGAAATGGGTTATCCGCCATGATGGTGTCTCAATCTCGACGGGCAAGATTATGTGTGCCACATAAACCATGGAAAATGGAGCATTGTTTCTGCCTCTATCCAATAAAAACACCAAACTCTTTCTATCGGGGTCTTAGGCATTGCTTCTGCCTCTATCCATTTTATGAAGTAGTCTACCTCCACTATCACCAATTTCAATTCACCTGGTGTTAGGGGAATAGGCTCAGAATATTCACGCCTCATTGGTAGAATGGGTTGGACGAGATCATCGATTGGAGAAGCTCTGTTGGGGCATGGCGAAGGTCAGCATGCCTCTGGCATTGATTTCACTTTTAAGCGAAGGTGATTTTATCTTTCATTAGCGAAGGCAAGTAATACCCTGCTCTTAATAGCTTTTGAGCGAGAGCTTTTCTACCAATGTGGATGTTGCAGGCTCCCTTATGAACTTTTGCGAGTACTAAAGTGATATCGTTCTCTCCCAGGCATCTCAGCATGGGAGTATCCTTCAACATTCTATAAAGTTTTCATGTGGCGGTTTTTCTTCTGATCTTTCTAGCTTCTCCCTCACCTGGCAGGAGTTCTCCCGACTGTAGGTAGTGTAGTATGGGCGATATCCAACTGGATTCGGGGATAAGTTCTAAGGAGTATGTTTCTTATGCCTCAATGCTAAGGGAGGCGAGGGTTTCCTGTATGACTTTCCTATTAAACCCCATAACCTTCGAGGTGGTTGGTTTGAACAAGAGATCCGCCCTGAAGTTATGTTCTTGGGTGACGTATTCTACTTTAAAATAGAGGAAATGCGAGAATAGATTTTGTTCCTTTTGTAGATATTTTATCAGCTGGGGCTCCTTGGTCTGATATTGTCCAAAGACTTGGTTGGTGACTAGCTAAGAGTCACCTTTAGATTTTAATGTGGTGGCTCCCATTTCTAAGGCGATGCTCATACCAACGATGAAAGCCTCGTATTATGCTTGATTATTGTTAGTGATGAAACCGAACTTCAACGCATGCTCAATAAATATGTCATATGGCCCCTCGAACACTCTTCCTGTACAACTCTTTTTACATTGGAAGTGTCATCCATAGATAATGCCCACTCCGAAGGGGGCTCTTCATCGATGGGCGAGCTGAGTTCGACTACGAAGTTGGCCAAGGCTTAAAATGTAATTCTCCCTCTTGGAATGTACTAGATGTCTTAGGTAGAAGTTAAGTACGGGTAGTGATTAGGGTGTAGACTGTAAATTGGACATAGTTTATGGAAGGTTTACAAACTGATACTATTTAGTGAATTCCTCCCTGGCTTGGTAGCCCCCAGATGTAGGTGTTGTTGTACACCGAACTGGGTTAGCAACTTTGTGTGTTTTGCTATTTTATGTTCTCCTATATGTAAGTTGTCTTGTTATTGTGTATTGATCAGATATCAGTGTCCCGACATCTCTTAGGACATCTGACATCTTCTTACCAGAATTTCAAAATCATTAAATTAATGCGTTAAGACCCCTCTTCTGATCCCAACTTAATGCATTGACAACTCTAGTAACCCCCTCTCTTGATTACTTCTCAATCACGATCATAAAATCTACAACATCATATAAGTAAGTGAAACATAAGTATTTAATCAATCTCTTATATTATATTAGTATTCATACATGCAACAACACAATAGTCATAAATAACACCTCAAACATAATTACATCATCACACTCTCAATTCACACGGCAACAACATTATAAAAACATCATCATCAGGACGACATGCATATACTTGAATATGCAACATCATAATCACATCATCAAACATCAACATCATAACAACTACATCACATTAGGAACTCAACAAATGCATATTAATAAGCTTTCAATCATGTTAATTCATTATAACACCAATACATCATCAAATTAACATAATGATTCATTAATCGATCATACAAATCATTACAACATAACTAAAGTAGGCACACAATTATTATTCAATTATTTCACCAAGGACTAGTATGATATAGCTCTGAGCTTTTTCTTTCTAATGCTTCAAACGACTCGTCATTTAGACTCACAGATCAAAAGTTATGGTAAAAATCATCAGGAGAAAATCGCGCCCATCCACGGGCTGTGATGCCCGTCATCAAGGGCTGACGCCCGTCATCGAGAGCTGACGCCTGTCAGACCTTCCTTGGTCATCTCCTTCAGTGCGATGACGGGTGGACCGTTAGATGGGTTAATGCCCGTCATCGCTACATAAAATGCATCAAATTATGCATTTTCCATCATATAAGCCCTTCTGGACCTCCATTTTGATTTCGTAAAAACCCCCGATTTCAGAATTCGATATACTACAATTATCTAATAATTAAAACAACAATTTAACACATATAATTCTCAATTTTTGCTAAAATAAATTAACCCCAAAGCTTCAAACATTCAACAATGGTGGAAAATATTAAGAATTTCAAAACAGTAATCACATACCAAATTATACACGAAAATACACACCAATCCGGTCAATCAACATCATAATATCATAGAAACTCAAAATTTAATTAACAAGCCTACCTATTGGAGGTTAAGGACTCTTCTACCCAACCCCTCATGCATAAGCCCTATTGAAAGTTCTTCCCCCTCCTTACCCGGATATCCTAGCAGCAACAAATTTTTGGGTTTAGTTGATTCTCTTCTCTCTAGTCTTCTTCTCCCTCAGGTGTTCCTAGCCCCTTTATCTCTATTCTCCTTTTTGCCTTTTTTCTATGTATTTAAGATGATTTCAAATAAAACACTATTTATTATAATAATTAATTAAAATTCTAATAATTTTTAAACAACTAAACTAAACTCTTACCCTTTATATACATCTATTCCAAAGATACTTACCCCCATAATCACACAACAAAAATTTAAAAACACAAATTAATGAAATAAAATTCGAAATAATTAAATTAAATTAATTAATTGAATTTGGGATGTTACAAAGGACCTGTTGGAGGAAGCGTGACATGCGAGCGAGAGAGTCGGATGCGAGAGTCGTATCCTGAGTTGTTTCCTTTAGTTAATTTTTGAGTGCGAAAATTCTTTAAATGGAGGAAGAGTTGTACCTTCCCAGTTGTTAAATTAAATTACTTTATTGGATTTTACATGCTTAAATGATTTATTGGAATGTTATATAGGGTTGTATGAGGTTGGGTAGAATTTATATCAATTATCACTATTTTTGGATTAATTAAAATAAGATAAAATTGGATAAAATAATGAAATAACGAGTTATAGGGAAAAATAGAATAGTAAAATAAGTGGTTAGACAAAAAGTGGAGGGGGAGAATTAGAAATAATAATAAGATTAAATTAGATTTTTTATTTAAAAGAAAAAGAAGGAGAAAAATAGGGTTATGTAATACATGAAACTAGGGAAGAGGAGTTGTATATGCAATAGAAAAACCCTAGAGGAAGTAACTACCATTGCTGAAAATTCAACATTTTGTTGCAAATTTCAGGTAGGGGAGTTGGAGGGGGGGGGGGGGGAGATTTTTCACTACTGGGTGCTTACTTCATAAAGCATGGTGAGGAATCCTCACCCTCTTCCTTCTTTGTTGTGGTTTCTACCATGGTTGAATTGGGGATTTTGGACAGGGTTGTGCAAAATCTTGCTCCTAATTGTTATCGTAATTGTAATTCATGCTCTATTTTATTGTCTGAAACTTATGTCTGATTTATAAGTAAAAATCTAGATGATGATTGTTCATGTTGATATGCCTAATATGATAAACATGTGAATTGATTTGGTGAAAATCTGTGGAATATATGGCAAATCTATGTGTAAATGATGTATTAAACATTGAATAAACATGTATGATGTCTTTCAGTTTGATTGGAAGGGTTGGGGGTTGAAATTAGAGATTTGAAAGTAATCACATAGAGGAAAACGCAATTCTGCCTAATGCACAGTGGTGACATGCGTCACCTGGGTGACAAGCAACTCGCCATTGCAAACGGGGGAGCTGACGGGCGTCAGCGTGATGACGGGGAAACCGTCATTGTCTCTGAGACAGACTTCTTGCTAGAGCATTATCATGATAATAGATTTATGTGAGGGAATGGTGCTAGACTGTAATGATGACTTTCATGACGGGTAGTTGACTATCATCCCTTCGGTTGACCAAATTTAGATCGTCAATTCAATTTTTAAGTATTTCTGATTCCAGTGACTTTTTGTTATTGTTCTTTTATGTGTTTGGTGATTTGGTTACTAAAGATGTTATGTTTTAAGAATTGTTTGATTTTTCTCTATGGAGATATGAGTAAATTGTTGTTAAATGCTTGTATCATTATGTACTGGTGAGTTATAAGTACATAACATGTATATTATGTTGAGGTGGTGGCCTTATTGGCATTATCTGAGATTCGAAGGGGAATCAGTGATGATTATTACATCTGTATGTGTTGTTTCATTTCATGCATCATGGTGTATGAACTTCAGTTTGGTGTTTTGTTGCTGGTTAAGAAGGGGGGCCAGTGACGAGTCGTTGATTCATAAGGGGGATCAGTGACGGGTCCTGATTCAGAAATGGGGATTAATGACGTTCATGGTTCGAAGGTGGACTATCAGTGAGTGAACTAAATCAGTAACATACCTTTGATGTCCAAATTGATACCATATGCATATAGAGTCGAGGATTTGATGCACTGCATACATACCTGTTTTGCGATTAAGTTATTATTGTAATTGGTGCATTGTTATTAATGATACTCATGTGATTGGTGAATGCTGGAATTATACTATCCTTTATTGTTTACGCACTGCTAACTCTATTGAATGTCTTCTCACCCACTGGTTGTTTTTTATGTGGTGTTATGTACTCTCGTGGTACAGATACTCGGGTACAAGAACACTAGTTACTGTTGAGCTAGGGGATGGCATTGAGGCCTCTTTGTCTATTTTACAATTTTTCGAGTCGTTTAGTTTTGGCATCACTCTGATATATATCACCAGGACAAATTATTTTGTTACATGTTATATCTCTTGAGATGTTTGAGTTATTTTATTTAGTAAATTTTGTCGAGACCATTAAATGTCTTCTTTGAAGTATTGATATTTTATTTTGTTGCATGTTTTATGTTATAATTACGAGGAGGATGTATGTTATGAATGTGTTACATTGAGGTTGTATAAAATTATATGTTTTATTTTTATAAATCAAAGGTGTTGGGTTTTAGAGTGTTACATATTGCCTCTAGGGGCGAAGAAGATCTTCGCCATGAAGTCCAGCTATGTGTATTGCCTCGTGGGGCGGAAAGGATCTTCGCTATGAAGTCCAACATAAAATATATTCTAAAGAGGCAATAACCTTGAAGAAAACAAAACACTTTAATGATTGTTCAATATTACATTGGCATAATGTTATTGGAGAGTTACAAATAATTATAACTATAATAATATCATAGATAAAGAGTGTTCAAAGTTTTGGTTAGAAGTGGTCCTTCAAGATTCTGCAATTTATACACTCTATGAGGGAGTTTCTGGTACATGTGACACGGTCATTTCCAGTTAGGTTGCAACTTCCCCTATTGTGCAGGTATGACTACTTCCATTAGCATCATGTCTCCCTCCTGCAACTCTATCAGGTTTACCTTGGAATTGTACCTTCTTACGGCCATGCGCTTGGCAGCGAACTCTCGAATATGGGTGGCTTCTCGTAGCTCATAGATCGGGTCTTACGCACACTTTAAACCTATCTCATTTGCTTATTTTTTGAAATGGGTTATCCGCCATGATGGTGTCTCAATCTCGACGGGCAAGATTATGTGTGCCACATAAACCATGGAAAATGGAGCATTGTTTCTGCCTCTATCCAATAAAAACACCAAACTCTTTCTATCGGGGTCTTAGGCATTGCTTCTGCCTCTATCCATTTTATGAAGTAGTCTACCTCCACTATCACCAATTTCAATTCACCTGGTGTTAGGGGAATAGGCTCAGAATATTCACGCCTCATTGGTAGAATGGGTTGGACGAGATCATCGATTGGAGGAGCTCTGCTGGGGCATGGCGAAGGTCAGCATGCCTCTGGCATTGATTTCACTTTTAAGCGAAGGTGATTTTATCTTTCATTAGCGAAGGCAAGTAATACCCTGCTCTTAATAGCTTTTGAGCGAGAGCTTTTCTACCAATGTGGATGTTGCAGGCTCCCTTATGAACTTTTGCGAGTACTAAAGTGATATCGTTCTCTCCCAGGCATCTCAGCATGGGAGTATCCTTCAACATTCTATAATTTTTTCATGTGGCGGTTTTTCTTCTGATCTTTCTAGCTTCTCCCTCACCTGGCAGGAGTTCTCCCGACTGTAGGTAGTGTAGTATGGGCGATATCTGTAACACCCCAAATAAAGAAAAAAAAGAATTATTTAATTAAGTTGATAATATAATTATTAATTTAATTAAATAAATTGGATTATTGGATTATTATTATTATTATTATTATTATTATTATTATTATTTTGGAATAATAATAATTGGAATATATATATAAGTGGGAATAAAGAAAAGGGTTTCATTCTTAACAAAGAAATTTCACGTGAAACTCAGAGAAGCTGCAGAGAAGAGGAAAAAGGGCAAAGAGCCGAAAAGCACGGTTGAAGAACGGAAAAGCTAAAGCTTAGAGAATTGCCGGATTATCTCAGGTAAGGGGGGTTTATCGTCGTTTAATGGGTATTATAGAATAACATGTCATGGGTAGTGAGAAGCCGTTGATTTTAACCCTAATTGGAACTGTATATGCTGAAATTGACGTTGAATAAACCGTGTTAAAAACTGTAAATTGAATTGATAGTTGTGTGAGTCGAAAATGTTAGACCAGGGTACGAATCCCAATTAAAAACTTGAATCGGCGCTACCAATTTACCGGACGAATGGTTCTGTTTAGAGATGGTTGTAGTTGAGGAAACGGCCGGAAAACCTGTGAAACGTAAGCTAACGGAACCCTGGAAAACTCAGAAAAATCTGAGTCTGCGCGCGAGCGGTCGACCATAGGGTCGGCGTGCGCTGACCCGTGAGGCCTGCGCTGACTGCATGCGTCGACGCATGGTAGTTTTGCGCCGACCAGTGAGCTAAGCGTCGACTGTATGCGTCGACGCATAAGGCTTTTACGCCGACTCCCTCCAGTTGAGCAGAGTCTTTGCAGAATGGAAAATAGTTGATTTTATGTTGTGAGTGCAAGTGGTAGCTGGCCTATCATAGTTAATTGTGAGGAATGAATTTATTAGGTTTATGGTTGTGAAATGTTGATGCAATAATGTTGAAAAGTTGATTTTTTTAGTTGCCTTGTTGAAATTATTAAGTTGTAGGCCGATGAGCCAACGTTGATTCTAAGTTGATTTGTTGAGCATTACTGAGTTGTAGGCTGAAGAGCCAAAGTTGATTATGAGTTGTTCTGTTGAAAAGTTGTTATGTGACACCCTTGAGATGCATGATTACTCTGATATGTATGATTTAATTGTTGTTGTTTTATTATTAAACATTTGGGGTATTTTAGAAGGGTGTTACAATATCCAACTGGATTCGGGGATAAGTTCTAAGGAGTATGTTTCTTATGCCTCAATGCTAAGGGAGGCGAGGGTTTCCTGTATGACTTTCCTATTAAACCCCATAACCTTCGAGGTGGTTGGTTTGAACAAGAGATCCGCCCTGAAGTTATGTTCTTGGGTGACGTATTCTACTTTAAAATAGAGGAAATGCGAGAATAGATTTTGTTCCTTTTGTAGATATTTTATCAGCTGGGGCTCCTTGGTCTGATATTGTCCAAAGACTTGGTTGGTGACTAGCTAAGAGTCACCTTTAGATTTTAATGTGGTGGCTCCCATTTCTAAGGCGATGCTCATACCAACGATGAAAGCCTCGTATTATGCTTGATTATTGTTAGTGATGAAACCGAACTTCAACGCATGCTCAATAAATATGTCATATGGCCCCTCGAACACTCTTCCTGTACAACTCTTTTTACATTGGAAGTGTCATCCATAGATAATGCCCACTCCGAAGGGGGCTCTTCATCGATGGGCGAGCTGAGTTCGACTACGAAGTTGGCCAAGGCTTAAAATGTAATTCTCCCTCTTGGAATGTACTAGATGTCTTATTTCGAGAGATCAACTAACCATGATACCATCCTTCCTATCAGGTCGGGCTTCTTCAATACTATCCAGACGGGGTAGTTGGTTTTTACCAGGATGGTGTGCCCCTAGAAGGAAAAAGGGAAACAACTGGTGATGAGATTCGAAGCATGTAAGCCTGAACATATCACTATAGTTATTAATATGGACCATAGTGAAATGTATTTTAGTAAAAGAAATAAAAAAATTAGATGCCTAAATAAGAGTTATTACTTCAGTTGACTTAATAGCCGAGGTAGTAACATGTTACTTTAGGTGTATTTTGTAGTAGTGAGAAAATTCGGGCTTAAGAAAGAGAAAAAGGGTCCACCCTAGTAGCTACACCAAATAAGAAAAAGAACTCCATTGCTATCAATAAACGAAATGAAACTTCAGTCGCAAAAAGAATTATCTCACAAAAAGGTCCCAGGATCGTCGGAGTCTTCAAACAATTTAGTCTATTAAATAGTCACAAATTTAAACAATCGGCTGAAATAAGATCCCTCATATTAAGAAAAATGAATAAATGAAATAGAGAATTATATTTTTACTAAAATGCCCCTTATAAAGTATTGAGAATTCTAAAATTAATACTCCATCCGTCCCATAATGAGTGACCCATTTGGAATAAATGAGTGTCCCAAAATGAATGACTCATTTCAATTTTCAAGACATCTTTTTCATTTTTACCCTCTAATTAATATCACTTTCATCATTTCGAATACATAATAAGGATAGTTTAGTAAAAATATCATTTTCTCTCTTTCATTTGTTCTTTTTTCTTAATCTGTGTGAAATGATCAACTAGATCACACATTGTGGGACGGAGGAAGTACTACATTTGTCTCATAAGTGTCTTATTTGAGCTACGCACGATTTAAAAAAATCATTAGATATGTTGATTTTAATGATAAAATTAGTATCATCTACTAAAATACTCTTATTAATTATAAATAGTGGAGTAGTTAAAAAGAGTGAAAGTTAATAAATAAGGATATAGTAGTGGAAAAGTAATAAATATTATATTGTTATTGTAAAGAAATATTTATTTTGAGACAAATAAAAAGTGCAAATGAGCCATTTTATAAGACGTAGGGAGTATTAATCAAATGATAGAATTGAAAAATGTGCGTTAGGAAAATGAAATCGTTCGTTCATTTTAGAACATTTTTTATTTCAAATGAATCACTCATTATGAAATTATGAAACGAATAAATAATAAATAAGAATAATTTTATAAAATTATCATATTTATCCGTTCAATATTTATTTTATGACGGAAGAATTATATATATATATATATATATATATATATATATATATATATATATATATATATATATATATATATATATATATATATATATATATATATATATATATATATATATATATATACTTTTCATTCTTCATCTTGAAATAGAGAGGAGGATCTCTCGTAAGATATGGAAACAATTGAAATTGAAGAAAGAAGAAAAGAAAAAATTAACCCACAAAAAATTCACAAGATCTTCAAAGACCTCAAACAACTTGGTCAATTGAATACTTACAAAATCTAAGCAATTGGCTAGATAACATTGATTATTTATCTAATATATTACAAACACTTAATATAATAATAATAATAATAATAATAATAATAATAATAATAATAATAATAATAATAATAATAATAATAATAATAATAATAATAATAATAATAATAATATCTATTAACCTGTTCACACAGGTATTTGGCTAGTTTTTATATAAAGAAGAATAATTTATTAAAACTGAAGAGACTTCTATATATTACTACTACTATACTTCTCATTCTTCATCGTGAAATAGAGAAGATCTTTCATAAAAGATACATAAACAATTGAAATTGAAGAAAAGATGAAATAGAACGCACAATAATACTCGAAATGAAACTGAAAACAAATAATCGATGACTACTCGTGGCACTAGTGGTGCAGAAATGGCACGTGAATATTGAAGTCCACTTGCGGCACGTGATTCTTACGTCAACATGGATATCCTCGTCAATCTTGTCGTGTGTTTTTGTGCCATGTTCTATCCACCTTATCCCACCCAATCTTGTTCCCTGTCACATTTCCTAGCCACGCACACAAATGGATTTCGGAATCTGGGGCATAGTAACTATAGAGGATACGTTCTTTAATGGGACCGTCTATCATTTAAAATCAATAGAATAGAAAATAAAAACTGACTGGGAGGGAGGGAGAGATTTCTACGGTCTTATAATCTTTTATTTTTAGTCTCACAATCTTTTTAGACAATGTTCTTATCTACTTATTCTCTCTATTTTTTTATTAGTATCAATCTTCTCAGACAAATTTTTGGATATTAAAATAAATTGAAGTGATAAATTTATAACACTTCCTTCTTGTGCCATTTCCCTTAAATCTTTGTACCGTGGTTATATATATATATATATATATATATATATATATATATATATATATATATATATATATATATATATATATATATATATATATATATAATATATATATATATATATATATATATATAATATATATATATATATATATATTTATTTATTTATTTATATTTTATATTTATATTTATATTTATATTACATTTACGGTTTGCAAGATCCACAATAAGGAGACATGTAAAATAGGTTAAACCTTGTCTTAATTGAAGAAAACTAGTTTCGACTATGAGTGCATATTTTCTACCATTTGATTTATTCAGACAATAATCACGTGAGGCATTGAATCTCACAAAGATAGTCTTAACTTCTCACATTATATAAAACTCAAACACATACTATTTTAGGTTTTCTCTCATTCACGCTAAAATTTCTTTTTCATTCATTCCGTGAATCGAACGTTGGAGTGTTATACTCTTAGTTAATCCTCTTACAGTTCCAATGCCACAACATCTAGAACCTCTAACACTTGTACCTGTAGCCTTCCAAGATATCCCAACCTTCTCTATAGGCACTCAAATGTCAAACATTGAAACAACCTTCGTCGCAACCTATTATTCTTGGACATGAAATGCTACGTAGTCTTCAACAACTACAAGCTAGTTTGGGCAAGTAAGGGGCAAACAATATACTGAACAATGGCTACAACCTAGTACAACCCCAAAATTCTCAATTCCTTGTTGAAAGGATAGTTGGGATAAAAGAAAAATTGTAGCTCACTTCCCCTGGGGAAAGTCTTGTGCATGAGATTGTTTCACGCGACGAACATAGAGTCATACTAGGACCTATACTCGTCCACACTACTTTACCACCTAGGGCGAGCCCCAGATCACCAAGCCGTTGTCTGCGTCGAGGAGATCAGACTCTACCTCATGGTTCTGGAGGAAGAGGCATGAGCTACATACCACCGAATGAATGTCGTCATCATCGATCTTTATCATGCCATTCTCAAAGGGAGGAGCAACATAGAACTGAAGCAAAAACTAGTAATCAAAAGAGCAACTTGATCTTAAGGAAGATCCTCAATAGTAGGATCCCTAGTTCTCTTAAAAAACCCTCAAAGTTGGAGAGTTATGATGAAATGAGGGGTCCAGTCTAACATATTGAGCATATAGATACTAGGTTGGACTATTGTCATGCTTAGGGAACCGTAAAGTTCAAGTTGTTCATATTGATCCTTAAAAATCCTCCATGGCGTGTTTCAAGGCTTTCCTTGACGAAATCATAAGTTTCTAGTAGGGGTTATGTGACTCCTTCACCGCCCAATTCACACCGCGAAAGCGAAAACCCACCACCATAATCATACCCAATGGTATGTAATAGAAAAAGAAGGAAACTCTATAGGAATACATTGACAATTAAAAAAGGTGGCAGTAGAAAGAGGGGAATGGACAATGACCGTAAATGTTTGATATTCAATAAGGGGTTGAGGTAGAACTGCATGTTCCGTAATATGCTATGGCTGGAAGGAGCCAGTAACTAGAATGAAATATTGGAAATATCCTTAGCGTATATTAATTATAAGAAATAAATCATATCAAACGAATGTGAGAGAGAGAGAGAAGAGAGAGAGAGAGAGAGAGAGAGAGAGAGAGAGAGAGAGAGAGAGAGAGAGAGAGACCGGGGAGAAAGAAACCTCGGACACGGTCGGGAAAGTGATAAACACTCCAACCATCGTTAAGGACGAAGGAGGTCGAGGATCTCGAGCTAGGTTCTAATTATACACTCACTTAAACACATTGAGGGATTTTTTTTGGCAAGAGTGCACAAACACCCACTTCAAAATAGCTTGGATTAAGAACTCTTTTTCGGTCAATGATTCATCTAGGAAGCATAAATAAAAGTATTGTTGTTTCTACAAAACTCATGACCATAATACTGACAAATGCATCCTCTATAATGGATGACTTATAAGATACACCCAAGAGAGAGGCCACAATGAGGGTTGGGACAAAAATAAAGACTATAAGAAGCAAGACAGTTCTCCTAGGAAAAATGATCCCCTCGTCAGGGAAAGGGACCTCAAAGAAAACTATAGAGGTCGTCAGCACAACTAAGGGAAAGAAAGACAATTGTGACGACTAGGAGGAACACCATAAAGGGAAGTGTCAGTAAATTAAATATGCACCATAGAACTATCTTAACCAAGGAATCCTTCCGATGTAAGAGTAGAAAAAAGAATCCCCGAGATGAGGATTGGTAAGGAAAAAGGAGTATATTCTAAAGGAAAACTAGAGAAACATATTCTCGGATTTCACGATAGTGAAAAATTTGGTGGAATCCTAAATGAAAAATTTAATTTAGTAATAACAATATCCATAACTATTTTTTTTCTTTAGAATCCTCATCGACGAAGGAATTTTTTGTGACATTAAGTATGTGAAGTTGTTTGAAAAAATCGAATCGAGAAAAGATAAGTTATGTCCATATGAGGGATGTGACCTATAAGCTTTTAACGAAATAGTCACTCACCCAATGGGGTATATTAAGTTAATGGTCACTCTAGGAGAAGAAAGAAACACTCAGATGGTTGACCTATAATTCTTAGTAGTCCCCTATAGAAGCATCTACAACGGCATCATGGGCTGACCCTTCGCAAAAATGCATAATATGGTGGCTTTTTCGGTCCACCTAAAATTAATTACCAAAATCTTCGATGATGAAGTATACACAAGGACTTGCAACACGAGCAAAAGAGCAAGGATAAATAGATTATGATTGAAACCAATTTGGCCTCCCTCACCTAGAAATTGAAATAAATGACGATCACGTCGCCAAAGGAAGAGACTGGTGTCCTCAACAAGTATGGCATGAATCATACTAATTTTACATATGAAGGGACAAATCTAAATGAAGGGTGAGTCCACCCAAAATATATTTGCCTTTTAATTGAGAATCAATATATTTGCACCAATTTTTTTCTTTATCATAACAAAGGAGATGCATGACACACGTGTGTAGCCAAAACAATTAAAACCTAACTTTGAAATGTGTGTGAATAAAGACCACAAACCAGGAAACAAAGTGGTGATCATGGATCACCCTTTCTTGTTAGCTAGCCACTGTAGAGCGCAGAGATGAGTCACCACTATGTTGGCTTAAACCAAATTCAAACTTAGGGGCATGGAAGAGGTATCAACCTTAGGCCATACAAAACCCCATGAGATGTATAATAAAACTTTTGAGCATAACCTCATACACCAACCAATGCCCAAATAAGTAAACTCAAGGAACTAAAGAAACACCATGACATATAGGAACAATAGTAAGCAAATAAAATAAGAAATATGCTATAAAGTAGTAACCATGGAACTTTACATTTTCTACATTAAATGTTACACCCTGTAAGAACACTACAAATATATAAAAACAAAACCAAAAGACTGTGAGTTTGAATCATCCCCAAGGATGACTAGCTTCCCATCCACCATATCATGGTCATGACAAATCTATTATCTTGAAATGTGTATTGTAGGATGGAAACATTCCACATGCTACAAGGCATTTTTAAAATAAACATGCGAAATAGAGAAGTTGTTTCCCACCAACTTAACATATTATTTTGATAGCTCTAGGTTTTCAAGACATATCTTCTGAAGGTCGTCATCAAACCTCTTCCCACCTTCTCGAGCCTCGATCAAAGACACTTCCAACTCTTTTACCATCTTTCAGGAGGAGTTCAATGCCTGATTCGATTCAGCGAGAACGACTTCAATTAAGGATAGTGTCACCCGATCATATCTTTGGAGTTCATCCTTCTTATTCATCTCTTGCACAAATGACTACACCCTATCAACTAGTAAGTGAGGGTACCCTAAAGTCTACACACCAATCCTTATCTCTGTCAGCAAACCACTCGCCCTTGTGACCTCCTATAGATACGGATACCGCTTAATAGTAAGAGCATTGACACATTTCTGGAGCACTTATTTCTCTTTTCTAAGACAGTTGGGAAAAACTATCATATATCCTAGAAATACCAAATTCTAAAATAGTTAACGCCCTATGTGCTTAACATGTCATTTCCACTTGCTTCTCCTAACGAGAAATCTCATCCTTGCTCGAGAAGTATGCATAATCTTATTTGAAAAAATATTCAAACTCCTTGCAGTCAGAAAATTGGGATATGCCGAAAATGTAGAAAATAAGGTAACCAAAGTCGACATTGAACCTTCCCTAGAACCAGTCCCCAATGACTTAACTAATTATTTGAGGTCGTCTTCTAGATGGTCCATCCCCGAGAGACATTTCAACAACACTTGTCTAAGGAATCCTTCCAACCACACATTGCAATGAGAGTATAACACCCTTTATTGAAATTTGATTAGAAGAACCCCTGGCTTCTATTTGAACCGAGACAGAAATGTTAAATGTGAATGGATCAGTAATGGATATTATAGTCGATCGACATATCAATGGCCTTTGCAAGAGAGAGGATGACTCTAGGAGCCCTCTTCATTTGTTGTATCGTTTGGTGACATTTCATATTATCCATGAAAAAGGAAAAAATCAAGTTGAAGAATTAGTCACCAAGAAAGAATTAAAGAAAATAATTAATTCCATAAATTAAACACCAAATATGACACACCTCTGATCATGTGTAGTGCCTTAGATTAATAAACATGTTTCTATGAATCATTTCTTTTACTTATTTGGGGCCACCCCAGAAGGAGCGATCTTGTTAGCGGAGCCCAAACCTTCAAAGAAAGATACCAATTTCCTCCTTAGATAGGTTACTTCCTAAGAGAAGACATCCAAACTGTAGACATAAAACCTGACGTTTGCCAAGAAATGGCTCTGATGCTAGAACTTGGAGAATTGGCCCAAACATTAGAAAGGCGACTCAAGCTCTATGTCATATATTTTAGCGTGAGCCACCTCATTAAGAGGGATGTTCAGGTAATACCAGTCCTTTAAGTTATTCTCACTATCAGAATAAACCTCAAACATCTTACTTTTCTGCTTGAGGGGTGTCTAGATAATTTCGGTCCTTGATGTCCATCAAAATTTTCCTTTTTTTACTCCTAGAAGCCATATCGAAGACACATATGACAAAATCCCGGTTTATGGGTTTTTGAGTGTTGATGAAACTTTTTGCAACCTTTGAGAGTTAGTTTCTATTTGAGAGTGAATTTATCTCTTTCTTTCCAAGAGTATTTACTAAAGTAATTGATGTCCTTTGCACAAAGCTTCCATTATTTCCCCATTAAACTTTGCTTAGTCACCAACTTCTACTCAATCAGGTTCCCTTCTTACCTTACGCTTTTCATAACTTTCGTATTTACTTTATCTTAGTCAATATAATTAATAATGCCATTCGTTTTTCCTAGCAATTCTGAAAGTAACGAGTCTTCTATAGTTAGGGTAGGAGTATCTTCTGGTTCATATTTTTCCCTCTTGTCTATGATCATCTAGGTCATGAGGTCATATATATAACCGGTGATTATAATTTAGAGACGATCTCTATGGGTTCTTCGAATGAAGGGTCTTCCTCTAAGTACTATACTTTCGATGATCCCTTCTCTAGTGACAATGTTGAAGGTGATCATACAAATTCTTCCACACACCCTTCTTCTTATTCCGCTGGAACTTCAGTTTCACCTGCTCTTATAACCCCGTAGATGGAGGTTAATCTCTTAAACTGGAAGGGCGCCAAAGACTATGCTAAGACCTGCCGAAAAGCTTACATTTGAAATTTGAGTGGGCTGACTTCAAGGATCATCAAGAGTGTGGGGCTCAATCATATGAATTAAGTTGGCTTAAACCTTTTGAGATCTTCAAGGTCGATAAACTGTAACTAAAAGGGGTTACATTAGTGGATCCGTCTGACATGAGCAGATACAACTAGGTGGATGATGAGATAATAGGTACCCTTATATTTTAAGTACTTGGGCATTCATTAACGCGACAAACATCATGGTCGGTCGTCCCTCTGATTGGCCGGTCCTTTCGGTATATTCGGAGAACAGGATATCAACACTTTTGAAGGATGTTTAGTCCTCTTTTATGAACTTCTATTTACAAGGGTGAATATACAATTACCGTTTTCCGAATTTGAGGTAAAGGTGTTGAAGTACATGAAGGTTTCCCCCCCCCTTAAATTCAGTCGGGCTCTTGGGTTTATATGAAGATTTTCCAAGTATGGGCTGAGTATAGGTCTTGGAAACCTTTTCCTCAACTATTTTTCAATTTTTTCCATGTTGTATATACTTCCTAGAAGATATCTAAGATCATGGGCTTATTGAGATTCGTCAGTATATTCCTTTGTTCAACCCTTTCACTAAGGACTGGAGCAATGTTTTATGTATCTTCGTGCTAGTGAAGTCGATACTCAAGAGGCTCACTCCTCATTTTTCTGTAGCCCTTCCGAATCGTGTGACTCTTGTAAGGGTATGTTTCTAAAATACTAGGCTTGACCTCATTTCATTCGTGAGCATCATACATACAACATCCAACTGGATTCCCCTACTGGATTGACCGTTGACGGTTGGCCCTCATCCCTTATCATTAAAACTAATAGGGATTATAATCAAGATCGAAGCCCTCTCCTGGAGGAAGTTTCTTCTAAGAAGGTTCATCTTTCTGGGGACTATTTCAGGATTTACTACTCCTCTTCTCAAACTTCTGAGCATCATTCCAGCCGAGATTCCTCGCACTCCCAAGGAAGTTATTGTTTTTGTGTCTATGGAGGATATGTCATACCTCTAAAATCTTCCTATTTCATATAAGACAGGTCTTTTTTCTTAGGCTAGCTTCTACACTTACCAGCCAACTTCTCTATTTTCATTAGTTATTGTTGGTCAGGGCGACGTCCTAGACATGAGTTATCCCTTCAAACAAAGGAATACTTGGAAGGGGAAATGTGAAGCCTTGGAGAAAAATTTCTCTAAGTTTCAAGAGGATACATATGATCTCCGGTAAAAGGTTTGATGTTTTAAGGCTCTCCAATATGAGGCAAAGGTCTATGACTCTACTTCCATCTTGGTTATCCCAAATGATGAGTATGAGTCTTCCTTCAAAGCATAGAGGAAGCACCAATAGGAGACAATCACCCTTGTTACAGAGAAAACCCGTCATGTTGAGGAGGCTTAGAAATCTCTTCAAAAGAAGAAGGAGTCCCATGTTTAAGACCAAAGGGTTCATGATGGTCAGGTGGCTGATATGAAATAGAGAGTTTGGGAATCACTTATCCATAAATTGACGAATGTGTACGAAGCTCTTAACCAGGTGGTGGACCAGGATAAAGGGTTATGCATGGATATCTCTACTCCCATAACTTAATTGGACCCTTTCAAAGTTGTTCAGGACGGAGCTTTGGTGGAAAACCGTAGGGCAATGTCTCAGAGAGAAGAAGCTTGACGAAGATTATTTTTTTTCTTTTTCCAATAATGTTAGTTGGGCTTTATTCCTAGTGAAGATAATAATATATATATATATATATATATATATATATATATATATATATATATATATATATATATATATATATATATATATATATATATATATATATATATATATATATATATATATATATATACACACACACACACACACACACACACACACACACACACACACACACACACACACACACACACACACTTTGTGCCTTTATTTAGATTTTTGTGTTAGATATATTTTATTTCTTTTTTGGGGTCTTTCGACCCTCATATGGGTTTTTGGTCTTCACGCTTTGGGTTGATTGTGGAGTTCTTGTTGCATCAGGACTTGCTCATTGTGCCTGTGCGTTTGAAATTTGTAGTCCCAATCAGAGTTTCGTTATTACTAGCTCTAGTCATGAAGAGTTAGTGTCATTCTTCAGCATCCATATGAACCATTCTCAGACAAAGGTAATATTCTTCTCCTTTCCTCAAGGTTTGTCTTGGTTCGGTGGACGTCTCTGGGCTCCATCACCTATGCTCTTGGAGTGGATAGTTCCTAAGAGGGGGTGCACCAACTAAGTTTGAAGCGTGTTCACCACGTGTGGAATTTTTCTTAGAAGAGCGGATCACAATATCCTACAGAGATTTACAAGATCCTTTGTCTTTACAATATCTCTTATGGTTAGAAAATTAATTGTTGAGATTGTGCAAAGCTTTAAGGAACATTTATCTCATCGAGAAAGTTGCAACGAAAGTGTATTCTAATTCTCTCTACTCACTCTTTGACTCACTATACAACTGGGGGTTGTCATAGTGGGAGTGTCTATTGGTAGGCTATAATTTACAGGGACATGTATTTCCAGTCAGCATAGGTTGTGTCTTGTTTTCTCCATGAAAATTGGAGAAGCTGAGGCATTTAGCTTGTTATGTTGAGCCTCATGAGGACATCTTAGATGGTGTCCCCATACGAATATACCCGAAGAATGGGAGAACCTTCCTCCCTCATTCTCTTTCTGATTGAGGGTGCAAGCTTTGTTATTCTACAAAACGCAAGTTATTAAATTATCAAAGGTCAATGAATATCCACTATTGTATGTATTCAGACTAGATTGTCAAAGATTTGGTTACTCAATTATGCTAGATCAGAAGTTATTATGGTAATCCCACCATCTACGAGGTATCTCATAGTCATTTTTCTAGTGGGGGAGACTATGAAAACCACCAGTAACTCGACACTCGAGGCTCCTTCTGTCTTCTTTCTTCTCGAATATCCTAGTGCAACTCGATTCTCGTTTCACAATTTAATGTCACGTGTAGTTTAGAAGTGGCACTCAGATGAAGGATCGCATATGGATTTTGCGGCATTGTGACTCTTGACGGAGACAATCAAATACGACACAGTAAAATTGGAGTATCTAACTGATCTTATCATTGCAATGAGTTATTTGTTTGTATCCTTATCTCCATCCCGGTAAAGATCTGAATTTAGATTAAGAATGATGTACTTGTGGAATTTTGCTGGAATTAGGAGTCCATTCCCACAGACGGTGCCAGTGTTCCATTCTGGAAAGAAAATTGATGCATGTCGATAGTGAGGAGTCCATAATCGGTGGTGTCGAGCTCCGATACGGTGACACTAGGTGTACATGCAAGGTTAAATCCCCAACACCCAAGTCAGTTCAGAATTCAAGATGAGTGTAGTTAAGAAATGTAGATAAAAAAATGTACCTTGAATGTCCTATCCTGGCTTTTATGTGTTGGGTCATTTTGAATAAATTTATATTGGATTGAACATTGGATATTTTAGCCTTTGGCTGGTCCAAAGTTATATATATATATATATATATATATATATATATATATATATATATATATATATATATATATATATATATATATATATAAAAGGAAGAAATAATTTAGGATTATAAATAGAGGAGTATTGGAAATATTCCCAAAACAAAACAAGAAAAGTCTAAACAACAATCACGAAAACAATAATAGAAAGCAATGAACATGAAAAACCAAGCAATAATTTCCATCAACAAGAAGAGACCCTAAAAACACCATAAACCCAAATCACCTTGAAGAAACCACAGATCTCAGTGGCTAACCAACTGAGACCGTGAATCAAGGTAAGATAAGACCTAACCTTTTCATCTCAGAGGCTAGTTGGTAATGAAGTGAAGATCAATGTTTTGTTGAAGAAAAAATATAACTCAAGTAGGGTTTCACGTGTTTCTTATAACTGATTACCAACTGAGCCTGTAACGAAAATAGAAAAATAGAATGTCACGTAAGCAGTGTAAGCCGTTACCATCTTACTAGTATTAGCCAGAATAAAAATAGTGGGTTTTGTAATAGGTTATAGGTTTTAGTAATCGCCAACATGCTCAAATTTTTTTCGTTTAATTGGTTAGTTGTATAGTTGTGGATTTATGTATTAGTACCCCAACTTGGGTTATTAATGTTAATGCCTTTATTTTCACTCAATTCTAAAAAATTCTCTCTCTTTCTCTCACACTTGTTCATGATTGTTATTGGGGGTTTCCCCAACATTTGGCATCAAGAGCATGGTTATTTGATCAAAAACTTAGTGTGTGATTTTTTTCCATATCCAATAAATGGATCTCTGTAAATCTTACAATTCTAGATGCGAAGAGTTATTATAAGTTATGCAAACAAATAAAGGTGTTGTTTGGTTATCAAGATGTTCTTGAAGTGATCAAGAATGACGTTAATCTACTTGTAGAATGTGCAATAGTTTCACAAAGGACTACACATAAGGAAGAACAAATGAAAGATTTCAAAGCTCCGCATCTAATTCGTTAATGTGTTGGTGGTGATAACTTTGAGAAGGTTGGTGATTGCACATTATCAAAGGAAGCTTAGGAAATTCAGGATGCATGAGATGATAAAGCAAAGGTGGCGAGGTTACAAAATCACAAGAGGAAACTGGATTTGATTCAGATGTAAGAGAAGGAAACAATTAGTGAATTTACTATAAGAATCACAAGATTGTTGAATCAAGTGAAAGCATGTGGAAAGACAACCACTCAGCAGTATATGGTTGGTAAAATCTTGAAACCTTTAGCATCAAGATCCGGTAACATAGTGGTTGAAATTGAAGAGTCTAACAATATTTTAACCATGAGCATAAAAGAGTTACAAAGTTCTCAAGAGGCTCATGAGAAGAGAATGAAGGAGAGGAACGTTGACAAAGAAAAGGATAGAACTGCTTTGCAGACCCATTTCATTGGAAAACACAAGAAGGTGAAGGAAAAGTGGTCCATGAATAAAGGTAGAGGAAAATATCAAAATAATGGTGGAATAGACTCCCAAAATTCAAACAATAAAACATTCCAAAAGACTGAGATCAAAATGCAATAGAAGTGGTGGATAAAGTAATTACAAAGGTGGCAATAATAGAGGAGGGGGAGGAAGAAGTAAAGATGATAAGAGAAATCTCAAGTGCTATAATTGTCAAAAGTTTGAACATTTTTCTTGTGAATGTAATGCTTTTAATAATAATTCATAAGAAGATAAAGCAAACTTTGCAAGCTATGAGGATGATGAGAGCACACTGTTAATGGTGATCACTGAAGCAAAAAATAGCTCAGAAGGCACCTGTAACCGGTTACATAAAAACTCTAATAAGGTACCATCAGTTGAAAATGTGATGGTAGCCATGCAAGAAGGTACATAATGCAATAATCGATGGTATGTTGACTCTAGGTGCTCAACGCATATGACAGAAAGGAAGGATTAACTTGTAAAAAACAATTAAGTGAATGATAACACACTAGAGGCAGAGGGAGTTGGGAAAGTATCAATCAATGGGAAAACGGTGAGCATTTTTTTTATTACATATGTTATGTGCATTCTTGGAATCAAATGTAATATTTTAAGTATTGATCAATTTCTTGAAAGGAATTACAAGATTCACATGGAAAACAAAATGCTAAAAGTTATGGATGCAAATGAGTGTTTGATCCTAAAGGCCCATATGGCTCAAAATATAACTTTGAAAGTTGAATTGAAAGTAATGAAGAATAGGTGTCTTGTGATGGGTCGTATTAAAGAAGAATGGACATGTCAATAAAGGCTTTGGCATTTTAATTTCAAATATCTCAATGTTATTGATGACACTCAATCATTACGTAATATTTGTGTGCATTTTCGAATAAATTAGTGGAATTATGAGGCAAAGCCAAGCCAAAATTACGAAGAAATGAGCAAAATAACGAAAGGTGAAGAAAGTTAGGACATAGAAAAAATAAGAAGAAAAAGAAAGAAAAAATAATAATTTTCCCTTGTTTTCCTCTGACATGATTTTGCAGCTTTTTGAAGGGGACTTTTGCTAATTCTTTGGGGTTTACTAGATTTAGGAGAGAGAGTGACGACAAGGAGCATTGGGTAACGATTTTGTAGAGCATTGGAGCCATTTGAGAGCTTATTTTCCATTAATTTTGATGAATACTTTTTATCAACTCATAGTAATTGTTAATTTTAGTATGACTAACTAAGCTATTTTAGATTATGTTTTTAAAGATGAACCTAATTATACTTTGTTAGATCATATGAGTGTTTGAGATTATTTGAATACTTTAATGTTATAACTATTATTCAATTGTTCTTATGTTTAGTATTCTTTGTATGCTGACGAGCGTGCAACGTGATTTGAGATGAGTAGATATTATTTACCGTAAGTCTACCGATATGAACTAGAGAAGTTGTTCAAATTAGTAATTAGCTAGGAATATATAATTGTAAGTTGTGGCTGTAGAATTAAAAAACCTAGAAACGCCTAGTTTTACTTTGAATTCGCCTAAGGAATTAGGGAATTATTGTTTAAATTAGTATGTTACTGATGGATAATTTTTATACAAGCAAGTATACACTGTCAAATTAGTAGCAAGTGATAAGAAAAAGTATCGATCCCATAGAGATTCTATTAAGCATAGTAATTTTCATACAAGAAGTTGTAAAGTAAACATGAGCAAAGGTAATAAAATAATGGTATGTGTCTCGTGGTTAAGAAAGTGGAAAAATAAAGAAGATAATTAAGGGTTAACATAAAGAGAAAGAATATGTTGGACACTATTCCATTTAATGAATTCATCTAATATATGAGTCTGATATGATCTGTCCCGACAAATGAGGTTGGAATGTAATCTTATGGTGTATCTCCATAACATTAGTAATATATACAATAAATTAAGGGGACAAATATATACGTCTCGCTTGTAACTTTAATGCATGTCTGGTTTCATTCTGAATGTCCTATATGATTGGACTCTTTATGTCTAAAGTAGTTAGTCTAATTTATATCTCTATCCTACTGTTTTTAACCACGTCTACTTATGAGTTCTACTTATTAAAGGATATCTCAATACTAACAAGTTATTATATGCTCCCAAGATGGACATACAAAGGAATAAATATATGGCATAAATTCACATGAGAAAAATATATCAAGACAACTTCTTCATAGCATTCAAAAGATTACTACTTCATTAAACTTCACATTATCCAACAAAGCAATTTTAGCTCATAATGAGAAAAATAAGCACATTACAAAAATATATTAAGTTACACATTCCTAAACAAGATGATTGAAATGATAAATCTAAGGATGACACTTCAATCACTTGCAATTTGTTAATCAGCAAGCGACATCTCGCGTCACTTTTCCCGTCGTTGTTTCCTTTACAATGACGAGACCAGAATCGCGTTTGAACTCTCTGTATTCCCAAATTTCTCTTATGTAGATTTCTTTCCAAGTTCCATAACATCTTTCTTCATTGTATTGCAGCTCTATTTGTAGAGGATTTCTAGATGCATAATGTATATCTCTTTAGTTCTTAGGCCTTTACAATGATTATCGTATAATTGTTAATCATCTGATACAAATTCATCAACATGTATAATTAGGAGTTTTAAAATAAATGATCTAACCACCTTTATTAATTGAAACTTTAATCCAAATTATTTCTCGTTATTGTTTTTTGTACCGATCATCTTGAAAATCCCCCTTTGTTAATTTTGAATCACAATAGTATAACCTTATTTAAATTCGTAATCCCTTTGAAGATGAATTATTTAATTACTTTAATGAGACCAATACACTTGCTAGTTTAGTCATCAGTTATGCAGAAAAACAACATGGTTACACGACTACCAATGATCAATATGTCAATTGAAGTATGTGAAGAGTGTGCAAGCTAAGAAAACCGAGAAAAATTTAGAAAATATGTAGGATGCTTAACCGAGTATCATCTTTAGGCGGTGTATTCAGATGTCTGTGGGCTGATGCAAGTTGACTCAATTGGAGGCAATATGTACTTTATCACCTTCATTGATGATTTTAGTAGAAAGTTGTGGACTTACTTAATCCAAATAAAGGATGAGGTTTTGTAAGTGTTTAAGAAGTTAAAATCCATGGTAGAAAGACAAAGTGATCATAAAATCAAAACTCTAAAAACAGATGGTGGAGGTGCAATCTAGAGTAAAAGTGGTAAAATGGAGTCGTACACACTATCTTAAAACGAAGTCGTGGAACCTGGAATAAAATGGAGTGATATACCAATGCTCAATTTTGGAAATACTTTTTTGAAATTATTCTCTAACTGAACCTAATTTCAACTTCAACATGGTGTTTACAGCATCCCAACTTCTGTATAAATCTCCTTTGCTAGATGTCAACATGTTTTTTAGTCTCCAATAAGCAGAACTCAACCCTAAAAAACATAAATAGAAAAAGGATGTCATTATTTGATAATTAGTAATGTACCCATTCTCAAAGTCACATCGATGACCTGTTCGTTGTCGTGTTCCCGATATGAGTGACTCTATTATCCCAAGAAATAATAAATTTGTAGTTATAGGGTGTCAACCAAGTTTTGTGCACATACTAAACAAGTTTAGGAATATCGGGACATACAACCTCAAAATGCTTCAGATGTACCAAATACTCATACTCCCTATTAGAATATATAATGTTGCTCGATCCATAACATGCTCATGCCTATGTGATTTGACATACTCCTTACACTTTTGTTGTACCTCGAAAAGAAGGAATATGACCTCGTGAACCGCGTCATACACTTGCGGAAGAGACTAATAGAGTCGCCACCGAACTTTATTTCTTCCTAATGAGGGAAAGGGAAATATAGATAAAACCCTTAAAAGAATGACTAAGATTATGGTCGTCGCAACCAAATCAGGGTTCGGGAGTCGATTACACGAATGGAAGATATTAGCACCCCTCGCGTCTGTTGTACTCTATGGGAATCGTTTAGTTAGTTATACGCGTTAGTGTTGCTTAGAAATGTTAGGCTTCTCGAGTTATTAAAAGGGAAGAAGAATAAGACTAAAAAGTTTATTTTTTATTAGGGTGCATAACGAGACATTAATCTCGCTCTTACGTATCTCCGAGTACGATGGAGGACTCAAGGATACATAGTTTTGGGTAGAAAATGTTTCTTTGTTGGTCGATTTTAGTGAAAGTTATTTTGTCTCAATTGACAGAAAAACATTGCTTGCTACCCAAAACAAGTGAAGAGTGGACGTTTTCATCATATTGAATAGATTTCTACATATCAAAATTCACATGAAAATGTCACTTATCTTAACTCACATGATTGTGGACGAAGCTCTGTCTTGCATCGTCTCGAGACGAAGTATCTTTCGTTTTATAAAAAAAGGTTTTTTTAAGATCGTGCAGTAGAGAGAAAAAGAAGTTTGATGTGTTTGATGTATTTTGAATGATGGCGAGAGTTTGGATGGGAAAGATATCCATCTCGAATCTTAGTCTTTAGAGCTCGTGGTGTCCATCCCATTCCTTTTCCATCTTATTTGCAAAAGGGTTTGATACTTTTATATTTTTTAGGTTTTTGATTGATAAAAGGTTTTTGAAATTCGCATTGAAAGTTTTGAGTATTGGCGGGTGTAGTAGTAAATTTTTTGAGATTAAGTTATTGATTAACTTAACTCATAAAGCAAGAGTCACCATCGCGCTTTTATTATTTCCAAAGGAAAGGGAAAAGTATGAACAAAATCGAAAGACGTTTTAAGACAAAAACTAATAAAAGAGATAAGGTGTTACAACAGTATTTGAATATGCATATATACCTTGAGTTTTAATGATAACAATATTGTATTTGTGTGAGAATAATTTTGGTACCCTAATGGTTTGTTATTGTGTAACTTTAACAATCAGTTCTAATTATGAATATATGATGTGCAACGTCATCAGTATCTGAACTATGTGTTCTAAATCCTCTTATGCGCCAACTATTAGAAGTTCTAAAAGATGTTCATGATTGTTGCTACAATGATATTTCTACTTCTATGTTGATTCACTCCTGAGAAGCTTCTGAGGAGACACTATGTTACTGCTGCAATGTTCTCTCAGTTCATGCTTCTGGATGTGACTCTGATCACCAAACTTCTGAAGAATGGCAAGCCTCTGAAGTTGTGTTATGTTGCTGAAGATTATGAAGATCTCAAGCCAGGCGATTGAAGTTATCAAGGTTCTGACTAAAGATTCTGAAGACTTGGAAGATTCTGAAGACTCTGAAGATCTCAAGCCAGACTATTGATGTTGTCAAGGTTTTGACCAAATATTCTGAAGTTTCTGAATCCATCTTTATATTTCTTCATTTCATGCTTCATCAACTTTCATCAGAAGCCAATGAACTTGGAGATAAGATCAATATGGGAATGTGATCAAATAGTACATAGTATAAATCAAACATCCTTTCCACTACCTGATTTCATGGGTAAGGACAGTACTATACATCACACATATCACTGATTTTGTGGGCGAAGGACAATACACAATATCACACCTTTCCCATCCAACAGTGGACATCCGCTCTATGAGCTTTCTCCATTTTCCCCTCCAACAGTCTTCTCTTATGCTATATAAGTGAGACTTGGAGACTTGAAAAAAATGTCGGTGACACAATATTTTGACAAGTCTATTTCTTTGTGAAAAGCTATCATTCTTTTGTACACAATTTTTCTTTAAGTGTTTATTATTCATTTGTGTAAAATCTACTTGTGTATAAGCATCTTGTAACACACAAAATATTATTCAAACTATTTGTTTGATTCCTTTAGGAGGTTATTCTTGAGAAGACAAAGAAGGTTGTTATTTGTGAGTCCTTAAGGATACTAAGGTTTAGTTGGATCCTTGAGAAGACAAAGAAGGTTATTCTTTGTGATTATTGTAATATGTTGATTATAGTGGATCATGTCCTTGTGTATAAGGCAAAATCATTTTGGCGGGTGGACTGAATTAGCATTGAGTTTCAAGTAAACCAAGATAAAAATAATTGTGTTTTTTCTCTTTGTTATTAACTTGTTAGTGGTGTTCTTGTTTTGGAAAAAAGCTTTTTCTTGTAAAATCCAATTCAAACCCCCATTTCTTGTGTTTCTCACACCTTCATAAGGGTCTAGGGGTTAGTTATGCAAAAGGAATGTATTATCATCCTAAACATCTATAGTACTTTATAGGAACCTCTTTAAAAATTTGTGCATTTTTGCTTATAAAATGGTGTTATTTTCAAAAAATTAGAGAGATGAGAAGAGAAATGTTTTTTTTATGATTTTTGTGTTTGCCAAGACTTTCTCAGTCTCATGCCTACATACCAACAAAGTGCAATGGAGGATCAAAACCTCGTAGTTCATGGTTAAAATAATAAAAATTATTTGTTTTGATTCATCTTTAATAAAAATACATTTTGTCATTTTAAGGAGATTACTCAAGTAGTCACCCACAAGTATGAGAGCTTTACATTACCATAAAGAAGGGCTCCAACTGGATAAAGATCAACAAGTATGCCACTAGCTCTCTTAGATGGAAAAGAATTATCATCAATACTATAAGGATAGGAGAATTATATATCAACTATGGAAATGACTCATGTCTAAACTTTAAGAAAAAAATTTAAAAGAAAAAAGTGCACAAAGGGCACAAAATGATTGAATGGGTTATGCATTTTTTTAGTATTTTGGAAATTGTTATGAATATGCTTAGGATGTATTAGCATTTATTAAGAAAAAGGTTTTGAAAATAACTTGACAAGTTAAGGTTTATTAAGAAAGTGGTTCAAGTTTGAAAAACAAAAAAATTTTGAAAAGAGAGAGGAGATTTTGAAAATCAAAGAAGGAGAGGAGAAGAAGGGACTATCCTAGAGTATAAAGTAAAAGCTATGGAGGAAATATCTAACCAAGAGATATTAAGTTTTATGACATAAGTCAAGCAAGAATTCCCTCCTTTGGATTAAGCCTCAAGAAATCCAAATAAGCAAAGAATAAATCATGTATCAGATGAAACCAAGACAACCAAGCCAAGTCTTCAAAAGAAGTCCAAAGTTAAGGGTACCAAATGAATCCCAAAGTCTCAAATCATAAGCTTCCAAAGAAAGGGTCAAGGTCCTACTTCTAAGTCCCTAACTGCACAAGAATGCTAAGGATAGTAACCACAAGTTCATGAATTCAGGGAACCAAGTTTTTTATTGGGTTTATCCTTTATTAATGTCTTTAAAAGAAAAAGAAATACAACGGACAAAGAGTAAGAGAGCATAAACATAAGAAACATGGTATGAGATGCTAAAATAAAAGCGTAAAGTAAATGACAAAAGAATAAAGAGAAAAAGATAAATGACATTAAAGTAAAAGTTAATATAAAATAATGTTAGTAAGTGATGTTAGTAATTAAAAAGGGAAAGGAAATTTGTCATTTTTTGAAGAACACTCAACTATTCACCCATAAACACGAAAATATGGACTTTTAGATCACCTATAAGGAGGGATCCAACTTGGATAAAATCAACAAGTATGCCACTAGCTCTCGTAAGTGAAAAGGAAACAATATTTTCACACAATACCATGAGGAGTAGGAGACTTACAATCTCACTTACGAAAATGACTTACTTTCGGGATAAACTTAGTGTTATGTTAAGAAATCGTAATTGGACTTATGTAGAAGTCACAACTATCTAAGGCCAGTCAATAATAATGTTTGTATTAATACATGCTAGAGAGATGATATGTAAATCATTCTCCTAAAGCTATGCCACACGAAAAAAGAAAAGAGAATTGATCAAGCACAAGGGCTAGGAGAGTGATCCATTACATTAATCCATACTTCATAGTACTTAGGACAAACTTATGCATCTACTCAAAGTACCTTAAATGATCCATGATCAATTAGGAGGTAGATTTGAAATGATGAAAGCTCATCAAGCACCAATCCACACATCATGATCCAGATGGACACAAACCATCCAATTGATCAAAATAAAAAGGAAGAGAATGGGATGAAGAAGAGGACAAGAGAGATCACACCCAAGTTGGATCAAAGGCTTGATCAAGTCATTATCAAAATCAATTATCCATTTTGGTGGATTAGGGTTTTCACCCCATCAACATCCAAGATCGATTGAGTTTGGTGAGACCTATGATCAAAACAACCATGATCCAAGACCAACAAAAGTCAAACAAATATAAAATGCAATGAAATAAAATAAAATGCATTAAAAACATTTTTAAAATGAATTTTAAAAGGGAAATAAAAGAGAAAATCCATAAAGTCCTTCAAAACATCAAATAAATGGCCAAGAAAATTATGGAAGGTTAGAAATAGAATAAGAAGCATATAATAAAATTTTCAGAATTTTTAAATGCATAAAAGTATTTTTAAAAACAATTAAAACAAAGGAGAAAAGATAAAATTCAAGAAAAATATAAAATCAAGAAAATAAAATGTTGAAAAATAAAAATCAGATGAAGAAAAAATAAAAGAGAATTTTAGAAATTATTTTGGTATTTTTTGGATATAAAATGAATTTTCTATGAATTTTAAAAGAAAATACAATTGAAAATAAAAAAAATCAGAAAAAACACAAAGCGTTGGATCTGACTTCATTAATTGACGTGGCAGATCCAACAATCACAAGGCCCGGACACACGGTGGAAATGAGCGAAAATAAAACACGAGATTGAATTCAAATTAGACCAATCAAAATATTTCAAATGTTTAGCACGTCTCTAAACTCAGATGACCTATGATAAACTTTGGTCATCTTCCTCGATGGTCCCTAATCGGAGTTTCATTGTTTGGTAAATCCAGAACACGAGACCGCCACCAATGTGATCGTCTCCTCATCACGAATTCAACCTCATGTTCCAAATTCATTGATCTAAACTGAGCATGAGGAATTTCAGAGAAGTTTCAAAAGCAAGAAAGCCACGAAAAATAAAATTAAATGATGAACACGATCAACCAACACCAGATAAGTTAGGGGAAAGCATCAGAGAGTGAAGGATTATGATATGGTAACTTATTTGAGTTCAAATGATACTCAGAACTACCTTGTCCAAATGGTGATCAGAAATTGATGAAACACGATCTGGTTAGAGCACTTCAGGAGGTCTTGGAGTTTGGGAATTGTTTCAAAACCTTCAAAGAAGACCGAAGATGCTAATGGAATTAGGAAATTAGATTGAAACCAGCTGGAATTCAAAACACGATAGTTGAATTTTCTGGAGAAATTTCAGAGTGAAGCATAGATTTCTTGGCTTTCAAAAGCTTGGAAATGAATGCAATAGCTTCCTATATTTATATGGAATGTGTTTGGATCCAAATACATATGGAATCAAGCTTAATTAGTGTAAAATGAATTTGATCAGAATGTGTGGAAAATGTGACTTACAATCCATCAAAACTTAGTCAAATCATGCGTTTCAAGGGTCAATTAACTTATGGAGACTTAATTAAACATGTTTAGGTCCAAAACGCATGGTAATTTGGCTTGTAATTGAGAATTAGTGAAGTTCAAATTTGGACCATGGTGATTTCTTCATTTTCAAGTCACCATGTTAAACTCAATGGGGCATCTTGCTCAGAAGGCTTTTTGATCCCATTCTTCTTGCAATGTATTAACATCAGAAAAAAGATTACAATGTGACAAGAAAGGTTGCATTTGGATGCTTGAGAACAAAGTTATGGCATGTTGAAGTTGGCATGAAAAACTAGTCATGTAACTTAGAAAATTCTAAGTCCCAAATGGCTGAAAATGACTTATAATGTCTCAATGAATTCCATGGCCTTCCAAGCATAATTTGACTTTGATCCTTGAAGAAAACTTGTAGAGGGCATCACAAATGATATTGTGAAAAATGAATTAGTCTCAAATATTAAAAATTGAAGAGGTTGTAAACCTTGAAAGTTGAGAAAAAGTCACTTTAAAATATGTCAAATTTCACTAAGTCCACAAATGACCTATAATGTCCCCAAACGTTTGATGACCCTCCAAGCATAATTGGCTCTTGTCATGTAAAGGTAAGTTGTAGAGGATGTTTATAAAAGTAAAATTAAAAACTAAACATTCAAAAATATTGAGAATTGAAGGAGTTGCGATCCTTGGAACTTTGACTTCAAATGTTGAATTTTTGGTCAAACCTCTTGGAATAAAACTTGTGCAATTAGACTTTTCTTGAATTTTAAAGCACATGGATGATCATATGAACTCAAAATAAAATGTTTTTGAATGTCTCTTGATTAGATTGCCCAAAGTTTGAGGTAATTTGTTGAAGAAGGCATGGAAATAAACACATGAACCTTTGACTTTTCTTGAGAAATAAACTACAAGGCTTTGAGATGCTCTTGATCCAAATGAGATTGGAAGATGCTTGAGAGCCTTAGAGATCATGCTTTGAGTGATAACTCCTTGAGAATCAATGGTTGAACACACTTTACTGAGGAATCAAAGAAAACCCTAGTTGAAGAGCCATGCGTGATACTCTTGATGAAAAGCCCTACCTTGCACAATAAACTTAAAGAAAACAAAGCATATTTTTGCTATTTTGATTAGTGGTTAGATGAGTAATGAACATATAAACACAAAAGGTAAAACACCAACAAAGAGGTGCTTGATGATCCCTGCAAAAGGAAAGCCCCAAAGATGAGAGGGAGAGGATGAAGATGTGATGTTGTTTGTATGCAAGGATGAAAATGATACCTGAGATCTTAGGGTTAAAAATTAGGGTATGACAACGAGAGCTTGGATGGAAGAGATATCCATCTCGAATCCTGGACTTTGGAGCTCGTGATATACACCATGTTCCTTTTCTATCTTTATTGAAAAGTATTTTGTAAGAATTAAGTGTTTTTGATTTTTGATTTGGGAAAATGAGTTGGACGTTGGATCAAACATTTGATTAGCGATTGTGAGGGTTTTAAAATGATTGAAGGTGAAAATGGCTTGAAATTGAATTTTTAAAATTGAAACTTGGTGTTGACCAAGTATATTAGTTTTTGAAAAGGTTGATTTTATTTTTTGGTCATTTTTATTAATTCATTTTAAGTAACTAAATGCAATATAAATAAAAGAAAATAAATAAAAATTACAATCAATAGGGTGGCAATATATTTGTCATTTGGGAAATAATGGAAAATGAAATAAAGCAAATAATAATGATAAAATAAAACTAAATAATGCATATAAATATATATAAAACAAAATAAAATAAATAAATAAATATTAATCACAAAATAAAATGTTAAAATCTTTTTGAATAAATTTTATTTATTTTTTATTTTTATTTTTATTCTTATTCTTATTCTTATTGTTTTGAATAACCTTAAAGAACTAAGAAATACTCAAACCCAAATTTTGACATAAACTAATCTTTTAAACATAAAAACCATCAAATGGGCTCATACAGATGTTCAAATCCATCTTTTGAATAATTATTGGACAAAGTATTAAAATTTGATTTGTATCAACCTAAACTCATGTCAAATACACACATGTGTGACGTGATGCATGGTTTCTATATGTTGTTTGACTATGATGTGTGATTAATCAAACTAAATACACCTATGTTTATAATTTATTAACAAAAACAATGACACCTAGGGCGAGGCGGGCAACTTTGCCAAGTGTAATTGGACTTAAAAATCTAACCTGTCCCGCCAAGGTAGCGGGTTGGCAGGCGGTGGACTTGCCTGTCTATTTTTTATATATTTATTTTTCATTTTTTTAATTGATTAATAGGCTTATCTTTACATTTATATTAGATTTTTCACTTATTTTTTAGAACAATTTTTAATAAACTATTTTTTTAAACAAAATTTACTTTAAAAATTATTGTATATATTCACAAATAAATATATAAAATAAAATCATCAACAAGTATTCCAAAACTATAGTTCAAGAATTAACTTTAAACCAAAGAAAATAAATACGTTGTGCTTGATAACTAGGTTGACGGGCAAACCCGCCATTTTTTTGCGGACTTAAGTGGGGGCAGGCCTAAAGCGGGGCGAACAAAGCTGGTGGGTGGACACAAAAGCCCAACACAACCCGCCATTTTTAGGCGGGTGCGCGGGCCGGCCCGACGGGCCACGACCCGTTTTGCCTCCCCTAATATAGTATGCATCTAGGATTTTAAATTTTTTTAAATGCCAACAGTACTCTTGTTATTTATTTTAGAGACAAAAATCAATAAAACTAATTAAAACTAAATAAAATTAAACAAATGAAAATAATCACAATAAAATCAAAATAAAACCATAGTTAATCCTATTTAATTATTTCAAAAATATTGACCAAAAAAAGACTCAAAATGAATAAAATTCAGATGCATAAATAGTCAAAAAATTAAAATGAATGCACTAAAATGATCAGCGCGAAATAAACTTCTAGAAAACAGACATGTTTTGATCAAATTTTGAAATAAAAATCAGTTAAACAAGTTCAGGCTCATCAAAATAAGACCACAAAAGGAGTCAAAAAAATAAAACGAGTACGCCAGGTTAAACTACGTGAACCTTAGATTAACGAAACTGACATCTTACGCGCGATCTCGAAATTTTTTACCCGCTAGTTTTATGTACATTTAAGAACTGATTTAACCAATCTGTCTGTAGATCCGGAAATTCATTTTGGTTGACATTTTAAGCATTATGCATGGTGAAATGCATGTTATATTATGCGGGTGATGCAAACATCATGATGAATGTATCGATTTATTGAATGAGGGGAAACATTTGGGTGTGAAAGAGGTGGGAGAAAATTAAATACTAAAAGACCTAAATTTTGTCCCTTTATGAAATGATATGAGATGTTATGAATGCATGAGTGACTCTTTTTTTTTTTGGTTTTCTAGGGTTATGATGTGATAGGAGGTAAGCCCTAGTTGGATATTTTATGATAGATGATAGGATGACAAATGGACTTGTAGGTAATGATGGAGACATATGGTATCGGTAGTCCACAGGAGATGAAAAAGATAATTGGGTTAATACTCACTAGGGATAACAATTTGTTGGAGAAAATACACTGGGAAAAATGTCATACGATGCTGGACTTTAAAAAGGCAGAATGTCAGACGACACTCGACTTTAAAAGACAGAATTCCATATGGCGCTGAACTTAAAAAATGACAGAATTCCTGACGAAATTGGACCTTAAAAATGTAATGTCAGACGAACGATGGACTTTACCGTAGGCATCAGTAGAATATATACCAGCCTCAAACGGAGTTTTCTATACGAGATTGAACTTTGACCATATGTATCCGTAAAAAATATATACCGACTTCAAATGGAGTTTTCCAAATAAAAATGGACTTGGACCCGAAGGAATCAATAAAATATATATCGGCTTCAAATGAAGTTTACCAGACAACGCTGAACTTTATGCTTGCGAAAATCGAACTATGGTTTAAGGGCGCCAAATCAAAATTGTACTTTAAGAATGAACTACCAGACAAGAACAAGACTTAAAGGGTAGATTACTATACGAGAACTGGTGTTTTATATTTTTTATCAAACAAGAATTGACTTTCAGATAGTCTACCAGACGAGAAATGTTTTTTTTTACTTATTGTCATACAAGAATTGAGTTTAAAATGGGCTACAATACGAGAACTAGTTTTGAAAAGAAAACTAACTATCATACGAGATCTGGAGCTAAATATATGCTACCGGACTGGAACTGGTTTTAAAAAATGACTATCTGATGAAAATTGACTTTCAAAAAATCTATCAGACGAGAACTGGTATTGATTATTGATCTTTCATGTTATGGGATATATGCTCGATGAATGAGATAATATGCATTTCTTAACGCTAGAGTGAAGTGACATGATTAATACATGAGAATGATTTATACAATGACTCAAAGGTTTTAGAAGATGCCACTGTGGTGGATATTGGATAGAAGGGCCTTTTTCAGTAAAGCTTCTTTATCAAAAGGCCAAGGTTATTTGATGGGGTACTAGCATGATTCCCTATGACTCATCTTGAACTCAATGATTGCTGATGTACGGTAGAGTTTGCTTGAGAATCTTAAAGGCATGGAGAGGACTTACCCCTCTGTGGCTCATCTTGCCCCATCTATTGGTTCTTTGAAGAGGTTCCCCTTGAAAGGGGTTTCGAAGCTACTTTCCATGAGATTACCTCGAGATGGCTTGCCCCAATGTTTTAATCTTGAAGTGGTCCTTGACTAACTAACTCTTGAAGTTGTATACTTTTAATTAACCTTCCTTTGTAGGGTTTGGAATCACTATGCTCTTTAGGTGGCTTGGTTCTAGTCCAAGTCTTGAAGAGATTTGCGTTTGACTAACCGACTATTGGAGCGGTTGGTTCAGATTGACCGATACTAAAAGTGATTTTCCCCTGATTGGAATTCTTTCACCTGATCAAGATCCTTAACTGAATGCACATTGTTGGTATTCCTTTGATGCCGAGTGTTGATTTATAGTTAAAATAGTTCATTCAAAAATGGTAATTTTAATGTAGTGCTTATGCAAAATTTTGAAAATCAAAGTTTAGTGGTATCAATTTGGTGAAATATAATGAACGTGTCAATGATCAGGAGATAATGATGATCTAGCCATTCATATCATGCAAGGGGATATGATCAATACTGATGATTAGCAAAGATTGTTTGGAGTCACATTAATGTAACCTTGTTGTAGTATGCTTTCAGAATAAACCCTACCTCAATTAGGTCTTTTAAGGGTTGTAATGTGGCATGACTCACATTTTTTTTCGAAACAAAAGTATATAAGGCTCAAAGTTTAATTTTAACCCACCCCTTCTTCTTGATGATCTCCAATCCTATGTTCAATTAATTCAACACACACAATCAACTTTCAAGAGGGTTCGAAGGTGTGATGGCAAAGATGAGGATTCAAGATGATATTTTCTTGAAATGACGCTCATCTTATTTTGTTTTTGTTGAGGATTTCAATGACCTCTTTTTTTTCCCTTTTATCCCTAAATTTTTCCTGGACCGCTTGTTTGACGCTTTCGGTCCACCGGGATGCCACGATGTTTGCCTAAGTATCCTTTTTTGGTGTTCAACTTAGTATACCTTTCCCTTTTTCGAAAGGTTTGTGACTGTCATGTTATTTGTTATTGAGGAATAACCACTGTAACTTTTTGGCTTTTCACGACTTCTTCGACACTTCAAGATGTGTGCGAAGAGAAGTATGTGGTTGATCCTCTTATTGGAAGGTGTGTAGATGGACCGAATCTCTCAAACATTAAATTCATATTCAAATAATCTGAATACAACTACCCTGCCCCAAGCTAAGAGTAAGGGTTTTTAATTCCGAAAGAAACACCAACTTCTATGCTCAAAATGGTTAACTAGGGACTAACTCTTTATCTCTTCGGTGTTTGGGGTTGAAATAATGCCTTACATCATCAGCAAAGCTCTATTCAAAAGCATACCACATCAACTTTGGGTGTTTAGTTTTCATCATCCTCCCTCAAATATTTGCTTTAACAAAAGTTTAATATAAATGAATAGGAAAGAGTTGCTATTTTTTTTTTGCATAAATGAAGGAAAAATATAAAGAGTGAATACGAATGGATTGATTCAAAAAATGCAAGATCAATTTATTAATATTATCATTAAAGACAACAATATTTAAAAACCAGTAGCATTTAACAGGCAAAGAAAATTACAAATGCAAATGGAAAAACAGCCCAAAGATTTCCAACGTTGAGGATGAGTTCATGTCTGATCCACTTGCTTCAGGAGATCCCCTTGAGGTCTTCACACTTATCAATGTGAGAGGTTGTTGTTCACCACCAAATTTCCATCAGAAAGTCTATGTACTTTGTGTTGATCAACTGTCATGCATTAGCTTTGAAAGCATTGCAGTCTTTAGTCGAGTGTCCTGTCGATCTTGCATGATATCCACATTGCACATAGAGATCATATCCAGGTGGAAATGGTTATGTCACAGGCTTCATAGGTTTGGGATCTGTCATACCCCAATTTCCAACCCTAATATTCCACCATCATTTATATCATTTACATGACATCTAGCATCTTTTCATTACTAACCTATTGAAAATACAAAAAAGATTTTCTACTTTGTTTGTCTTAAGCTAGGGTTTTGCACCAAGAGCTTTCAAAGATTGATCAATCAAGACTTGGCATGAGTTTCAACATTTCAAACTCCTCATCCTTCCCAAGTGATCAAGTGACTTCCATCAACAAGAATCAATTTCAAGATCATTCCATCTCAAATTCATCAAGGCCAAAGTTCATCTAATACCCTAAACCAGGGTTTTTACCCAAAGTCAACTGGTTGACTTTTTAGCCAATGCATGATCCTAAAGCTTGAAGTATGGTTCAAATAATTCAAATACATCATAAGTGATCCATTCACCTCATCCAATGTTCCCAAGAGATCCCATTCATTAAAGATTGCAAGAATTGAATTCATCTGATACAAAGTCAACTAAGGCAAAGTCAAAATTTGACTTTTGACATTTTTTGTCAACCATGGACTTCTCAACTCAAGGATCATGAAAATATGGTCGATGGATTAATTTTATCAAGAGAAAACAAGAAATTCTAGGTTACTTTCAAAAAGGGCAAGATTTGGTTTTGTAAATTTTTCTAAGTTATGAAAAAAATACATGTTCAAGTACCCATCTTTCCAAGGCCATAACTTGTGATCCAGGCCATCATTTTATTTGCTCCAATGATGAGATTAATCGTCTTACTTCATACTTCAACTTTATCCTTGATGATTGATTCCCAAAAAATGCAAGGATTTCAAGTTATGAAGCCATGAAGTTGGTACCATAAAATTGAAACACTTAGAAAAACTTTCAACCAAATCTGCCTTCAAAATGTGGCTTACTTGATCATCATTTTTCACCATGATCCATATCGATCCAAGGAAAACTCCCAACATAAAAGTTGTAAAGTATGAACTTATATTTCCAAAAAGGCCAAGATCATAAAATTATCATATTTTAGCTAGGAGTTTTGAATAGATGAAGTTGGCTCTCCAAATATGAATTTTGGGTCATTTTCATGACAAGTTCATCATGCAACCTTGAGCCAAAGCTACATAATCTTACTTTGCAGGCTATATTGATTCTAAATATTACCTTAATAAGAAGATTACATAAAACCTTAGTGCATTACACAAGGGATTGAGCCATTGACCAAGTCTTGATGCCATATTTGGATGATTTTGCAAAAAGCTTCATATCCAATTTGATAAAAGCTAACTTTTTCAACCACTCTTGCATTGAGCTTCCAACTTGTTTCTTCTGATCATACTTAACCTTTAAACCAAAAAGAAACATCCTAAACCTCAGTAAAAGTACATCTAAACTTCTCCTTTCACTCAACCTTTTCATCATGATCCATTATGCATTTTTATGCAAAATGAAACCAAGTCACCAAACTAGCATTCGAATTGAATCAAGATTGATTTCTGCAAGTTACATGAACCATATGGAGCCTCTATTAATAGAGAGTCAAGCCTCATAACTCAACAAACCAGAATTTTCCCAAAAACTCCATTGTAGCAAATTCTCCAAACCTCAAACTTTCAAATTCCATTGTGCTTGTGTTTTCTCCAAATCAACACTTCAAACAACTTCTAAACATCCAGTAGAAGTTGTCCAAACATTTGAACAACTTCTATAACAACCCTACCATCACCTTTCAAATCACATTTTCATAGCTTTCAACTTGATTTGTAAAGGAAGAACCAAACACTCTCAGCTAAATCCAAGCATTCAAACACCTTCCTTGAGGTGTAAGGATGATGTTCGGATCATAAAATCACATTTGGAACACCCCTATTTCAAAACACAATTTTCATTTTTGAGATATGTATTCATTTCTGCAATCTATGATTTAAGGTACCATTTTGCATCATTCTTGTTACCATTTCACCCGCCAAGATGTGAGGAACAAAATCCCTATGAATATTGGTCTTAATAGGTGATGTTTGGAATTTAATTTTAAATTCAATTTTTAGGGTTCATATGCATTTTGTTTGATTTCTGGAGATTTATGAAAAATAAATGAAATTGGTTAATACCATTAGATTCCTTGCGAAGTTCTAAGCAATTTTAGTCTTTACAACTTTTGATTTCGTTATGAATTGAGAGAGTTAGAGTTTTGAGAAGTTGTGAAAATGGTGGAAATGGTGGATTACGGGATGAATGAGGAAGATGAAGTTTGAAGCCATTTTTAAATTTAAAAAGTGACTTTAATATATATTTTAATTGATGTAACTTAATACCTGAATTGGCATTGCACCCCAGTGGTAAAACATTGGTTTGTTGAGTCTCTTGACATGGGTTTGAACCTCGCCAGTGTAATGTTTATTTTTTTCTCACTTATTAAATGTTCATTTTTCTTCATAACTTCAAATACCATAACTTCATGATCCCTTAATATTTTTGACCCATTATTTTTTCCATGTGTCCATGAGAATGTCTATTTTATGATGACACCAAAGAATCCCAAAAATGTTATTTATTTCACCACTTTTAATTAGATGGAAAACATGTGCTTTAAGTGTTTTCTTAAGGCTCCTAACTGATTCTCATGGCTTATGTCCTGTTTGTTCTTGATGTTGAAAGCTTGTATGATTAAAGCACACTCTTTTAAATGTTGATTGTTATCCTTAACATGTTTGAACTTGATTATCTTCATAAAATGTATCAATTGATTCACCTTGAAAACATGTTTGAATGAATGGTTAGGAGGTGATTAGGTTTTCCACCTAAGCTTGGTCTGATCATGAACTTTGATTCAAGTTTAATGTTTATTTTGTGAAGACTTATAATGTGATGTATGTTTGACCTAAATTTATTCATGTTGTGTTTACCATGTACCAATGAATTCCTTTACCATGTCAAATATGATTTTGTCTTCACCATCAATGTGTTATGTCTTGTGATGTTATGTGAAACTTCGTCATGTCTTGTTTATGTTTATCTCAATGCCTAAAAACCATGATAAATATTGTAATTCATACCTCACTCACCTTGTGATTGGCATTGTATTTAGCTATATTTTATGCCTTAATGTTAATGCATGTTCAAACTTGTTATTGTTTATATCCAAGGGAAAGGAATCATGAAATTCTTGTCATTTTGGATGTGTGTGTTCATCTGCATTCTATATAACTTTGCTTCCCCTTAATCCAAAACTTCTAGATACAATCTTAGGTTCCCATCAATGCAAACCTTAGGATTCTCTCTCTCTCTCTCTCTCTCTCTCTCTCTCTCTCTCTATCTCTCTATCTATCTATCTATCTATCTATCTATCTATCTATCTATCTCTCCTTCTTATAACCACTTTCATAATAAACTTTGACTTAGGTCATTGTTTTCCCTTTTATTTCTTAATTAAATGATTCAAAACACTTAGGCATATTCAAAGATCTTTTCATAAGACCTAAAAAACATAAACTTAATTCAAACCCTTTTGCCACTTTGACTTTTCCATGTTTAAAACCTTTTCACAAAATGGTTAGACATGAGTCATGCCTAGTTGAGATTTAAATCTCCTACCCATAACATTGTTGAGATTGATTTTGATTATTTTCCATTTGGAAGATGTATGTGGCATACTTGTTGATTCTATATCCAATTGAGAGCCCTTCTTTCAATTTGATGCAAAGATCTATCTTCCACGTGTTTGTGGTGGTATAAAAGTGAGTTTTCTCCTTAAGATGACAATTTGTCTCTTTCTTATAAAATCAACTGAACAAATCCCTTCTTACTTTTGAACCCGGACTACGAGGTTTTGATCCTTCACGGGTACGTAGGCATAAGACTCAATGTCTTTCCAAATCATCAAACAATAAAAAGATATTCTTTTTCTCATCTCCCCAATCAAATAACAAACAATTTAAAACCAAACACATATATTTAAAAGGTTCTTGTAGAGTACTACAAATGATTAGAGGTGCTAATATCTTCCCTTTTCATAACACACCCCCGTACCTTAGAATCCCCCCCCCCCCCAATTTTTGCTTAGCTTAAGTTTAATCTTCTATCTTCTCATATACATATTGGGTTAATTTTGAATCTTTTCCCCTTCCCTTGGATAAATTAAAGTTAAGTGATGATATTTTGATTCATGAGTCAAGTCTAATCAATAACTTGATCTTCGATTCTTCACCGCGACAAAAATGGTGACTTCACTGGGGAGGGCTATTAAGTGGGTGATACCTAACTTGTTTATATGTTTTTATTTTTTTTTCTATGTTTTATTGGGCTTTATTATGGAGATCCATAAGTGGTGAGGAAATCCTAATCCGGATTAGAGAATACAAATAAGATAGGATGGTGGTATAATCAAAGTTACATGTCTAGAGTAATCCTAAGAATGAATAACATATGATATAACCCCGCTCAGTGGAGACACCTTTGATGGTAATATTTGTTGTTACGAGTAAATCTTAGTGGCATTATCATCTTCGACCTGAGAGTCTAAGAAATGGAGGACCTTTAAAACCCTTTCAACCCCTCTAACCCTTTTTAGGATGTAATGTGGAGATTATCCAGATGTAAGATATAAGGTAATTGTTACCCGATGCTACACTCAGACGAGTTTCTCTTGAGAATATTATTGGTCTACGAGCAAGTCGTTAAACCGATAATATCCGAAAGATGGATCTATGACTCTAGGGAACATTTTAAAACCTTATTCTACATGTACAAAATAAACCCATTAGTTCATACATTGTGGGATGGTTAGACCCTTGGCTCCATGCTTAATGTTAAAACCCTAAACCCGTATTTTTGAAACATGCATTCATGCATTCATGCATTCATGCATCCATAAAAACCTTTTTACATAAGAACCAAGAAACTTAATAGTTTTCTTTTGCAAATATCGATAGGTAAAATGGATTTTGGAAGGAGGAATACCAAGAAATACACTTTCAAATGTCCTGACTTAACAGAGTTGAAGAAGCTTGGTTCTATGGTAGTTATTCTAGAGGATTTCGGAGCTCTCTATGGAAGACCAAGGTTGAAGATGGAGTTCTCAACACCCTGGTACAGTTTTATCATCCACTCTACCATTGCTTCATATTTTCAGACTACCAGCTTATGCCAACTCTAGAAGAATACTCTTATTGGTTTGGTTTTCCAGTCTTTGACAAATTACCATTCAATGGTTCAAAGAAGACCCATATACCAGCATCTATTGCAGAAGCACTTCACTTAGAAACGTCTGTTGTGAAGGCCAACTTCATTAAAAAAGGAGGGATTCTAGGTCTAACCTCTAGATTCCTGATGGAGAAAGCCTTTATCTTTGTAGAAGCAGATAATAGAGATGCCTTTGAAGCCATTTTTTCTCTACTCATTTATGGAATTGTGCTCTTTCCAAACATTGATGACTTTGTGGATGTTAATGTTGTACGAATCTTCTTAATTTGTAACCCAATACCCATATTACTTGGAGATACCTACCATTCTATCCATCACAGGAGTAAGAAAGGTGGTAGAACCATTCTTTATTTTGCACCTCTCCTATATAAGTTGTTTATTTCTCACTTACCCAGATCCAGGCTTTTTAGGGAGAATCCACAGAAGCTCAGATGGTCTTAGAGGTTCATGTCCATTGATCAAGGGAATATACATTGGTATGACCCCTTCTATAATGTTGGAGTAATTATTGACAGTTGTGGTGAATTTCCTAATGTACCTCTCCTTGGTGTACATGGGGGAATTAACTACAACCCCATCCTTGCCAGATGCCAATTAGGATATCCTATGGCAGATAAACCTGATAACCTTTTGTTGTCAGGTTTATTTTACCTCAACGAAGAAGGGAGTTTCGGTATGAAGGATAGAATCATACATGCTTGGTGCAACATTCACAGGAAAGGAAAAGACCGATTAGGAAGAAAGAATTGTGTTTCTTTTGAGCCCTACACCCAATGGGTTTGTGCTAGAGCCAGTGAACTTAAGATGCCATATGCTCCTTAGAAGCTCTCATTCCCTTATGCTATAACATCATCATCTACCATTCCTATTGAGAATAGGGAAGAGTTTTAAGAAATTTTGTCTAGGTTGAAATTGGAAAGAGACACTTGAGTAGGCAAGTACCATGTCTTGAATGATAAGAACATGAAGATGGAGCAATAGCTAAAGGAGAAGGATGATTTGATTGAGATTTTGGAACAACAAGCTATGAATAAATAGGAGGAACAAGAAGGTTTACTTCTCTCTAAAGTCCAACCATTTCATGAGTACTCCAGCATACCTCCCACCTCAGGTGCTTGTAAGGGAATCATCGACAAGCTTATGATCGAGAACGCTCACCTAAAGAGGCAAAAGAGGAAGCATCAGCCATCAGCAGGACCTTCTACAGATGAGATTCCTTATGACTCATAGACTTAGCTGTTTTCCTCGTGTATTGTTTAGGATCATTGAAATTGTATTTCATCTCTTGTAATCCATCAATTGTTTAGTAAAAATAGGTTTTTGTTCAGCTTATATCAAATTTTGTCTCTATAATATTTGCAATAAAACTTATCATTCAAGCATCTGCATATCATGCATCATTCAAGCTTATACCAAATTTTATCTTTTGCATTTGCATATCATGCATCATTCAAGCACAAGTTCTTGCATTTCAAGAAACTTACACGTGTCTTCTCCCTCCAATAGTCAAACTGAATCACCAGTACAATACTCTAGCCATTTGCCGGAGAAGGATGAGTCAACTTGAACAAGAAAATCAAGAGCTCGGGGAGGAATTAATCACCTTGAAAGACAGTTTGGAAAGACTTACTACTATGATGGAGACTTTGGTGGTTGCTCAGAATCAGTCATTGAATAATTCTCAAGATCCATTGCAACGAACATCAATATTTGGGAACCTCTCGACGACCATTCTAGTGGCGCCCGTCAATGATCAACAATATCACATGCCACCCGGTTTCCCTTAGGGCATGCCTAACGATTATATGTCAACTGGATACCGCCCTCAAAACGCTGAAGCTCTAGTAGTGACTGTTGTGATGTTTGTACCTTCTCTTATGGTGCATACGACTCCTTATAATGAAGAAAACATTTATCACACTGCTCCAAGCAAAGTTGTGGGAGTAGATGAAAGGTTAAAGGGATTTCAAGATCAGTTCTTAGAAATGTAAAGGGAAATCAATGCTCTTCGAGGTAAGGATCTTTATGGCAAGACCACTTTCGAACTCTGTTTGGTTCCTAATGTTCAAATTCCACCCAAATTCAAAGTACCAAACTTCGAGAAATACAAAGGAAATTCATGTCCTCAAATTCATTTGGTGATGTATGCTAGGAAGATGTCCACTCAGACTGACAACCATCAACTTCTGATCCACTACTTTCAAGACAGTTTAACTGGTGTCGCTCTTAAATGGTACATGGGCTTGGACAGCGCGAAGATCCTTACTTTCAATGACCTTGGTGAAGCTTTTGTTCGTCAATACAAATATAATATAGATATGGCTCCGGACAGAGATCAACTTCGGGCCATGTACTAGAAAGACAACGAGAGTTTCAAGGAATATGCTCAAAGGTGGCGTGAAATTGCTGCACAAATTTTCCATCCACTTGAAGAGAAAGAGATGACTAAAATCTTTTTGAAAACTATGATCGCATGATCGCCAACACACCCAGTGATTTCACCGAGATGGTAAACATGGGCATGCGACTTAAGGAAGCAGTAAGAGACGTACATTTGACTAAGGAAGTCGGCGTTTCTAGTCATGTTAAGAAGTTCACCAATAATTTATCCAAGAAGAAAGAATCAGATGTTAGTGTCATTTCATATGGCAGACAAAGAAGAAAGTATCAACATGTTGCAGCCGTTTCACCAATCATTAGTTCACCAATGGTAGCGCCAATTTATCAGCCACAGTTCTCGCATCAACATCAATAACAGTATCCTCAACAACATCAACAACCTCCATAACAGGCTCACTCTCAATTCAACAATCAAAATCATATTCAAAAAAGGCCACAGTTTGGTCCTATCCCAATGTCCTATGCAGAATTTTTTCCTGCACTGCTAGCTAAAAATCATGTCCAGACAAGGTCTCCACCACCTGTGCCAAAGGACCTTCCCTATTGGTACAAGGCAGATCAATTTTGTGCTTACCATCAAGGGGCACCAAGACATAGCATTTAAAACTATTTTGGTCTAAAGTCAGATGTTCAGAGGCTCATTAAGAGTGGTATCCTTTCATTTAAGGACATAAACCCCAATTTTCAAGTTAATCCTCTACCGCAACATGGTTCAACCTCAGTTAACATGGTATATGGTTGCCCGGGCAGTTTCCGGATCTATGATCTATGGTTTTTGGGTGAGAACTTAGTAAAGAAACACGCCACATATAGCAAGAATGGTTTTGTGCCTCCATATAACTACGCCTCTTGCAGGGTTTGTTCCAGGAACTCTCAAGGATGCCTAACTGTTGTAACAGATCTCTAGGATCAAATGGACCAAGGTTACACTGTAGCCTACTAAGCTAGAGACTATAATCAGGTCAATATGGTCAATAATGGCAACGAAGTGAATGTAATAGTTCCTCAGTTCAACGAATCCGAGCCTATACAGATTACTTATGACAGTCAGAAGACTTCTGTGACTCCTCTAGTCATTAACTTATTGGGCCCAGTTCCCTACCAATCTGTTAAAGTTGTGCCTTACAAGTACAATGCTACAATGAATGAGAATGGAAAATATGTTCATCTACCCTTCATTGTTAACATCGTTGATGTAAGCAGGGTCACAAGGAGTGGGCGTATATTTGAAAAAAGGACTGAGGATGTCGCAGCAGGAAAGCATTCTCATGTTGAGATCCCTTTTGAACCGGTTGGCCAATCTGACAGAATGAATCCGAAAAGTGATGATGATGAGGTGTTGAAGATCATCAGGAAAAGTGAATACAATATGGTGGAACAATTACTGCATAAACCTTCCAAGATATCTGTGTTATCTTTGTTGATGAACTTTGAGGATCACCGTGAAGCTTTGCATAAAGTCTTAGAACAAGCCTATGTAGACCATGATGTGATGGTCAGACAGTTTGATGGTATCGTCGCTAATATCACGGCCTGCAACAACTTGAGTTTCAGTAATTAAGAGCTCCTCAAAAAAGGAAGAAATGATAACATGGCACTAAATATCTCAATCAACTGTATGAATGACTCTTTATCAAGTGTGTTAGTGGATACAGGCTCGTCTCTCAATGTCATGCTGAAGTCGACACTTTCCAGACTTTCTTTTCAAGGTGCTCCTATGAAGAGTAGCAAGATTATTTTTAAAGCTTTTGATAGTTCCAGAAAAACAGTCATTGGAGAAGTCGACCTTTCTATGACCATCAAACCTCATACTTTCCAGATAACATTCCAGGTGATGGACATAGAAGCTGCGTATAGTTGTTTATTAGGTCGTCCTTGGATCCATGAAGTTGGGGCAGCCACTTCCACACTGCATCAAAAGCTTAAATTTGTGAATAACGGGAAGCTAGTGATAGTCTGTAGGGAGCAAACACTGGTTTTGAGTCACTTATCATATATCTCTTATCTTGAACCTGAAGAAGCTGTTGGAACTCAATTCCAAGCCCTTTCTTTGATTAACAAAGATGTCAAGAGAGGAGTATCCATCTCTTCATTCAAGGATGCACAACGACTAGTAAATGATGGTATAACCGATGGTTGGGGAACAATTTTGGATCTCCCAGAAAACAAACACCGAAAGGGTTTAGGCTTTTCTCCTACTTCCAAGAAGGTTGCAGAAGGAAGTAGATCTATTTGTTCAATCAAAGAAACTTTCCATAGTGGAGGGTTCATTAATCCCACTTTGCCAGAAGTTAGTCCTACCATTGAGGATGATGATTCATCATGGGAACCCTAATACGACGATCCTGAATACGATCTTGAGGCAGAAGATACATACGTTCCTTTCTACTTTCCTCGTCATAGAAAACTTGAATATATCCTGGGGTCAGAAGACAAAGCAGCTGAAGCCAATGCCATTGTGGAAGACAATCCTAAATATGTTCCGGCCAACTTCATAGCTCGTTGAGTGATTCGCCAAAACTTGATCTCTGTTGATGTTCATGTTGTTGTTCACATTTCAAAGTAATATTTTGTTATTTGTTTTCTTTTCAAAAAAATCCTTTCGTTATGCCTAAGGCGAAAGTGAAAATGTTTGGGCTTGTGTTTCAAGAATTAAATTAATGAAAATTTTATTTTATTTCCATATTGTTGTTTTTATTGTTTTGCTGTTTTTTCTGGAAAATGGTAATCTAAAATAAACAAAAAAACATTTCCAGATAGCTACACATAACTTCACACTTGTATCTGTTTCTAAAACAATCATAAAATCACATGTGTAGATTAATTCATGGCATATCCATTAAAACCAATGACCCTATGCCCTCTTGCAACTTTGAATTCCTTGTGTACGAAGCAGAAGAAGAAGAAGAAGAAGAAGAGGAAGGCATTCCAGATGAAATCTCTAGACTGCTCGAAAATGAAGAAAAGACCATTCAGCCATTCAAAGAGCCCGTGGAAGTAATCAACTTGGGGTCTGAAGAGGATAGAAAAGAAGTCAAAGTTGGAGCACTTCTCGTGCCAGAGGTCAAAGAGAGGATAATAGAGCTTTTCCGAGAATATACCGATGTGTTTGCTTGGTCATACCAAAGATATGCCAGGGTTGGACACCGATATTGTGGATCATTGTTTACTGTTGAGGCCAGAGTGCCCACCGATCAAGAAAAAGTTAAGAAGAACTCGTATGGACATGGCGATCAATATCAAAGAGGAAGTGCAAAATCAGATTGATACAGGTTTCCTTGTCACATCAGAGTATCCACAGTGGTTGGCCAACATTGTGCCTGTTCCCAAGAAGGACGGGAAGGTTTGCATGTACGTTGACTACAAAGATCTAAACAAAGCCAATCGTAAGGATGACTTTCCTTTGCCACACATTGACATGTTGGCCGACAGCACCGCCAAGTTCAAGGTTTTCTCTTTCATGGATGGACTTTCTGATTACAATCAAATCAAAATGGCGCTCGAAGATATGGAGGAAACAACTTTTATTACACCTTAGGGCACATTTTGCTACAAAGTAATGCCTTTCAACTTGAAGAATGATGGTGCCACATATCAATGAGCTATGAATACTCTTTTTCATGACATGATGCATATAGATGTTGAAGTCTATGTAGATGATATGATAGCAAAATCAAAGACAGAGGAAGATCATGTTGAGTATCTTTCGAAACTGTTTCAGTGTTTGAGAAAATACAAACTCTGCTTGAACCCAAACAAATGCACCTTTGGGGTTCGATCAGGAAAGCTCTTAGGCTTCATCGTAAGTCAAAAGGGTATTGAAGTTGATCCCGACAAGGTTAAAGCCATTCAGGAAATGCCAACACCTAAACAGAAAAGCAGGTTATGGGATTCCTTGGACGTTTGAACTAAATTTCAAGGTTCATATCTCATATGACTGATACTTGTGCTCCCATTTTTAAGCTCCTCCGAAAGGACTATTGATTATGTATATGACCGTGCTAGAACAATCTATGGGTTGGGTCTTAGGTCAATAGGATGAAACAGGAAGAAAAGAGTATGCCATTTATTTGAGCAAGAAATTCACTGACTATGGCTCCCGATATTCCATGGTAGAGAAAACTTGTTGTGCTCTGACTTGGGATGCCAAACGTCTCCGTCAATATATGATGAATCACACAACTTGGTTGATATCCAAGATATATCTGATTAAGTATATCTTTGAAAAGCCTGTATTGACCAGAAGAATTGCTCCTTGGCAGATGCTCTTATCCGAATAAGATATTGAGTATCACACCCTAAAAGCTATCAAAGGAAGTGTCTTGGCCGATCATTTAGCTCATCAGCCAATCGACGGTTATGACTCTATAAATTTTGAATTCCCAAATGAAGATGTGATGTACTTAAAAACTAAAGATTGCAATGAACCATTTCCAAATGAAGGGCCAGAGCCAGGTTCTCAATGGGGTTTAATTATTGATGGAGCAGTTAATGCTTATGTTAATGGTATTTGGGTAGTAATCATCACTCCTTATGGCTCACATATCCCTTTTACTGCAAGATTAACATTCAAGTGCACGAACAACATGGAGGAATACGAAGTCTGCATCATGGGTCTAGAAGAAGCCATTGATCTTAGAATAAAAAATCTTGATGTTTATGGAGACGCAACTCTAGTTGTTAATCAAATTAAAGGAGAATGGGAAACTCGTCAACTCAGCCTTATCCCATACAAAGACTATGCAAGGAGTTTATCTACTTTCTTCAACAAGATTGAATTTCACCACATCCCTCATGAGGAAAATCAAATGGAAGATGCCTTGGAAACTTTGGCTTCCATGATCATTGTGAATCGTTGGAGTGATGTGCCTAAGATCAATGTTAGGTGTCTTGATAGACCCGCTCATGTATTTGCAATGGAAGAAGTCCCTAATGACACACAGAAGTACCACGACATCAAGTGTTATCTCTAGAGTCAAGAGTACCCACCTGGGGCATCAAACAAAGATAAGAAGACCTTGATAAGACTGGTTAGTAACTTCCTTTTGAAAGAAGACGTGCTATACAAGAGAAACTTTGACAGGGTTCTGCTCAGATGTGTGGATAGACACGAAGCAGACCTGTTGATGCAAGAAGTTCATGAAAGTTCCTTTGGTACTCATTCCAACGGACATGCAATGGCTAAAAAAATGTTAAGAGCAGGTTACTATTGGCTGACAATGGAAGTTGACAATTGAAGCTGATTGTTGCAAGTATGTGAATAAGTGTCACAAATGCAAGATTTATGCTGACAAGATACATGTACCTCTGAATCTTCTCAATGTTCTCTCATGTCCATGGCCTTTCTCTATGCGGGGCATCGACATGATTGGTATGATTGAACCCAAAGCTTCCAACGGACATCGTTTCATTATGGTGGCTATTGATTATTTCACAAAATGGGTTGAAGCGGCCTCATACGCCAATGTGACCAAGCAGGTGGTAGTCAGATTTATCAAGAACCAACTTATTTGTTGTTATGGCGTGCCAAGCAGAATCATCATTGATCTGAACAATAAAATGATGAAGGAAATGTGTGAAGAGTTCAAGATTGAACATCATAATTCCTCTTCCTACAGACCCAAGATGAACGATGTTGTTGAAGCTTCCAACAAGAACATCAAGAAGATCATTCAGAATATGGAAGTGACTTATAAGGACTGGCATGAGATGCTCCTGTTTGCTCTGCATGGATATCGTACGTCCTTCCTCACTTCAACAGGGTAAACCCCCTTTTCTCTTGTCTATGGCATGGAAGCAGTGCTCCCAATAGAAGTAGAGATCCTGTCAATGCGTGTCTTGATGGAAGATAAGTTATCTGAAGCTAAATGGTGTCAAAGCAGGTATGACCAACTGAATTTGATTGAAGAAAAGAGGATGAATGCTTTATGCCATGGTGAGTTATATCAGCAGAGAATGAAGAAAGCATTCAACAAGAAGGTTCAACCTCGCGTATTCAGAGAAGGTGACCTTGTTCTTAAAAACATTCAATCTTTCATATCTTATTTTAGGGGCAAGTGGGCTCCTAATTATGATGGCCCATATGTTGTCAATAAAGCCTTTTCTAGTGGGGTCTTGATTCTTACAAATATGGATGGTGAGGAGCTCCCACGTCCTGTGAATGCTGACACAGTCAAGAAATACTTCGCCTAGAAAAATAAAATAAAAGCTCGCTAAGTCGAAAACCCGAAAAAGCGGCTTAGGAAAAAACGAGCGTCCCGGTGGACTGAAAACCCGAAAGGGCGGTCCAGGAAAAAAATAGAGACATAAACAAAAAATTATGGTCCTGGTAGATTTAAAACCTGAAAAGGAAATCTGGGCAAAAATAAAGGATTATGGAAAGTAACTGCATCAGATCAGATTGGATCACTTAAAGCAACGCCTGCCTGTTAAAGCTCTCAACTGGCTCTTATCAGAAGCCCAAATACATATGGAATTCAAATTTGTTAGGGAGAATAGTTTCATTGTATTTTAATGTAGCCTTTTCCCATATTACCATTTTTCTAACTTTGTAAATATCCATGGGATCACGCCATTTGCGAATCACCATTCTATCAATAAAATTCGAGACTTATCCATTTATTGACAATCCTTATTTTATTTCTGCTCCACAAAAATATCATTTTTACTTTGATAACGATTCTTGAAATGAATATTTTAAAAAATTTGTTTTTCAAAATAAAATTTTGTTTTCTTTTGATTTGTGAATGCAAAAAATAACGTCCACAATTAAATCCCCAAGTGGCGAGTAAATTGTGAAGTGTTGGATGTTGGAACTCAATGTTCCCCAGCAAAGTGCTAAGCCTGGATTTTCTATCAAGCTTTAGAATAAATAGTCAAACTTTTTCAACGATCTTCATTATCCCCGGTAGAAGCTGCAAATTTCGATGATGTCCCCGGAAGAATCATTTTGAAGGTTTTCCTGACCAATCTACCCCCGTCCTTGGTAGAGTCTACATGTTTTTTTATTTCCTAAGTGAAGTCTTCTTCTCCAGAGAAATTGGAGCCCTGCAGCAAGATCTTTGATCCATCAAAGGTTCATATTTCACCCCCATACGAAGAATCTTCCTCTCCCCATAGAGAATTAGACCTCGTGGCGGGACTTTTCTCCTTTGATGACCTTTAACTCATCACCAGTGATGTTTTCCACCTTAACGAGACTATCCAAGCTCATGTTGAGCTATGAAACATATTATGTCCCCAGCGTGTTTATTTTCTCTATTTTTGTCAGCATAAACATAACGTGCATATATTCATATACACATACATGCATATATGTCAAGAATAACCAAATTCACATCCATTTCACATTCCTTGATGACATTTACCTCAATTTCTTTGACTACGTTCATCCTTGGGTGTTATGTTTACTTCCCCATAAGAGTCGTCAACCTTAAGCAGGGAGTTTATATCCTTTCTAATTCCCCACTAATTTCATTCCTCGTGGAAGATGGTTGCTTTAGTTGTCGTTTTCTATCTCTGGATATGATGAAATCCCAATTGATCTTCATTCCCCATTGGTAGAGTCTTGCTTGATTGTTTTCTCTCCAGTTGTTCCTAGAGTGAGCCAAATATTTGGAAATTAATGGTGATCTCTCTATGCTATTAAACCTAGATCGAGTATGCATTTATTTTGCACTATCTCCCTAGGAGAAGCATCTTCATTATCGCCAGTAAATACATATCCTTTTCCCCAGTATGGACACAAGTGGTTATCTCTTTTGATAAACTTGTCTATCTCAAAGGGATTATTAACATAGAAGTTTTTTTTCCATCAGAAGGTTTTCTCTCCCGAGAAGTTTGATGAAGACTTTCAACATGTAGATGTCTCTTTATTTAAGAAGCATTTTCATGATCTCTGATCCCCAGTAAGTAGCTGTCTTTTCCCGAGAAGCTTACTCTATTTCTAGATGCCCATTTTGGATAACAGATGGCAGTATCTTTTTGAGAAGTTTGTTTATCCCCAATGAAGTTATCAATATATCAAACATTCTTTCCAACAAATGGCCATCTCCCAAGAAACTTTCATCAGAGAAGTTTATTGAAGACTACTACAAGCACCTTTCTTTTATCACATGACTTTATATCCCGAGTGAGGTGTTCCGTTACAAGAACTTAAATCACCAGTGAGGTGTTAATCACAGCCAATGGTAATTTCCCTAGTAAATCACGATGGAAGTCTGTTGAAGATCCTTACTGTGATTTTCTCTTTATTTGAGAATTCTAGTTTTTTATAAGATTAACTGACCTGCATCCTTCGAAGATCCCCGATGAAGTTACTTCTCTTTCCCTAATAAGTGGTTACCTTTTTAGGAGCTTGTTCATTGATACGTTCCGAGAAAAAGACTTGGTTAAAGAAGAAACCAAGGCCCGTTCGCTGGCTTATGACCCGAATTATGGATAAGCTTACTTTGCCTTTTCTAAGTGGAATACTTAAGTAAAGAAGAAGCTGAATCATGTTTTGATCATGTCACCTTATTTGGGCTCGTTATTTTAACAGGAGGTCATCTCTACCTTTGAGAAACCTGTTGCGAAAGCCAGAACTCGTTATTTGAACAGACGGTCATCTCTACCTTTGAGAAACCTGTTGCGAAGATATTTCCTCAATGAAGCTTACTTTTATTTGGACTTGTTATTTGAACAGGAGGTCATCTCTACCTTTGAGAAACCTATTGATATATGTAGCGGGGTATTCGTTACCTTTAGATTTATTGACTAAATCAAAAGTAAATCATACAATTCGAGTCGCCACCGCACTTCTATTTATCCAAAGGAAAGGTTAGAAAGCGAACAAAAACCAAGAAGTTTTATCAAATCAAAAACTAATAAAAATGTCAGAGATCTGGGTAAGGGGGTTGGTTATGAAATAGGAAGGTTTTAAGCACCCAAAACATCCTTAGTACTCTAAGGGAGCCCTTTTTGCAAATGTTGTATGTGTAGGTGTTTAATTGGCTGCATTATATGGTAAAACACTAATGTCTTGACTGATGTCATAACATGTATGTATGACTACGTTGTAGTTACTGCAGGACTAGCTAACACAGGATTTAATGAATGTCAAACTGGATGTTGTGACACTCATACCTGTTAACAGATACTAAGGAATAGAACAGCAGGAGTTCTGTTAGAACTTAGTATTTAAGTGCAGTCTGGTTATCAAGGAAGAACCAGACCTGGCATAAGGCCTACCGATTGAATGTCAAACTGGATGTTATGACATTCCTCATTGACAGCAGGAACTGAAGATTAGGCAGAGTGGTGTTCTGCTATACTTCAGCATGTAACTTAGTTTGTTCTTCAAAAGAATAACAGAACTAACTTAAGGCCAATTGTGTAAATGTTAAGTTGGACACTTTGACATTTATTAATGTAAGCTGTTACTGTAGTATGATCATTTTGATCATGTACAGGTCAGCAAAATTGTACAGTCTGTTTTCTGGAAAAACAGACTCAGCATATGGACCTTGATGTCAAGCTGAATGTCGTGACATTCATTCCTGACAGCATATGCTAAATTGTAGGTTGTTCAGTTTTCTGTTTCAGCTTTTTCTCAGGCTATTCTTTAGGAAGTCAACAGCTTAGAGAAAAACCAGGAAATCAACAACCAATCTACATTCAATGAACCTAACAAATAGCCTATTTGTTAGTAACCTAAATGTTGAATTTATGGGAACTTGAGTGACCTTAAATTCAGGAGAATACATGTGCAAAAGCCCAGGTGCTGCAATATAAAAAGGAAGGCGTTCCTTCATTCAGTTTCGGGGATTTTGAGGCGTGAAGATTTTGTGTGTCCATCATACTTCACTGCTGTATTTTTGTGAGTCTAGTATTAGACGTATCTTGTAAGCCAAGCCATTATCAAGTAGATGATTGCTTTGGCATAGGGTGTTCATTGAGTTGTAAGTGTTGTGTCACTCAAAGCTTTTAAGCGTGAGTGCTGTGTATCTTGATTTAAGCTGTGAAGCATAATCAAGAGTTGTTTTTGAAGTGTGACTTCAAAGTGTCTTTAATATCACTGAGGTGATTGAGGGGGAGTGAGTAGGAACTCTGATCTTAGGTTAAGATTGAAATTGCATTGGGTAGGGATTAAGTGATAAGTTGTAAACGGGTGAGTTTAGCTTTGAATTGATACTACTAATAGTGGATTTCCTCCCTGGCTTGGTAGCCCCCAGATGTAGGTCATGTTGGACTGAATTGGGTGAACAATTACTTGTGTTATTTACTGCACTTACTGTTAAGTTCTGCATAATCCCTGTCTGTGCAGAATTGGATGTCATAACAACCAGTGTGACATCCAAAGTCTGATAACTAGAATTTCAATTGGCATCAGAGCAGGCACCCTGCCTGTGAATTTCTGGGTGAGATCTAGGGAAGTTACTTTCTAGTACCATGGACAAGGATTTAGGACACTCAAACAGACCACCCATGTTGGATGGATCTAATTATGATGACTGGAAGCCTCGTATGATAGCCTTCTTAAGGTCTCTAGACAGCAAAGTCTGGAGAGCTGTCAACAAAGGATGGGAACATCCAATGAGGACAGGTGAAGATGGAGTCAGTGTGCAGATTCCTGAAGAAGAGTGGGACAAGGAGCAAGAGGCGTTAGCTCTTGGAAATTCCAAGGCCTTGAATGCATTGTTCAATGGAATCAGCAAGAACATCTTCAGGCTGGTTCACCACTGTGAACTAGCTAAGGAAGTTTGGGATACCCTCAAGGTAACTCATGAAGGTACTTCCAAGGTGAAGATGTCCAAACTTCAGATGCTGACCACCAAGTTTGAAAATCTGAGGATGAAAGAGGATGAGACTATTCATGACTTTCACATGAATATTCTTGAAATTGCAAACACCTCTGGTGGACTAGGTGAGAAAATGGCTGAAGAGAAACTTGTAAGAAAGATTCTCAGGTCCTTGCCTAAGAGATTTGCTATGAAGGTCACAGCCATAGAGGAGGCGTAGGACATATGCAACATGAAGGTGGATGAGCTCATTGGTTCCCTCCAAACCTTTGAAATGGGCTTGGGTGAGTATGATGAGAAGAAGAACAAAAGCATAGCTTTTGTATCTAATGTTGAAGAGGAGTCAGAAGCAGGATATACTGGAGGTGATGAAAGTATATCAGAAGCCTTAGCCATGCTTGGGAGGCAGTTCAACAAGTTCGTGAAGAAGATTGATCAAAGAGGTAGATCTAATGTCAAGCACATCCCGTCTGACATTAAGAACAAATCAACTTCTGATGAGAAGTTCAACCATGGCAAGGGGATCCAGTGTCATGGTTGTGAAGGGTATGGACACGTCAGAGCTGAATGCCCTACTTACCTCAAATTGCAAAATAAGGGGCTAGCTATCACATGGTCTGAAGGAGATTCTGAAAGTGAATCTGAAGGAGAATCTGCCAAACATGTCACTGCACTAACCAGTGTTTGTGCCTCTGATGATGACTCAAGTGCAGATGAACTGTCTTTTGTTGAACTTGCTGCAGCCTATAAGAAGTTGTGTTCCACCAGTGCAGAGGTGCGTGCACAAGGAGAAAAGAAGAAGAAACTCATCAAGGAACTGGAAGATGAGAGACAAAAGCAACTGTTTGTCATAGAGGGTCTAAATGGTGAAATAGCCCTGCTGACCTCCAAGCTGAACCAGATGACTAAATCCATCAGAATGATGAATAAGGGAACTGACACCTTGGAAGAGATTCTCAAGGTGGGACAGCAATCTGGAACCAAATCTGGCCTAGGATTTGGGAAAAGATCCTCAACCGAACTCAAACGCCCAAAGGCTAAAGTTCATAAGTACAAGCAGAAGTCAAAGCCAATGTCTCAACATCGAGGATCTAGGATGAATGATCATCAGAAGAGGAAATACCAGAATTGGAGGTGTCACCACTGTGGTAGGCTTGGACATATAAAAGCCTTCTGCTACTGGATTCATGGTTTCCCTAACAGAGCCTCGCATGTCAGACCTAAGCACAAAACACATAAGCAATGTGTTCCCATTAAGAAGCAACAATGGTATGCTAGGATAGCACACACTGCTCTAAGGGCTTCTTCCAGAGAAGACTGGTACTTTGATAGTGGATGCTCAAGACATATGACTGGTATGGAAAATCTACTGGTAGATATTCAACCGCACACTACCAGCTTTGTGACCTTTGGTGATGGTGCCAAAGGAAAAATAAGAGGTGTGGGCAAACTGGACTGTTCTGGAGTGCCAAAACTGAACAATGTGCTGTTAGTAAGAGGACTAACTGCAAACCTCATCAGCATAAGTCAGCTGTGTGATCAAGGTTTTCATGTTCAGTTTACTAAGGAGCTGTGCATTGTGACAAATGGTGACAATCAGGAAGTTATGAGAGGAATCAGGTCCAAAGACAACTGCTACCTGTGGGAACCTGAACTCTCTAACTTTTCCACAACATGCTCCTCAGCCAAGGAAGAACAGGAGGTGAAGCTGTGGCATAGAAGACTTGGACATCTCCACTTACGGGGAATGAAGAAGATCATATCCAAGGAAGCAGTCAGAGGAATTCCAAAGCTTTTGATTGATGAAGGAAGAGTCTGTGGAGAATGCCAGGTGGGCAAGCAAACCAAGATGTCACACCCGAAGCTGGGACATTCCACAACCTCCAGAGTTCTGGAACTGTTGCACATGGACCTAATGGGACCTATGCAGGTTGAAAGTCTTGGTGGGAAGAAGTATGCTTACATGGTGGTTGATGACCATTCCAGATACACGTGGATAAGCTTCATCAGAGAGAAGTCAGATACATTTGATGTCTTCAAAGATCTGTGCATAAGACTTCAAAGGGAAAAGGACAGTTGTGTGGTCCGGATTAGAAGTGATCATGGTACTGAGTTCAAGAATTCCAAGTTTGATGAGTTTTGCTCGTCTGAAGGAATAAGCCATGAGTTCTCCTCTCCTATAACTCCTCAGCAGAATGGAATAGTTGAAAGAAAAAATAGAACTATTCAAGAATCTGCCAGAGCAATGATTCATGCAAAGAAGCTCCCCATGCACTTTTGGGCTGAAGCAATGAATACCGCGTGCTATGTTCACAATAGAGTCACCTTGAGAAAAGGAACCTCCTCCACTCTGTATGAAATATGGAAGGGCAGAAAACCCACTGTGAAGTACTTTCATATCTTTGGAAGTAAATGCTACATTCTCACAGATCGTGAACAGAGAAGGAAGCTAGATCCCAAAAGTGATGAAGGTATATTCCTGGGATACTCCACTAACAGTAGAGCCTACAGAGTGTTCAACTACAGGACCAATGTCCTGATGGAATCCATAAATGTTATTGTGGATGATAAAGAGGAAGGAACCGATGTCATGGAGGATGTTGAAACATTCCTTGACAGTTCAACTGACACTCCAGTCAAGTCTGAAGAAGTACAGGAACCTCCTCCTGAATGTGAAGTAGATGCAACCACCAAAGTGCCATCTATCAGAATTCAGAAAGACCACCCTAAGGATCTTATCATAGGGGATCCCACCAGTGGTGTAACTACCAGGTCAAGAGGAATAACCTCAAATTCCTGCTTTGTTTCCAAGGTTGAACCAAAGAATGTGAAAGAAGCCCTGACTGATGAATACTGGATCATTGCCATGCAAGAGGAACTCGAGCAGTTCACAAGGCATGAAGTATGGGAGCTAGTTCCAAGACCTGAAGGGTCCAACATCATTGGTACCAAGTGGATCTACAAAAACAAATCTGATGAGAAAGGAGTAATTACTAGAAATAAAGCAAGACTAGTAGCTCAAGGATACACTCAAGTTGAAGGGGTAGACTTTGATGAGACTTTTGCTCCTGTGGCTAGACTTGAGTCCATCAGATTGTTGTTGGGGGTAGCTTGCATCCTGAAGTTTAAGCTATTCCAAATGGATGTGAAGAGTGCATTCTTGAATGGCTACCTAAATGAAGAAGTCTATGTGGAACAACCCAAAGGGTTCTGTGATCCTAACCAACCTGAGCATGTATACAAGTTGAAGAAAGCCTTGTATGGGTTGAAGCAAGCACCCAGAGCTTGGTATGAAAGGTTAACCGAATTTCTGACCTCAAATGGATACAGAAAGGGTGGCATAGATAAAACCTTGTTTATGAAGGATGAAGAAGGCAAAATCATGATAGCTAAAATCTATGTTGATGATATAGTCTTTGGTGGAATGTCAGAATAAATGGTTAAAAAATTTGTTCACCAGATGCAGTCTGAGTTTGAAATGAGTCTAGTGGGAGAACTGACCTATTTCCTTGGAATGCAAGTAAACCAAATGGAGGACTCTATGTTTCTCTCCCAAAGCAAGTATGCCAAGAACATAGTTAAGAAGTTTGGTATGGATAATGCCAGGCACAAGAGGACTCCTGCTCCTACTCATCTGAAGTTAACCAAAGATGATGGAGGGCCTAGTGTTGATCAATGCCTGTACAGAAGCATGATAGGTAGTCTGCTGTATCTAACTGCAAGTAGACCTGAAATTTCTTATGCAGTTGGAGTGTGTGCCAGATACCAAGCAGAGCCCAAGGTGAGCCACTTGAATCAAGTCAAAAGGATTCTCAAGTACATCAATGGGACGTGTGACTATGGGATGCTGTATTCACATGGGTCTGAGCCTGTCCTATCTGGGTACTGTGATGCTGATTGGGCTAGAAGTGCTGATGACAGAAAAAGCACATCAGGTGGATGTTTCTTCTTAGGAGAAAACCTCATATCGTGGTTCAGCAAGAAGTAGAATTGCGTCTCTCTGTCCACTGCAGAGGCTGAATACATAGCTGCTGGAAGCACTTGCTCCCAACTGGTTTGGATGAAACAGATGCTCACTGAGTACAATGCCTCTCAAAATGTCATGACATTGTTCTGTGATAATCTCAGTGCCATCAATATCTCCAAGAATCCCATCCAACACAGCAGGACCAAACATATTGACATTAGGCACCACTTCATCAGAGACCTGGTGGAAGACAAGGTGATCACTTTGGAACATGTAGCCACAGATCTTCAACTGGCTGACATATTTACAAAGGCTCTGGATGCTACTCAGTTTGAAAACTTAAGGAGCAAACTGGGAATATGTCTCTCTGAGACCTTATAGCAACCACTGATGTTGGGAAAAAATTGTTTAATATCTCTGTCTATTAAACAATTTGTACTAAGTTATGATTGGTCACCAGATCATAGCTATGCTACTTGTAACAAGGGTGGATACAGGAGGGTAAGGAGACACCCTACTATGAGAAGGTCAATATACCTGCAGGAGTTCAAGGATGCTGTTCATGCAGGAGTGGTTCTGGATGTCAGAAACAAAATCAGGGCATCTGATATGGTGGTACCTACTGTAAAGCAGAAGTGGGTGAGTACTTGATCGAAGCTGTGAAGCAAGATCAAGGGGATGTTAACTTGGTTGAAACTGTGAAGTAAAACCAAGTCTGGAACTCTGTCATTGTGCTCTGGCTAAGTTGTTGGCTTTGGCAACATTTTTGACAAAAAGGGGGAGTAATATCCACCACTACCCCTGACAACAGACTCTCATGACAGATCTGAAGATTCCCTCCCCTGCAGCAACTGTGTGTGTGCTGCTGTGTGAAGTTGTTATTTAACTTCCATGTGTGTGAGTGTGCTGCCACTCTGAGTGTATTAGCTAGTATTATTCCGCTGCTATGAACTCTGTTATGGGGATCAAAGTGTTTTAGCCAAAAATTTGCCAAAGGGGGAGTTTGTAGGTGTTTAATTGGCTGCATTATATGGTAAAACACTAATGTCTTGACTGATGTCATAACATATATGTGTGACTACATTGTAGTTACTGCAGGACTAGCTAACACAGGATTTAATGAATGTCAAACTGGATGTTGTGACACTCATACCTGTTAACAGATACTAAGGAATAGAATAGCAGGAGTTCTGTTAGAACTTAGTATTTAAGTGCAGTCTGGTTATCAAGGAAGAACCAGACCTGTCATAAGGCCTACTGATTGAATGTCAAACTGGATGTTATGACATTCCTCATTGACAGCAGGAACTGAAGATTAGGCAGAGTGGTGTTCTGCTATACTTCAGCATGTAACTTAGTTTGTTCTTCAAAAGAATAACAGAACTAACTTAAGGCCAATTGTGTAAATGTTAAGTTGGACACTTTGACATTTATTAATGTAAGCTGTTACTGTAGTATGATCATTTTGATCATGTACAGGTCAGCAAAATTGTACAGTCTGTTTTCTGGAAAAACAGACTCAGCATATGGACCTTGATGTCAAGCTGAATGTCGTGACATTCATTCCTGACAGCATATGCTAAATTGTAGGTTGTTCAGTTTTCTGTTTCAGCTTTTTCTCAGGCTATTCTTCAGGAAGTCAACAGCTTAGAGAAAAACCAGGAAATCAACAACCAATCTACATTCAATGAACCTAACAAATAGCCTATTTGTTAGTAACCTAAATGTTGAATTTATGGGAACTTGAGTGACCTTAAATTCAGGAGAATACATGTGCAAAAGCCCAGGTGCTGCAATATAAAAAGGAAGGCGTTCCTTCATTCAGTTTCGGGGATTTTGAGGCGTGAAGATTTTGTGTGTCCATCATACTTCACTGCTGTATTTTTGTGAGTCTAGTATTAGACGTATCTTGTAAGCCAAGCCATTATCAAGTAGATGATTGCTTTGGCATAGGGTGTTCATTGAGTTGTAAGTGTTGTGTCACTCAAAGCTTTTAAGCGTGAGTGTTGTGTATCTTGATTTAAGCTGTGAAGCATAATCAAGAGTTGTTTTTGAAGTGTGACTTCAAAGTGTCTTTAATATCACTGAGGTGATTGAGGGGGAGTGAGTAGGAACTCTGATCTTAGGTTAAGATTGAAATTGCATTGGGTAGGGATTAAGTGATAAGTTGTAAACGGGTGAGTTTAGCTTTGAATTGATACTACTAATAGTGGATTTCCTCCCTGGCTTGGTAGCCCCCAGATGTAGGTCATGTTGGACTGAACTGGGTGAACAATTACTTGTGTTATTTACTGCACTTACTGTTAAGTTCTGCATAATCCCTGTCTGTGCAGAATTGGATGTCATAACAACCAGTGTGACATCCAAAGTCTGATAACTAGAATTTCAGTATGGTATGTTGGTATTTGTGAAAATATTTGTGCAAACATGATGGGGGAGATGCGAAAAGAATATACATATTATTTACAAATTTGTTGTTTGAATGGATGAACCCATTGCCTACGTACCATCACAAAGGTAGGATCAAAACCTCGTAGTTCGGGGTAAAAATCTCAAAATAATTTGGTGAATTGATTTGGACAAAAGCCTTAAGGTCTTTTGTTATCAAAGGGAGAAAACTCAACCTAAAACAACAATCCACCATGTGAGGAGAGCTTCAACATACTAGTGAGGGATCCACCCTATAATAAGTATGGAAGACTTATAGTCCAATCACTAAGGATGAGGTGAGGTTTACATCAACCACTATGATAACTCAAACCTATGGCTAATGCTTTTGAAAAAAGGTTTTAATAAAGGTGGCCATCGGAACCACAAAAAACAAACTTGAATGAGTTGGATTTACCAATTAGAAGTATTCACAAAATGAAGTCAAAGTTGACTTAAGAATTCAATTTAAAATAAGTATTATGAAAAGAGTTTGAAAACATCAAAGGCATAAGGCCTAGGTTTCTAATTTTTCGAAAACAATGTCAATGTTTGCACAAAATGAGTTTGGCTTGGGTTAGAGTGGAGAGAAGAAGAGAAGGGCTAGTCCTAAACATACAAAGATGAGAGAAGAGAATAAAACCCTTGGAGTTCCTTTCTTGAGATCATAAAGATGATCCAGGTTGCTCCTTTCCTTTAGACTTAGCAATTAACTCAAGCAATCAAACAAATATTCAATCAAGCTCCTAGGATCTTCCAATTGGCTTATCTTTCTCTCAACTTGGATGTTTATGACAATGGTCCTTCTAATTAGCTCAAGTTTGGAATCCCTATGACACAAGAACAAACAAATCAAAAAGTTCCACAATGCAATAAGAAATGGACAAAGGGATAGTTTAGAATAGGGGTCCTTTCAAGTCATTTTCAAGATTAGGCATTCTAAAGGCATGAGGCCTAGTTGCTCTTCAACAATTTTAGCATTCTAAAGGCATGAAGCCTAGTTGCTCTTGAACTCCATTAAGCATAGGTGAGGTCGTAATTCTAAGTCCTTTCTCCTTTTTGCATTGGGTTCACACAAACAAAGACAAAACAAGCACAAGGCAATAGTATATTTACACAATAATGTGCTCAAGTGAATGAAAGGCAAATGGCACAAACATAAACATGAGCTCAAATGAGCAAAGGGAAAAGACAATATGAATAAATGAGCAAGAAATTAAATTGCATTAAAGTGAATTGCAAGAATTAAATGCTTGAATTGAAAGTTAGTAATTAGTAGTTAGTGTTAGTGTGCTATAAGGCAATTTAGCGCTATGTTAAGTAATCGTAAGTGGACTAATGTAGTAGTCACACCTATCTGAGGCCGGTCAATAAAACTATAGGCAAAAAAACACAAGTTAGAGACCATGACTAGTAAGCCAAGCTCCTACAACTTGCCATGCCAAAAGAAAAGAAGGATGACCTTGTATGGATTTTAGGTTTTTTGCTTGACCAAGAAGCAACCTATCTTGGACCCAAAGCAATTCATTTGATCTTTGATCAAGATGAATTTGATTTGGATCAAAGAAGGTTAAGCCTCTCATATGTCAAGGCTAACCACAAATCATTAACTCATTGGTCAAAAGAAAAAGATGAAGAAAGGAGACGAAGATAGAATGTACAAAATGGAAATTTAAATGACATAACCAAAACACATTGATCAAACATGAATGGAATCAACATCAATCAATGGTAAATAGAAGTGAAATGAAGATTAGAAGTCAAGAAAGGTCAAACATATTTTTGGTATTTTTTGGAATTAAAATAATACATAAAATAAAATGAACAAATAAAGATCAAACATCAAATCCAATTCAAATCAACTTGGATAAGTCCAATTGGATCATAATAAGTCTAACATGGTCAAACAAGGTTTGACAAATTTTCTCAACATTTTTTGAAAACATAAACTATTTTAAAACAATTAAAAATGAAGAAAAATAACATAATTGGACTAAAATCTCAAATAAATCTCAAATCAATTAAGAAATTGATGAGAATATTTTTCATAGATTTGTCATCATCCAAAGATGTTAAGAAAATATTTTTGGCATTTTTGAATATCAATAGGTATTTTAAATGAATTAAAAACAATCAGAAATGAAATAATTCACAAAAAATATTAAATGGAATCACAAAAATAATTAAAAATCATTTTATGAAACTAGAATTTAAGAGAAAAGTTTTGCAATTGGTCCCATATTTTTGTGATTCCAAATAAAGAAGTTATGAATTTTTGAAAATAAATGGAATAAAAGAAAATAAAACAGAAATTAATAAAAAGAGAAAAAACCATAGCGTTCAGATCCATCTCATTAATTGACGCGGACATCATCAACGGATCAGAGGCGCGCGCTTACCATGTACATGAGTCAAGCGCGTGGTACCATGAATTAAATGAAGTCAAACATAACAAGGGCCAGGATTAGATCTTGACCAATGGATCCAAGGGCTATGAAGTCAGCCACGTATGGACAGTGGTGGAAACCACCGTCTTCTCCGGTGAGAAGCCAGAATCCGGCCACCAGTTGCAGGTTTTGCAACTTCAACCAAAACTCACGATCCATACACCAAATTAAAGTTGGGGTGATGTACATCACCCTTGTAACCTTGGATTGTGCTCTAGATCTCTATGGAAAGAGAAATCAGAGATGGAAAATCCAGGTACTTGATCTGAAGTTCAACAATTCACAAAATTAAAGCCACCATTGGCTTGCCTCTCACATGAGAACTTCAGAAAACCAAACCAACACAAGCAATGCACAATATTCAGTAAGATTCAAAGCAAAACAGTTGAGGTATAAACCTTTTAGTCCAGCTTTTATGAGCTTGATCCAACCAATCCTTTGCTTGCAGCTTGATCTTGATGCTTGGTATGAGAGCTAGGCTTAGGAATTAGTATTGAAATTCAACTGATGTTGTTGAAAATCAAACTTGAAAAATGAAAGTGAAAATTCAAATTCCTTTGGTGAGAGGTTGGGAAATGAATTCAGCAGGGATTCAGGCGCCTTCAGGTTGAGATTTAAGTGAGGCAAGCATTCTATTTATAGCCACAACTACAAGGAAAGTGTGAGCAAACTCGTGTGCATGAACTTGGATCCTCCATGCATGGGCCTGTACAGGCGCATGTGAGGCCCAAAACCAATTGCAAATGAATGCTGAACATCAACCAAGTTGAATTGGACGTGCAGATTGCATGGTATTGGATTGTGCATGAAGATTTCACTTGGTTTCCATAAATGGTCACAAATATTCATCTTTTCGTAAGTTCTAATTGGAAAATTCAAACATAAGCATGTGAGTAATGGTTGGAAAGGCCTTGATATAAGGAACAAAAGATATGTTGAACAAAAATCCATTTGGAGTTTGGAAAATTGTGAAAACTGGCCATGAAGTTCAAGGTACAAAACAAGTATTTGAAAAATTTGCCAAAAATGACCAACTTCAAGCCCTTCTGTTTCAATGATGCAAGCCTCAAACGAGAAACCCTAAAACACCAAAGTTATAGATATTTTTAAGACAATCAATTTGGACTTAAATTTTGCATCATTTGTGTTTTTAATGAGAAAGTTATGGGCACTTGAAGTTGGACTTTTTCAAGATTCAATGGCTTTGGTCCAAAGTGACCTATAATGTTTTGTATTATCACATGTGTTTCTTTTAGGATTATGAAATTTTGTCCAACATAAATATTTAAGTAGACATCTTAAAATTTCCAATGCACTTGGTCTCACCTCAAAATCATAAAATATGAAGGAGTTAAGTTTAATCTTCTAGCTTTGCATATACATTTTGGGTTATTTTTGAATCTTTTCCCATTACCTTGGATAAATTAAAGTTCAATGGAGATATTTTGATTCATGAGCCAAGTCGAATAAATAACTTGATCTTTAATTCTTCACTGCGACAGGATCCACAAACGAGCTTTGAATCAAAGGATGCATAAGTTGATTGTACGTCATGGGAATTAGATCAAGAAGAGTATTCATTCTTTCCATGTTGTTGTGAGGCCAATGTTGGCTCTGATGTTGATACTGATATCCTCATCCCTGGGATCGCTGGTTTGAACAAGGAGTGATCTAGGGTTGCGGTTCTGGTGCTCTAGGAATTGTTGGTTACCCATACCAATAGTGTGGTACTAGAAACGATGACCGATGAGAATATGAGGGACTATAAGGTCTTACTGGTGCACAATGAGAATACTCGACATCTTTCATGACTGCATTAGTTGCATCCTCTTCTTCCTCTTCGGAACTACTAAGCGATTCACTATCGCTAGTCTGGCTACTCGATGCGCATTGGATTTTTCTGCTTTTGAGACCGCTCTCGATGCATTCTCCCACCACCACCAGGCCAGAGAGGTTTATTGACGTACTTCCTACCATCATTCTAAAGTATGGGCTTGGGCATATATCCCCTTTGTACTTTTCAAAGTTCGGTACTTTGAATTTCAGAGGTATAACCAGGCCTGACACAAAACACACGTTATCAAGTCTCAATGTGCTAAAGACTTCCACATCCCTCAATCATTTCTCCAAATCACTAATTTTTTTCTGTGACTTTAGTAACTTGAGAATGCTCCATTTTTGTCATCAGGTGGCCACCCTAAGAATTTGACACATTTTTTCTAAATTGAGGACCCCCTTCATAATATGAATAATGAGGTTCTTTTTCATAATGGGGACCTCATTAGATAACAGTATATGCAACGATAGACGTTTAATAGGAATGTCCACTTGTGGCAGAGGATTCTCAGGGGGAAGATCATATGTCGGGTTAGCCACCACAGTAGAACCCGATGTGGGATTAACATGCTTCACAACAACATGTTGAAGATTTATCTTTGACATAACTACCATGGCTTCTAACATTTGGTCCACTTGGCCTTTTAAGATGTCTATATTCCTTCTTATTTCCATTCGGTCCTGCTTCAAATTCTCTATCGCCCTTCACCAGCTACCACTGGTTCAATATGGGTATCGGGAAATTAGTGCTAGTTATGGATAAAGGGGGAATGAGTTTTTTTTTTCTTTGGAAGATGTTATGCATGCACGCTGATGGATGCAGATCCATGAAATTTTTGTTGCTTTTATGCAACATGGTTTCAAAGGTTCTGGTATGTGTGACAGACAAATATGATTGCTTTTAACACAGGGTTCTCACCAGGTATGATCTAGGGTTTACAAAAGATCCCAAAGTCATAGATCCACAAGAATGTTTGTCGCTTATGGAAAATACTTGATGGTCATCAACTCCTATAAATCAATCTATTATGGGTGAGGTTTTTGTACCAACCCTTATGAGGTATTATTAAACGTGAAAATTGGTAAACAATCGCTGATATTCCAAATTACAAATTTTGGTTACTTATAGGATCGATCAGATTGATCCTTGGACATGTGCTAATTGTTTTAAAGTAAATTCTAGTAAATATGAACACTTCGATAGTATCTATGGTAATGGTGATTAAAAACTCAGATAGTAAAAGACTAATACGAATTAAAGAAAAAGATTGTAAAAGAAATGATGATAACTAGCAGAAAAGAAAATGTTTGAAATAAAGAAGTATTAAGAATGTTTGAAATGAAGGATTATTTCTGGAAAAGTAAAGATAAATTATATTGCTTCAAAATAACTGACAATGGTGTAAATAAACGTACATTTCTTAATTTACGGTTCCTCTTCACACGGGGACTTGATAAATTCTACAAACTCTGTACACATTTTGACACACACTTATCCTAACACTAAGACCCTTTATTTATACTTAATCGAAATAACTGTTTCTAACGGCCTTTCAATCATGTCAAGACACATGGAACTTTGCCTGGATGTAGCTGTCCACTATACTCCACGTGTACCTTCAGCAGTTTCAGATAAGAAAAAAGTTACCTCCTTTATTTGAATTTTGAATCTCCAATCAAAATCGTCTTCAAAACATTTGAAGAAATATTTCTAAGTCCCAACTGCACACTGGCCCTTCTCACACAGGGACTTTCGACTGGATCTCCCTAATACCAGATTCAGTCGAAAACATCTTCACATGGGATTTCCATTTTGGTAATTCTAAAATGGGTGTCGAAATTATGAGCTAACAAAGTGCCCCCCCAAAAATGTTATTTTCGACAGATAGGAGAGAAATACATTTTTTGAGAACATGCTTCGACGCCTTGAACAACTTTGACATATTGCCAAATGTTCCAATGTTGCAAAAACTTTCAATTTATCCCAGTTGTTTGGTGACGTCGGAGTCATCATTACCTTTTTCCTAACCACATCTCTTCAGCCCACAACCGAATCTTTTCAATCATCGTGTTTCCTAGACTCTAGGAAATTGTGGGTTTAGACATTAATTACCACCTCTCCATCACACTATCCAAGGAAGACACGTGTCCCACTAACTTGTCAACCATCAATGTTGATTTGAAGCGTTTTTTCTCCCAATTCTGCTTATAAAATCCACCAACTTACCAATTTCACATTTTACGCTTTCTGAACTTTCAAACGCTCTAGCTATTCATCTTCAAACAATCTTCAACCAAAACCCAGATTATCATTTCCTCTTCAAACTTTCAACATAAATGGCAACCTCAAGCAAAACCCATAAAGAAGTGAGCATAACTATCAAGACCACAATTGTCAAATCAAAAGCTCCAAAGAAGATTTTGGAGTTTCCTCCTTTCACTACATTTCCTAATCCATTAACGGCGGATTATCAACAATATATCCCAGAACCCAAAATGGAGGAGCAACGCAAGATCTACGCTTCCCAAGTACTTATCCCTGTTTCTGTTTCTGGAAAAACTCATGCATTATCTGGGCCTTTAACTAATTTAGACACTGATTTTAGCAAACTCAAAGAATATTTCCCCTCTTACCATAAATGCAAACCCATAGGGCAAGCAAAAAAACCCATGGTTGAACTAATCGTTGCTGAAAACACAAACACTAATGAAACCATAGATTTTAGGTTCATGAACAACGTATTTAGAGTTTTTCATGTTACCCCTTCATTCAAAGACCCAACAAATTACTTAGAATGGTTAAAGAAAATAGAGAAAACAAAAGCCCAAAACTGGAAAGACATGGGAAGTTACGACCTGATCATGTTATCGAAGATAGGATTGGAGTATATTGTGTCCATGTTGGTATCTTCATTGTACTTCTGGGATAGTACACATTATACTTTCCACCTCCCATGTGGCATCGCTACACCAACACTTTTTGACTTAGCCGCTATCACAGGGCTAAAACCCACTTGACACACGTACGAACCTGAGATTGATTCTGAAGATACCATTGCCTTTTCGACCTCTCGAGCAGCGTATTCGACTCACATCGCAAATTATCATGACAAAGACACCAACAATGTCTCTGACGTGGAGCACATAGATTTCTTAGCTTTGTGGTTGTCTCATTCTGTATTCTGCTCGAAGTCTCTACAAGTTGCCAAAAAATACCTCACCCTTGCGAATTAGTTACATGATGGACATGATGTTTGCTTAAGTGAAATGATATTGGCAAGCCTCTATGAATCATTGAGTGATGGAGTCGCTCAATTGAAGAATTTGGATGAAAAAGGGATTCTCCTCCTCTCTGGTCCCTTTTGGTTATTACAACTCTGGCTAAATGCCACGTTCGAGGCAAGGTCATCGAATAAAAGCCTCGTTTATGAAGAAATTGAGGAAGTAAAAAACAGAAGGATCAAAGGCATTCGACTGACTCAACTGACTCCCAATGACGAAGGACAAACCCTTCGACCAACTTTCACGGGCTATATAATGATGTTCGCCAAGCGCCATGTTTTTACTTCGAGCATGGCCCCATTTGCTGCCAGAACGTATGGTCCATAATGGTTTACAAGGACTTTCCCATCTCCCTCCAAAATATGAGAGACATAATCTCTACTGTTTTAGGAAGGTTTTTTGACCCCTAGGATCGTAACCCTTCGATTTAACCCCTCGAAGGTTTAGGTTACTTTAATCTCCTATCAACTTAACCTTGTTGCTCGCAAATTTGGGTTAATTCAGGCTCTCCCAAAGTTCCTGTATGATAAAAAGGGTAGCCTCATTCTCTACAATGCTGTCCACAATGAAACCACCGCCCTCAAGTAGATAGCCATATATACTGGCAGGACCCAACTCACTCCTCTCAACTTCGAGCCTAACTTCCTTTGCACTCGAGACTTTGAGAGATGGTGGAAAAAATACTATATTGAAGAGTTCTATGATATCTCTTCCTTTATCCAACATTTTGATAAAGCTTTTCTTCTTGTGCAGGAAAAGACCAGAAAAGATACTTACACGCTTATCAAAGAAATCCAAGCTTTTCAAAATTACTTTGAAACTTCCTATAGGCTTGATAATCTTAGTCGAACCATCCGTGAAGCAGTTGTCATGCTCAAAGAAATGTTTTCAAAGAAAATGGAAACTCTAAAAGTTATTTCCTACGTTCATGTAGCGGTAAATTCATGATCGTCAAGCTATGGATAAGAAAGACATCAAATAACAAAAGTCGCCACTGCGCTTTTATTGTTTCTAAAGGAAAAGGGAAAAGTACGAACAAAACCCAAAAAAGTAAGAAGTTTTCAAATCAAAACTAATAAAATGCCAGAGATTATAGGTAAGGTGGTTGGTTACACAGAGGGAAGGTGTTAGCACCCAAAGTGTCCTAGGCACTCCTAGGGAGCCCTTTTTTGTGTGCATATGTGTTTTTGTACAAATGATGTTTGCAAACAAATAGAATCGAAGGATCAGAAAATAATTTGTAATTATATTTTTGTTTGACAAGACCTTCAGACTTGTGCCTACGTACCAACATAAAAATGAGGGATCAAAACCTCGTAGTTCGTGGTATCAATTTCAAAGTGAGTGCATTGCTTTTAACAAAATTAAGTTTGAAAGGCACAAGGGCCAAAAATGGTTTGAATGAGTTAGTTCTTTTTGGCTTTTGAAATTTTTAAGTCAAGTATAGTTAAGTCTATTTACAAGTTTGATTAAGAAAATGAGTTTGAAAATGCAATGGCATAAGGCCAGAGTTTCTAATTTGCAAAAGTGGTCAAAAGTTAAAAAGTCAAACACAAGAAAAAAAGATTTTTGAAAGGATGGAGAGATTTTGAAATTAAAGAAGCGGGGAGGAGATGAAGAGACTAATCCTAAGCAAAAATTTAAAATTTGAGAGTTGAAAAGATCTGACTAATAGGCTGCAATCCAATAGACAAGAATGTCATATAGAAAGCCAAATTCCCTTGGACTTTTATAATCAAGCAACAAACAATGCACAAAATATCAACTTGAAGAGAAAGGCATCAAATAAAGATAGTCACATCCAAGCTTAGCAACTCCATGATCTTCTTCAAAGTTTCCCATGCATCAGATGAATTCCAAGATGGCACAAATCACAGGTTTAAAATAACAGCTTCATAATGATCATGTTACAAATGAACTCAAATGGATCTTCAATGATGTATCAGATGAAGTTTCAAAATCACAAGCACTTAGTTGACATTGCACAAGTCCTTTGCATAGGGAGTGTTGCATAAATTCTAAGTCCAATTGTCTCAGATCAAACCAACAGTCCACACAAGATATTTTTTAGGGTTTTTGTTCTTGTTATGTACATTAATGGTCAAAGACCATACAAACAAACACAAGCATACATAAATAAAATATATCACAAAATATGGTCCAAGTGGACAAAGTGAAAATGACATTAACATAAACAATTAGAATGGTATGAATAATGGCAAATGAATAAGACTTAAAAATTAAATTGCATTGAAAGTAAAGGACTTGGAAATAAATGTTAGTTGTTAATGAGTTAGAAGTTAGTATTGCTTTTGCTTTGCTTTTGTTTAAGTCATTCTTTGGAGAACACTCAACCCGCTTATCACAAGCATGGATCCTTGAACCAAGACATCTTCCAAAGTAAGGAAAAAAGGCCAAGTTTCCATACAATACCATGAAAGAGGGGAGACTTACAATCTCACTAATTAGAATGCTATGCCTTTGTGTCAAAATTTAGCGTTATGTTAAGCAATCGTAGTTGGACTTACGTATAAGTCACAACTATTTGAGGTCGGGAAATAGAATTTTGGTGTTAATGCATGTTAGAGACATAGTATGATGAATTGTGCTCATGAAACATACCTCACAGAAAAAGAATATGCAAAGCGGGGAACCTAATCTCATCCATACTTATGTTGATTTTGCAATCAACTAGCCTTAGGTTATTGAGATATCATAGGTCCATGACATGAATGCATAAAGAAAGGGAATGAGATGAAGAGGGAGGGGAAATAGATCAAACTCAAATTGGACAAAGGAGGACTGTTACCAAGTTAAGATCATTCATTCATTTTGGGAGATGAAATGTACATTCCATTAATCCCATAAATCTAATGATCTTAACCTAACAAAGTCAATCAACCTTGACCAAGACCCAACAACACAAGTTAAAGTCACAAAGTCAATTAAAATGATTCTATACAATTAATTTGGCATTTAAACAATTAAAACTATTAAAAATAATTCATTAAATTAAATATGGTTGGTCAATTTCCTAAAACCTCATCAAAACACCAAAGAAATGGCCATGAGATTTATCATAGGTAAAACAAGGTCAAAGGACCTTGGAGAAAAAATTTCAGAATTTTTGGAAACTTAAAAGTATTTTTAAACAATTAAAAATATTCACAAAATCAATTAAATCATGAAAAAATATTAATAATGATCCAAAAAATAATTTAAATTTAGAAAATGAAAAAGGATTTTATTTGAAATTTTTTGGTGAAACTCTAATATTTTTTGGATCAGTATTAAAATTAATATGAATTAATGAAAATCAAAGGAATGAAAAATAAAATCAGATAATCAAAAAAACGTGGACCACTTGATCTTCCTCATTAATTGAGGTGGCAGATCAAGTGGTGGAGCGCGCGCGTTCCATTATGCGCTTAAGTCAAACGTCCACACGCTTGGTAATCACAATGTACGCTCCTAATTAAAACATTTCAAACTCATCTAATGGCTCTTAACGCTTCCAACGCATTGCCAGAGCCAAAGGTCGGTCATCTTCTCCGATGACCTTGGCTGGACTGGTTTAGTCATCACCATATCATAAATAAAAAAAGAGGACATGATCTTAAAGATAAAATTGCGTAGATCACGAATATCGCCTCAATTTTAACTAACTCCAAATATATATAGAGATACGTGGAGTTGAATTTTGAGGTGTGTCAACTGAGTTGCTTCGATTTGACCTCTAAGCAACTCAATCTTCTTGCCTACATTGGTGGGACTTCAGGCAATCAAGGATCCAAGAGAATTGATGAGTATTAAGAGAGAATCCAAGAGAAGGTAAATCTGGAAAATTACCTTCAATGCTGTGCAGAAATGGATCTCTCTTGCTTCAATTCGTGCTTGATCTTGTTTATGGAGCTTGTGGAAGTGGCTTAAGAACAATGCAAAGCTTTGGATCCTGGAATATTTGAATCTCCAAACAATGAGATTCAAACTCAAATTTCAAATGAAATTTCTCAGGTTTTCCTTAGAATTGAGAGGGTTTGGAAGGTTGGGGCCAAAGCTGGCGCGCAAGGTCCTTTGAATTGATGCAGGGGATCTCTATTTATATCCATGAGAAGTGTTATTTTCACACTTGAAAAATTCTCCAAATTTGGTAATGCAATGCACATGCTTGCATGTGCGTGTGCAGGCCCATGAAGCAATCCCTCTAGGTCCATAATCAACTGAAATAAGGTCTGCATGAAGCTCGAATGGCAAGGCAAAGTTGTTTGAATATTTGAAGCTTTAATTTTTCCAAATGATACATGTATGTTTACACCATGAACAAACCTATCAAACTTAATCCAAAATGAATGAATTAGGACTATTTGGAAATCTTAGATCAATAGGAACAACTCTTATGTTGAACACTTTTCCATTTTGAACTTGTATCATGATGCATTTTGAGGTGGAAGTTTGGAAATTTCAACATGTTAACATATTTTCTATGTGTCAAGTCACATATTCAATTATTCCACCTTGCTTAACTTTTTATGTGAGCTCCAAATGAGAAAAGTGTCTTTATAAAAGGTTTATCTCTTTCAAAGACATTCAAAATGGTCACCAATTTGACATTATTTGGATTTAGAATTAGTGAGTTATGCATTTTTGAAGTTGAGGAAAATCACTTGTTCAATGGTATTGGTCCAAAATGACCTATAATGTATCCTCATATCACATGCTTATAAAAGTTGATTTAGATTTTACTCCAAACATAAAAGTTGATGTAGACCTATTTAATTTTATTTTGCAAATTGGAAATCTTTCATCTCATAAAAATTGAGAAAGTTATGGCCTTGGAAAGTTTACTTTCAAATTAGGGTTTAGACAAAATGACTTTTAATGTTTCAACATAGAAAATGACTTCCCAAGCAAACTTAGCTCTAGACCTTAACATGAAAGTTGTTTGGAATGTCATTTAAAGTAACTTTTCTCTTGGAATTATTTGCATATGATGAAAATTGTAGGAGATAGGGTCTAGGGAGACCCAGTTTTGATAAGATGAATTCATCTGGTCAACCACCATTAACCAACTTGCTAACTTGCAATTCTCTTGACTTTTTAGGCTCATGGTAGATCATATATGCATAATATGGTGGACTTTGAAGTTTCCCTTGAGAAATTTGATCAATTGATGAAGAAGTCTGTTGAAGAATTTACTCAAGATACCCAGATGAAATAGGGTTTCCAAGACAAATCAACTCCAAACTCTTGAAGAATACTTGATCAAAATAATATATAGAGATCATTGGGACTCATATATGATGCTTAGTTCTTGTGGATCATTCCTTGATTTTTCTCTTAGGAATGAGGGTCTTCAACCCTAGATGTGAACTTGATAGATCAAGGTGATCATGCCCTACCTACAAAAGATTTAGGCAAATGCAAAGACATTTTTTTTGGTATTTTGGTTAGTAAATGATAAAATAACAAGTATGATATAATCACATGATGCTTGGTGATCTCTCCCAAAAAAACCCAATGAAAGAGGGGTAAAGAGAATGCCAAGGTATGATCCCAATGCTAATGTATGTGATGATATGGCATAAGGGATCTTAGGGTCAAAATTAGGGTCTTACAGCTGCCCCTATTTAAGAACGTTCTAACTGAGGAGGTGAAGGTTAAAATCTTCGCTTGACCCAGTAGAGCGGGCTTAAATAACAACATATAGAAACAAATTTTGGTCCTTAAGAGACCTTGTGATGCTTGTGATATGAATGTAAAATAAAATTCCCTATGGGGAAATGTTGCCACAAAGGAAAAGAAATCAGAGAAACCGAAGGTCCGCAAGAGCATAATGCATTCCATAAGGAAAACTCACTGGGGAGACAGAGACTCTGAGGGGATAAGACGGTTGTGCGTAGGCCAGGCTACGACTTAAAATTTCTTTGGGACTAGAGGAATTCCATAAAAATGGAAAGACTCATCCGGGGAAATAAAAGAACACTTGCAGGGGAAACAAATAGATCAGAATAAAACTGAAGTACTCAACTCAACTGGGGAAGAAATAAACTTCAACATAGGAGGAACAGAAATCTATTATCCAATATCTGTTACTTGGTAAGGAGATAATAAAGATATGACAGAGCGGACACCCGTCATTGGTTAAGATGAACATATCAAGGATGACTCACTGTGGGCCTCCAGAAGGGTGTATTCATTACCGGTTACTGGGTAAAAATAGACTTGCTGGGGAAAAACTGCAGAAATAGGATTTACAACTACCAATTACTGGGCAGAAGACCGAAGGGCGAGAATATTTGTCACTTATTAAAGTGAACATATCAAGGATAGACTCAAAGGAAAGAAAATCTGTCATCGGTTAAGATGAACATATCAAGGATAAACTTTCCTGGGGATGCTAAGGAGGATATCTGTCATCGGTTAGGATGAACATATCAAGGATAAACATCCTGAACAAAAGAATGGGAATTACATCTATCGAATGTTGGATAGAATACCAACAAAGAGAATATCCGTCACCGGTTAGGATGAACATATCAAGGATAGACTCCGAGGAGAGAAATAATAGGGATTACATCTACCAATTACTGGATAAAATACCACAAAGAGGATATTCGTCACCAATTAAAGTGATCATATCAAGGATAAGCTCTGCAACAGGGAGAAAATTAGGATTTACAACTACCGGTTACTGGGCAAAAGACCGCAAAGAGAAGAAAATCCGTCATCGGTTAAGATGTAGGGATTACAACAACCTTTTTACTGGGTAGAATGCCATCAAAGAGAATATCCTTCACCCGTTAAGATGAACACATCAAGGATAAACTCAGAACACGGGAAGAAGATATCCATCATCGGTTAGGATGAACATATCAAGGATATACTTCCTGGGGACACATGAAAAAATGAATCCGCTAGGGAGAAAAAAAAGGGTTACTTTTGCCGGGTATTGGGCAAGAAGTAACAACTGCAAACTAAGAAGAATATTACCAGTTACTGGGTAATAAACTCTCAGGGAACTCAAAGCATCTATCTAGGCAAGATCTAGAAAGAAACGGTCAATCAAGACTCAACCCAATAAGGATATAACTCAAGGGGAGTGGTTCCATCCAAATGATCAACTAGGGAGGAAGCTGAAACAAAAATCATCCACGGGGAAGTAACTCAGTGGGGAAAGGAGAAAGGTTAAAGTCTTTCTTCTTGAGGGGCTGACATTCTACTATTGAAGGAGGACATACACCAAACTTGTATGGGAATAAAGTACCACCATAACAGAGAATTAAAATCACAAGAATGAATCAACAAGTGTGATGATGCAAATGATGAAATTATATGAATGTATATGTATATGTATATGCATATATGATGATTATGCTGACAAAACGATCGTAAAGGATACAAAGGTGTCGCAAATTTGAATCATCAATACAATTCTCGGTCATTCCACAAAAGAGTGAGATAATTGCTGGAGAGAAGAGAGATCAACATCCTAAAAGCTCAATCATAGTTGGGGAAGAAGGAGATTTACTAAGGAAAACCGTTATCCAGTCTGCAGGGAATTTTAGGGCAACACCATATCAAATGGGAGACAACCATGCAAAGGATAAACACAAATAGCTGCTCAGAAACCAGGAGGAAACTATGACTGGGAGCGAATATGATGGCGATTGATAAGGAAACCGAAGTTTCTGTTGCAACCATACGAACTGCAGAGGAAAACTGTTCTTACTCCGCTGGAGACCCAAATCGGCTGGGGAATAAACACTCCGCAGGGGACTAATCAACCAACTCATCTGGCTACCACACAGGGGAATGGAGAACAAAAATCGTCCGGAGAAATCAACAAACACTGAGTGCTGAATAATGTTGTCGGGGATGAAAGAAAAATGCGCCTACTTCTTTGGGGAGAACCAAATAATGATCCACAATTAGGGCTTACTGCTTTCGAACCACTGTTGATATTCCTTTAAAATGAAATTGATTGCTTAAAATTCATGCTTTTATATGTTTAAGACAAATGATTTTGGTTTAAAAAATTTAATTTCAAAAATGATCATATTAAAAATTTAAATCTATTTGGCTGAAATAAATAAGAGTAGAAATAATTGGATAAAGCTCAACTTTATTTAATGGAATGGTAGCCTGTAAATGATAAGAATGTATAGATCTTTACAAAGTTGAAAATGGTAATTTACATGGAAACGGGGTACATTGAATACAATGATCACTAATCCTTCTACCAACTCTTGATTTTCACTGTGCTCTTGGCGGCTGTTGGGGACAATGAATCGACATCGACCATTGTGCTCAAGAACAACTTCAAAACTGAAGATCAACAGGATACAGTTACTTGCCATAATCCCTTATTTTTTGCATAAATTTCCCCAAGGTGGGGTACTTAACTTATCAGGATAATTCTTTCTGTTTTATGTCTCTAACTTTTGCCTGAATCGCCCTTTCGGGTTTCAATCCACCGAGACGCTCCTTTTTGCCTAAGTCGCCCTTTCGGGGTTTCAACTTAGCGAGTTGTTCTTTTCTTTTTTAGGCGAAGTATTTCTTGATTGAATCTGCATTCATAGGACGAGTGAACTCTTCACCACCCATAGTTGTAAGAATCAAAGCACCGCCTGAAAAGGCTCTCTTGACATTATATGGGCCTTCATAATTAGGAGTCCATTTTCCCCTAGAATCTGGTTTGAAAGATAGAATCTTCTTGAGCACAAGGTCACCTTTTCTGAACACACGAGGTCTGACTTTCTTATCAAAAGGTTTCTTCATTCTTTGCTGATATAACTGACCATGACACATGAAAGTCAATCTCTTCTCTTCAATCAAACTCAGCTGATCAAATCTGGTTTGACACCATTTAGCCACAGTCGACTTGGCTTCCATGAGCACACGCAGTGATGGGATCTCAACCTCTACTGGGAGCACAACTTCCATGCCATAAACAAGTGACAAAAGGAGTTGCCCCTGTTGAAGTGCGGATGGATGTACGATACCCGTGCAAAGCAAATGGGAGCATTTCATGCCAATCCTTATATGTTACAACCATCTTTTGAATAATCTTCTTGATGTTCTTGTTTGCAGCTTCAACAGCCCCATTCATCTTAGGTGTGTATGGAGAAGAATTATGATGTGTGATCTTGAAGTATTTGCAAAGAGCCTCTGCCATATTATTATTCAATTTTGATCCATTATCAGTAATGATCTTACTTGGCACACCATAACGACATATGATCTGATTCTTGATAAACCTTACAACAACTTTCTTGGTTACATTTGCATACGATGTCGCTTCAACCCATTTTGTGAATTAGTCAATAGCCATCAGAATGAAACGATGTACGTTCGAAGCTTTGGGCTCAATCATGCCAATCATATCAATTCCTCGCATGGATAAGGGCCATGGGGAAGAAATGACGTTTAATAGTGTCGGAGGAACATGAATCTTATCCACATATATTTGACACTTGTGACATTTCTTTACAAACTTGCAACAGTCATATTCCATTGTCAGCCAATAGTAACTTGCTCTCAACTTCTTTTTAGCCATAGCATGTCCATTGGAATGAATACCAAAGGAACCTTCATGGATTTCAGCCATCAATAAGTCTGCTTCATGTCTATCCACGCATCTAAACAAAACCATATCAAAGTTTCTCTTTTAAAGCACATCACCATTCAGGTAGAAATTGCCGGGTAATCTTCTCAAAGTCTTTTTATCTTTCAAAGATGCCCTAGGTGGGTAAATTTGACTTTGGAGGAAACACTTGATATCATAATACCACGGCTTTTCATCTTTGATCTCTTCAACAACAAATATATGAGCTGGCTTATCAAGATGCATCACAGTCAGATTGGGAACTTCATTCCAATATTTCATTATAATCATTGAAGCCAACGTTGCAAGAGCATCTGCCATCCGGTTTTCATCTCGAGGGATATGATGAAACTCAAACTTTGTAAATAAAGTTGAAACCCTCCTAGCATAATCTCTATATGGTATCCAACCGGGTTGATTCGTCTCCCATTCACCTTTGATCTGGTTCACGACCAAAGCCGAGTCTCCATAGACGTCCAAATATTTGATTCTAAGATCAATGGCCTCTTCAAGTCCCATAATGCAAGACTCATATTCTTCCATATTATTTGTACACTTGAAAGTCAATCTAGCTGTAAATGGAAAATGCGTGCCTTGAGGAGTAATAATCACTGCCCCAATGCCATTACCATATTGATTAACAACTCCATCAAATACCATGCCCCAAAGGGAACCAGGTTCTGGCCCTTCTTCAAGCAATGGTTCATCACAATCTTTCATTTTCAAGTACAAGATCTCTTCATCGGGAAAATCATACAACACTGACTCGTAATCTTCAATCGGTTGGTGAGACAAATGGTCATCCAAGACACTACCTTTGATTGCTTTCTGAGATCGGTATTCAATATCATACTCTGACAACAACATCTGCCAACAGGCAATCCTCCCAATTAAAGCAGGCTTCTCAAATATATACTTGATTGGATCCATTTTAGATATCAACCAAGTTGTATGATTCAACATATATTGTCGTAGACACTTAGCAACCCAAGCCAATGCGCAACAAGTCTTCTCTAGCATAGAATACCGATTCTCACACTCGGTGAACTTCTTACTGAGGTAGTAAATTGCAAATTCTTTATTTCCAGTCTCATCTTGCTGACCAAGAACACAACCCATACTCTCTTCAAGCATAGTCAAATACATGATCAATGGTCTTCCTTCAACAGGTGGAGACAAAATCGAAGGCTCAAGAAGATATTCTTTGATACTGTCAAAAGCTTTCTGGATATCTTCGGTCCAATCACAAGACTGATCTTTCAGAAGAAGATTGAATATATGCGCACATGTGGCAGTCATGTGTGAAATGAATCTTGAGATATAATTCAAGCGGTCGAGAAAACCTTTGACTTGCTTCTCAGTCTTGGGCGCATGCATCTCTTGTATTGCTTTGACCTTGGTAGGATCAACTTCAATACCCTTCTCGCTGACAATAAATCCCAACAACTTACCAGAACGAACACCAAATGAACACTTATTGAGATTCAAACGGAGTTTATACTTTCTCAAATGCTGGAATAGCTTCAACAAATGCTCAACATGTTCTTCTTTGAAATTCTGGTATCAGATATGAGATGTTGAAGGTAATGTCACGACACTAATATCTGAACAATATAAACAGGATAAAAGATAAAGAACAGTAATACAAGTGACACAAGCAATTGTTAACCCAGTTCGATGCAAACTCACCTATGTTTGGGGGCTACCAAGCCAGGAAGGAAATCCACTAAACAGAATTAGTTCAAAGACTCTCAGTAAACAACTTCAAGTTACAATCTTTTCACCTAATCTCTACCCGTGTGACTTCTATCTAAGAACTCCTAGATACGAGATCCTACTCACTCCCCCTCGATCACAGCAGTGATGTAAAACAAGTATTACAATGAAAAGAAGACACTATTCAAGAACACATACTTGATCTTGCTTAAAAGCTTTAACCAAGTAAACACACACTCATGCTTCAAAGCTTAGAGTGGACAAATTACAACTCAAAAGTCAGTCCAATTCAATCATCTATGGATGAATGAATGGCTCACAATACATACGACCACACAAGACTAAAACCCTTATTCTCTCTCAATATTTCATTCATTATTTCTTGTGTGTAAAATCAGGTTTTCCATGCCCTATTTATAGAATCGTTTGGCTGGGCTTGGACATCATAAAACCCTAAAACTATTTTCCATTCATATCTTCTCATGACAGCTGATTATATCTCGTTGGAAAATAAGTCAATCTGGTTGTAATTACTGATTGAATGGCGCGTTCAATCATCACATCAATCACACAGAGATTAGCATAAAAAATGCAATCACACAATACATAACATTCAGACTGAATGTTCTGTATACAGATGTCATGATATCGGGTCTGACATCTTAGTAAAATCCTGCATATTCACATTTTAAAGACCCTGCAGGACAACACTTGTGATAACTTGTGAACACTCTAGGTTTTACCAAAATTGCTGCCAACACACAGAACCAACAAACTCCCCTTTGGAAAATTTTGGCTAAAACATACATCACACCATTTGTTTACAAGAGAATAATCACATCAGCAGTTTAGTAGCAGAAGTATTAAAACAGACATTACTAGCTAAAATAGCAACTAGTAAATACATATTAAACACACATGCGCTTGTGCTCCTTCTCCCCCTCAGTCTGCTCAACACAGACATCTCCTTCAACAACATTGTAAACACACATCCTCATCTAACATCTCCTTCAACAACACCTGTACTAAACAAATTATCTCTAAACAGATTATCTCCAACATACATCATCTTCAATATCATCTATTTATAGCATAGCTACTTCTGTCATCTGTTACTTTAGCTACAGCTCCTTTAGCTACTTCTCCCCCTTTTTAGCCAAAAGAGACCAAAGAGACCAATGAGACAAAATAAATGTCTATTAGTCAAACAGAATGTCACATAGAATGTCAAAACATATTGTTAGGTGTTACAGAACCACAAACATACACAGCTTAACAAGCTGAGATAAAAATCCAGAGAAATAAAAAAGAACCCAGAAAAAATACATCAAGGCATCAAAACAAGATTGCCAAAAGAGCCACCATCTGAACATCCAGAACAGCACACCATCAGAACAGTGGGGGACAACTTCAACAAAAATTAGTCAGAGGAGCTTGCATCTTCATCAGCTTCATAACCAAAACTACCACTTGATTCATCTTGAGATTCAAACCTCTCACTAGAGGTTTGGGCTTCTGTTTCCTTGGCATTATCTCTATCACCTTGCTCTAAGCTTTCAATCAGAGCCTCCAAATCTTCTTTCCTGGCTTTAGATAGCCTTATCCCAGTCTCCAATTCCTTACAAGTTTCTTTCAGCTCAGAAATAAGACCACCCTGAGAGGCTGGCTTCTTCACAGCAGATGTCATGACAATGTCATTGACATGACTACGTTCAAATAATTTGTAATGAATTGACAGAGGAGGTTTCCTTCTACTAGGAAGATCATTTGTGCTCAGAATTCCAGGTTGCTGGCTCAGGATGATCCCACAAATCATTGAGGGAAAAGCTATGGGCAACTTCACTGCATTTGTAGAAGCATGTTTGACAATTTTTTCAAACATGAATCTACCATAATCAAAATTTAGCTTGGTTCCAACAACAAATATGAACCTTCCAAGAGCATTTGAGATTGTAGAGATGTGATTGGTTGGTACCCGATTTGCTGACCCCATCTTGTGCAAGATAACATATTTCACAGTTAGCTTTCCAGCAGGGAGATGCTTCTTGCTAGGCCAATCCTTTACCTGTCTAGCAGTTATTTCTCTACAGATCTCATTGTCTGTGGCTTCTAGTTCATATGCACCTTTTGTTCCTCTTCCTAGAAACTTGTTAATCACAATTGGAGAAAAATTGACACACATCCCTCTAACAAACACATTACAAAACTCTTTGTTGTTTTTATCAGCAATGTCCTCAGGGATGTTCACCACAAATTCTTTCACCAGTCCTTCATAATACTGAGTTAACCCTGCAACAGTTTTCATTAGTCCAACAGTTTTAATCAGGTCCATGACCTCTTTAACCTCCACAGCATCCTTGCCTAGATCTCTTTCCACAACCACTCTTCTTTGGATTACAAACTTCCATTTTGCTGCTCCATCTTCAAGATGGAAGGAAATATTATCCAAGTGTACAACAACAACTTTTGCAGGGGATTTCCTAATAGTTATCCTCTTGACAGGAGAGATGTCAGGGACATCTTCTTCAACATCTTCATCTGAGTCAGAACTTCTCTTACTTTTCTCTTCTTCGCCTCCACTTTTCTCCAAGACTTTGAGGGGCCTACAACAGTAACCTTCTTAGCAGTTTTGGTTGTCATCATCTCAGCCACAGACCTACCCTTTCAGGTCTTCATCCTCTTAGCCACATTAGGTTTCAAGTGATGAAGCAAGCTATCATCTTCATCATCTGAACTCTCATCTTCTAGGTCAATCACCTTCTTTGTAGAATCATGCTTCTTAGACTGTGAAGCATTGGCAGTAGGTGATGCCACATATTTCTTACTAGACAAAGTTTTCCCTAAGGAGCATAATCCTTCAACAACTATATCTTTTTTAGACCTAGAGAAATCATCCTCCTTCTCATTGTGAGGTCCAACCTCGGGAGAGGGGTCCCTTCTTGAGAGAGGAGTAGAAACTCCCTTTACAGAGTGTCCTTCATTGAGGATCCTCGTGACAAGATTTCTAATGACACGATCAGTGTGATGCATGTTGTCCTTAGAACTAGGAGTATAAGTAGAGCTGGAGGGGATATTGAAACTGTTACCTTGAGTAGGGTATGTAGTGGAGGATGAACCAGGAGCATCGCCTGGAATGGAAGACAGGGGAATCACGTCCAAAATATCTTCATTAATAAAGTCCATAGAGGGCGTTCTAGCTTTGTGCACAGGTTTGGTAGTTTTAGAACCAGATGGTGAAGGATGTTATGACATCTTATTGTTCTTGTGGAAAGGTTTATATTGCCCTAGCAGAGAAGGTTGATGAAGTTGAAGGAAGGTGGAAATGGTTGAGTAGAGGTTGCGTGTGAGAAGGCTATAGATGGAAGTTCCAATACTAGGTGATGATTTACCATAAATGGGGCACTTTATTTTAAGTGGGCAGACAATATTTTTATTACCTTTTCCACTCCAAATTAATTGCTATAAATTCTCATAGATACAAATCCCTAATTTCCCTCTTAGACATTCAAATTTATTAGCATCCAAAGCCTTTGTAAATATATCAGCTAACTGCATTTCAGTAGCAACATGCTCTAGGGCTATGATTTTCTCTTCCACTAGTTCTCTAATAAAATGATGACGAATATCAATGTGTTTTGTCCTGCTGTGCTGAATAGGATTCTTAGAAATATTTATAGCACTCAGGTTGTCATAGTACAATATCATGACATCTTGCGTGATATTGTATTCAGTCAGCATCTGTTTCATCCAAACCAGTTGAGAACAACTACTTCCAGCTGCTATGTATTTAGCTTCAGCAGTGGATAGAGACACACAATTTTGTTTCTTACTAAACCATAATATTAAGTTGTTCCCCGAGAAGAGACATACTCCTGATGTGCTCTTCCTATCATCAGCACTTCCAGCCCAGTCAGCATAGATCCAGATCCATGAGTGTACAACATCCCATAGTCACTGGTGCCATTGACATATTTCAGTATCCTTTTCACTTGGTTTATGTGACTGACTTTTGGTTCAGCTTGATATCTAGCACAAACACCTACAACAAAAGCAATGTCAGGTCTGCTTGCTGTGAGATATAGCAGACTCCCTATCATGCTTCTGTAGAGACTTTGATCTACACAAACACCATTTTCATCTTTGGAGACTTTCAGATGAGTAGGAGCAGGTGTCCTTTTATGAGTTGCATTCTCCATGCCAAACTTCTTAACGATGTTCTTGGCATATTTGCTTTGAGATAGAAAGATAGAATCTTCCATCTGATTGACTTGTAGCCCAAGAAAATAGGTCAGCTCTCCAACAAGGCTCATTTCAAATTCAGACTGCATTTAATTTTGGGTCTCCTATAATGAGATCTTTAGGATGATCCTTCTGAATTCTGATAGAGGGTCCCTTATTAATTTTGTCAGCTTCAGGTTCAGCTTGAGTGAGTTCACTCTCATTACTTTTGTCTGGGAAATCCGCTGGGGCATCATTTTGAGATGTCTCAACATCGTTTGTGACATCAGTCTGTTGATCATCAACCACAACATTGATAGATTCCATCATTACTTTTGTTATGGAATTAAAGACTCTAAATGCCCTGCTGTTTGTTGAGTAGCCCAGAATATTCCTTCATCACTCTTGGGATCCATCTTCCTTCTTTGTTCACGATCAGTCAAGATATAACATTTGCTACCAAACACATGGAAGTATTTGACAGTAGGTCTTCTTCCTTTCCAGACTTCATATAAAGTAGTAGGAGTCCCTTTCTTCAAGGTTACTCTGTTGTGAACATAGCAGGTTGTGTTCATAGCTTCAGCCCAGAAGTGGTAGGGCAATTTCTTAGCATGAATCATAGCTCTGGTAGATTCTTGGAGAGTTCTTTTTTTCCTTTCTACCACACCATTTTGCTGAGGGGTAATGGGAGATGAGAACTCATGACTAATTCCTTCAGATGCACATAATCTAGTAAATTTGTTCTCAAATTCTTTCCCATGATCACTTGTGATTCTTATAACCTGACTTTCTTTTGCTCTTTGAAGTCTTAGGCAAAGATCTTTGAATACCTCAAATACATCAGATTTTTCCCTTATAAAATTGACCCATGTGTATCTGGAGAAGTCATCCACCACCACATAAGCATACTCTTTCCCACCAAGACTTTCCACCTGCATAGGTCCCATCAAGTCCACATGAAGAAGTTCCAGCACTCTGGAAGTGGTGTCATGTCTGAGCTTCTGATGTGACATCTTTGTCTTTTTTCCAATCTGACACTCCCCACAAACTCTTCCTTCATCAATCTTTAAATTTGGGATTCCTCTGACAGCTTCAACAAATATAATCCTCTTCATTCCTTTAAGATGCAGATGGCCCAATTTTTGATGCCATATCTTCACTTCTTCTTCTTTGGCTAGACTACACATTGATGAATAACCAGTTTCTTGAGAACTCCAGATATAGCAGTTCTCCTTAGACCTGACTCCTTTCATGACCACTTCATTTTCTTTATTAGTAATCAGACATTCAGTTTTTGTGAAGTTTACATTTAGACCTTGGTCACATAGTTGACTGATGCTGATTAGGTTTGCAGTCAGTCCTTTAACAAGTAGGACATTGTCAAGGTTAGGGACTCCAAGGTAGTTTAGCTTTCCAATCCCCTTGATTTCACCCTTTGCTCCATCACCAAAGCTTACATAGCTGGTGGCATAAGGATGAAGATCAATTAGCAGGTTTTTGCTTCTAGTCATGTATCTGGAGCATCCACTGTCAAAATACCAGTCTTCTTTGGCTGAAAATCTGAAGGAAGTGTGAGCTATCAGGTTAGTAACACCGGTCCTAGGAACCCATTGTTTTTTGTTGACATGGATGTGATGTTTGGGTCTAGGTTGATGATAAGAAGGACTAGGATAGCCATACAACTTATAGCAGAATGGTTTTATATGGCCAAATTTTCCACAGTAATGAAAACTCCATCTTTGGTGTTTTCCTTTATGTTGTCTTCCCTTATGATGTTGTAACACATGATGTGACATCTTTGGTTTGCTACCAGTGTGACTACACTCAGGTTTGGATTCATTGAACCCAAGGCCAGACTTGTCTCCTGCAATTTTTCCAGTCTGAAGAATTTTGTCTAGGGTGTCAGATCCATTGTTTAGCATTCTGACATACTTTGTCATCTCATCCAGTTTGGAGTTTAAGAACACTGCTTCAGTCTTCAACTTAGAGATGGTTTCCAAGTGTTATGTCTTCTCATTCTTCAGTTGTGTTATCACTTTCTTCTGACTTTCCACTTGTTGACACACTTCTTCACTTCTGTGACACAACTTTCTGTAGGTAATGGCTAACTCATCAAAGGTTACTTCATCATCACTTGAGTCTTCATCAGAACCCCATCTTCTAGTCAAGGCAGTCACAAGATTTGCAGACTCTCCTTCTGTTTTACTTTCATCAGACAAAGTAGCAGCAAGACTCTTCTTCTGTTTCTTGAGGTAGGTCCCACATTCAGCTCTAATGTGTCCATACCCATCACATTCATGGCACTGAACTCCTTTTCCTTCTTTGGACTTTTCATCAGATCTCGTTCTTCTTCCAGCATTATTGGACCTACTGATGTTAGATGAGATGTTCTTGACATTAGACTTAGACCTTACATTCATCTTTTTCATAAGTTTGTTGAACTGTCTTCCTAGTAATGCTACATTATTTGCCAGATCTTCATCAGTATCTTGACCACTTTCTTCCTCTTTCTCTTCAGTGTTTGACATGAAGGCTATGCTTTTGACTTTCTTTTCAGATCCATCACACATTCCCAACTCAAATGTTTGGAGGGATCTAATTATCTCATCCACTCTCATATTGCAAATGTCTTGAGACTCTTCTATGGCTGTCACTTTCATGACAAATCTCTTAGGAAGTGACCTGAGTATTTTCCTCACTAGTTTTTCATCTGACATCTTCTCACCCAGGGCTCCTGAGGCATTAGCAATTTCAAGGATATTCGTATGAGGTTCATGAATATTTTCATCTTCTTTCATCCTCAAATTTTCAAACTTGGTAGTGAGCAGCTGCAGTCTAGACATCTTCACTCTAGAGGTGCCTTCATGAGTGGTTTTGAAAATATTCCAAGCATCTTTAGCCACCTCACAGTTTTTCACCAATCTGAAGATGTTCTTATCAACCCCATTGAATATAACATTCAATGCTTTAGAGTTCCCAAGGGCTAGATCATCCTCTTCCTTGGTCCATTGTTCCTCAGCCTTCTTATCAGTTGTAGCTTCTCATTCCTTAGTAATAACTGGATGTTCTCAGCCTGTTAAAACAGCCTTCCAAGCCTTATTATTCAAATATTTGAGGAAGGCTACCATTCGAGGTTTCCAGTAGTCATAGTTGGATCCATCCAGAATAGGTGGTCTGTGAACAGATCCTCCGTCTCTATCCATAGTACCAGAAAGTAACATCCCTAGATCTCACCTAGAACCAGAGCAGGATGCATGCTCTGATACCAATTGAAATTCTGGTATCAGATATGATATGTCGAAGGTAATGTCTATCGCAACCTGAAAAAATACAGTGTGCGAAAAAACAACCGGCGAAAGAAAATGACAGAAGAGTCGCCACCGTGCGTTATTTATCCCAAAGGATGGAGAGGAAACGCTCGAAGTAAACCTGAAAAGAGGAAAGGAAAAGATAAGGTCTCGCAACCAAATCTTGGGTTCGGGAGTCGGTTATGCGAAGGGAAGGTATTAACACCCCTACGCATCCGTAGTACTGTACGGGATCCACTTTTGTAGTTCTTGTCTAAAGGGTGTGAGTTTATCTTGTGCTGTTTACTAAAAAAGGGGTTAAATGAATATGACTCGCACGGATGTCGCATCCACTGCATACGTATCTCATTTGAATATGAGAATCAGAGTCTTCGTAGCTCGGCTGACCTATGGGTTGGGGGATGTGTGCTCGCTAAGACATCGCGTCTTATGCCTACGTATCTCATCTGGAATGAGAATCAGAGCAAGTCGTAGTTCGGCTAACTATGGGGTTATGGATTGGGTTTTGGACGAACGACGTTACTACGCAATCTACCGGATGCTCGACCTTTGGAGACTTACTCGCCTGTAGTAGAAGGAGTTAATGTGTTCTTAGGAGATGAAAAATCAATGAGTTGGTAGGGTTAGGGATGCTCATGCAAAAGGAGTCCTGGACGAAGGAACCTGTAAAAAAAATATAAACACACAAAAACATTGCCTCCTATCGAGGTCTTCCAGCTAGGAAAGCAGTCAAATGCGGGAAAAATGTAAAAGGTACCACGCGGATAAAGATCTGAAGTAACAGCAATTAGAGGAATGGGAAACCCAGGGATCCTTCCAAGCTAAACACCATCAAAGAAAGTGAGTCAGTACAGGTAATCGGAATAAACCTCCAGGTGGTATTCCACAAATAAAGTGGAACACCAAGCAAGCTATCCCTACAAGAGTATGTGAGCCCTCACAAAAACTCAACAAAAGGGTTAGTGAAACACGATAAGCATTTTTTCATGGATAACATTATGGTTTCAGAAACCTCAAACCCTGTGGCATACACTTCAGAAATTAAACGATTAAGCATTCAAGGCATTCTTTATACATTCATACATAATTATGAACCCGTGGGCACAAACCTAATGAAATTCATCAATCATACCTCAAACATTCAGAGTATTCAACTTCAAAGCACAAAGGTAATGGGAATAAGGGCAAACCTGATTGGAGAGATCGGTTGAAATCAAATGGCACGGCTGGATTTGCAAACCAATGTGAGGGTTTGCTGGAGCTGAAAGTGTGTGAGTCAGAATGAACCTTTCAGAGTTGCCTGGAGGTTGCTTTGAACTCTGTTAGCTCTTCTCTCACTATCTTTTTCCCCAGGGTTCTTCTCTCACTATCTTTTTCTCAAACAGGGTAATAGGAATAAAATGAAATTTTGTTTCACTGGAACTCGGAATTTATAACCTGATTTTTGTGGCTTTGTGGGCTTAAATGAGAGAGGTCCAAGTCCAAGATTTTTCTATTATATTTTATTTATTTATTTATTTATTTATTTATTTTCAAAACACGTGGGCTTCGCCTAGCGAGCATGACAACTCATGAACAAACCTTTGCTCCTTCAAGATTAACGTTTTGACTGACGAATAGACCCCTGTTGGAAGTAACTCAAGTCTTTCCCTTATGTTGACTGATCATCTAAATAGAGCCCACAAAGTGTCCTGGATGATGTTCAAGCTTCTTTGATCCGATTCTGATTGCCATGATGAAATGCAAATGCTAAATGACCTAAAAATGAATGCATGCATGAGGTGTAAAGCGTATGCTTCCGGGAAAAATGAAGGGTAAATTTTGGGATATTACAGTTGCCCCTATTCAATCAACCGGAGACCTGGAAAGAAGATAGCAGCGGCTTTCGTGCTTTTGAGGTATCAAGGGATTGAATACAATAAAAGCCCGAAAATTTACACTGAAGTCAAGTGAAGTAACAATGCCTGTCAGAATCGGTAAATAGGTGGTCTTGAAAGAAGAATCCGTCTGGTACGGTGAGAGTCAGTCTGAATACCGAAAAAGAATGTTAACCTGGATACCAAAATAAATGGTAACACAGAAATAACCATGGCCTGAATGCCGCTCATCAGTCTGAATACCGAAAAAGAATGTTAACCTGGATACTAAAATAAATGGTAACACATAAATAACCATGGCCTGAATGCCGCTCATCAGTCTGAATACTGGAAATGACTTCGATCTGAACATTGGGAGATATGAGATTATTAATATCGGTCTGAACACCGAGAGGCTGGCCTGAATGCCACAAGTTGCGTCGACCTGAACATCGGAAACTTCTTCGATCTGAACATCGGAAAATTGGCCTGAATACCACAAGTTACATCGACCTGAACGTCGGAAACTTCTTTGATCTGAACGTCCGAAAATTGGCCTGAATGCCACAAGTTGCATCGACCTGAATGTCGGAAACCTCTTCGATCTGAATATCGGAAAACTGGCCTGAACGCCACAAGTTGCATCGACCTGAACGTCGGAAACTTCTTCGATCTGAACATCGGAAAACTGGCCTGAACGCCACAAGTTGCATCGACCTGAACGTCGGAAACTTCTTCGATCTGAACATCGGAAAACTGGCCTGAACGTCGGAAACTTCTTCGATCTGAACATCGGAAAACTGGCCTGAACGCCACTTCGGTCTGAATACCGGAAACTTCATACCTGTCAGCATCGACAGAAATAGGGAACGATAATAGAGGCGACGCATGGGCCAATGACACTTGCTGGGGATAACAAAGGTAAGTCATGAACAATCTTCAGTCTGAGTACTGGAAACAACTTCTGGCTTATCACTTGCGATACCGAGAATGTTTTATACTTAAATGCGTATGTTTGAATTTTTCAATGGCGTAATGCTCCATGAAAATGGAAATGCTACGCGATTTGGGAGGATGCAATGCAACATGATTCTACATGCAGGGATGCGAAATGCTGGGTAGAATGCCAAGCTGAGGCAAGGGGATCTGCTGGGGAAATGATCACCATCTTCTGGACCTTGGCAAGGCTGCTGGAGATGCACAGCGCAAAGAATTCTGTGGGGAAATGACCCGCCACACGGTGTTCTAGCAATGCCGAAATACCGAGATTCTGACTGGGGAGAGAACGGCACTAAAAACCTGCTGTTGGGGAAAGCGATAGTGGTTCTGGCAACCACGATCTGAGAGAGATGACTCAGCAGGGGAAGCAAACACCGATACGGTACCGAGGTTCTGCTTCAAAGAAAGAAACCATGGATCTGGCATTGGGATTATCGATCTGGCCTCAAACTCTGAGGAGCAGCCGCTTCTGTTGGGAAGATACAGTCTGGCACTGTCAACTCCACTGGGGGTATATAGTCTGACACTGTCAACTCTACTGGGGAGTGTATAATCTGAAACCACCGCTTGGGGGGAGGTACAGTGGTGAGAACCTGCTGGTGATTGAAGAATCCAACGCTCTGATCAGCTCTGCAGGGATAAGATACCGAATTCGTCTGTTGGGGAAAACATTCACGATCATCTGCAGGGGATTTTAAGGAAATGCCCCGAGGGTACCTGTTCTGAATAGACGATCCAAAGCACTTAAAATTTACAGCAATTTTAAATGTTTATTAAGCATGTACCTGTAAAGCTCTTATGTGTCATGATGCAATGTTTATCAAAAAATTCGGACGTCATTTTTGCAAACAAAACAGAAAAATGAAAATGAAAGCAGAGATATACTGAATAACATGATTTTATTGATTGAACGGCCTATGAATAGGCATTTACATTAGGAAACAATCCCTGGAAAGAGGTAATCGCACAACAGATAAAAACAGACATTAATCTAATGGCAATGTGAAATGGATTTCTATTGGGTTCCAATTCTGCTATGACTTGCTCGTCTTCAAGATCCTTCAGATGATCAGCTTTCTGAAAGAGTGATTGGACAGTTTCCTATCCTTCAAAAGTTTCCAGTCATTGACACGAGATGAGATTCAGAACTACTCAGAACGTAGTCATTCGCTTAATCCCTAACTTTTTCCTGGATCGCCCTTTTCGGGTTTTCAATCCACCGGGATACCCATTTTTGCCTAAGTTGCCTTTTCAGGTTTTTAACTTACCGGGTGTACAATCTTTTCACTTTTAATCCCTAATTTTTTCCCGAACCTTTTTCATTTTCTTGGTTCGCCGGGATGCCCATTTTTGCCTGGACTACCCTTTTTATTGTCCAGCGGGTCTATTTCATGCGAAGTATTTTTTAACTGAGTCTGAGTTCACCGGGGAAGGGAAGTTTTCACCATCCATCATTGCAAGCATTAAGGCCCCACCATCAAAAACCTTGGTGACAATATACGGTCCATCATAGTTAGGAGTCCACTTGCCCCTGTGATCTGTCTGAGGAGGAAGGATCCTTTTCAACACCAAATCTCTGACCTGGAAGCATCGAGAACGCACTTTCTGATCAAAGGCTCTCTTCATCCGACTTTGATACAACTGCCCATGACAAATGGCTGCCATTCGCTTCTCTTCGATAAGACTCAACTCATTGAACCTTGTCCGAGTCCATTCAGCTTCGTCTAACTTGACATCCAACAGGACTCTTAGAGAAGGAATCTCCACTTCAACGGGTAGGACTGCTTCCATACCATACACAATGGAGTAAGGGGTTTCCCCGGTCGATGTACGTACTGAAGTACGGTACCCATGCAAGGTGAAGGGTAGCATCTCATGCCAATCTCTGTACGTAACGACCATCTTCTGCACAATCTTCTTTATATTCTTATTTGCCGCTTCAACAGCACCGTTCATCTTAGGGCGGTAAGAGGAAGAATTGTGATGCTGAATGTTGAAGTTCTGGCACAACTCCTTCATCATTTTGTTGTTGAGATTAGACTCATTATCAGTAATGATTCTTTCGGAAATCCCATAGCGACAAATGATTTCTTTCTTGATGAATCGGGAAACCACATGTCTGGTGACCTTTGCAAATGATGCTGCTTCGACCCACTTGCTGAAATAGTCGATGGCAACAAGGATGAAGCGATGCCCATTGGAGGCGGTCGGCTCAATCTTTCCAATCATATCGATGCCCCACATAACGAAAGGCCACGGCGAAGACATCACATTTAAAGGATTCGGTGGCACATGCACCTTATCAGCATAAATCTGGCATTTATGGCACTTCCGAGCATATTTGAAACAATCAGATTCCATGGTCATCCAGTAATAACCTGCTCTCAACAATTTCTTAGCCATTGCATGTTCGCCGACATGAGTACCGAAGGAGCCTTCATGAACTTCCTGCATTAACATGTCTGCTTCGTGTCTGTCCACACATCTGAGCAAAACCATGTCGAAGTTCCTCTTATACAGAACATTGTCTTTGTTCAAGAAGAAACTTCCTGCCAATCTTCTCAAAGTCTTTCTATCATTGTTGGATGCCCCTGCAGGGTACTTTTGATTCTTTAGAAAGCATTTGATGTCGTGATACCAGGGTTTGTCATCAACTACCAGTTCAGCAGCAAACACATACGCGGCCCTATCGAGGCGCATAACATCGATCCTGGGAGCGTGGTTCCACCGAATCACGTTGATCATGGAGGATAGAGTGGCAAGAGCATCTGCCATCTGGTTCTCATCACGAGGTATATGGTACAGCTTTACTGTTGTGAAGAAAGTAAACAGTCTTCTCGTGTAATCTCTGTAGGGGACCAGAGTAGGCTGGAGAGTGTTCCAATCACCATTCACTTGATTGATTACCAGAGCTGAATCTCCGAAGATGTCCAAAGTCTTGATTCTCAAATCAATGGCTTGCTCAATACCCAAGATACAGGCTTCATACTCAGCTTCATTATTGGTGCACTCGAAAGTCAGACGAGCGGTGAAAGGCATGTGGGCACCTTTCGGAGTTGTAATGACAACACCAATTCCACTTCCTCTGGCATTGACGGTCCCATCAAACATTAAAGTCCACTTTTCGTCTGGATCAGGTCCCTCTTCAACAACTGGCTCTTCACAGTCTTTCATCTTGAGGAACATGATGTCTTCATCTGGAAAATCAAACTTCATCAGCTCATAATCTTCAACCGGCTGTTGAGCAAGATAGTCTGACAGAATACTCCCCTTGATGGCTTTCTGGGAAGTATACTAGATGTCGTACTCTATCAGTACCATTTACCAACGAGCAACTCTTCCGGTGAGAGTTGGCTTCTCAAATATATACTTGACTGGATCCATTTTGGAGATCAGTAAGGTTGTGTGAGACAGCATGTATTGTCTCAATCGCTTAGCAGCCCATGCAAGTGCACAACATGTTCTTTCAAGCATTGAGTATCTCGACTCGCAATCTGTGAATTTCTTACTCAGGTAGTAGATGGCATGCTCTTTCCTACATGTCTCGTCGTGTTGACCGAGAACACAACCCATGGAATTGTCTAGTACTGTCAAATACATAATCAGCGGTCTCCCTGGGACCGGAGGCATAAGGATAGGAGGATTCTGCAAATACTCTTTTATCTTCTCGAACGCCCTTTGACAATCATCATTCCACCTGATAGCCTGATCTTTTCTCAACAATTTGAATATTGGCTCACACGTGGCTGTTAGGTGAGAGATGAACCTTGCAATGTAGTTCAACCTCCCTAAGAAACCACAAACTTGTTTCTTTGTTCTTGGCTCAGGCATTTCCTGTATCGCTTTCACTTTGGCCGGATCCACCTCAATCCCTTTTTCACTAACAATAAAACCCAGTAACTTTCCAGATCTCACCCCAAAAGTACACTTGTTCGGATTAAGCCTCAGCTTGAATTTCCTCAAACGCTCAAACAGTTTCTGCAAATTCACCAAATGTTCTTCTTCTGTCTGAGATTTGGCAATCATATCATCAACATAAACCTCGATTTCATGATGAATCATATCATGGAAAGAAGTCACCATCGCTCGCTGATATGTTGCTCCGGCATTTTTCAGACCAAACGACATCACCTTGTAGCAGAAGGTGCCCCATGGGGTTATGAATGTTGTTTTCTCCATGTCTTCTGGTGCCATCTTAATTTGATTATAGCCAGAAAAGCCATCCATGAAGGAGAATACCGAGAACTGAGCCGTGTTATCCACCAAAACGTCAATGTGAGGTAAGGGGAAATCATCTTTAGGACTAGCCCTGTTCAGATCCCGGTAGTCAACACACATCCGTACCTTTCCATCCTTCTTAGGTACCGGAACGATATTTGCAACCCATGGCGGATAATTTGTGACTACTAGAAAACCTGCATCCAACTATTTTTTCACTTCTTCCTTTATGTTGATAGCCATCTCTGGTCTTGTTCTTCTGAGCTTCTGCTTGACCGGAGGATAACCTTCTTTGAGCGGCAAGCGATGTACCACGATGTCTGTGTCAAGCCCTGGCATGTCCTGATAAGACCAAGCGAAGATGTCAACATACTCTTGCAGCAATTCAATCAACCCCTTCTTCACATTGTCTTCCAAAGCAGCCCCTATCTTGATTTCTCTCTTGGCGTCCTCGGTGCCGAGATTAATCACTTCAACAGACTCTTGATGCGGTTGAATGACCCTTTCCTCTTGTTTTAATAACCTGGTAAGTTCTTCAGGGAGTTCTCAGTCTTCATCACCCTCTTCTTCAGCTTGAAAGATTGGATTTTCAAATTCGAAGCGAGCCATAGCAGAACCGTTATCAATAGGATCCGGTGATATGCATCTGCATGAGTGATGGTATGTGCTTATGAGTGTGAAAAAAAAAGTGAAAACTAAACAAAACATTGCCATTTTTTTTTGAAAAACTGCAAAAATAGAAAGACAGGGAACGAAATATTTGAATGCAAAAAGACGTCCTTTATTTATGATAAAAAATGCAAGTGTCACATAGATGAGCCCTACAATGAGTCATTACGCCCTGGCGGAACGTAAGACTTGGATATGCATGAATAAACAAAGAAAATTACTCCTCCAGACAAGTGGCTTGGACAATCTCCTCAGAAGACCAATTATTGAGAACTTCACCCGGGATCCTCGGACGCATCCAGTTATCGATGTCGCAATCACTATCCCCATCTTCATTGTTGACCGCAGAGACTAATTTGACTTCTCCTTCAACCATGTTAACGTTGGCTCCACTATGCTGTGGCATGGGATTGTTGACGACATTAGGAGCTGGTGCAAAGTTAACGGCCTTTGAATCAATGAGGTCCTGAACTACGTGCTTAAAAGCTTTGCAGTTCTCAATATTGTGGCCAGGTGCCCCAGAGTGGAAGCTACACCTAGCGTTGGCGTCATAACCCACCAGAAGCCTACCAACGGGAGGAGCCAGAGTGCGCAACTGCACAAGTTGTAGTTGTTGAAGACTAGAAAACAACTAAGCGTACGACATTGGAAGAGTGTCGAAACGCCGGTCCATCGTTCTTGGCCTCTGTTGATAAGCGGGTTTGTTACCCGATTGTTGTGGTTGGTACTGAGCTGGTTGACGCTGTGGTTGTTGTTGTTGTAGTGGTGCTGCAGCTGGAATGGTCACATCCACAACATATGGTTGCTGATGATAGTTCTGAAAGTTATTCCTCCGGTTATCCCTGTTCTGATAAGAAGATATGGCACTTGTATCCCCTTCTCTCCTCTTCTGTCCCTGAATGAACGACTTCTTCACCCCTGATAAGGATCCACCTCCACTCTGGGTCTTGTATGTCCTTAGGTAATTCTCCACCCTCTCTCTGGTGGAGACTACATCAGCAAAATTGGAGGCATTGCAACCCACCAGGCGCTCCAAATAAGGTCCTGGCAGAGTGTTCATGAACATGTTAGCCATTTCCTTCTCCAACATAGGAGGTTGAACATGGGAAGCTGTTTCTCTCCAGCGTTGAGCGTATTCTCTGAAGCACTCATCACTTTTAAGAGACAGATTTTGAAGTTGAGTTCTGTCCGGAGCCATGTCTGCGTTATACTGATACTGCTTCACGAAAGCCTCAGCCAAATCCCTCCAGCAACGGATGTGGGCTCTGTCCAGCCTCATATACCATTCCAGGGATGCCCCAGCTAGGTTGTCTTGGAAAAAGTACATAAGCAACTTTTCGTCATCGGAGTATGCAACCATTTTACGGAAATAGGCTTGCACATGGGTCTTCGGGCAAGAGTTGCCATTGTATTTGTCAAATATCGGGACCTTGAATTTCGGTGGCACTCTCACACCTGGGACCAGCCCCAAGTCAGCAACATCTACTCCCAGAGGATTCTGTCCTTCCACTGCCTTCAACCTCTCTTCCAATCTTCTAAACATGGGGTCCACACCATGACCCATACCAAAGTCTTCTTGCAGCAGGGGGAACTGATCGTCCTGATCATCATGAACGGGTTGTTGACCGGAGGTGAGATGTAGGATTGTGATAGGCCCCGGTCCATTGGGTCCATTAGCCTCTCCAGTTGGAGGATCAGTCACCGTCTCTGGTTAAGCAGGGGGATTCCTCTGTATCATCTGCCTGAGCTCTTGTTGTTCCTGAGCCACCCCTTGAACCACATCCATGAATTGATTCATGTGGATTTTCATCTCGGCGAACTCTTCCTGTAGGCTTTCCATTACTCTCTGTTGGTTTCTGCGGGTACCGTACCGGTGAATGCCTGGGTCAGCTATCTTGCTGATTGAACACCAAACAAACTGAGAACACTGTGGCGGTACCTGTTATGCAAGACATGCTAATGAATATGTAAATGCAATGACATGTTTATCAATTCCAAAGGTATTCTACCCCCTTGATTCCAGTCTCTCAATAGATAAACGATGTAAAAAAAAAGACTAAGCCGTTGATGAGAACCAAGAAAATTCCGACTAGAATCAAGTAGAAGGTATAAACCCCACAGAAATGGATAAACATGTGTGAATGATTATGAATGCAAAATGATGTGATGCAAAATGATGTGAAAGCAGTGCAGTGGCATGGGAATCAGGATCGCTGTATCTGCTTGAACATCTGTCATGTTGCATTGTCTGGAGAGAAATTAAGAGCACACCAAACAAAGGTCATGGGATGGATCATGTTATCCTTAATATCAACCACCCATTTTGGTGGATTATGGTTTACACCTTATCAACACCCAAGTTTCATTGATATTAAGGATACCTGATCGGATCAACCATGAATCAAGGGTTTGTTGCAAGTCACGAGCATGGAGATTAGGTTAAGAACCACCCAAAAGGAGTGTACTAAGGTTTAAACCCGCCAAACATGTTCTACAAAAGGTTCCCATAGTCATAATCCCATCTTTCGGATATTATCGGAGGAACGACTACTCGTATTCCAAAAATATTCTCAAGAGAGACTCTTATGAGTGTAGTATCGCATAACAATCGTCTCAAATCTTACACTTGAACGACTTTCGCACTACGTCCTACGAATAGGCCAAGATGGGTTTGGTAAACTAAGGTCCTCGGCTTCTAAGGTTTATATTGGAAAAAGTAATGTCTAACCACAACTTACTTGTGTGACATTATTGATCTCAACATGACCTCCACCAAGTGAATGGGCTTGCAAGTCAACTTGCTAAGGAATAACTCCACACAAGTCGACAAGACTATGCCATTCTCCTATCCTAAGTGCACTCGAGTTCGGGTATAGAACTCATCTCACAAAGATCACCAAGCAGCCATAGCCAGCCAACAGATACAACAATGATATGTACACAATGCAATAAGGTAAAGCAGGTAAATAAATAACTGTACAAAAGCATGAACACCCAATAAACAGACAAACTACAAAAGCTAGGAGGGACTCACTTAGGGAAACCGGGTCCCCAGCAGAGTCGCCAGCTGTCGCAACCTGAAAAAATACAGTGTGCGAAAAAACAGCCGGCGAAAGAAAATGACAGAAGAGTCGCCACCGTGCGTTATTTATCCCAAAGGATAGAGAGGAAACGCTCGAAGTAAACCTGAAAAGAGGAAAGGAAAAGATAAGGTCTCGCAACCAAATCTGGGGTTCGGGAGTCGGTTATGCGAAGGGAAGGTATTAACACCCCTACGCATCCGTAGTACTGTACGGGATCCACTTTTGTAGTTCTTGTCTAAAGGGTGTGAGTTTATCTTGTGCTGTTTACTAAAAAAGGGGTTAAATGAAAATGACTCGCGCGGATGTCGCATCCACTGCATACGTATCTCATCTGAATATGAGAATCAGAGTCTTCGTAGCTCGGCTGACCTATGGGTTGGGGGATGTGTGCTCGCTAAGACATCGCGTCTTATGCCTACGTATCTCATCTGGAATGAGAATCAGAGCAAGCCGTAGTTCGGCTAACTATGGGGTTATGGATTGGGTTTTGGACGAACGACGTTACTACGCAATCTACCGGATGCTCGACCTTTGGAGACTTACTCGCCTGTAGTAGAAGGAGTTAATGTGTTCTTAGGAGAAGAAAAATCAATGAGTTGGTAGGGTTAGGGATGCTCATGCAAAAGGAGTCCTGGACGAAGGAACCTGTAAAAAAAAATATAAACACACTAAAACATTGCCTCCTATCGAGGTCTTCCAGCTAGGAAAGCAGTAAAATGCGGGAAAAATGTAAAAGGTACCACGCGGATAAAGATCCGAAGTAACAACAATTATAGGAATGGGAAACCCAGAGATCCTTCCAAGCTAAACACCATCAAAGAAAGTGAGTCAGTACAGGTAATCGGAATAAACCTCCAGGTGGTATTCCACAAATAAAGTGGAACACCAGGCAAGCTATCCCTGCAAGAGTATGTGAGCCCTCACAAAAACTCAACAAAAGGGTTAGTGAAACACGATAAGCATTTTTTCATGGATAACAGTATGGTTTCAGAAACCTCAAACCCTGTGGCATACACTTCAGAAATTAAACGATTAAGCATTCAAGGCATTATTTATACATTCATACATAATTATGAACCCGTGGGCAAAAACCTAATGAAATTCATCCATCATACCTCAAACATTTAGAGTATTCAACTTCAAAGCACAAAGGTAATGGGAATAAGGGCAAACATGATTGGAGAGATCGGTTGAAATCAAATGGCACGGCTGGATTTGCAAACCAATGTGAGGGTTTGCTGGAGCTGAAAGTGTGTGAGTCAGAATGAACCTTTCAGAGTTGCCTGGAGGTTGCTCTGAACTCTGTTAGCTCTTCTCTCACTATCTTTTTCCCCAGGGTTCTTCTCTCACTATCTTTTTCCCAGACAGGGTAATAGGAATAGAATGAAATTTTGTTTCACTGAAACTCTGAATTTATAACCTGATTTTTGTGGCTTTGTGGGCTTAAATGAGAGAGGTCCAAGTCCAAGATTTTTCTATTATATTTTATTTATTTATTTATTTAATTTTTTTTTTCGTTTTCCGTTTTTTTCGTCGTTTTTTTTTTCGTCGGTTTTTTTTTTCAAAACACGTGGGCTTCGCCTAGCGAGCATGACAGCTCATGAACAAACCTTTGCTCCTTCACGATTAACGTTTTGACTGACGAATAGACCCCTGTTGGAAGTAACTCAAGTCTTTCCCTTGTGTTGACTAATCATCTAAATAGAGACCACAAAGTGTCCTGGATGATGTTCAAGCTTCTTGGATCCGATTCCGATTGCCATGATGAAATGCAAATGCTAAATGACCTAAAAATGAATGCATGCATGAGGTGTAAAGCGTATGCTTCCAGGAAAAATGAAGGATAAATTTTGGGGTATTACAATATCACGACACTAATATCTGAACAATATAAACAAGATAAAAGATAAAGAACAGTAATACAAGTGACACAAGCAATTGTTAACCCAGTTCGGTGCAAACTCACCTACGTCTGGGGGCTACCAAGCCAGGAAGGAAATCCACTAAACAGAATTACAACAGTCATGTAAGGAAGGAAATCCACTTAAGAACTCCTAGATATGAGATCCTACTCACTCCCCCTCAATCACAACATTGATGTAAAACAAGTATTACAATGAAAAGAAGACACTCTTCAAGAACACATACTTGATATTGCTTAAAAGCTTTAACCAAGTAAACACACAGTCATGCTTCAAAGCTTAGAGTGGACAAATTACAACTCAAAAGTCAGTCCAATTCAATCATCTATGGATGAATGAATGACTCACAATACACACGACCACACAAGACTAAAACCTTTATTCTCTCTCAATATTTCATTCGTTATTTCTTGTGTGGTAAAATCAGGTTTTCCATGCCCTTTATATAGAAGCGTTTGGCTGGGCTTGGACATCATAAAACCCTAAAACTATTTTCCATTCATATCTTCTCATGACAGCTGATTATATCTCGTTGGAAAATAAGTCAATTAGGTTGTAATTACTGATTGAATGGAGCGTTCAATCATCACATCAATCACACAGAGATTAGCATAAAAACGCAATCACAAAATACATAACATTCAGACAGAATGTTCTGTATACAGATGTCATGACATCGGGTCTGACATCTCAGTAAAATCCTGCATATTCACATTTTAAACACCCTGTAGGTACATGTTATCTTATGTCAAGATAACACTTGTGACAACTTATGAACACTCTAGGTTTTACCAAAATTGCTGCCAACACATAGAACCAACATTCTTCATCACTGGATTTAGAAATCATGTCATCGACATAAACTTCAATTTCTTTATGCATCATATCATGAAAAAGAGTAGTCATTTCTCTTTGGTAAGTTGCACCAGCATTCTTCAAACCGAAAGGCATCACCCTATAACAGAATGTTCCCCATGGTGTAATGAATATGGTCTTCTCCATATCTTCGGGTGCCATGTTGATTTGATTATATCCTGCAAATCCGTCCATAAATGAAAAGACTTTGAATTTAGTTATATTGTCTACTAACATATCAATGTGTGGAAGAGGGAAATCATCTTTTGGACTGGCTTTATTCAAATCTCTATAATCAACACACTTGCAGAATTTTCCATCCTTCTTCGGAACATGCACAATATTGGCCACCCATTACGGATACTCAGCGGTCACAAGGAAACCGACATCAATTTTCTTCTGCATTTCTTCTTTGATCTTCACTGCCATATCAGGATGCGTTCTCCTCAACTTCTGCTTGACTAGAAGGCATTCTGGCTTCAACTGTAATCTATGCTCCACAATCTTAGAATCCAAACCAGGCATATCTTGATAGGACCAAGCAAACACATCTGAATATTTTCGGAGAAGATCAATCAACCCCTTTTTAGCATTTGGACACAATCGAGACCCAATCTTGACTTCCTTCACATCATCTTCGAAACCCAAGTTGACTAACTCAATCTGCTTTTTGAATGGCTGATTAGCTTTTCCTTCATGCTCAAGAAGACGAGACAATTCATCACTCACTTCTTTATCACTTTCCTCCTCAGCCTCAAACACAGGGAATTCAAAATTTGGAAAAGGAGAAGGATCATTGTATTCAATGGGGTTAGAAACCAACCTCCATAATGATTTGATATTTGGATTTTAGAGAAGTGAATTTGTGACCAAATATTATGCAGACGGACAATTACATTACTTATTTATGTTTTTTGTGATTACCATTTTCAGAATAAAGCAAAAAGTAAAAACAAAACATCATAGATGTGGATGAATAAATTTATATTTTATTAATGATCAATTTGAAATGCCCAATCAATGTTCACTTCTCCCTTAGGAATAGGAGAAGGATTTTCAAAAACAAATAAAAGCAATTACTTAGATCGATGCATAATAACAGGAATATCAATGGCAATCCAATTGTTGCAAGCCTTTCCATGCGTCACAAAATTGGTGCAGTCTTCCTCTTCATCATCCTCTATCACAGCAGCTAAGTGTTGTTCATTTCCATGAATAAACCCTCTGCTACGGAAACTGAGTCGCACATCTTCTGATCTAGTAGTTGACGAAGCTTGCTGAAAACCCAGATCAAATCTATTCTTGTTATCAGAGACCTCTACCATCTGCCCCCACTGATCAACATTCCCATCTTCAATAATCTTCCTTGCATCTTTAAATAAGGACATGGGTGCCCCAACTTTCTTTTCAACAACAATAGACAAGGCTTGGAATGGAGTTCCGACCTCATCCTCAGCTTCAACATAAGAGAAAGATGACAGGTGGCTGACTAGCAGCGCCTTCTCCCCACCAACAATGACTAACTTCCCATTCTTAACAAACTTGAGCTTCTGATGCAACATGGAGGTAACAACTTCTGCCTCGTGGATCCATGGCCTTCCAACAGACAACTTTAGGTCGGGTGGATATCCATTACTTGAAAAGTAATATGGAAGTCACTCTGACCTATCTTCACCGGAAGGTCTATTTCACCAATCACTGTCTTGCGCGAACCATCAAAAGCCTTGACGATCACGCCACTATATCTCATAGGCGCTCCTTGATATGACGGCTTCGACACAAAAACTGAGATTATTACAGGAGGTGATGTTAGCTACAATATGATCAAACTGATCCACCATGACATCATGTTCCATATACGCTTGCTCTAGAACTCTTTGCAGTGCTTCTCTGTGCACTTTGAAATTTATTAGCAGAGACATTACTGAAATTTTTGAGGAGGTTTGGAGCAACTGCTCCACTACATTCAACTCACTCTTCTTTATTAGCCTAAGTACCTCATCATCAATGTTAGGCTTCAAATTGCTGGATTCACCAGACTAACATTTTGGAGGGATAACTGGATCTACTACGGGTACTTCCACCTTCTTACCCACTGGACAAACTTCTAAATTCTTTGGGGACACCGGCCCAAACACTCGACCATTGCGGGTCACCTTAGTAACATCATCAATGCTTACGATAGAACGGGTCGTAGGTAACGGAACCTCTTGACCATCTTTCACCATAGTTGCATTATACTGATAAGGAATAGCTTTATCGGATGAGTACGAGACTGGACCCTCCAACCGTATGACCAATGGCGATACCGATCTCTTGCTAATATTGTTACTACTACTGCTATCAAATGAAATAACCATTCTCTCTATTGTCTTGAATATTGGCACTATTACATTGACATCATCATCTATGTGACGGGATTGAACAATCTGAATCAAGCCTTCATCCATCAACCGCTGGATGTCCCTCTTCACATTCATACAACCTCTAGGATTAATACTACAGATATCACAACCATTATGGTCATGCTTACAATCACTCACCAAGCAAATATCCTTCTGCATCATCTCCAAGGACCTTCTAATGAAGTGTACATCGAATACCTTGAACTCCCCTGGACAATTGTCCACCATATTAACAGATGAATTTCCATGGGCAGGCATTGGGTTAGCTTTCACATTGGGTGCACGATCCTCAAAGGACACCATTCCACTTTTTACCAGCTTCTGAACTTCATATTTGAGGGGGTAGCAATTCTCAATATTGTGTCCGGGGGCTCCTTGATGAAAAGCACAATGGAGTTTTGGCTTGTACCACCATGGAAATGGTTCAGGTATTTGCAGAGGATTTCTCGGTTGTAGCAGGTTCTTGAGAACCAACGAAGGATATAGTTCTACATATGTCATTGGAATAGGGTTGAAAGAGACCTTATTCCTCTCAAAATTCGGTTGCTGATGATTGTTGGTATGGTTGTTGTTGTAGGTGTTTGTACGTTGTTGTGGTTGTTGTTGGTGACGTTGTTGTTGTTGAACTGGTGTTGACTGATTTGCTGAAAATACAGGAATAACTAAAGATACTTGATGGTGATGTTGACGGGGTGGTTGACTTCTTTTTACATGAGGCCTTGTTTTCCTCCCAACGGACACTGCATTAGTCTCTGCTTCCTTCTTCTTACCAAAGCTATTACCATACCTCTTGTTGGATGACGCTTCCTCCTTAGATAACCGTCCCTCTCGGACACCTTCTTCCAGCCTTATCCCCATGTTTACCATTTCGGTAAAATCACTGGGGGCACTGCCAATCACCCGCTCATAATAAAATAAGCTCATGGTCTTTAATAAAATCTTGGTCATCTCATTTTCTTCTAAAGGAGGGGTAATCTGAGCAACGAGTTCTCTCCACCTCTGAGCATACTCCTTAAATGTCTCTTTGTCTTTTTGAGACAACGACCTCAACTGATCTCTATAAGGAGCCAGATCAATGTTATATTTGTACTGCTTCACAAATGCCTCGCCGAAGTCGTTGAACATGCGGATGCTCGCACTATTCAATCCCATGTACCACCTCAGAGTGGCACCGGTCAAGTTGTCTTGAAAATAATGGATCAACAGCTGATCATTATCCGTTTGAGTAGACATCTCGCGGGCATACATCACCAAATGACTGAGTGGACATGTTCCCCTTATATTTTTCAAAGTCAGGCACTTTGAACTTTACTAGAATCTTCACATTGGGAACCAAACACAATCTCGTAACACTCTTTCCAAATAGGTCCTTACCCCTCAAAGTTTTCAACTCCTTGCGTAACTCAAGAAATTGATCCTTCATCTCATCCATCTTCTCATACAGATCTGGACCCTCAGACGACTCGGAATGATAAATGGTGTCTTCCACACAAGGCAGGGTATGCACGACAGGCGGCAACACAGACATGACCGGGCTAGATGCCGACATAGAAGCAAAGGTAGGCGCAAAGCCTTCAGGCACAAAGTTTGGAAGCATTCCCCACGGGAATCCGGAAGGCATGTTTTGTGCAAAGTGAGCAGCAGTTACGAGAACAGTAGAGGTAGCCACCTCTGAAATGACAGTCCTTTGAGGAGGAGGAGTTGCAAGCGTTGGAGAAGACTGGGTTTGAGCAGCTAACACTGACTCCATCATGGCAGTCAGGTGGGCGATCTCCTCTTTCAAGTCTCTATTCTCTTGCTCAAGATGTTCCATGATTCTAGACTGATTGGCGCGAGTATTGTATCGATGAGTCAGCTTGGCTGAATCATAGAAGAAACACCAATGAGACATCTGGAAAAAGAGAAAGTTGCTTATGCAAATGATGCATGAAATGCAATGTTTAATTGTTTTTATTTTGAAGGAACTTAATATATTATTTGCAAATATATATATATATATATATATATATATATATATATATATATATATATATATATATATATATATTCAACAATAATTGCAACAATTTGAGATGACCATAAAAATCTCTTTTATTTATATAATTGGAAGGATTACACTGAGTACAATTTAAGAAACCAAATGAAAAATACAAGATAAAAGGAGACTAGTCATCCTAAGGATCCCTAACAACAACGTCAGAAGATCTGACTGTAGGCGCGTACTTTCTTCGAATGCGTCGGATCTCGATCTCAAAAGAAGCCTTTATCTGAATCTTCTCGAGGACAAGCTGGTCAACAATCTTCTTCCAAGCGACGAAATGTTGAGGCATACTAGAGGAAGATGAAACCTCTAGCTCTCTCTGTCTCTTTGTCACTCGATCTTCAAGTAGCTCAATAAGTGCATCTTTGTCCTTAGACTCAAGCTGCAACTCGCCATGCTTTTTGCTCAAAGCATGGAAATTCTATCCCACATATCCTTCTCTTGTTTCATCTTGGCGAGCGCATCTTCCAATTCCTCTACATATTGGTTAGGGAGAGTTAATGGCTCAACCACAACCATAAACATAGGTCTCTCACAAGGATAAGGCATCTCCAATTCCAAAGCTCTCTTCTTCACCCAAAGCGTGTAAGCTTCCAGAGTTACACAATTGCGCGGACCAAGCTTGGATCTTCCTTTCCTATGCACATTATGCCAAGCATGCACAATCTTCTGCTTCATATGTTGGGGATCTTTACCCTCTTGATAGGAAATACCTTCTAACAAAGTGTTATTAGGCTTGTCTCTCAAGGGGAACCCAAGTTGACGATGAGCCAAAGCAGGGTTGTAGTTAATTCCTCCTTGTGTACCAACGAGAGGCACATTAGAGAATTCACCACAACTATCAATAATCTCCAAACTGCTCAAAGAAGGATCATACCAAACTATATCATCATTAGTGAGAGACATAAGTCTCTGAGACAAGTGGGAAATAAACCACTTGTACAGAAGAGGAATGCAACAGACAGTCGTTCCACCATCCTTAGAATTCCTTAGATGCAAAGAGAAGTACAAATCACCTAACAGAGTAGGCATAGGATTCCCAATCAAGAAAAGTCTAATGGCGTTAACATCAACAAAACCGTCAATGTTAGGATACAAAGCTAGACCATAAATGAGAAACACAAAGATAGCTTCAAAAGCATCCACACTACCGGCCTGAGCAAAGGCAGTAGCTTCCTTGATGAGGAAATTAGATGGTAATCCAAACAATCCAGCTTTCTTCACCCAATGAGCCTTTATCTCAGACTTCTTCAAGTGAAGAGCTTCAGCAATAAGATGAGATCTGGGAATCTCTTCCAATCCACTAAATGGAACATTGCTAGAAACAGGTATTCCAAAAAGATGGGCATACTCCTCCAACGTAGGCACAAGCTGATAATCCGGAAAAGTGAAGCAACGGTAGAGAGGATCATAAAACTGAACCAACACACTCAAGAGTCCTTCAACCACATCAGCAGACAAGACAGACAAAAGTTTCCCATGACGTTTCTTGAAGTCCAAGGTATCTAATACAAAAGATGCTAGATTCCTTAACTCTTTCAAGTCAGGACTTCTGAAACTGTACTTCTTAGTGTTCCTTCTTCCACAAGCCATGGTCTGAAAATATTTGCAAATAATACCTCAGTTTTCCTTGAAATTTTCATGTGATGAATGTTATGATGTGCATGAATGCATGAATGCAACAATCACAAATAAGGGATCACACACAAGGAAAACAAACAAAGGTCAAGGGATGAATCAAGTCATTATCAAGATCAATCATCCATTTTGGTGGATTATGGTTTACACCTTATCAACACCCAAGTTCCATGATATTGACAAGACTTGATTGGATCAACCAAGAATCAAGGGTTCGTTGTGAGTCACGAGCATGGAGTCTGGGTAAGAACAATCCCAAAGGAGTGAACTAAGGATAAAAACCTGTAGATCATGTTCTAAAAAGTTCCCAGAGTTTTAATTCCATCTATCGGATATTACAGGTTAGGATGACTGACTCATCAACCCACAATATTCTAAAGAGAAACTCGTCTGTGTAGTATCGCGTATCAATTGTTATCAAGCCTACACTTGAACAGTCTCCGCACTACGTCCTAAATAGGCCAAGAGGGGTTAAATATTTTGTGGTCCTCAGCTTCTCGGACCCCAAATCAGAGATAGTAATACCTAAACACAAATACTTGTGTGACATTTCTAAATCCAAAAGGGCCTCCACTAAGTAGATGGGTCTCAAGCCAACTTGTTAAGGACTACTCCACACAAGTCGAACATGACTATACCATCCTCCTATCTTAATTGCACTCAAGTTCGGGTTAGAACTTATCTCACCACTCAGAGATCACCAAGCACAACAAGTAGGTTATATCACACAAACAAATATACAGTTATATACACACACAAAAGTAGGCTAAACCCACTGAAGACTACTCCCCAGCAAGGTCGCCACTTAATTTCTGTAGCGGTAAATTCATGATCATCAAGCTATGGATAAGCAAGACATCAAATAACAAGAGTCGCCACCGCGCTTTTATTGTTTCCAAGGGAATAGGGAAAAGTACGAACAAAACCCAAAAAAATAAGAAGTTTTCAAATCAAAACTAATAAAATGCCAGAGATTACAAGTAAGGGGCGGTTACACAGAGGGAAGGTGTTACCACCCAAAGTGTCCTAGGTATTCCTAGGGAGCCCTTTCTTGTGTGAATATGTGTTTTTGTGCAAATGATGTTTGCAAATAAATAGAATGGGGGGATGAGAAAAGAATTTGTTTGACAAGACCTTCGGACTTGTGCCTACGTACCAACATAAAAATGAGGGATTAAAATCTCGTAGTTCGTGGTATCAATTTCAAATTGAGTGCATTGATTTTAACAAAATTAAGTTTGAAAGGCACAAAGACCAAAAATGGTTTGAATGAGTTAGTTCTTTTTGTCTTTTGAAAATTTTAAGTCAAGTATAGTTAAGTATAATTACAAGTTTGATTAAGAAAATGAGTTTGAAAATGTAATGGCATAAGGCCAAAGTTTCTAATTTGTAAAAGTGGTCAAAGGTTAAAAAAATCAAACACAAGCAAAGAAGATTTTTGAAAGGACAGAGAGATTTTGAAATTAAAGAAGTGAGGAGGAGATGAAGAGACTAATCCTAAGCATAAATTTAAAAGTTGAGAGTTGAAAATATCTGACCAATGGGCTGTAATCTAATAGACAAGAATGTCATATAGAAACCCAAATTCCCTTGGACTTTTAGAATCAAGCAACAAACAATGCACAAAATCTCAACTTGAAGAGCAAGGCATCAAATAAAGATAGCCACATCCAACCTTAGCAACTCCATGATCTTCTTCAAAGTTTCCCATGCATCAGATGAATTCCAAGATGGCACAAATCATAGGTTCAAAATAACAGCTTCATAATGATCATATTGCAGATGAACTCAAATGGATCTTCAATGATGTATTAGATGAAGTTTCAAAATCATAAGCACTTGGTTACATGAAAGTTGGCATTGGCCAAGTCCTTTGCATATGGAGTGTTGCCTAAATTCTAAGTCCAATTGTCTCAGATCAAACCAACAGTCCACATAAGATATTTTTAGGGTCTTTGTTCTTGTTATGTACATTAATGGTCAAAGACCACACAAACAAACACAAGTATACACAAATAAAATATATCACAAAATATGGTCCAAGTGGACAAAGTGAAAATGACATTAACATAAACAATTATAATGGTATGAATAGTGGCAAATGAATAAGGCTTAAAAATAAAATTGCATTGAAAGTAAAGGACTTGGAAATAAATGTTAGTTGTTAATGAGTTAGAAGTTAGTATTTCTTTTTCTTTGCTTTTGATTAAGTCATTCTTTGGAGAACACTCAACCCACTTATCACAAGCATGGATCCTTGAACCAAGACATCTTCCAAAGGAAGGAAAAAAGGCCAAGTTTCCACACAATACCATGAAAGAGGGGAGACTTACAATCTCACTAACTAGAATGTTATGCCTTTATGTCAAAATTTAGTTCTATGTTAAGCAATCGTAATTGGACTTATGTAGAAGTCACAACTATTTGAGGTCGGGCAATAGAATTTTGGTGTTAATGCATGTTAGAGACATAGTATGATGAACTATGCTCATGAAACATACCACACACAAAAAGAATGTGCAAAGTGGGGAACCTAATCTCATCCATACTTATGTTGATTTTGCAATCAACTAGCCTAAGGATATTGAGATATCATAGGTCCATGACATGAATGCATAAAGAAAGGGAATAAGATGAAGAGGGAGGGGAAATAGATCAAATTCAAATTGGACAAAGGAGGACTTTTACCAAGTTAAGATCATTCATTCATTTTGGGAGATGGAATGTACATTCCATCAATCCCCTAAATCCAATGATCTTAACCTAACAAAGTCAAATCAACCTTGACCAAGGCCCAACAACACAAGTTAAACTCACAAAGTCAATTAAAATGATTCTACACAATCAATTTGGCATTTAAACAATTAAAAATATTAAAAATAATGCATTCAATTAAATATGGTTGGTCAATTTCCTAAAACCTCATCAAAACACCAAAGAAATGGCCATGAGATTTATCATAGGTCAAACAAGGTCAAAGGACCTTGGAGAAAAATTTTCAGAATTTTTGGAAACTTAAAAGTATTTTTAAACAATTAAAAATTTGCACAAAATCAATTAAATCATGAAAAATATTAATAATTATCCAAAAAATAATTTTAATTCAGAAAATGAAAGAGGATTTTATTTGAAAATTTTAGGTGAAACTCATATTTTTTGGATCAATATTAAAATTAATATGAATTAATGAAAATCAAAGGAATAAAAAATAAAATCAGATAATAAAAAAAACATGGACCATCTGATCTGCCTCATTAATTGAGGTTGCAGATCAAGTGGTGGAGCGTGTGCATTCCATGATGCACTTGAGTCAAACGTCCACACGCCTGATAATCATCATGTACGCTCCTGATTAAAACATTTCAAACTTATCTAATGGCTCTAAACGCTTCCAACGCTTTGCCGGAGCCAAGAGACGGTCATCTTCTCCGATGACCTTGGCCGGAGTGGTTCAGCCATCACCACATCACAAATAAAAAAAGAGGACATGATCTTAAAGATAAAATGGCGTAGATCACGAATATCACCTCAATTTTAACTAACTCCAAATATATAAAGAGACGCGTGGAGTTGAATTTTGAGGTGTGTCAACTGAGTTGCTTCGATTTGACCTCAAAGTAACTCAATCTTCTTGCCTACATTGGTAGGAGTTAAGGCAACCAAGGATCCAAGAGAATTGATGCGTATTAAGAGAGAATCAAATAGAAGATAAATTTGGAAAATTACCTTCAATGATTTGCAGAAATGGATCTCTCTTGCTTCAATTCGTGCTTGATCTTGCTTATGGAGCTTGTGGAAGTGGCTTAAGAACAATGCAAAGCTTTGGATCCTGGAGTTTTTGAATCTCTAAACAGTGAGATTCAAACTCAAATTTCAAATGAAATTTCTAGGGTTTTCCTTTGAATTGAGAGGGTTTGGAAGGTTGGGGGAAAAACTGGCGCGTAAGGTCCTTGGAATTGATGCAGGGGACCTCTATTTATATCCATGAGAAGTGTTATTTGCACACTTGAAAAATTCTCCAAATTTGGTATTGCAATGCACATGCTTGCATGGGAGTGTTCATGCCCATGACGCAATCCCTCTAGGTCCATAATCAACTGAAATGAGGTCTGCATGAAGCTTGAATGGCAAGGCAAAGTTGTTTGAACATTTGAAGCTTTGATTTTGCCAACTGATACAGATCTATTTACACCATGCGCATACATATCAAACTCAGTCCAAAATGAATGAATTAGGACTTTTTGGAAAGCTTCGATCAAGAGGAACAACTCTTATGTTGAACATGTTTCCATTTGGAACTTGTATCATGATGCATTTTGAGGTGAAAGTTTGGAAATTTCAACATGTTAAAATATTTTCTAAGTGTCAACTCACATATTCAATTATTCCACCTTGCTTAAAATTTTATGTGAGCTCCAAATAAGAAAAATGTCTTCATCAAAGTTGTATATCTTTTAAAGACCTACAAAATGGTCACCAATGTGACATCATTTGGATTTAGAATGAGTGAGTTATGCATTTTTGAAGTTGAGGAAAATCACTTGTTCAATGGTATTGGTCCAAAATGACCTATAACGTATCCTCATATCACATGCTCAAAAAAGTTGATTTATCTCTTACTCCAAACATCAAAGTTGAAATAGACATCTTTAATTTGATTGTGAAACTTGGAAATCTTTCATCTCATAAAAATTGAGCAAGTTATGGCCTTGGGAAGTTGACTTTCAAATTAGGGTTTAGACAAAATGACCTATAATGTTTCAACATAGAAAATGACTTTCCAAGAAAAATTAGCTCTATACCTCAGCATTAAAGTTGTTTAGAGTGTAACTTAGAGTAACTTTGCTCTTGGAATTATTTGCATAGGATGAAAATTGTAGGAGATAGGGTCTAGGGAGACCAAGTTTTGATCAGATGAATTCATCTAGTCAACCACCATTAACCAACTGGCTGACTTGCAATTCTCTTGACTTTTTAGGCTCATGGTAGATCATATATGCATAAGATGATGAACTTTAAAGTGTCCCTTGAGAAATTTGATCAATCTCTGAAGAAGCTTGTTGAAGAAGTTACTCAAGATACCTAGATGAACTAGGGTTTCCAAGACAAATCAACTCCAAACTCTTGAAGAATACTTGATCAAAATAATATGTAGAGATCATTGGGACTCATATATGATGCTTAGCTCTTGTGGATCATTCCTTAATTGTGCTCTTAGCAATGAGGGTCTTAAACCCTAGATGTGAACTTGATAGATCAAGGTGATCATGCCCTACCTATAAAAGATTTAGGCAAATGCAAAGACATTTTTTTTGGTATTTTGCTTAGTAAATGATAAAATAACAAGTATGATATAATCACATGGTGCTTGGTGATCACTCCCAAAACAAACCCAATGAAATAGGGGTAAAGAGAATGCCAAGGTATGATCCCAATGCTAATTCATATGATGAGATGGAATGAGTGATCTTAGGGTCAAAATTGGGGTCTTACAGTTCCTCATGAGAAACGCTACGAAATGGCTTTCGAATTGTTTCGCCCAAAATTTCCTCCACTGCCTAATGTGGACTTTGGAGTGGCCATTGCCCCTCCATTTCCATACTGGTTTATATGTGGTGACTCCATTAAGATACTTCGACACCAGTTCCAGAAAAAAGCCTAGCGGGTGGTTGCCACTAAGCATACTCTAGACAGTTTCAAAGGGCATCTTCATATAGGGATCAAAGATGTTCGTATCGAATCGGACATATATGAAGGTGTGACACAAGAAGTTTTCTTCGAAGCATACCCCTCTTTTAGACTATTTACCCTTAGCTTACACTAATTGCTTTATGTTATTTTATTTTAGCCACCAGGGTTCCACCCAATAAAACAACAATCAGAAGGCCAGTCAAATTGAAGACTGAGGGAAGTAGCAAGCCTACAAAGGTATATCTTTGTCTTTCCCTTTTTTACTCTTTGTTATGTTTAGTGATACTGCCACTCCAACACTCAATTCAGGCTACTCGAAAACCTCCTCTAGCCCTCATAAAATCCAAAATAAACCCACAGAAACCCCCATCATAATAGAATTTGAAGAAGAAGATCTATCACTTGTGCTCGACCTAACCTCTAGGAAGAGAAAACAACAACCAAATATTACTGACACTTTGATCCATCCTCCGACAAAACTTTCCAAGAAAAGGTCTTCTGCACTTATCATCCAAGAGCCTACCCCTGAAGACATGGCGAAGATAGCGACAACTCAAAGTGAAAGTGATAACTCCAACCCTGAGGTCGAAGGAGACAAGGTAAAACAAACTTCACTCTATCTTACATAGTTTATTTACTATCTTTCACCACTCATTTTTCTGTTGTTTTGATTTCAGGATGGCACAGGTACTGCCGTTCGAACCAAAGCCACAACTTCCTCCGTGTCATCTTCTATAGCAGAAGTCTTAAATAGCGCTGGTGAACCCACCTATCGACCGTCATCTGAAAAAAGCTCCATGAGTGAGATCAATCAACCCCTTTTTGGTGGGTTTGATACTTCCCCACCAAAGACCACTACTCAACACTTTCACACCAACAACTCCGATCATGAAACTGATTCAACCGAAGAAAATGTCGTTGGAGTGAACCAAGATACCCTGGTGGTGGATGGAGAAGTTCAAGTTGGAGACAATCCTGGAGATGATTCACGTAACGTCGAAGGAACAGTCAATCCCCAGCAAGAGGGTGGCAACAACGAAGATACGGTGATGGAGGAAGAGGATGAAGTTAACCAGTTCCCAATCCCTATTGGTGACGATGATGGAGGCTCCTAAGAAAGGGAGGATGACATAGGTGAAGGACATGCTCAGAACCAAACTCTTACCACTTCAACTATTGCAGCTATTCCGATGGGCAGAGTTTCGAAAAGTAGTATTGGGGGTCTCTCTGCAGAAGAATTATCTATTTTGAAATATAGTCAAACCGTTGAATATTTGAAAGCTATGTTAAGCTGTAGGGAAAGTTCTTCTGAGAAAATCCTTAGCACTGCTTCGGCATCTGAAGATCAACCTTTGAGTACGCCTGCAGATGAAGTACTTTCCAATATTAAGGACAACTTTTTCAAGGGTGACTTGTTCCTGCTGCTGTTGGCTGATCCTTCTGCCCCTTTGACCTTGAGGGCTCTTCTTAATCAAGTAAATCAGATAGAAGCCTCTCCTGAAATGGCCAATGTTATCTTGGAGGTAGGCACTATGATCGACCAAGCTGTCGAAGATCATAAGCTACTACCTCAACTAACAGGAGAGATCGAAAACAAGATGGTTCTGAGGCAGCTGCTTGGGATGCCGCTACTGAGTCAACCAACAAGGCAATGGAATTGGATAAAATAAAACAAAAGAATAAAGAGAAGATCGAAGGTCATGATCATGATATTGCTTCATGGAGAAAACAAATCGAAGAACTACAGGCCAAAATCTCTGTAGCTGAAAAAAGCAAGAGTGAACTCTTGGAGTTCGATGATGCTTTGATGGATAAAGAACTAGAATTTGGCATGGAGTTCATCGAAAAAGCTCGAAAACTGGAATCTGATATCAAACTTCTCCGATCGAAAAGGTCTTTATGTGAGAAACGTCTGGAACTTCTTAAAGCAAAGTACCTTCAGACTAAGGCCAATCTTCCTTTCTAGTTTTAGTCTCCTTTCCATTTTTGCCTATTTTGATATAATGAAATATAAGTCTTCTATTGTAATGAATATTAGCCCTCTGGGCATTTAAATCAAATGCAAACTATTTTGGCACTTTTACCATATTGGCTTTGATTAACTTATACATAATTACTCATTTCTTATTTTTATCTCTTGGAGCACTGGCCTATACTTTTTCAAATATTTCCCATTTACGCTTAATCTTCTCTTATCTTCATTAAGTTCCTCAATCTCATAGGCACCATTAGTAAACACTTGCAAAATTTGAAAAGGGCCTTCCCATTTGGGAGACCACTTCCATAAAGTCCTATCCTTTCGATCCATTGGAAGTATCACTTTCTAGACCAAGTCTTCAAGAGAAAATGTTTTGTTTTTTACCTTCTTGTTATAAGAGTTCTCTACTCTCTTCTTCTTTCATTTTAATAACTCCAAGGCATTTAGTCTTTCTTCATCTAGATCAACTAATTCATCCAGCATCATGTTCCAATATGACTCTGATGGAATTTCATGATGCCTTTGAATTCTTATGGATTGTAGGTGAATCTCTACAGGTAGAACAACATCATGACCAAAGGTCAGCCGGAAAGGGGTCGAATTAGTAGCTTCTTTGGGAGAGGTACGACATGCCCACAAAATATGATCTAAATTTTTGTGCCAATTTCTAGGCTTCCTCCCCACATGCTTCTTAATCACGCCAATAATCATTTTATTAGCAGCTTCGACCTGTCCATTAGCCTGGGCATAATATGGCGTCGAAGTTAACAATTTGAAACCCATTTCTTTAGCAAATTCTTGCATCTATCGACCAGTGAATACTGACCCTTAATTTGTTATGACTGTCTCTGGGATTCCAAATCTATAAATAATGTGCTTCTGGATAAAATCAATCACATCTTCCTGACTTACATTTGGTAAAGATATAACTTTGATCTGTTTCATAAAATAATCAACGCCCACCAGGATATACCTCTGATTCTTAGATGATGGTGGTCGAATTTCCCCAATTAAATCCAAAGCCCAACCTCTGAATGGCCAAGGCTTGATTATAGAGTGCAATTCGCTCATGGGGACATGTTGTATGCCTGCATGTACCTGACATTCTTGGTATCCTTTTGCAAATTCGATGCAATCTTTTAACATGGTAGGCCAATACATCCCTTGGCGAAATAAGAGCCATTTCATCTTATGACCAACTTGGCGCGCCCTACATGCCCCACTATGGACAGTCGAAAGGGCTAAGTATGCCTCTGACTCACTGAGGCACTTAAGCAAAACTCCCTCAGGAGACTTCGTAAACAACTTCAATCGCAAAGGAAAATAACTTAACGCTCGATACCTGGTTTTTCGATTAGAAGACGCTGTTAGATTCTGTAGATATTCCACTATTGGTTTCCTCCAATCTTCGTCTGTCATATTGTCTATTGCCAATATTTTGATGTTTCCTTCATTAGTGTATCCCTGTTTTGTCTTTTCTAAGTCTGATGGGGTTAATCTGGTTGAGACAACTTTCCCTTTGACTTCGATGACTTTTTATAATTTTTCTTTTGAAATTTTATACCCAGATACAATTTGAGCCAAATCACTAGCCACTTGATTTTCCAATCGAGGTATATGTTGAATTTTAGCCATCTCGAATCTCTTTAGCAATCGACTAGCTATCATGAAATACATAATTAAATTCTCCTTAACACATATGTATTCTTTTGTGATCTGTTTTATGACTAAATCTGAATCACCCATTATTTCGACTTGAGTTGCCCCCAATTCCAACAATATTTCAAGTCTGGCTATCAGGGCTTCATATTCAGCCTCATTGTTCGAGTAGAGACCCTTCACTCTGTAGTTGAATTTTATTTGAATTTTATTAGGAGAAATAATTATAACTCCTATTCATGTTCCATCCTTGTGACTAGACTCATCGAAGTATAACTTCCAAGATTCTAATTCGAGATAGTCCAGTGCAGTCGTATCTATGGAGTGGTCGACTATAAAATATGCTACCACTTGTACTTTAAAAGCCTTTAATGGCATATACATTAAGGAATATTCAGTTAATGCTAATGCCCACTTCCCAATTCGACTGTGTAAAATTAGTTTGGACAACATATGTTTAATGATGTCAAAATGAGATGAAACATAAACATCAACAGGTTTTATATAATGCTTCAACTTTGTATAAGAGAAATACAAGCATAAACACAATTTTTCAACTATGTTACACCTAGTTTATGCATCATTTAAGACCTTATTGAGGTAGTAGATGACTCTTTCGACGTCATTATCATCCTCTTGAGCCGCTATGCTCCCTAAAGTCTTGTCAGATGAAGATATGTACAATCTCATACTCTTATTTTTACAAGGTGGTGTCAGAATTGGTGGATGACTCAAGTATTCTTTAATTTCATCGAATGTTTCTTATTAAGCCTTCCCCCACTCGAACCCTTCCTTGTTTAGTCGAAGTAATGGTGAAAAATCTTGCGTCTTCCCACTAATGTTTGAGATGAATCTGCTCAGGAAATTGATCTTGCCCAATAGTGACTGCAATTCTTTCTTTGTTGATGGCGTTTTCACCTCCATTATGCCCTTGGTCTTATTCTGGTTTATTTCAATTCCCTTTTTGTGGACCACAAAGCCTAAGAAGTCCCCAGCCTGCACACAAAAAGCACATTTAAGAGGATTCATTTTCAGACCATGTCTTCTCATCCTTTCGAAGGATCATTGAAGATGGTCTATATGGCTCTTCCCTGAAACAGACTTAATGACAATATCATCTATGTAGATTTGCATAAAAGTCTCTATAAAATCATGGAAGATCGAATTCATTGCTCAAACCAAAAGGCATCACCACCCATTCGTAGGTGCCTAAGGCTCTAGGACATCGAAATGTTGTTTTTGGGACATCCTCTTCTGCAATAAATATTTGATTATATCCAAAATATCCATCGAGCATGCTAAGATATTCATAGTTGTAGCAGGGTATTCGTTACCATTAGAGATATTTACTAAATCCAAGGTAAACCATGCAAGTCGAGTCTCCACCGCACTTCTATTTATCCAAAGGAATGGTTAGAAAGCGAACAAAAAACTAAAAGTTTTATCGGATCAAAAACTAGTAAAAATATCAGAGATCTGGGTAAGGGGGTTGGTTATGCAATGGGAAGGTTTTAAGCACCCAAAACATCCTAGGTACTCCTAGGGAGCCCTTTTCATAAGTGTTGTTCTAGTCTAAAGGGTGTAGGTATATCTAAAGTACTATTTACTAAAAGGAAGGTTAAAAGAAAATGACTCGCAAGGATGTCGCATCCACTGCCTACGTATCTCATCTGAGTATGAGAATCAGAGTCTTCGTAGCTCGGCTACCTATGGGTTAAAGAGAAGTGTGCTCGGTAAGACGTCGCGTCTTATGCCTACGTATCTCATATGGAATGAGAATCAGAGCAAAACGTAGTTCGGCTAACTAGAGGTTAAGGATTGCCATCTGAACAAGGACTTATAAAAGAGGATAACAGTTGTGTCAAAGGAGGGTGGGCAGTGTGTTCAACGTCCTAGCAGTAGGTGTCGCAGCTCGCTGTATCGAGTCTTAGGCAGTTACCTCTTTGCAATAGAACAGACTGACATGCCACAAGATCAGAGACGCACGGAAGGTCTAAAAGTGGGGAAGCTCTGCTCTAGAGTTGTCATGCAATATGAACCTATGTGTTAGGATTTACAAAGGGGAACATTTACCTAATGTTAGCATGCAAAGAATAAGGGAATTCTACCTATGTTATCATACAAAGGGTTCTACCTAATGGGTGATACCTAAACGGAACAAGAGTCGACGGATGGAGCGCGGAGAGGAGTTATGAATAAGGGTATATGGCGATGCCGGAGGCAATCGACTTACAGGTAGATGGCGATGCCTGAGGCAATCGACTTACAAGAGGATGGATGAATGCGTGCTGGTTCTGTTAAGTTTTGAAAATGATTACTCGACGTTGGATCGAGCTTTTGATCTTATTTTGAAATGGTTATCGGATGTTCGTTTTAATTCTTGTATTAACAGGTGACTAAAGAAATAAAGAAATAAATATTATACACTTTATGGGAGAGGGGTACATTTGTTATGAATGGGGATTGTTCATGGCAAACAAACAATAAGAATATATGCCTCATACATCATACAAGTAGGCAACAATTATCAATCAGATCGGATAAATAAACAATATATAATCAAACCAAAGAATCAAATAATGGAGCATTTAAACAATGCATCGGAGTATGAACATGTTAAATAATCAAGCAATAGAAAGCATGAATGAGAGAAACAAGTATAAAAGATAACAAATGAATCAAACAGATGAAAATATGCACACGAAGGATCCACTGAATAATTTAATCAGAAAATGAGGTAAGGACCAAATAAAATCAAGGTAAAAGGCCTCTAATACATGGCATATGAGATGAACGAGGGAGGATCAAAAGATCTATTCAATTGCCATAAGCAATCCCTAAGTCAAACATCGATCATAAAGAAGTCAACTGAAAATTCAAGTCAACTTAAAAAATAACAAATCAATAGCAAATTAATCAAGAAAATTATGAAAAATTAAACTAAATAAGCTGGGGTCAAGACATCATCATCCCCCAAAAATATTTTTAAAATAATAAAAATTGTCACGTGAATTAATTAAAATAAAACAGAAGTCAAATTAAAAGATCAGGTTGACCATGTGACAGTGGTCAACCTTCATCCCAAAAATCAAATGCTAACAATAATTTTAAGTCATAAAAATAAAATCAATAAAAAAGTGTGTTAAAGAAATTTTTTTGTAATTTTATGGACGAAGAAAATATTTTAAATAAGAAAAAGAAATTTGAAAATGGAAGGGTTAATGGCGATGAACATGGTAAGCAAGCGTAGATATATCAAAACATGGCCATGGAAGAGATGATTACCTAATGGAAAATAGAAGTGGAATGGAATCTGATATGTGATGAAACTTTGCCTCCTTGCCACGAAATTCCAATGCTCCTTTAGGGTTAGGGTTTCAGCTTCTTAAATAGGGTGGATTAGGTGTTCTCATGGGCTTTTTAATAAGTGATTTATCCATAAGAATAAAAGTGTGAAGTGAGGTGTAAAATGTTGTTATTTTGGGTCAAACTTAAGTTAATGGATGCCCAATGCATGGCCAAAAGAGGTAAAAAAACGTGACTGGTTTGTGCAGCATGCTTAGAAAATCTGATTGGGCCAGCCAAGCCCAAAATCTGCCTAGAAAATCAAGTCATGATGCCCACTTTAAATGAATGTATCTCTCAAACCATGAATCCAAATGAGATGATTCTAAAATTATGTGAAAGAGGACATGGCAAGGTATAATTGTTGTGAAGAAAGTATTTTCAAATAATGCCTTGAAGTGCAAGAAAGCTGGCCAAGAAGTCTTGACAAATTTTGAAGATTTTGGACTTAGAAATTTTTCTAAGTGTCCTAAAAAATGTCTCACTTTGACTAAGTATATCTTTCTCAATTCTAATCCAAATGGAGCAAACTTTATATCTCTAGAAAGCTTGAAACAAGAGAAACAACTTTCATGTTGGAGAATTTTTCAAATGGAGCTTTTATCTTGATGCAAAATGGTCTTAAAGTGAGTGCAACGATCATGAAAACTTGCCCTAAATGGAAAGTCAGCCATTTCCAAATTAAGTAACTTTTCCAATTCCTGATTAAATCATGAATCCATGATCCAAACTTGATCAAATTTCACATGTAGGATCCCCTATGCATGGATTTTGAGATTCCACTCTCAAAATGTCAAGAGTTAACTTTTCTGGCCCCACAGTTGACTTTTCCTAAACCGTCTGATTCCCGATTCCATTGATCAATTGAAGCACTTCTAGCTCAAATAAAGAGCTGATTTTTTTATATGTAGACCCTTGTGGACATATGGAGGGCCATGGAAAAGATTTTCACCCAAAGAATCAGAAATAAACTGATTTTATACCAAACCCTAGTTTTAGGGCAAAATTGATCGGGAACTGATTGCACTCCTTGCCAATGGATATTTCTGAAATAATTGTGAATCTTCTTAGGCCAAGATGCCTCTCTAATCATGACATGGATGAGCTCCTCTACTTCCAACCAAACATTGCCTGTTGTAGGTAGCCATGAAACCCTAATTTCTGATTAAATCCAAATGAACACTCTGATAGCTTTGAATCCTTCACTGATGAACTGAGGACCATAATAAGATACTTGGACCCCCCTGAGACCCTTGAGACTTGTATACTTAGAAAATGAAGTCCAATTCTCAATATTGCTTTGTGTTGACTCCTTCTGTTAAGGAGTGATCGATCAAAACCTGATCTCCATGTCACTAATGCAGTATGCAATGAGTATGACCTAATATGATGCTAATGAAGTGTAAAACATAATCCCATGCTTCTAGGAAAAATGAAGGGTAAATTTTGGGGTATTACAGCTGCCCCTATTCAATCAACTGGAAACCCGAAAGGAAGATAGCAATGGCTTTCGCACTTTCGAGGTATCAAGTTATTGAATACGATAAAAGCCCAAAAATTTACACTGAAGTGAAAAAATGAAGTAACAATGCCTGTCAGAATCGGCTAAGAGGTGGTCTTGAAAAAGAATCCGTCTGGTACAGTGAGAGTCGGTCTGAACACCGAAACAAGGAATGTTAGCCTAAATACCAAAATAAATGGTAACACAAAAATAACCATGGCCTGAATGCCGCTCATCAATCTGAATACTGGAAATGACTTCGATCTGAGCATGGGAAGATACTTGATTATCAAACATCGGTCTGAATACCGGGAAACTGGCTTGAATGCCACTTCGGTATGAATACCGGAAACTTGGCCTGAATGCCACAAGTTACGTCGACCCGAATGTCGGAAACTTCTTCGATCTGAACATCGGAAAACTGGCCTGAATGCCACTTCGGTCTGAATACCGGAAACCTGGCCTGAATGCCACTTTAGTCTGAATACCGGAAAATTGGTCTGACTGCCACAAGTTGCGTCGACCTAAACGTCGGAAACTTCTTCGATTTGAATATCGGAAACTGGCCTGAATGCCACGTTGGTCTGAATACCGGAAACTGGCTTGAATGCGACTTCGGTCTGAATACCGGAAAACTGGCCTGAATGCCACTTCGGTCTGAATACCGGAAAACCTTCATGCCTGTCAGTATCGGCAGAAATAGGGAAAATGATAATTGAGACGGCATGTGGGCCAACGACCCCTGCTGGGAATAATAAAGGATAAGTCATGAACAATCTTCAGTCTGAGTACTGGAAACAACTTCTGGCTTATCACTTGGGATACCGAGAATGCCTTATGCTTTACATGCGTATGTTTGAATTTTTCAATGGCGTAATGCTCCATGAAAATGGAAATGCTACGCAATTTGGGAGGATGCAATACAATATGATTCTACATGCAGGGATGTGAAATGCTTGATTAGAGAGAACGCCAAGCTGAGGAAAGGAATTCTGCTGGGGAAATGATCACCATCTTCTGGACCCTGGCAATGTTGTTGGAGATACACAGCACAATGAACTCTGTGGGGAAATGACCAGCCACGCGGTGCTCTGGAAAATAACAAAATACCGAGGCTCTGACTGGGGAGAGAATGGCACTGAAAACTTGTTGCTGAGGAAAGCGACAGTGGTTCCTGCAACCACAATCTGCGAGAGAGACGACTTAGCAGGGGAAGCAAACACCGATATGGTACTGAGATTCTGCTTCAAGGAAAGAGACCATGGGTCTAGCGTCAAGATCATCGATCTGGCATCGAACTCTGAGGAGCAGCCGCTTCTGCTGGGAAGATACAGTCTGGCACTGTCAACTCCGCTGGGGATATACAGTCTGACACTGTCAACTCCGCTGGGGATATACAATCTGACACTGTCAACTCCGTTGGGGATATACAGTCAGACACTGTCAACTCCGCTGGTGAATGTATAATCTGAAACAAATGCTTGGGGAAGTACAGCAGTAAGAGCCTATTGGGGATTGAAGAATCCAACGCTCGGACCAGCTCTGGAGGGATAAGATACCAAACTCCAACTGTTGAGGAAAAATGAAATTCTGGCGTAGTCAGAATTCAGATGTTCTACTCCAAGTCATGACATCTGATGCAACATTGTGACTATCATAGCAAGACAGTTAGCACATTAAACCCTGTACTAAAGCACGCTTTCACAGATGTCACGACATCTCCTTCTATGTCACCCTAGAATGAAGGAACCCCTAGTCCTGTGCATCAGGTATACAACCTCAGCAGAGATCAATCATAGCTCTCACTTCTGTTGTTTTCCTACACAGTTATCAACATGATGTCTTAATTGATCATCTGTTACATTATTCCAGTGTGCTTGCCTTTTACTTGTATTTCCGGGATTTTAGCTCAGCTGTTGGATTCCTAAAGAATAGCCTGAGAAAGATACTGACCCAGAAAAACTAATCATCCTACACTTTAGCACATGCTGTAAGGAATGAATGTCACAACATTCAGTTTGACATTCAGAACATATACATCATGCTAATTCTGTTATGTTCCTGAAAAACAGACTGTGCTAAATTTGTTGTACTTTAAAAGACCAACCAGTCTCTAATTCAGTATCAGCCTACATGAACAACTGTCTAGACATCCAGTTTGACAGTTTCACAATGATCCTTGGCCAGGTCTGTTTTCCACTTGAAAACCAGACTTAATTATATACTGAACTGAAGCATAAAAACCAACCTGCCTATTATTCAGTATATGCTATCAATGATGAATGTCAAGACATTCAGATTGACATTCAACCAGAAGGCTATGTATCAGGTATGTTATTATCTTGGTAGGCAGACTGAAATACAAGCTTAGTTATGGCATCCAGGATTATAACATATGCAGAAGGAAAACAAACACAGGAAATTGTTAACCCAGTTCAGTCCAACATGACCTACGTCTGGGGGCTACCAAGCCAGGAAGAAGATCCACTATCAGCAGTATTAATTCAGAGTTAAACTCCCCCGTTTACAACTCTTTACTTAATCCCTACCCAATGCAATCTATACCTAGGAACTCCTAGATAGAAACCTCCAGTTTCCATTCCTATCACTACAAATACAATGTAATGTTAAACCAACTTGAACTTGCTTCACAGCTTCATTCAAGAACATAATCACTCTTGCCTACAGGCTTTGAGTTACAAATACTCTCAGCTTTGAACACTGAGAAACACATGGTAACCTTCCCACAGATTGGGAGGTTTACCTCACACACACCCCTAAATTTTCATTCTATGAGGCTTACAAAAACTAGGTTACAATTTGCTATTTATAACCTAATCACCCAACTGGATTTGGGCCTTCAGAAATCGCAGCAAACTTCTTCTTTGCTGTTACAAATACAGCAGAAAATTTCTGCTACAAACAAGGTCTTCAATCCTAAAATCTCGCCATATATATCTCCATATTTGGAGCCTATATATATTCTGATTGAGTCTTTAAGACCTACACCTGGGAGTTAGGATATTCACCAAATATCCTCACTAATCCCAGAATATATACTGAATTAATTAATTCAGTTTTCTACACATGTGCGATGTCACAGACCTGATGTCGTGACATCGTACATGACATGTTGGTCCAGATGTTGAAATTCTTCAACCCAACATATTAAAACAACAGAGATGATTACATTATTTGTTTTACAAAATTAATGCAAATCCTAAGGTATTAACAATCTCCCCCATTGGCAAATTTTAGCTAAAACAAATAAACATTACAATACATCCCAATATGGGTATGCTCTTCATCTCTGTCATTGTCTCCACCACCACAAACACCAAAGTTGGTGTACATGAGGAAGTAGAGGTACAAGGTGCAGCTGCATCACAAGGTGCAGCTGCATCACTAGGTGCAGCTGCATCACAACCCTTCCCCTCAACAGGAGAGCTTCCTGAAGAGTATGTACTGCTGAGTACATAGACAATGTAACTCAGATCACAAGACACAGCTGTCTTCTTAACTCAGATCACAAGACACAAGTGATATTCCAAGTTGGTGGCTTTTGTGCCTGAAGCCAACTTCTGCTTGCTACCATATTTTACTTGCTTCTGGTACATTCTCAGGACTATATTTCTCTCCCCCTTTTTAGCTAAACATTTGTAAAGGAACCCCTCACAAAACCAGATCCAGGCGCAGTTTGCCCAAACCTTAACATACCCCATGATTTAGAGGGAATGGAGTGTTTCTCTTGTGAGAAGAAGAGGGCTATTACATCCTTTAAATAGTCCATCCCATGCTTAGGAATTAACGGTAGGAATAAATGCTTGGTCAAGATTCATTAATATTTGCTAAGAAACAGTCAGAGAATCACCAACAAAATCTCAGACTATCTTTGAATACCTTTTATAGCTCTTAACTGTTTCTTTTCCAAAACAGTAGTTCCAGTGCATGAAGACTATTCCCTATATGCAGTCGGTCACGTTGCACGTGATGTCTTAACATTCAACTTGGCTTTTGCCTGCATTCTTCAAGTATTCTTCTGCTCAACATTTCCTAAGACCACTTTCGTACCACCAGTAGAGACTTGACATCTGGCACCACTAAAGCCAAAATCACAAACATCAGTAGATGGTTACTCCCCCTGTAACACACAACTGTAGCACTCAGGCTTATTCTGATATATCATAATTAGACACATCACATCCATATTTCCTAATGACTGTGAGCTTCAGAAGGAAACCTATTGTCCAATGTAATGTCATGACATCCGGTTAGACATTCTTGTGCTCACTCAGCATTGACATGCATCACATCATCCCAATAGCTAACAAGGTGCCATGCCTTGTTATCTGAGAACACATAGACCACCCGCTTGATGATTTCTTGCAGCACAAGGATATAACTCCGCCTGTCATAGACATCCAACTCTCCTCTTGAAACTTGGAGATCACACATTACCATATCCAACACCCCAAGGTTGGACCTTCACATACTTCCTGATTCAAAGAGAACCCAGACCACTTGATGAATGGAAAACATAAGACGCATCTTCATGTCTTCAAGAGCACACCCTCTGTTCAACCCTCTTGGCTGAACACATCCACACTCTGTGTCAATCTCTCTTCTAACCAGAATAGAAAACCACTTCACAAAATGTTCTAACATTAGTTAGGACATCCTCACAACATAACAAGGAACACCATCTGATAATCTTCATATATCACTGAGTCACCAGCTTAATCCAAAAGAACCAGACACAAATTGGGACATATACATTCTCATCCCATTACAAGAGATAATCTTCCATAGATAGCTTAGAACTCCTACCACAAGCTCCAAGAGATGAATAGAAAAGCATCTCCTTTTGCCTTCAACTTACTACTTTTCTGCTCAAAAGTAATTTGTCTCAGACTTTCCTCAAGAATAATCAGCTGCCATATGTTGATTATCTTGATCCTTCGAACTCACTTCTGAGATAGACCAAATGCCACTGGTTGATTACCTCCTTCATGAATCCTCATATGAACAAGTCAAATGCCACCTTTTGACCTCTCCAAGTTTATCAGACTTCTCCCAAGGATATTCTGACCTTCCAAGTGAGACTTGAACTTCAAGCTGCATGTTAAACAAAACTTAGATTCTCTAAGACATGTAGCACCTTCTCCATCCAGCAACTTCAAAGTACTGCAATGAGAACGATCCTTTTGAGGTACCCAATCTACACCTCTGTAGATCCTTCTATCTTAAGTTGATGTGCCACTTCACCAACTCAGATTCTGATGTTAAACCAAATGTCACAACATTATGCTTTAACATCTAGATGTTGAATTCAACTCCTTCTTCTGTCACTTGAAAGAACTTCCTCCCTTCACAGAACAAGAGTTCAATGCTCTCATAGACTTGATTGTGGAACCAAGTTTGAGTAAACAACCTCCATCCTGCAGGTTTGCAATTAAGTCATCCAAGCTCACACCTTGATGAATTCCTGCTTCTTCTCCAAAGACATCAGACACTCTGATGCATGAGTCTTCAGAAGGACCAGTTAGAAACTATCCCTTCAGCTATGCCAAGGATTCCACTTCCTAAAGCAAGGCTGTTTCCATGAAGTTAAGAATGCTGCCACTTGTTCTTAACTCCACAGTGTGCATTAGCCAATGCACTTCCTTACCTAGATCAGAAATACACTGATCCATGTAGCTACCATCAAGACTATGATGTCTTCTTCTACTTGTACACGCCAAGGCTGAACATGTTTCTTGCCAGGAAACCTTTTCAGAGATCATACGCTTTTGCTGCCACCAAAGAGATAGATCATAAACAAATGTACTATCCTTCCTGTGATTCTGCACAGGGTCTTGAAGAAGAGATGTTCCAACATCTTTAAGAACATCAGTTATCTTGAGCTCCAAGGATAATCAATTAAATCCTTGTACTTGGCACAAGTAGACAATGATCTTAAATCCTTTCCCAATTATCCTTTCAGATACTTCCACCATAAGAATACTTTGAGAGTACTCTTCTTGTGTCTACATCTTCTGTTTGCAAGCACTTCAACAGATTTGAGAATCTTTCCAGATTAGATTCACCCTTAGGAATGAGAGAGATAAATCCTTCCTTGCAGATGTGTCACACAGCAACCAGAGCCCATGTGACACAGGTCAACAGCCAACCAGACCCTAGCTGACCATAAGTACTAGTGAAAGACAACAACACCAGTCCATAGTAGATATGCATTGCCAGAGCATACTACCTCAACCAACCTCTGAATCTTCATATTCTCACTCCTTGAAAGAACTGCCACTTCTGATCGTGGTGTTTGAATAACAAGATTCATGGTCCCAATCCTCTTAAATGGAATAGCAGTCAGGTTACCCCATTATTGACTTCTATCATCCAAGGGACTTGTCTTCCAGTACACCATAGTACTTCAGGGAACAACTATCCAACCCTGATCAATCTAAAGGAATAAGGCACACAGCGGGGATTGCACAATGTCACATCTCAACCAGCTCCACTTCTAGAGATCAGACTTCTAAAAGTGACCTTCTTGAGCACACACACAGTTGACCCTACCCTTGTCAACTTAGCACACACAGATGTCTCCTCTTCCAGGTCAGGAGTAGGTTCCAAACAAAAGTATCCCTTTGTTTGCCACCTAAAAACATATGTTCTTCAACCAGCAGCTGCATACTTGTTGAACAACATGTTCTAACATCACATAGAACATTGGTTCCACCTCCTTAGAACAAAACCTCCTTGAAAGTCTTCAAGGTCTTCATATACACTACCCAAGAGTGTAAACGAATCAGTGATCAGGTGATTCTTACCATCCTGAAGAGAGAACGTCATGATGGGTGGACTTGAGGATACTCAAGTATCTTCGACATCTTCAGTAGGTTATGATGAAATCTTGAATACATCAGCCTTTCATCCACAATAGGAGATACTACATCAGAGTTTGAGCTTTGCCAGGTATTATGCAGCGGAAATCATAATACAACTCAACTTATGGACACACACTTCACCAGATCAGCCTCCACGAACATACCAGGCTTGAATATGATTCAATACCAGTACAACTGTCCCACACAGAGGCCAATTGCCAACCTCCAGAGACAGGTACATACCATTCCTGTCATGAACAGTCCATCCACCTACTTCAAGGGACCATTCAGGGGAATTACAGAACCTTCCACAGGTTCCAGCATCAGTACTAACATACCTCCTTGCAAGATACTAGAAAGTATCACCCATGGATCTCATCCAGAAGCAGAACAGGATGCCTGCTCTGATACCATTTGAAATTCTGGCGTAGTCAGAATTCAGATGTTCTACTCCAAGTCATGACATCTGATCCAACATTGTGACTATCATAGCAAGACAGTTAGCACATTAAACCCTGTACTAAAGCACGCTTTCACAGATGTCACGACATCTCCTTCTATGTCACCCTAGAATGAAGGAACCCCTAGTCCTGTGCATCAGGTATACAACCTCAGCAGAGATCAATCATAGCTCTCACTTCTGTTGTTTTCCTACACAGTTATCAACATGATATCTTAATTGATCATCTGTTACATTATTCCAGTGTGCTTGCCTTTTACTTGTATTTCTTGGATTTTAGCTCAGCTGTTGGATTCCTAAAGAATAGCCTGAGAAAGATACTGACCCAGAAAAACTAATCATCCTACACTTTAGCACATGCTGTCAGGAATGAATGTCACAACATTCAGTTTGACATTCAGAACATATACATCATGCTGATTCTGTTATGTTCCTGAAAAACAGACTGTGCTAAATTTGCTGTACTTTAAAAGACCAACCAGTCTCTAATTCAGTATCAGCCTACATGAACAACTGTCTAGACATCCCGTTTGACAGTTTCACAATGATCCTTGGCCAGGTCTGTTTTCCACTTGAAAACCAGACTTAATTATATACTGAACTGAAGCATAAAAACCAACCTGCCTATTATTCAGTATATGCCATCAATGATGAATGTCAAGACATTCGGATTGACATTCAACCAGAAGGCTATGTATCAGGTATGTTATTATCTTGGTAGGCAGACTGAAATACAAGCTTAGTTATGGCATCCAGGATTATAACCTATGCAGAAGGAAAACAAACACAGGAAATTGTTAACCCAGTTCAGTCCAACATGACCTACGTCTGGGGGCTACCAAGCCAGGAAGAAGATCCACTATCAGCAGTATTAATTCAGAGTTAAACTCCCCCGTTTACAACTCTTCACTTAATCCCTACCCAATGCAATCTATACCTAGGAACTCCTAGATAGAAACCTCCAGTTTCCATTCCTATCACTACAAATACAATGTAATGTTAAACCAACTTGAACTTGCTTCACAGCTTCATTCAAGAACATAATCACTCTTGCCTACAGGCTTTGAGTTACAAATACTCTCAGCTTTGAACACTGAGAAACACATGGTAACCTTCCCACAGATTGGGAGGTTTACCTCACACACACCCCTAAATTTTCATTCTATGAGGCTTACAAAAACTAGGTTACAATTTGCTATTTATAACCTAATCACCCAACTGGATTTGGGCCTTCAGAAATCGCAGCAAACTTCTTCTTTGCTGTTACAAATACAGCAGAAAATTTCTGCTACAAACAAGGTCTTCAATCCTAAAATCTCGCCATATATATCTCCATATTTGGAACCTATATGTATTCTGATTGAGTCTTTAAGACCTCCACCTGGGAGTTAGGATATTCACCAAATATCCTCACTAATCCCAGAATATATACTGAGTTAATTAATTCAGTTTTCTACACATGTGCGATGTCACAGACCTGATGTCGTGACATCGTACATGACATGTTGGTCCAGATGTTGAAATTCTTCAACCCAACATATTAAAACAACAGAGATGATTACATTATTTGTTTTACAAAATTAATGTCAATCCTAAGGTATTAACAAAAAACATCCGCGATCATTTGATGGGGACCTTAAGGAAATGCCCTGAGTGTACCTGTTCTGAATAGACGATCCAAAGTACTTAAAACTTACATCAATTTTCAATGTTTATTAAGCACGTACCTGTAAAGCTCTTATGTTTCATGATGCAATGTTTATCAAAAATTCGGACGTCATTTTTGCAAACAAAACAGTAAAATGAAAATGAACACAGAGATGTACTGAATAACGTGATTTTATTGATTGAGTGGCCTCTGAATAGGTATTTACATCAGGAAGCAATCCGTGGAAAGAGGTAATTGCACAACAGATAAAAACAAAAATTAATCTAATGGCAATGTGAAATGGATTTCTAACGGGTTCCAATTCTGCTATGATTCGCTCGTCTTCAAGATCCTCCAGATGATCAGCTTTCCGAAAAAGGTGCTTGGACTGTTTCCTATCCTTCGGAAGTTTCCGGTTATCGACACGAGATGATATTCAGAACTACTCAGAACGCAGTCATTCGCTTAATCCCTAACTTTTGCCTGGATCGCCCTTTTCAGGTTTTCAATCAACCGGGATACCCATTTTTTCCTAAGTTGCCTTTTCAGGTTTTCAACATACCGGGTGTACAATCTTTTCATTTTTAATCCCTAACTTTTGCCCAAACTGTTTTCATTTTCTTGGTTCGCCGGGATGCCCATTTTTTTCCTGGACTATTCTTTTTATTATCCAGTGGGTCTATTTTATGCGAAGTATTTTTTAACTGCGTCTAAGTTCACAGGGGAAATGAAGTTTTCACCATCCATAGTTGCAAGCATTAAGGCTCCACCATCGAAAACCTTGGTGACAATATACGGTCCATCATAGTTAGGAGTCCACTTGCCCCTATGATCTGTCTGAGGAGGAAGGATCCTTTTCAACACCAAATCTCCGACTTGGAAGCATTGAGGACGCACTTTCTGATCAAAGGCTCTCTTCATCCGACTCTGATACAATTGCCCATGACAAGTGGCTGCCATTTGCTTCTCTTCGATAAGACTCAACTCATTGAACCTTGTCTGAATCCATTCAGCTTCGTCTAACTTGACATCCAACATGACTCTTAGAGAAGGAATCTCCACTTCAACAGGTAGGACTGCTTCCATACCATACACAAGGGAATAAGGGGTTGCCCCGGTCAATGTACGTACTGAAGTACGGTACCCATGCAAGGCGAAGGGTAGCATCTCATGTCAATCTCTGTACGTAACGACCATCTTCTACACAATCTTCTTTATGTTCTTATTTGCTGCCTCAACAACACCGTTCATCTTAGGACGATGAGGAAGAGTTGTGATGTTAAATGTTGAAGTTCTTGCACAACTCTTTCATCATTTTGTTATTGAGGTTAGAACCATTATCAGTAATGATTATTTCGAGAATCCCATAACGACAAATGATTTCTTTCTTAATGAATCGGGTAACCACATGTCTGGTGACCTTCGCAAATGACGCTGCTTCGACCCACTTAGTGAAATAGTCGATGGCAACAAGGATGAAGCGATGCCCATTGGAAGCAGTCGGCTCAATCTTTCCAATCATATTAATGCCCCACATAGCAAACGGCCACGGCGAAGACATCACATTTAGAGGATTTGGCGGCACATGCACCTTATCAACATAAATTTGGAATGTATGACACTTCCGAGCATATTTGAAATAATCAGATTCCATGGTCATCCAGTAATAACCCGCTCTCAACAATTTCTTAGCCATTGCATGTCCGCCAGCATGAGTACCGATGGAGCCTTCATGAACTTCCTGCATTAACATGCCGGCTTCGTGTCTATCCACGCATCTGAGCAAAACCTTGTTGAAGTTCCTCTTATACAGCACATCGTCTTTGTTCAAGAAGAAACTGCCTGCCAATCTTCTCAAAGTCTTTCTATCATTGTTGGATGCCCCTGTAGGGTACTCTTGATTCTTTAGAAAGCACTTGATGTCGTGGTACCAGGGCTTGTCATCAACTACCAGTTCAGCAGCAAACACATACGCGGCCCTATCAAGGCGCATAACATCGATCCTGGGAGCATAGTTCCACCGAATCACCTTGATCATGGAGGGCAGAGTAGCAAGAGCATCTGCCATCTGGTTCTCATCACGAGGTATATGATACAGCTTTACTATTGTGAAGAAAGTCAACAGTCTTCTCGTGTAGTCTCTGTAGGGGACCAGATTATGCTGGAGAGTATTCCAATCACCATTCACTTGATTGATCACTAGAGTTAAATCTCCGAAAAGATGTCCAGAGTCTTAATTCTCAAATCGATGGCTTGCTCGATACCCAAGATACATGCTTCATACTCAGCTTCATTATTGGTGCACTCAAAAGTCAGACGAGCGGTGAAAGGCATGTGGGCACCTTTCGGAGTGGTAATGACAGCACCAATTCCACTTCCTTTGGCATTGACGGTCCCATCAAACATTAAAGTCCACTTTTCATCTGGATCAGTTCCCTCCTCAACAACTGGCTCTTCACAGTCTTTCATCTTGAGGAACATGATGTCTTCGTCCAGAAAATCAAACTTCATCGGCTCATAATCATCAATCGGCTGCTGAGCAAGATAGTCTAACGGAATACTCCCTTTGATGGCTTTCTGGGATGTATACTGGATGTCGTACTCTGTCAGTACCATTTGCCAACGAGCAACCCTTCCGGTGAGAGCTGGCTTCTCAAATATATACTTGACTGGATCCATTTTGGAGATCAGTAAGGTTGTGTGAGTCAGCATGTATTGTCTCAATCGCTTAGCAGCCCATGCAAGTGCACAAATTGTCTTTTCAAGCATTGAGTATCTCGACTCATAATCTGTGAATTTTTTACTCAGGTAGTAAATGGCATGCTCTTTCCTACCTGTCTCATCGTGTTGACCAAGATCACAACCCATGGAATTGTCAAGCACTGTCAAATACATAATCAGCGGTCTCACTGGGACTGGAGGCATAAGGATAGGAGGATTCTGCAAATACTCTTTTATCTTCTCAAAAGCCCTTTGGCAATCATCATTCCACCTGATAGCCTGATCTTTTCTCAACAATTTGATCATTGTCTCACACATGGCTGTTAGGTGAGAGATGAACCTTGCAATGTAGTTCAACCTCCCTAAGAAACCACGGACTTGTTTTTCTGTTCTTGGCTCAGGCATTTCTTGTATCGCTTTCACTTTGGCCGGATCCACCTCAATCTCTTTTTCACTAACAATAAAACTCAGCAGATTTTCAGATCTCACCCCGAAAGTACACTTGTTCGGATTAAGCCTCAACTTGAATTTCCTCAAACGCTTAAACAGTTTCTGCAAATTCACCAGATGTTCTTCTTCCATCTGAGATTTGGCAATCATATCATCAACATAAACCTCAATTTCATGATGAATCATATCATGGAAAAGAGTTACCATAGCTCGTTGATATGTTGCCCCAGCATTTTTCGGACCAAACGACATCACCTTGTAGCAGAAGGTGCCCCATAGGGTTATGAAAGTTGTCTTCTCAAGGTCTTCTGGTGCCATCTTAATTTGATTATAGCCAGAAAAGCCATCCATGAAGGAGAATACCGAGAACTGAGCCGTGTTATCCACTAAAACATCGATGTGAGGTAATGGGAAATCATCTTTAGGACTAGCTCTGTTCAGATCCCGGTAGTCAATACACATCTGTACCTTTCCATCCTTTTTAGGGTACTGGAACGATATTTGCAACCCATGGCGGATAATTTGTAACCGCTAGGAACCCTGCGTCCAACTGTTTTTGCACTTCTTCCTTTATCTTGACAGCCATCTCTGGTCTTGTTCTTCTGAGCTTCTGCTTGACCGGAGGACAATCCTCTTTGAGAGGCAAACGGTGTACCATAATGTCTGTGTCAAGCCCTGGCATATCCTGATAAGACCAAGCGAAGATGTCAACGTACTCTTGCAACAATTCAATCAGCCCCTTCTTCACATTATCTTCCAAAGCAGCCCCTATCTTGATTTCTCTCTTGGCGTCCTCGGTGCCGAGATTAATCACTTCAACAGACTCTTGATGCGGTTGAATGACCCTTTCCTCCTATTTTAATAACCTGTCAAGTTCTTCTGGGAGTTCACAGTCTTCATCACCCTCTTCTTCAGCTTGAAAGATTGGATTTTCAAAGTCGAAGCGAACCATAGCAGAACTCTTATCAATAGGATCCGGTGACGTGCATCTGCATGAGTGATGGTATGTGCTTATGAGTGTGAACAAGAAGTGAAAGCTAAACTAAACATTGCCAAAATATTTTTTGATTTTTGAAAACTGCAAAAATAGAAAGACAGTGAACAAAATATTTGAATGCAAAAAGAAGTCCTTTATTTATGATAAAAAATGCAAGTATCCACATAGATGAGCCCTACAATGAGTCATCACGCCCTGGGCGGAACGTAAGACTTGGATATGCATGAATAAACAAAGAAAATTACTCTTTAAGAAGAGTGACTTGGATAATCTCTTCAGAAGACCAGTTGCAGAGAACTTCACCCGGGACCCTTGGACGCACCCAATTGTCAATGTCGCAATCACTATCCCCATCTTCTTTGTTGATTGTAGAGATCTGGCCATACTGAATGATGCCATCACACTCAGAAATCCTATTTATTGAAGTACAAACATCCGAAACATCGGAATCAAGTTCAGCAAGTACATCAGAATCAAACACCATGTTTGGAATATCAGCAACAGCATCAGAAAAATTAATTACATCATTGGGAATTACAAAATCAGCAGGAACAACATTTGTAAATTCTTCAGCATCTTCAGGAAAGAGAGGATCAACATCTGCATTCTCAATAACCCCTTCAACAAACCTTTGGGCAGATAAGTCTTCAGCTTGGAGGATACCATCGTCAAGCAAAGCCTGGATACCCTGCTGCAGCTTCACACAACCCCTACTCTGTGCAGTACAACCCAAACAACTGCTCCCACAACCGGGGAAAACATCTTCCTTTAGCAAGTATTCTTTAACCTCTAACAGCGGAGTCTTCAGCTTCAACACCTCCTTGACTAGTTTGGCTTCTCCTTCAACCATGTTAACATTTGCTGCGGCATGGGATTGTTGACAACATTAGGAGTCGGCGCAAAGTTAATGGCCTTTGACTCAATAAGGTCCTGATGTCGCATACACGAAAAACAACCGGCGGGAAAAGACACAGAGCCGCCACCGTGCATTATTTATCCCAAAGGAGGGAAAGGAAATGCTCGAAGTAAACCTGGAAAGGAAATGGTCTTACGACAAGAGATTGCAAGGATCGAGAGTCGGTTACGCAAGGGGAAGGTATTAGCACCCCCTCACGTCCGTCGTACTCGACGGGATCCACGCTCAGAAGAATAGAATAAGGTTGCTGAATAACTGCTCAAAAACTGCACGCACTAGAATAAAACACAGATGAACGAAGATGGAGAAAGCGGACTCGGCAGGATGTCGCATCCTGGGCCTACGTAGTTTGTCAGACACAAACATCAGAGTCGACGTAGTTCGGGGAAATGGGAAACGTGCTCGCTAGGACATCGCATCCTATGCATACGTATCTTCTCTAACCAGAGTAAGAATCAGAGCACTCGTAGCTCGGCTAACGCACGCCGAAACAAAACACTGAAAGAAGATGCTGAGACGTCAACAGAAACACACAAATGGAAACAGACTGCCAATGGCTGGTCTTACATTTGACTCCGAACAAACAAACTCAAATAGGAAACAGAATGCCAATCGCTGGTCTTACATCCAACTCCACAAATGAAACAGGAAACAAATAGCCAATCAATGGTCTTACATCTGACTCCACAAACACACACGAAAAGAAGAAGGGTCTCGATTGCAACTAGGGCAAGAGAAAAGGAAGGTCTCGATCGCAACGAGGGCGAGAGAAAAGGATCAAAGTTAGTTGTCAGTCAAACTCAACAAGACATCGCATCTCGTGCCTACGTATCTCACCTGGACATGAGAATCAGAGTTGCCGTAGTTCGGCTAAACTATTTCTATTTGTTTTGTGTTTTTTAGATGAACAACGTTACTACGCAATCTACCGGATGCTCGACCTTGGGAGACTTACTCGCCTGTAGTAGAAGGAGTTAACGTGTCCTTAAGAGAAGGTAATGTTCGTTTGTGTTTTAGGAAAGCTCACACAAGAAAGGAAGTCCTAGACGAAGGAACCGTGCTACCTTAGTTGACATGCAAACGAGAGACTATGCGAAGTCTAGCAATCCTATGGGGATACAATCACACCAAACAAAAACATATAACATGAAGTAAACACACCAACAAGAGGGCTCAAACATCAAGGGTGAGGCTTTAGTCAAGGGGTCATATCAACCTCGACAAACAAGTCGGGCTTTAGTCAAGGGGTCATATCAACCTCGACAAACAAGCCAACTGGAAGGGTATCTGAGGGCTCTTAACCACTAACATTGACCGTCAGGGTGAGCAGATGAAAGGTAATGAGGGTAAGACCTCATAGCTCTTAACCCGGGCTTGGGTGAGCTTCAATCAATGAAAACGTGGGGATCCAGAATGAGGGACCCTACTCCACTTGACTGACTCTATATACAAGGATCTTGGGTTAGGTTCAAGAGCCTCAGCACGTAGTGCGAGCTTAGTGAACGACTCAAACGATTAGCAGGGGACTGACCGCTAGTCCCTTCTATCTGCCAATTGCCTCTTCACTTAGGAGGACTTGAAGTACATGGCACAAAAGTAAACAAACACAGTCATTGCCTCTTAAGGAGGACTTCAGCCAAATGCCTGCCAAAAGAAACGACAGGGCTTCCAGACTACATGGAGTTAGAGGATGATTACCTAGGTGGTATGCCAACCACAAGCAAAGCACAACTCAAGTAATGAGCTAAAGCAACTAAAGTACCTGTAAGAAAGTCAAACAGGTCAATATTCACATTCAGACAAACCAAACAGTCAATCAACAATGCTACAACCAATATGCACACAAGGCAAGTCAACAACTCAAGTGAGTTCATCACCAAGGAACCTACAACACAACCAAGGTTAGTGGACAAAGCAAGGTCATCACATGAGCAAGATATGGCAAAGGCAATTACAAAGCTCACAATTGGACATCAAGAATCAAAATTCCATATTAAAACAGAAATGAATCAAACAATCATGAAAATTTTTATGTGCATACAATATGTCAAACACAATCATCATGCCAAAAATTAGAATCAACAGAGCTCAATTGACCTAGAAATGAAAATGCACAAGTATGAAATCAAATTGTGTGACACACATTGTCACACCATGCATTCATGTGTCCAAAACAGAAATGAAAAATGCTAAAAATGCCAAATCAATTCTCAAAAATCAGGCAACATGTTATGAATGAGCATATTAAATTTCAAGTTAATTGGACAATGTATGAGCATTTCACATCAATTTGAATCCAACATGTCATGTTTGCACACATGTTCAAATAACAACTCATCATAAAAAATCCAAAAATGATAAAATCAGGAAATGGACATTATAAAATACTAGACATCAAGATGAACATGTAGGAAAAAATTTCATTCAATTTGGATCAATATTCTATTTGTTATGATTTTTTGAAGTTGCATGCATAAAATGAAATAATGTTTGAAAAATAATGTGAAAATGATAATATGAATGGAAATTGGAAACTGCATCAGCCATGGCTCGAACTCAGTACACACAAAAATAGAGGCGCTGAAACAATAAAATTCAGAATTGTACACGGCCAGGAATCAAAGGGAGGTTGAAGCGCGTTTCAAAACGCAGTCGTTTGGCAAGGCGAAATCAAAAGGAAATTAAAATGAATTCGCTGGGAATCGAAGCGAGGTTCAGCCAAAACGCTGCACTTCACTAATTGAAGTGGCGCCTAGTCAGCCGGTCAATGCATGCGTGGAACCGGTCAAAGGAACATAGGCCAATGGGTTGGCCAACAGGCGCATGCGTGGCGCCAGCTAGGAACAAACCCTAGCAACTTTTGCAGACGGCGGTTGGAGCGGTGGTTTCCACCGTCTCCTTCGTTGAGACCGGTGGTGCTACAGTGCATGCATCAAATTTTTTTCCAGAAACACGCCTATTATACATCATTGAAATCGTCTTGAAACCAGGAACACAAATCTAACATTATTTTCAGCTAAAAGTCCATGGATAATGCAAATCGATCGAAAACATTTTTAACATACAAACTTCAAATCAACATAACTCAGTCAATTCTCATCCATTTTCAAAAGTATTCATATCAGTGTAATCAGCATTCAAAGATCTACAATATTATGGCAATAGAATGGAGAATTGGGAGATTCGATTTCAAACCTTCTTGAAGAGCAGTCAATGGAAACAGTGGATTCAAGAGCTCACACGATCCATATCCACTCCTATATTGATGTTATGAAGCTTTGTGTGTAAATTGATGCTTGATTCCACCTAGATCGAGCTCAGTTTGCAAATTCCATCTTCATGAGTTTGCTTGGAGTATGCATGAATCTTGGCCAAAATCACTATTCCAATGCTTGATTCTTCATCAACAATGCTCAATAAACCAGAATATGCAAGAAAATTGCTATGCTATGTGAAGAATTTTGAAGTTTAAATTGAGAGAAAAAATGGAGGAAAATCTCAAATCTAGATCTAGAATGTGTGAACCCCCCAAAATTCTGTTATGATTAGCATTATATACCACCTCCTAATTACTTTGCTAATGATAATTTACAATGGCTAATGAAAGTTTAATGCAAAATGAGGTGTATGACCAAATGGTAAAATGCACCCTATGCATGGTGAATGAACGTGAACAGTACCATGTGCATGCTCAAAATCACTTAAAATCATCTCATGCACATGTTGGAATTGGAATTTTGTTCATATGATGCACCAAATTTGAATTTGGTATTTTCCCTCCAAAAAGCACATGCATGGCCAAATGATCAAGTGATATTATTTCATGCAATGAAATGATGGATTTGGAAAATATAGGTAATGACATGCAATATGCAAAAAGAGTGGCTCAAATTGGAGTTTTGGATCAAAAGTTATGGCACTTTGAAGTTTCATGCACACTTGGTGATCATTTGCTCATAACTCCTCAACCATTTATCAGATGCTCATGATCTTGGAATTTTTGGAAATGGGAGAGAAAGATCTTCAACTTTAATGTTGGAAAAAATTTCATTTGAAGCTTCTTTGATGTTGGAAAGTCAAGTTGAATGTGGTCCAAAAACTTGCCATTTTTGGAAACTTGAAATTACAGGTCACTTTCCATTTTTGGAAACTTTTGATTTGACTTCAAAATCTTCAAGGTATGTGTTTGCCATGATGAATAAGCCTCTTTTGGACATGAATGAAGTGTCTCAAACCATTTCTCCACCTCCTAGCCCTCAGTTGACTGTATAGTTGACTTGTATGGGCCCCAGATGACTTGGAAATGCACTGATGACTTTGAGCCTCTAACACTTGGCAAAGTAGCTTCAAAATGAACCTTGGCTCATATAAGCTCTTCAAAATAACCATGTGGCCTCCATCTCAAGGAAAACTTGCTCTCTTTGCACATATGAGTTCTCTTGATGCCAGTTCTTGTCGATAAGATGCAATGTAGTATGGAATGATTTGTGACCTAAAAAATGAAATGTATGCATGAATGGGGGGTGCAAATTTGAGGTGCTACACCTGAACTACGTACTTAAAAGCTTTGCAGTTCTCAATAGTGTGACCAGGTGCCCCAAAGTGGAAATTTCACCTAGCATTGGCGTCATAACCCACTGGAAGCCTGCCAACGGGAGGAGCCAAACTGCGTAATTGCACAAGTTGCAAATGTTGAAGGTTGGGAAGCAACTGGGCATACGACATCGGAAGAGTGTCGAAACGCCTATCCATCATCCTCTGTCTCTATTGATAAGCAGGTCTGTTACCCTGTTGTTGTTGGTATTGATTTTGTTGACGTTGAGGTTGTTGTTGTTGCACTGGTGCTGCAGCCGGAATGGTCACTGCTGCAACATAAGGTTGTTGATGGTAATTCTAAAAGTTATTCCTCCGGTTACCCCTGTTCTGATAAGAAGATATGGCATTTGCATCCCATTCTCTCCTCTTCTGTCCTCCTAAGAACGACTTCTTTGACCCCGAAGATGATCCAACCCCATTTTGGATCTTACATGTCTTTAAGTAGTTCTCCACCCTCTCACGGTAGAGACCACATCAGCAAAATTTGAGGCGTTGCAACCCACCAGACGCTCCAAATAAGATCCAGGCAGTGTGTTCATAAACATGTTGGCCATCTCTTTTTCCAATATCGGAGGCTGAACACGGGAAGCCAACTCTCTCCAGCGTTAAGCATACTCTTTGAAGCACTCGTTGCTCTTGAGAGACAGATTTTGGAGCTAAGTCCTGTCAGGTGCCATATCCGCATTGTACTGATATTGCTTCACAAAGGCCTCAGCCAAGTCTCTCCAGCAGTGAATATGGGCTCTGTCGAGCCTCATATACCACTCCAAGGATGCCCTAGCTAGGATGTCCTGGAAGAAGTACATGAGCAACTTCTCATCATCAGAATACGCGATCATCTTGCGGAAGTAAGCTTGTACATGAGTCTTCGGACAAGAGTTGCCATTGTACTTATTAAACACGGGGACTTTGAATTTTGGCGGAACTCTCACGCCTGGGACCAGCCCCAAGTCAGCAACATCCACACCAAGAGCATTATGCCCTTCCACAACTTTCAACCTCTCTTCCAGTCTCTGAAACATAGGGTCCATACCATGGCCCATGCCAAAGTCCTCCTGAAGCAGGGGGAATTGATCCTCCTGATCATCATGGATGGGTTGTTGACCAAGGTTGCCATGTGGGATTGGGATAGGCCCCGGTCCATTGGGTCCATTAGCCTCTCCGGCGGGAGGATCAGCCACAACCTTCGGTTAAGTAGTAAGGGGATTCCCCTGTACCAACAATCCAATCTCCTGTTGTCCCTGAGCCACTCCTTAGACCACTTCCATGAACTGATTCATGCGAATCCTCATCTCAGCGAGCTCTGCTTGTAAACCTTCCATTGCTCTCTATTGATTCCTTCGGGTACCGTATCGGTGAATGCCTGAGTCAGCTATCCTAGTAATGGAATACCGAACAAGATGAGAACACTATGGCGGTACCTGTTATGCAAGACATGTTAATGAATATGCAAATGCAATGACAGGTTTATCAATTTCAAAGGGTATTCTACCCCTTGATTCCAGTCTCACATAAGATAAACAGTGTAAGAAAACCCCGACTAGAATCAAGAAGAAGATATAAACCCCTAGGAATAGATAAACATGATCTATGCAATGCTTATGATTTAATTTTTATATCAGAGGAACTTTAGAGTCTTATTTGCAAATTTTGGAAATATTAAACGTTTATCACATACGGAAATATCACGTCAATTAATATTTGGAAATGTTTTTACGCCAAAGAAGTACAGTCTTGGTAACCAAATACAATACAAGAGAGAAGTAAAATGAACATCCTATGGATCCCTAGAAGCAATCGTCCAAAGCCCTCGAGACCGGAAGATAAGCTGCACGAAGCCTCTTCACCTTCCTCTTATAGGCTGCCTCCATATTTGCCTTCTCTTTGGCGAGTCGATCATACTTCCTCTTCCAAAACTTGGAAGACTGAGGAAGTAGAGAAGTCAATGCGTCATCAGGATCATCAATAACCTAGTGTTCAAGGAACTCTATCAAAGCATCCTTCTCTCTGATCTGCTGAAGCAACTCCTCTTGTTCACAGATCCAAGCACGCGAACGGTCTTTGTCTCTCAACTTCTCTACTCCTTGGCTAGGGAGGATTGAAGGCCCAGCCACAACCAAAGGTGTGGGTCTTGGATACTCATAAGGCATGAGGTACTCAGAAGCTCTCCTCCTAACCAAGAGGTATAGGGTTCCAAAGCGATACAGTTCTTCGGACCTAGCTCCTTCCTTCCTTTCTTATGGATCTTGCGCCAAGCGCGGACCATCCTGCCCTTCAAGCCTTGGGGATCTTTACCCTCCTGAAAGAACACACCCTCTAACAGAATGTTATTGGGTTTACCCTTTAGGGGGAACCCAAGCTGACGACGTGCCAAAATAGGGTTGTAGTTAATTCCACCGCATGTACCAAGAAGAGGTACATTGGAGAATTCACCATAAGAGTCGATAATCTGCACACCATCATATACACGGTTGTACCAAAAGATATCATCATTAGTAAGAGACATAAGTCTCGTGGACCACCGTAGACATCCTTTGTTCTCCTTGAAGGCGAGCGTCTGAGGCAAGTGCGAAATAAACCACTTGTATAACAGAGGCAAACAGCACATAATGGTACCACCGCCATTTTTATTCCTCATATGCAAAGAGAAATAAGTGTCACCCAACAGAGTAAGAACGGGATTAAGAGTAGAGAAAATCCTAATGGCGTTCACATCCACAAACTTGTCGATGTTGGGGAATAACACTAGCCCATAGATGAGAAGTACAAATATGGCCTCAAAGGCGTCCTCACTCATGGCCTTCCAAAACATAGTAGCTTGATCAATGAGGAACTCAGAAGGGAGACCTTGAATTCCACCTTTGGTAGTCATATGAGTACCAACCAGAGATTCATCCATATGCAACATATTAGCTATCTCTTGAGAAGTAGGAATACTTTCTAAGCCACTGAACGACAACTGGTCTAGAATAGGTATACCTACAAGGTAGGCATACTCCTGAAGTGTGGGCAAAAGCTGAAAATCCGGAAATGTGAAGCAACGGTACAAGGGATCATAGAACTGCACTAACACACTCATTAGCCTTCATCCACTTGAGTAGCCAGATTAGACAGAAGCTTCCCATGACGAGCCTTGAATTCCAAAGGATCTAATACATAGGATGTTAAATTCCTTAGCTCTTTCAAGTCGGGTTGTCTGAAACTGTACTTCTTCGTATTCCTTCTTTGCTTATCCATGTCTGAAAATTTGCAAATAGACCTCTTAAGTTCCTTGAAAGTTTTCTCATTGTTGATGATATGGATGTGTATGAATGCATGAATGCATGGATGCAACAATCACACTCAAGGATCAAGCAAATCACACCACACAAAGGTTATGGGATGGATCAAGTCATCCTTAATATCAATCATCCATTTTGGTGGATTATGGTTTACACCTTATCAACACCCAAGTTCCATTGATATTAAGGATACACAAGAACGGATCAACCACGAATCAAGGGTTTGTTGCGAGTCGCGAGCATGGAGTCTTGGTTAAGAACCACCCAAAGGGAGTGTACTATGGTTAAACTTGACAATCATGTTCTACAAGAGGTTCCCATAGTCATCATCCCATCTTTCGGATATTATCGGATAAACGACTACTCGTATTCCAAAAATATTCTCAAGAGAGACTCTTATGAGTGTAGTATCGTGTAACAATCGTATCAAATCTTACACTTGAATGATCTTTGCACTACATCCTAAAAATAGGCCAAGATGGGCGTGGTATACTAAGGTCCTTGGCTTCTAAGGCATATATTGGAAAGAGTAATGCCTAACCACGACTACTCGTGTGACATTATTGATCCCAACATAACCTCCACCAAGTGAATGGGCTTGCAAGTCAACTTGCTAAGGAATAACTCCACACAAGTCAACAAGACTATGCCATTCTCCTATCCTAAGTGCACTCGAGTTCGGGTATAGAACTCATCTCAGGAAGATCACCAAGCATACAAGGAATTAATATTCAAACAATTCAATCATTACATACAATACAGTAATCCCAAATTGCACAAAAATATGTCACAAAGCAATATACCATACAATACAACAAATATGAAAAGTAGGCAAAACCCACTAGGCAAATGATTGTCCCTAGCAGAGTCGCCACTTTTCTGTAGCGGGGTATTCGTTACCATTAGAGATATTGACTAAATCCAAGGTAAACCATACAAGTCGAGTCGCCACCGCACTTCTATTTATCCAAAGGAATGGTTAGAAAGCGAACAAAAACCTAAAAGTTTTATCGAATCAAAAACTAGTAAAAATGTCAGAGATCTGGGTAAGGGGGTTGGTTATGCAATGGGAAGGTTTTAAGCACCCAAAACATCCTAGGTACTCCTAGGGAGCCCTTTTCATAAGTGTTGTTCTAGTCTAAAGGGTGTAGGTATATCTAAAATACTATTTACTAAAAGGAAGGTTAAAAGAAAATGACTCGCAAGGATGTCGCATCCACTGCCTACGTATCTCATCTGAGTATGAGAATCAGAGTCTTCGTAGCTCAGCTACCTATGGGTTAAAGAGAAGTGTGTTCGGTAAGACGTCGCGTCTTATGCCTACGTTTCTCATCTGGAATGAGAATCAGAGCAAAACGTAGTTCGGCTAACTAGAGGTTAAGGATTGCCATCTGAACATGGACTTACAAAAGAGGACACCAGCTATGTCAAAGGAGGGTGGGCAGTGTGTTCAACGTCCTAGCAGTAGGTGTCGCAGCTCGCTGAATCGAGTCTTAGGCAGTTACCTCTTTGTAGTAGAACGGACTGACATGCCACAAGATCGGAGATGCACGGAAGGTCTAAAAGTGGGGAAGCTCTGCTCTAGAGTTGTCATGCAATATGGACCTATGTGTTAGGATTTACAAAGGGGAACATTTACCTAATGTTAGCATGCAAAGAATAAGGGAATTCTACCTATGTTATCATACAAAGGGTTCTACCTAATGGGTGCTACCTAAACGGAACAAGAGTCGACAGATGGAGCGCGAAGAGGAGTTACGAATAAGGGTAGATGGTGATGTCGGAGGAATCGACTTACAGGTAGATGGCGATGCCTGAGGCAGTCGACTTACAAGAGGATGGATGAATGCGTGCTGATTCTGTTAAGTTTTGAAAATGATTACTCGACGTTGGATCGAGCTTTTGATCTTATTTTGAAATGGTTATCGGATGTTCGTTTTAATTCTTGTATTAACAGGTGAGTAAAGAAATAAAGAAATAAATATTATACACTTTATGGGAGAGGGGTACATTTGTTATGAATGGGGATTGTTCATGGCAAACAAACAATAAGAATATATGCCTCATACATCATACAAGTAGGCAACAGTTATCAATCAGATCAGATAAATAAACAATATATAATCAAACCAAAGAATCAAACAATGGAGCATTTAAACAATTCATGGGAGTATGAACATGTTAAATAATCAAGCAATATAAAGCATGAATGAGAGAAACAAGTATAAAGGATAACAGATGAATCAAACAGATGAAAATATGCACACGAAGGGTCCACTGAATAATTTAATCAGGAAATGAGGTAAGGACCAAATAAAATCAAGGTAAAAGGCCTCTAATACATGGCATATGAGATGAACGAGGGAGGATCAAAAGATCTTTCAATTGCCATAAGCAATCCCTAAGTCAAACATCGATCATAAAGAAGTCAATTGAAAATTCAAGTCAACTTAAAAAATAACAAATAAATAGCAAATTAATCAAGAAAATTATGAAAAATTAAACTAAATAAGGTGGGGTCAGGACATCATCATCCCTCAAAAATATTTTAAAAATAATGAAAATTGGCATGTGAATTAATTAAAATAAAACAGAAGTCAAATTAAAAGCCTACCAACCAAACTAGGTCAAAAATAAATCAGAAATAAATTGAAAACGTGAAATAAAGTTCCAAGAAAAGGTCAGGTTGACCATGAGACAGTGGTCAACCTTCACCCCAAAAATCAAATGCTAACAATAATTTTAAGTTATAAAAATAAAATCAATAAAAAAAGTGTGTTAAAATGGACCATTTAGAATAAATAATTAAAATAAAATATTAATATTAAAAAAATACGAAAATAAAAATTATATAAAATTGAATAAAACGTTAAGAAAAGTGAAAAATATTTTTGGGTAATTTTATGGACGAAGAAAATATTTTAAATAAGAAAAAGAAATATGAAAATGGAAGGGTTAATGGTGATGAACATGGTAAGCAAGCGTAGATATATCAAAACATGGCCATGGAAGAGATGATTACCTAATGGAAAATAGAAGTGGAATGGAATCTGATATGTGATAAAGCTTTGCCTCCTTTCCACGAAATTCCAATGCTCCTTTATGGTTAGGATTTCAGCTTCTTAAATAGGGTGGATTAGGTGTTCTCATGGGCTTTTTAATAAGTGATTTATCCATAAGAATAAAAGTGTGAAGTGAGGTGTAAAATGTTGTTATTTTTGGCCAAAATTAAGTGAATGGATGTCCAATGCATGGCCAAAAAAGGTAAAAAAAACGTGATTGGTTTGTGCAGCATGCTTAGAAAATCTGATTGGGCCAGCCAGGCCCAAAATCTGCCTAGAAAATCAAGTCATGGTGCCCACTTTAAATGAATGTATCTCTCAAACCATGGATCCAAATGAGATGATTCCAAAAGGATGTGAAAGAGGACATGACAAGGTAAAATTGTTGTGAATAAAGTATTTTCAAATAATGCCTTGAAGAGAAAGAAACCTGGCCAAGAAGTCTTGATAAATTTTGAAGATTTTGGACTTAGAAATTTTTCTAAGTGTCCTAAAAAAAGTCTCACTTTGACTAAGCATAAGTTTCTCAATTCTAATCCAAATGGAGCAAACTTTATATCTCTAGAAAGCTTGGAACAAGAGGAACAACTTTCATGTTGGAGAAATTTTCAAATGGAGCTTTTATCTTGATGCAAAATGGGCTTAAAGTGAGTGCAACAATCATGAAAACTTGCCCTAAATGGAAAGTCAACCATTTCCAAATTAAGTAACTTTTCTAATTCCTGATTAAATGATGAATCCATGATCCAACCTTGATAAAATTTCACATGTAGGATCCCTTAGGCATGGATTTTGAGATTCCACTCTCAAAATGTCAGGAGTTGACTCTTTAGGCCCCACAGTTGACTTTTCCCAAACTGTCTGATTCCCGATTCCATTGATCAATTGAAGTACTTCTAGTTCAAATAAAGAGCTGATTTTTTATATGTAGACCCTTGTGGACATATGGAGGGCCATGGAAAAGAGTTTCACCCAAAGAATCAGAAATAAAATGATTTTATACCAAACCCTAGTTTTAGGGCAAAATTGATCGGGAACTGATTGCACTGCTTGCCAATGGATCTTTCTGAGATAATTGTGAATCTTCTTAGGCCAAGATGCCTCTCTAATCATGACATGGATGATCTCCTCTACTTCCAACCAAACATTTCCTGTTGCAGGTAGCCATGAAACCCTATTTTCTGATTAAATCCAGATGAAAACTCTGATAGCTTTGAATCCTTCACTGATGAACTGAGGACCATAATAAGATACTTGGACTCCCCTGAGACCCTTGAGACTTGTATACTTAGAAAATGAAGTCCAATTCTCAATCTTGCTTTGTGTGGGCTCCTTTTGTTAAGGAGTGATCGATCAAAACCTAATCTCCATGTCACTAATGCAGTATGCAATGAGTATGACCTAATATGATGCTAATGAAGTCTAAAACATAATCCCATGCTTCCAGGAAAAATGAAGGGTAAATTTTGGGGTATTACAATAGTCTGCAGCAGAATCGACTAGCATTTCTGCCACTGGCATTGAATATTCATCCTTTGGGGTTGCAGTATTTAAATCTCTAAAGTCTATGCAAACCCTTAAAGTACCATTCTTTTTAATAACAGGCACAATATTAGCTAACCATTCGACATACCTGGCTATACGAATGAAGTTACAGCAAAGAAGCCTTTTGACCTCCTCTTTGATGTTCGAGATTATTGCTGGTGCAAATCGCCTTGAGTTCTGCTTGATGGGCTTCTTTCCAAGCTTGATTGGCAGCTTCAACTCGACCAAATCTCTTCTCAAACCAGGCATCTCATCATAGTCCCACGCAAAACATTCTTCTAACTCTTTCAACAACTGGACTACTTCAACTTTTAGTTGAGGGTTGATATTGGTGCTATTGTAAGTTGGCCTCTTTATCAATCCCTCTCCCAAGTCTATTTCCTCAAGTGGATCTTGAGCCAGCATTTTAACATTTGTTACCAGCGGATCCTTCTCGAAACCCAAAGGCTCATCATCGTAGATAGCGTCAATCCTCTAACCTTGCTCTTCGTTTTGACCATTGTCATGTGGCATTAGATAGAAGTCCTTTCCATGGCCTATTTGATGAGAAACTTCATTGGATTCGACAACCATGTTTTTTACTTCGGCCTCTAAGGCCAATTGCTGCTTGTTTTCGGCTATGTAAGCCGAACTCCTTTTTAGTACTGCGAACTCAGTCATCAACACTTAATTCACTTCCCCAACCCGTGGGTTCAATTCCAGAAGCTCCTAAGTATCCAAATTCGTCTTTGCCCACTACTTCCCAGCGAAAGCCATTGTAAGCATGCAACGACAGGGAACAATAAGCATTGTCATAAGGGGTGAATGCAAAATCGGCCGAATCACATGGAGCGATATTGGCCAAATGCTTCTCGAACTGGCGTCTATCAGTATGGTTGATAGGGGTTTTGAAATACCCTTGATCTGCTTCTATATTTTCTATGATACCATCTGGATGCCATATGATGATTCGCTGGTGCATCGAGGATGTCACAACCCCGACCTCATGTATCCACTACCTTCCAAGTAATAGATTATAGTTGCCCTTCGTCTCCACAATCATAAACATTGTGGATCTTATCACCGTTCCTACAGTTAACTCAACCTGGATGACACCAAGGGTTGATCCCACTTTACCCTCGTAATTGGTAAGCACCATATTGTGAGGTTTTGCATCAGTGTCGTACTTGCCAATTTTCCTCAGCATGTGATGCGGAATCAAATTCACGATCACGCTGCAATCCACCAAGATTTTATTAATGGGGACTGTAGAGGTAAATTCATGATCATCAAGCTATGGATAAGCTAGACATCAAATAACAAGAGTCGTCACCACGCTTTTATTGTTTCCAACGGAAAAGGGAAAAAGTACGAACAAAACCCAAAAGCAAGAAGTTTTCAAATCAAAACTAATAAAATGTCAGAGATTACAGGTAAGGGGGTTGGTTACACAGAGGGAAGGTGTTAGCACCCTGTATACATGCGTTTTCGACGCCATGAGATTTGGTATGCAGAATGGTTCTTTCGACAAATGACGACATGGGATAAACGGTTTTGGCTGATAAGTGTTGTTCGACACTTCGACAAAATTGAAGCTTCGACATTTCGACAAGATATCTGTAGATGGAAAGGCACCTTTGACAGACATGGAGGATGTTGTAGTATTTCAACAATTTGACAAAGCCTGGAGAGAGACGTCATTTCGACGTGAAGTGTAAATTCGAATTCAAAAGAGTTGTGACGTTTGGCAGAAGACGCGTGGGAGCATCTGGCGAAAGGAAGAAAGCCATGTGTCACAGTTTTAGGATTTGGTAGTTAGTAACAGTTATGTTATTTGTATATAAATAGGGTAGCTGTTATCGAAAAAGGGGTGGAAAATTTACTTGTACAAAATTCCTGAAAATACTAAAGTACCCGTGTGAGAGAAAAGAGTCATATTTGGAACATGTATGTGTAAACAAACACCAAATCCTTCAAAGTTTATTTTATAAAGTTTAAAGTTCTTTACGAATTCCTTTTATTCTTTCCAGTCAATTATCTTTCTGCACTTTCTTTCCGACACGTTATGTTTTCGTCATTTACTTTCTGCCATTTATCTTATCTTGTCAAATTTACATCTGTTTAAACATTTTAATCAACATCTTTCGACATAAAATATTCAGAGCACCAAAATGAAAGATATGAAAGTTTCTCTAGATATCTTCAAAGTCATTTAGATCTACACATGTCCTAGGATTTGTGTGGTTGATCCTGCAAGTAACCCAATTCTACAAGTTTTGGTAAACCAGATGTTGTTCGCCAAAATTCACAGCGAACAAATTGGCACGCCCAGTGGGACCGTGCAGAAATCTAAAAATAATCGTTAGTCAAAGTTTTTTCTTCGTTGTATGAGACTGAGAAGCGGAAAATTAGCCGTATCCGACGTAGAAATACCTAAAAGAACAAGAGTAAGGAAAATGGCGAATCAGCCAAATAATCCAAATAATCCTAATCCAAGTGAAGCCATACCAGTATCCAACCCTATCCCTTCGACGGGAGGCAATGTAGGATCAGTCCCTGTGTCAGAGGCTATGCCTTCGTCAACAGGGTCAATACCAGCGGTTTCAATTTCACAAAATGCGCCTAGTTCGTCCGTTAGGGCGCAACAAATGCCTGTTGGGACACCCCCTCCTATAGGAAACACTTCTAGGCCTTTTGTGACGAATTTCACCATGCCTCTGCCTGGTAGGGAACAACCATTTGGAATGCCAACTTTAGTAATGGCAAATCTACATAATTCCCCGGTAGTGTATTCTGATTCTATGGCCAATATGTCTTCACCTTTACAAGGGTCAGGATATGGCGGAAACATGAGTAGACTAAATCAACAACCACTTTACGTGCCGCCGATAACAAATAATTCGGCGCAGGTGATTAGACAACAAATGGACGAGAGTAATCATGATATGGTCCAAATGTTGACACAACAAATGGGAGTGGTGTTTAATCCTCTAATTCAAAACACCACCCAAACAAACCAATTGTTGGCAGCGCAGATGACGCGCATTGCTGACTTTTTCGGGGTCCCTCAAACTCGACACAGAGAACAAGTGGTTCATAACCCAGTGGTAGCGGTCCAGGAAGAGCCTACGATAAACCAAATGCCTTTAGACAATCCTCAGACAAACGTCAGAAACCAAGAGGATGTAGTTGAAATTCTAGTTATCAGACTTTAGATGTCACACGGGTTGTTATGACATCCAATTCTGCACATACCAGAATTATGCAGAACTTAAAAGTAAGTGCAGTAAATAACACAAGTAATTGTTTACCCAGTTCAGTCCAACATGACCTACATCTGGGGGCTACCAAGCCAGGGAGGAAATCCACTATCAGTAGTATTAATTCAAAGCTAAACTCACCCGTTTACAACTCTTCACTTAATTCCTACCCAATGCAATTTCAATCTTACTCTAAGATCAGAGTTCCTACTCACTCCCCCTCAATCACCTCAGTGATTACTACCTTTAATCAATATTAAAGACAATTTTAAAGTCACACTTCAAACAACTCTTGATTGTGCTTAACAGCTTTAATCAAGATACACAACACTCACGCTTAAAAGCTTTGAGCGACACAACACTTACAACTCAATGAACACCCTATGCCAAAGCAATCATCTACGTGATAATGGCTTGACTTACAAGATATGTCTAATACAAGACTCACAAAAATACAGCAGTGAAGTATGATGGACACACTAAATCTTCACGCCTCAAAATCCCCAGTTCTGAATGAAGGAGCGACTTCCTTTTATATTGCAGTACTTGGGCCTTTGCACTTGTATTCTCCTGAATTTAAGGTCACACGAGTTCCTCTAAATTCCACATCTAGGTTACTAACAAATAGGCTATTTGTTAGGTTCATTAAATGTAGCTTGGTTGTTGATTTCCTGGATTTTCTCTCAGTTGTTGAATCCCTGAAGAATAGCCTGAGAAAAAGCTGAAACAGAAAACTGAACAACCTACAATATAGCATATGCTGTCAGGACTGAATGTCACGACATTCAGCTTGACATCAAGGATCATATGCTAAGTCTGTTTTTCCAGAAAACAGACTGTACAATTTTGCTGACCTGTATATGACCAAAATGACCATACTACAGTAACAACTTACATTAATAAATGTCAAAGTATCCAATTTGACATTTACACATTTGGCCTTAAGTCAGTTCTGTTATCCTCTTGAAGAACATACTAAGAAACATGCTGAAGTATAGCAGAACACCACTCTGTCTATTGTTCAGTATATGCTGTCAATGATGAATGTCATAGCATCCAGTTTGACATTCAGTCAGTAGGCCTTATGCCAGGTCTGGTATTTCCTTGATAACCAGACTGGAAATAAATACTAAGTTCTAACAAAACACCAGCTGTTCTATTCCTTAGTATTTGCTGACAAGGATGAATGTCACAACATCCAGTTTGACATTCAATAAATCCTGTATTAGCTAATCCTGCAGTAACTACTCAAGTGTGTCATGACATCAGTCAAGACATCATAGTACAGTTAGATATTCTAACCTTCAGTGCAGTCACACATACACACCATGTCATGACATCAGTCAAGACATTAGAATCCAGCTAGTGTTTTACCATCTAATGCAGCCAATTAAACACCTACAAACTCCCCCTTTGGCAAATTTTTGGCTAAAACACTTTGATCCCCATAACAGAGTTCATAGCAGCGGAATCACACATCTAGCAGGAAATAGACCTAGCTAATACACTCAGAGTGGCAGCACACTCACACATATGGAAGTTAAGTAAAACTTCACATAACAGCACACATACAGAAGTTAAATAAAAACTTCTAATTGCAGCACACATCCACAACACACATACAGAGGTACAGAAGTTAAATAAAAACTTCAACACACATCAGCTGCAGAGGAAGGAATCTTCGAATCTGTCATGAAAGTCTGTTGTAACAGACCAATCTGTTGTCTGGGGTATCACCTGTTACTCCCCCTTTTTGTCAAAAATGTTGCCAAAGCCAACAACATAAACAGAAAAAATGACAGAATTACAGACTTGGTTTTACTTCATAGTTTCAACCAAGTTAGCACCCACTTGATCTTGCTTCACAGCTTTGATCAAGTAATCACCCACTTTTGCTTTACTGTAGGTACAGCCATATCAGATGCCATGACTTTGTTTCTGACATCCAGAACCACTCCTGCATGAACAACATCCTTGAATTCCTGCAGGTGCATAGGCCTTCTCACGTTAGGGTGTCTCCTTACCCTCTTGTTGCCACACTTGTTGCAAGTGGCATAGCTATGATCTGTTGACCAATCAGAGCATAGTTCCAATTGTTTAATAGGCAGAGATTTTAAACAATACATCCCAAACATCAGTGGTTGCTATAAGTTCTCAGAGAGACATATACCCAGTTTGCCCCTTAAGTTTTCAAACTGAGTAGCATCCAGAGCCTTTGTAAATATGTCAGCCAGTTGAAGTTCAGTGGCTACATGTTTCAAGGTGATCACCTTGTCTTCCACCAGATCTCTGATGAAGTGATGTCTAATGTCAATATGCTTGGTCCTGCTGTGTTGGATGGGATTCTTGGAAATATTGATGGCACTGAGATTATCACAGAACAATGTCATGACATTTTGAGTGTTGTACTCAGTGAGCATCTGTTTCATCCAAACCAGTTGGGAACAACTGCTTCCAGCAGCTATGTATTCAGCCTCTGTAGTGGATAGAGATACACAACTTTGCTTCTTGCTAAACCAAGATATGAGATTGTCTCCCAAGAAGAAACATCCTCCTGATGTGCTTTTTCTGTCATCAGCACTCCCAGCCCAGTCAGCATCACAGTACCCAGATAGGACAGGCTCAGACCCATGTGAGTACAGCATCCCATAGTCACAAGTCCCATTGATGTACTTGAGAATCCTTCTGACTTGATTCAAGTGGCTCACTTTAGGCTCTGATTGGTATCTAGCACACACTCCAACTGCATAAGAAATGTCAGGTCTACTTGTAGTTAGGTATAGTAGACTGCCTATCATGCTTTTATACAAGCATTGATCAATACTAGGCCCTCCATCATCTTTGGTTAACTTCAGATGAGTAGGAGAAGGAGTCCTCTTGTTCCTAGCATTATCCATACCAAACTTCTTAACTATGTTTTTGGCATACTTGCTTTGGGAGAGAAACATAGAGTCCTCCATTTGGTTGACTTGCATTCCAAGAAAGTAGGTTAGTTCCCCAACCAGACTCATTTCAAACTCAGATTGCATTTGTTGAACAAAATGTGTTACCATTTGTTCTGACATACCACCAAAGACTATATCATCCACATAGATTTGAGCAATCATGATTTTGCCGTCTTCATCCTTCACAAACAAGTTTTTATCTATTCCACCTTTTCTGTAACCATTTGAGGTCAGAAATTCGGTCAACCTTTCATACCATGCTCTAGGTGCTTGCTTCAACCCATACAAGGTTTTCCTCAACTTGTATACATGCTTAGGTTGGTTAGGATCACAGAACCCTTTAGGTTGTTCCACATAGACTTCTTCATTCAAGTAGCCATTTAAGAATGCACTCTTCACATCCATTTGGAACAGTTTAAACTTCAGAATGCATGTTATACCTAACAGCAATCTGATGGACTCAAGCCTAGCCACAGGAGCAAACGTCTCATCAAAATCAACCCCTTCAACTTGAGTGTATCCTTGAGCTACTAGTCTTGCTTTATTCCTAGTAATTACTCCTTTCTCATCAGACTTGTTTTTGTAGATCCACTTGGTACCAATGATGTTGGTCCCTTCAGGTCTTGGAACTAGCTCCCATACTTCATTCCTTTTGAACTGCTCGAGTTCCTCTTGCATGGCATTGATCCAGTATTTGTCAGTCAGGGCTTCTTTCATATTCTTGGGTTCAACCTTGGAAACAAAACAGGAATTTGAGCTTATTCCCCTTGACCTGGTAGTCACACCACTATTGGGATCCCCTATGAGAAGATCCTTAGGGTGGTCTTTCTGAATTCTGATAGATGGCATTTTGGTGGTTGCATCTACTTCACATTCAGGAGGAGGTTCCTGTACTTCATCAGACTTGACTGGAATGTCTGTTGAACTGTCAGGGAATGTTGCAACATCCTCTATGACATCGATTCCTTCCTCTTTATCATCCACAATGACATTTATGGATTCCATCAGAACATTGGTCCTGTAGTTGAACACTCTGTACGCCCTGCTGTTAGTGGAATATCCTAGAAATATACCTTCATCACTTTTGGGATCCAGTTTCCTTCTCTGTTCACGATCTATGAGAATGTAGCATTTACTTCCGAAGATATGAAAGTACTTCACAGTGGGTTTTCTGCCTTTCCATATTTCATACAGAGTGGAGGAGGTTCCTTTTCTCAAGGTGACTCTGTTGTGAACATAGCACGCGGTATTCATAGCTTCAGCCTAAAAGTGCATAGGGAGCTTCTTTGCATGAATCATAGCTTTGGCAGATTCTTGGATAGTTCTATTTTTCCTTTCAACTATCCCATTCTGCTGGGGAGTTATAGGGGAAGAGAATTCATGACTTATTCCTTCAGACGAGCAAAACTCATCAAACTTGGAATTCTTGAATTCCGTACCATGATCACTCCTAATTCGGACAACACAGCTGTCCTTTTCCCTTTGGAGTCTGATGCACAGGTCTTTGAAGACATCAAATGTATCTGACTTCTCTCTGATGAAACTTATCCACGTGTATCTGGAATGGTCATCAACCACAACGTATGCATATCTCTTTCCCCCCAGACTTTCAACCTGCATAGGTCCCATTAAGTCCATGTGCAGCAGTTTCAGAACTCTGGAAGTAGTAGGATGTCCCAGCTTCAGATGTGACATCTTGGTTTGCTTCCTTGGATATGATCTTCTTCATTCCCCGTAAGTGGAGATGTCCAAGGCGTCTATGCCACAGCTTCACCTCCTGTTCTTTCTTGACTGAAGAGCATATTGTGGAGAAGTTTGAGACTTTAGGTTCCCACAGATAGCAGTTATCTTTGGACCTAGATCCTCTCATAACTTCCTGATTGTCACCATTCGTCACAATACATAGCTCCTTAGTAAACTGAACATAGAACCCTTGATCACACAGCTGGCTTATGCTGATGAGGTTTGCAGTTAGTCCTCTTACTAACAACACATTATTCAGTTTTGGAACTTCAGAGCAGTCCAGCTTACCCACACCTTTTATTTTTCCTTTAGCACCATCACCAAAGGTCACATAGCTGGTAGTGTGAGGTTGGATATCTGTCAATAGATTTTCCATACCAGTCATATGTCTTGAGCATCCACTGTCAAAGTACCAGTCTTCTTTGGTAGAAGCTCTTAGAGCTGTATGGGCTAACCTAGCATACCATTGTCGCTTCTTGCTGGAGACATGGTGCCTAAATGTCTTATGCTTAGATCTGACATGAGGGACTTGGTTCGGGTAACCATGAAGCCTGTAGCAGAAGGCTTTTATATGCCCAAGCCTACCACAGTGGTGACATTTCCATTTCTGGAATTTCCTCTTCTGATGATTAGTCATCCTGGTTCCCCGATGTTGAGACATTGGATGTGACTTCCCTTTGGATTTCTGAACTTTAGCCTTTGGGCGTTTGCGTTCAGCTGAGGATCTTTTCCCAAAGCCTAAACCAGACGTGGTTCCAGACTTCTGTCCTACCTTTAGGATCTCTTCCAAGGTGTCAGTTCCTTTATTCATCATTCTGATGGATTTAGTCATCTGATTCAGCTTGGAGGTCAGCAGGGTTATCTCACCATTTAGATCCTCTATGGCCGTCAGATGCTTCAGTCTCTCATCTTCCAGCTCCTTGATGAGTTTCTTCTGCTTTTCTCCTTGTACACGTACTTCTGCACTGGTGACACACAGCTTCTTATAAGCTGCAGCAAGTTCATCAAAGGTCAGTTCATCTGCACTTGAGTCATCATCAGTGGCACAAACACTGGTTAGTGCAGTGACGTGTTTAGCAGATTCTCCTTCAGATTCACTTTCAGAATCTCCTTCAGACCATGTGATACCTAGCCCCTTATTTTGCATTTTGAGGTAAGTAGGGCATTCAGCTTTGACGTGTCCATACCCTTCACAACCATGACACTGGATTCCCTTGCCGTGGTTGAACTTCTCTTCAGAAGTTGATCTTTTCTTAATGTCATACGGGATGTTCTTGACATTAGGTCTACCTCTTTGATCAATCTTCTTCACGAACTTGTTGAACTGTCTCCCAAGTATGGCTAAGGCTTTTGATATGCTTTCATCACCTCCAGTGTATCCTGCTTCTGACTCCTCTTCAGCATTAGATACAAAAGCTACACTTTTGTTCTTCTTTTCAGCATTCTCACACAAGCCCATTTCAAAGGTTTGGAGAGAACCAATTAGCTCATCCACCTTCATATTGCAGATGTCCTGCGCCTCCTCTATGGCTGTGACCTTCATAGCAAATCTCTTAGGCAAGGACCTGAGAATCTTTCTTACAAGTTTCTCTTCAGCCATTTTCTCACCTAGTCCACCAGAGGTGTTTGCAATTTCAAGAATATTCATGTGAAAGTCATGAATAGTCTCATCCTCTTTCATCCTCAGATTTTCAAACTTGGTGGTCAGCATCTGAAGTTTGGACATCTTCACCTTGGAAGTACCTTCATGAGTTACCTTGAGGGTATCCCAAACTTCCTTAGCTAGTTCACAGTTGTGAACCAGCCTGAAGATGTTCTTACCGATTCCATTGAACAATGCATTCAAGGCCTTGGAATTTCCAAGAGCTAATGCCTCTTGCTCCTTGTACCACTCTTCTTCAGGAATCTGCACACTGACTCCATCTTCACCTGTCTTTGTTGGATGTTCCCATCCTTTGTTGACAGCTCTCCAGACTTTGCTATCTAGAGACCTTAAGAAGGCTATCATACGAGGCTTCCAGTCATCATAGTTAGAGCCACCCAACATGGGTGGTCTATTTGAGTGTCCTATATCCTTGTCCATGGTACTAGAAAGTAACATCCCTAGATCTCACCCAGAAATTTACAGGCAGGGTGCCTGCTCTTATGCCAATTGAAATTCTAGTTATCAGACTTTAGATGTCACACGGGTTGTTATGACATCCAATTCTGCACAGACAAGAATTATGCAGAACTTAAAAGTAAGTGCAGTAAATAACACAAGTAATTGTTTACCCAGTTCAGTCCAACATGACCTACATCTGGGGGCTACCAAGCCAGGGAGGAAATCCACTATCAGTAGTATTAATTCAAAGCTAAACTCACCCGTTTACAACTCTTCACTTAATCCCTACCCAATGCAATTTCAATCTTACTCTAAGATCAGAGTTCCTACTCACTCCCCCTCAATCACCTCAGTGATTACTACCTTTAATCAATATTAAAGACAATTTTGAAGTCACACTTCAAACAACTCTTGATTGTGCTTAACAACTTTAATCAAGATACACAGCACTCACGCTTAAAAGCTTTGAGCGACACAACACTTACAACTCAATGAACACCCTATGCCAAAGCAATCATCTACGTGATAATGGCTTGACTTACAAGATATGTCTAATACAAGACTCACAAAAAAACAGCAGTGAAGTATGATGGACACACTAAATCTTCACGCCTCAAAATCCCCAGTTCTGAATGAAGGAGCGACTTCCTTTTATATTGCAGTACTTGGGCCTTTGCACTTGTATTCTCCTGAATTTAAGGTCACGCGAGTTCCCCTAAATTCCACATCTAGGTTACTAACAAATAGGCTATTTGTTAGGTTCATCAAATGTAGCTTGGTTGTTGATTTCTTGGATTTTCTCTCAGCTGTTGAATCCCTGAAGAATAGCCTGAGAAAAAGCTGAAACAGAAAACTGAACAACCTACAATATAGCATATGCTGTCAGGAATGAATGTCACGACATTCAGCTTGACATCAAGGATCATATGCTAAGTCTGTTTTTCCAGAAAACAGACTGTACAATTTTGCTGACCTGTATATGACCAAAATGACCATACTACAGTAGCAGCTTACATTAATAAATGTCAAAGTATCCAATTTGACATTTACACATTTGGCCTTAATTCAGTTCTGTTATCTTCTTGAAGAACATACTAAGAAACATGCTGAAGTATAGCAGAACACCACTCTGTCTATTGTTCAGTATATGCTGTCAATGATGAATGTCATAGCATCCAGTTTGACAATCAGTCAGTAGGCCTTATGCCAGGTCTGGTATTTCCTTGATAACCAGACTGGAAATAAATACTAAGTTCTAACAGAACACCAACTGTTCTATTCCTTAGTATCTGCTGACAGGGATGAATGTCACAACATCCAGTTTGACATTCAATAAATCCTGTATTAGCTAATCCTGCAGTAACTACTCAAGTGTGTCATGACATCAGTCAAGACATCAGAGTACAGTTAGATATTCTAACCTTCAGTGCAGTCACACATACACACCATGTCATGACATCAGTCAAGACATTAGAATCCAGCTAGTGTTTTACCATCTAATGCAGCCAATTAAACACCTACAGTAGTCGAACAGCCTCGTGTCGAAGTCCCTATTTCACAAGAACCTAGAAGGATAGTAATCCAGAGAGGCCAAGACGCGGATGCTGTGTTGCAACAGCGAATCCGGTATAATAACCGTCCTGTCGAAAATAATTTAATGGCCATGGTCGAAACGATAATGGCACAGAATGGGATGAACATGGGATTACAAAGGCCTAGTTATGCTTCCCCACTGTCAGAATATATTCTGCAAGAAGAACTGCCACCAAGGTGGAAAGTTCCTAAGTTCACAAAGTTCTCAGGGGATACTAGCGAGTCCACCATAGAACACGTAGCACGTTATCTGATCGAAGCAGGGGAAATAGCCCGTAATGAAAATTTGAAAATAAAATATTTCCCTAGTTCCTTAACAAAAAACGCGTTTACTTGGTTTACATCTTTGCCTGCAAACTTAGTATATACGTGGACCCAATTAAAAAGACTGTTCCATGAACAATTCTACATGGGACAAACAAAAATAAGTCTGAAAGAATTAGCCAGTGTAAAGAGAAAACACTCAGAACCAATAGATGATTATTTAAATAGGTTCAGATTGCTAAAGGCTAGATGTTTCACCCTGGTGCCAGAACATGAGTTGGTCGAAATGGCCGCAGGGGGACTAGATTATTCTATAAGGAAGAAACTAGATACCCAATATCTGAGGGATATGGCACAATTAGCAGATAGAGTGAGACAGGTTGAAAGGTTAAGGGACGAAAAATTCAGAGCAAATAAGAATAAAAAAGAAAGGGTGGCCTGCGTAGGGGTTCGCCAAGATGATGAGCACGACGAAAACGAACCAAGTAACTTCGACGAACAAGAGATTGACCTAGCAGAACTAAAGCAAGGCCCACCTTATTCGTGCAAAGTGCTAACTCCGTCGAACGGAAACCCAGTCGAAACCAACGATAAGTTCCCCAAAAGGACTTATACGTTCGACATCACCAAATGCGACGAAATTTTCGATCTGTTGGTTAAAGATGGTCAATTAATAAAACCTCCAGGCGCTAAAGAACCGCCTATGGAACAACAGAAAAAGAGAGGTTTTTGTAAATACCATAATTTTCTAGGCCATAAAACGTCTCGTTGTTTCCTTTTCAGGGATCTCGTTCAAAATGCTATCCGTGACGGAAGGCTAAAGTTTGGTGACAAACCGAAACAACAGATGAGGATCGATTCGAATCCCATGCAGCCAGTCGAAGCCCACTACGCTGAACCATCCATCGTGAACATGGTGGAGATCGAAGTTGCTCCTGATGGCAATTTGGAAATGGTGGAGGCCCCTGGAAGTTTCGACACAAACATCAACATGGTTGAGATTGCTGATGATCTCACAAGCCAGAATGAAGTTGAAGTTACTGAAGGCTTCGACAACCAGAAAAGGATGGAAACTACTGAAGGTTTCGACAAAAGGGACGGTGACGATACCGTCGAAGATGCGAAGTTTCGACAAGAGGGGAATTGGGACCGCTTGGGACAGCCAAGTGGGAAGTATGATTATTTCGTGAAGTACAATGCACCGACAAGCTCTCAGATCGACATCTACACAATCCAACCAAGCGGTTGGGAAGATGTTTCTTCAGACAACAGTGAAGAAACAGTTGAGGCAATGGAGCATTCCCCTAATACGAAAATGAAGGTTACTGAAGACCTCATTATTGAAACCAAGGCTACTAAAGGCCTTGATCTTGATCAAACAAAGACATGTGATGTCGCAAACTGCGTCAACACTATGGGGCCTTTCAGTGAAGAAGTCACAAAAATTAAAGCGGAAGCTGTTAATGGTCCTTTGAAGCCCGTGGTCAGTGGAATTCTGCGTAGGATAATGGAAGACCCCAAAAGGAATTGGAACAAATGTTGTTGCAAACATGGTCCCAAGAACATATCTTGGTGTTGCAGCCCAGAAAAAGAGTTCGACCAAACACCAAAAGGCGTCGAAGGCGAAGAGGAGAGACTCATTAGAAAGATGAACGAATTAAGCATCGCTGACGAACGAAATGTTGGGGTAAACATGGTGGAAATATCTTAGAGGGACTAGGCCGAAGTGGGCGAAGATCATCATCGAAAGGAGCACCAGAGGCTGGGGTATCCTAAAGAGGAGGAAAATCTAATAGAATTCATCAAGAGGTGCCAAAGGATGAAAACCGAAGTAATGTTGTGCCCACGCTGCAGTGCGATTTTCGACAGGAAGGCAGCAACCAACCTGGAGGCAGTGGATAAAGCCAAGAGGAAAGAGAATTGGGGAACAGTAAGATATGACCCAAGGAGAAGTGATCACCACTAATGGAGGCATGAAGAAAGATGCTAGAACACCTATAAACCATCTGGCAAAGCAACGGATGACAAATGGGTTCAACCCATTAGAGATGCCTAGGGGCAGAAAAAATGGGGAAAGTTTGAGGTTCAGAGAGGCGCTTCGATGGAAGGCAAGAAGGAAATGGAAAAGCACAAGCCAAGACCATATCCTTCAGAGAATTCGAAGGCAAAAACCCCATGTCCAGATCCTAATGGAGGAGATTCCAGAGACAGAAGAGGGCAGAAAAAGAGGCTGCAGAAAAGAGCGTGAATGAAAAAGACACTGACAGCAAAGATAAAGCGGAGTCTAGTAACAGTCGTCAGATAAGGAGCAGAAAAGAGGCCTCCCTCCAGATCAATCCTGGCAGCACTGTCGAACCCGTGACGTCGAAAGAGAAGATGCAGGAAGATGACGAAATAACTGACAACTTCGAATCTGACTCAGAATCATCCTTCAATGTGATCTGCAATGTGGTCTCTGTTCTCCCTAGAGACTATGATAGAGTTATGGAGGTCGAAGACGAAGAAGACGAGATGGAAGAGGAAACAATGGCACACAGGCCCGTTTGCTACTACATTATGAATAATGGATGCGTCGAAGAGCAGAACGCTTTCTTCGAAAGACCAGATGACTCCATGAAAGCGCATTTGAAGCCTTTGTTCATAAAAGGAAAGGTGGAGAATGTTGGTGTGAATAAGATACTGGTGGATAGGGGAGCAGCAGTGAATTTGATGCCCCATTTCATGCTGAAGAAGATAGGGAAAGACGACTTAGACACGAAACCCCACAACATGGTGCTGTCGAATTATGAAGGAAAAGTAGGAACCACCATGGGCGTTATTCAGGTGAATCTGACTGTTGGAACCATAACAAGGCCAACGATGTTTATGGTCATTGCTTCAAGGGCGAACTACAACCTACTGCTTGGAAGGGAGTGGATTCATGGCGTAGGAGTCGTACCCTCTTCAATGCATCACCGAATAGCCATATGGAGGCCAGACGGGATCGTCGAAAACATTGAGGCTGATCAAAGCTACTTCATGACAGAGATAAACAATGTCCACAGTCAAAGCTTCCACAAGAACCTGGCTCACATACCTCTATGCAGTCCAGCCGAATTCGACTTAAAGGCGACAGATAATGCCTACTACTCCATGTACCTTCATCCTACACATGGTTTCCAGTGGGATAAAGAAGTAATTGGAGAAACTTACATGTGGGGAACTACTCATATAGCGCCAACGGGATGGGGAAGCGAATTTGACGATGACGAGTAAACAATCAGCGCTCGAAAAGATTACGGCTTACATAGCCGAAAACAAACTCAAAGAGGCCCTTGAGGCTGAAGTAAAATACATGGTTGTCGAAGCCAGCAAAGAAAACTCCAACAAACAATGTCCCCCAAAAGACGTTGTAGAAGATCATGATAACAACCAAATGGGCGAATGGCAACACCAAAAGCTTGACGCCATTTATGACGATGAACCTCTAGGGTTCGAAAAAGATCCAGTGTCAACTAACGAGAAGATGGTGGTGCAGGATCCATTAGAGCAAATAAACTTAGGAGTGGGGGCAGAGAATAGACCAACCTACATAAGCGCAAAAATGGACCCCCAGTTCAAGGTCGAAATAGTCAAGTTGCTGAAAGAGTTCAAAGACTGTTTCGCATGGGATTATGACAAGATGCCTGGTCTTGACAGAAGTTTGGTCGAAATGAAGTTGCCGATAATGGAAGGAAAGAAGCCAGTGAAGCAGACTCCGAGACGCTTCGCACCAGAAATCCTGTCGAAAATAAAAGAAGAGGTCGAAAGACTTCTAAAAGGCAAGTTCATCCGCACAACCAGGTATGTCGAATGAATTGAAAATATTGTTCCAGTAATTAAGAAAAATGGTAAACTTAGGGTATGCATTGATTTTCGAGACTTAAACTCAGCTACCCCAAAGGATGAATATCCTATGCCAGTGGCAGAAATGCTCATAGATTCTGCAGCCGGCCATGAGTACTTAAGTATGTTAGACGGATACTCTGGCTATAACCAAATTTTTATCGCTGAAGAAGATGTTCCTAAAACGGCTTTCCGTTGTCCTGGAGCAATAGGAACGTACGAATGGGTAGTAATGCCTTTTGGTTTAAAGAACGCTGGAGCAACTTACCAACGTGCTATGAATTCCATTTTTCACGACTTTATTGAGACTTTCATGCAAGTGTATATTAACGATATTGTGATTAAGTCTGTTTCAGGGAAAAGTCATATAGATCATCTTCGACAATCCTTTGAAAGGATGAAGAAGTTTGGTTTGAAAATGAACCCACTTAAATGTGCTTTTGGTGTGCAGGCGGGTGATTTCTTAGGTTTTGTGGTCCACAAGAAGGGGATCGAAATAAATGAAAACAAAGCCAAAGCCATAATGGAGGCGAAAGCGCCATCAACCAAAAAGGGGTTGCAGTCTCTGCTAGGGAAAATCAACTTTCTCAGAAGATTCATCTCCAATCTCAGTGGGAAGACACAAGCTTTCTCTCCTCTACTTCGACTAAAGAAGGAAGACTTCGCATGGGGGCAAGAACAGCAAGCGGCCTTCCACAAAATCAAGGAATACCTGGCTAGTCCCCCAATCCTGATGTCTCCTTGCAGAAAAAGAAGTATGAGATTGTACATTTCGGCATCAGACAAAACATTAGGAAGTATGTTGTGTCAAGAAGATGAGAATGGCGTCGAAAGAGCCATTTATTATCTCAGTAGAGTCCTGAACGATGCTGAAACTAGATATAGTATTATAGAAAAGCTATGTCTATGTGTATACTTCTCTTGTATGAAATTGAAGCATTATATTAAACCTGTTGATGTATATATTTCCTCCCATTTCGACGTAATAAAGTATATGTTATCTAAATCTATTTTACATAGTCGAATTGGAAAATAAGCTTTAGCATTAACAGAATACTCCTTGAAATATCTGCCTTTAAAAGCTGTGAAAGGACAAGTGGTCGCTGATTTCATAGCCGACCACTCTATAAACGAAGATGTGGAATATGTCGAATTAGAACCTTGGAAACTGTATTTCGACGGTTCCAGTCATAAAAATGGAACTGGCGTTGGGATGTTGATTATTTCTCCTGACAGAATTCCAACAAAATTCAAGTACAAAGTTGAAAGTCTGTGTTCAAATAATGAAGCAGAATATGAAGCTTTGATCGCTGGACTTGAAATCTTGTTGAAATTGGGGGCAACAAGAGTCGAAATAATGGGCGACTCCGAACTGGTGATAAAGCAGTTGACTAAAGAGTATAAATGTGTGAAAGAAAATTTAATCATGTACTTTGTAATAGCCAATAGACTTCTCAAGGAGTTCGACAATGTGGTCTTCAGGCATATTCCCAGGTTGGAGAATCAAGAAGCGAACGATCTTGCTCAACTAGCATCTGGATATAAAGTGTCGAAGGAAAAGTTAGAAGAAGCCATTGAAGTCAGAGGAAGAGTCGTATCCACCAAGTTGTCCCCATCAGATCTAGAGTCAATAAGATTAGGATACGGTGACGAAGAAAACTTTGAGATATTCAACATAGATGATTCAGGAATTACAGACTGGAGAAAGCCTATCAAGAATTATCTACAAGACCCAAATCAGAAAGCAGAAAGAAAGATAAAATACAGAGCTTTGAGTTATGTACTTTTGGGAAATGAATTGTTCAAAAAGACTGCAGAAGGAGTCTAGTTGAAATGCTTAGGTGAAGACGAAGCCTACATAGCCTTGTCAAATGTACACAGTGGAGCGTGTGGCGCACACCAAGTAGGTCACAAAATGAAGTGGTTATTATTTCGACAAGGAATGTATTGGCCAACAATGCTGAAGGACTGTGTCGAATTTGCAAAAGGATGTCAGGAGTGTCAAGTACACGCAGGCATACCTCATGTTCCTGCAAGTGAGCTGCATTCAATTATAAAGCCCTGGCCATTTAGAGGATGGGCTTTAGACTTGATTGGGGAAATTCGACCAGCCTCTTCAAAAGGACAAAGGTACATTTTGGTTGGGATAGACTATTTCACTAAATGGATTGAAGCTATACCATTGGTAAATGTGGATCAAGAAGCAGTCATAGACTTTATCCAAAAATACATAATTTACAGATTTGGGATACCTGAAACAATAACAACAGATCAAGGATCTGTGTTCACTAGTAAAAACATGCAGAAATTTGCACAAGAAACAGGTCTTAAACTCCTTACTTCGACACCTTACTATGCTCAAGCCAATGGGCAGGTTGAAGCAGCCAACAAGGTAGTGATAAATTTGATCAAGAAGCATGTAGGGAAAAAACCTAGAAATTGGCATAAGACTCTAGATCAAGTCTTGTGGGCTTGTCGAACGTCTCCTAAAGAAGCAACGAATTCGACTCCATTTAAGTTGACTTACGGGCATGATGCAGTTTTACCTGTCGAAATATATTTGCAGTCAGTTAGAGTGCAGAGGCATCATGAAATCCCATCAGATATATATTGGAGTATGATGATGGATGAATTGGTTGATCTGGACGAAGAAAGACTACGTGCACTAGATCTAATAAGAAGACAAAAAGAAAGAGTCGAAAAGTCTTACAATAAGAGAGTAAAATTCAAGACCTTCTTAATTGGTGATCTCGTTTGGAAAGTAATCCTTCCTATGGATCGAAAAGATAAGTTAATGGGAAAATGGTCTCCTAAGTGGGAAGGACCTTTCCAGATTTTGAAAATATTTTCAAATGGCGCGTATGAGATTGAAGAAATAGGGAAGGATGAGAGAATCCTAAAGATAAATGGCAAGTATTTGAAAAAATATAAGCCAATATTGCAGGAAGTAAAAATAATGATAGAATAATTGCAAACATAATTGTGATAAGATTTGCCAAATAAAAATGGCATTAAAGTCATTACAAAAAGCCTCAAAGGGATGAGAATTGTTAAATCAATTCGACTACAAATTAATAATGGCAAAAGTTTCCTTCAAAGTGGCGAATTTTTGCCTCTGAAACTGGAGTCGATGATCACAAAGACTTTTGTGAGTAGAAAGAGTCTCAATCTCTTGACTAAGTTGCTGGGCCTTCTCAACATGTCGAATACCCACTCTCAATTCTTCGTCAATCTCGCTCTGCTTGGGTTGTTGTATGGATGCCTTACGTTTTTTCTCTTGAGAGATCTTTTCTTGAAGTGCTGCTATCTGTTTCTCCCATTTTTGGATATTGTCATCACAAGCAGCAACCTCTTTGACATAAGTTTCAGAAAGCTTTTGCAACTTTGAAACTTTGTCAGTCGAAGTCGAAACAACATCCCATTCAGCAGTTTGAGTTTCAGACTTTAAGGAGATTTGATTGGTAAGATCTCTTTGACAATGAAGATCTGCAGTGGCCAAGTCAATAAGGGTCATCAGCTCCATCACAAAACTTCCAACCTCAGCAGAAGCTTCCAAGACATTCACTTGCTTCAAAATTTTCTTAAGTTCAAGGTGAGCAAGAGAGTTCTCTTCCAAAATTTTGAACAAATCAACATCAAGGATTTTCGTTTTAATTTTGGTCAAGATGTTGCCAAGTGATGGTGCTTCAGAAGTTGCCCCAGAAGTGGTCGAACTGCTCTGCGAAGAATCCTGGAAATTAAAACGGGCGCTAAGCATGGCCTTCAGATACTCTAAAGGTCTCTGAACTTTGAGATTTTCAAGCTCCTCGCGAGAGAAACTAGTCGAACCAGTTGATTTGCCACTCCCTTGGGTCTGGTCAGGAGCAGGTGGAGTGTTTCGCTCTAAAATTTTCTCAGCCTCTGCGTGTTTCGACTGGTTACCCCCATCTTTGGCAGTTTCGTTTTCATGGTCGTCTTCGACCCCAACTTCCATGTCAGTATCATCACCCTGAGCTGCAGCATCTAATCCTGGAGGAGAAGGAGATTCATCTTCATAAGCTTCACCCACTGTAGCGTCGAATTCTGCCACAATCTTCATTTCATGATCACTTGTGGGGATATCTTCTTCTAGGACTGTTTCCTCCAGAATTTTCTCAGGTGTTCTTTCGACAGCCACTTGTCCCTGAAAATAATTCTAAGATTTAGAAGAAAAAGATGCGAAGAAGGTGAACATATACAGTCGAAATAAAGACTCACCTCAGGAATCTCAATGTTAAAGCTGGATTTCCCACTCTCCGTGTCTTTCGACTGAGGCTTAGCAGGGGGAGTACTTGCAGAATCCTTCCTAGTTGATTTTACGATGGACCTTTGGGAAGAGACCTTGGTGAGTTTCTTCTTCTTCTAAGGGGGAGGGATTAACTTTGGGGATTCGTCACCAGACTCTTCATTAGGGACTTTATCCTTTTCTTTCTCCTCTTCACTCTTTCTCTTTTGGATTATTGGGGGTTTTTCGACTTGCCTAGTCATGCAAACCAAAGCCAGTTAGTTTCTTAAAAGGAAACAAATAAATGAGAATAAGTGATGTGTTGTACATTTGTCGAATGCTTCTTAGCAGCACTGGGCGACGCTTCGACAGACGTTTTCTTGGCAGGAATCCTCACGGCTAGGGAAAGAAAGAAGATTCAGAAATAAATCTAAGAAATACATGATAATACAGTTAGAATAACAAAAGGAAAAATCATGTTTTTCTGTGAACACCTTCAAGATTGGGATCCTCCATGCGAAAGTGTTCTATTCCAATATGAAGGTGTCCCGGGTATTCGCCTAGATGATACTTAGTCGGAACCACACGCTCAGCAGGTTTTTTGTACTGTTGACGGAGAATTTTCATAAAATCCCCACAAACGCACCAATCTGGAAATGGAGGGCTAAATGCCATGCCAAATTCAGCGGTTGGCAAAGGAGGGAATTTTGGTGGATGACAACTGAAAGCCAGGTCATAGCGCGCCTCTGGTCGAAGATTTGAAGGCAATGACAGTTTTTCAAACTTCTCCGTCAGTTTGCGTTTCAATTCTGCTGCTGCTTCGTGTATGGTTCGACTAAGATCATCAGGTTTATACGCAGTTCCGAAATACTTTTGAAATTTCTGTATTTCCCTAATGTGTCTTTGAATACCTTTTTTGGTCCGATCCTGCACAAAAGCGAAAGCATTTGTCAAATGTGTAGCAAAGGCAGCTACGTCAAAAAATCTGTTGGAATAATAATCTTTCCACCATTCGTCAAACTCAGGAGTACATATGAATGATGGTCGAAATATAACCGGTCGAATGTCGAGAGAATCATCAGCCAGTTTCTTCGACAGTTCTTTGCCCTCGTCTTCAGTATGAAGGGAGTTATAAAAGATGATGGATCCTTTCTTGGGAAATATAGGTCGAGGTTTTATCTGGATTAGGCCAAACTGTCTAGAAACAAGGTTGGGTTGATAAACTATCAAAGCAATTTGGTTTTTAGTGGTGTTACGGTAAGAAAAAGGAGCCTAGGGGTTAAGAATGATTCCCAAACATTCAGAAATATATTTTCATCCTTCTGCATCTCCAAAGGCAGTTGTTGGGTAAACCACTTAGGTCCAATTTTTCTATCAGCAAAAGGTGCCATGGTCGAAGTAAACTAATACCTCTTGGCAAACATCATGATATAGCTTTTGAAAGCTTGTCGAAGGCTGATTCCTTCATCAGTTGGCGTTATTAGTACCAACCTTGGCCATTCGACAATCCTATTTTTTTCTTCTTCTTCATCTACTTCTGGTGCTACAGGAAGATTAGCTTCAAATGTGGCATTGAGCCATAATTGCAAGAACCAAAAAGGTCCTGATAAGTTGATTTTACCTTGAGTTTTGGCGTTTTTCAAAAGATGTACGCTTTCACTCAGAGATTCATAATGGTTCGCCAGAATCATTTCGCTCAAGCATAGTTTTGTGCCTGCATGAAGCTGATTGGCTATGGTAATGAATCTCTTAGCAACCTGGAGGGAGCGAGAGCAAAACACATATTTGGATAGCCACAGAGTTAGAAAAGCTATGTGTTCGACATCTGAAACTTCAGTAGTACTCTTGTCGTGATAATAGGACATAAATAAGGAGTATGGGGCGAGGCTAGTCTCGAAAGCGATGGTATCTTCATTTAAGACAGTAGGGTCGAAGTCTATACCATTGGGGTGAAGGCCAACAGTGGTTGCCGCGTCGAAAAGAGTGGGCGTAACCATCCCTCAAGGGAGGTGAAAGGTGTTGTAGGTACTATCCCAGAAGTAGAGAGAAGCCAAAAGCATATTTGGACAGATATTGGGTCCTACTCTCGACAACTGAATAAGGTCGAAAATGCCTACCTCTTTCCAAAAAGCCCCTTTAACTTTTTCGATTTTATCTAACCAAGATACGTAGTCAGAAGGGTCTTTCGACCATGGACAAGTTCTAAATATCCCGGGGTAGTTCAAATAGGCTAAGTCCAACTCTCCAGTATCCGTCGAACTCGATGGGTCATTTTGTTCTACAACTTTCTCTTTAGGCTGAGGTTTTCTTCCAGCGCCGATGGGTTTTGTGTGGAAGTAAGATGGGGAAAATTATTTTAAGCGATCTGGTTTAATCTCTATATTTGGAAGGGGACCTAACATAGCATGACAGTTTCCAGAAATAAGAACAGGGATTAATACCTGGGATTTATAGATGCATTCTTTCTCTTTCTCATTTGGAGGTTCTGGAACATACTGTTGATTTCCAATGGTCATTGGTCCTTTTAAATCATGCACAGGAGAGAAAGCTGAGTCTTGTTTCTTCTTGGAATGTTTGCTGCTTGAAGGTTTTTGAGGCGCCATTGTTAGGAAGAACTTAGGAATTTTTCTCAAGAGAGTATGAAAGCTTAAGAAATGGGTATGAAGAAAAGTAATCTGAAGCGGAAAAGGGTTTAAAGAAAAAGGTTTATGGGTATTTATAGGAAGAAGATGATGAAACGTTTTAGAATGGTAATCATGATAGTGGGACACGTGGCCGATTCTGATGGGAGTGTTAAAGAGGTGGAAGTTGAAAAGAGACCATGATGTGAGGAAATGATGGAAGTGGACTCTGAACGTGGGCTAGACGTGACATTTTGGAGAAAGTGTAATGATGAATTTGTGTTGGAAATTGAGATTATCAGACTTGGATTTAATAAAGATTAATTGACATGGCATCAAAACACTGGTTGACAACAAATGACTGTTTCTCCAAAAAAACAGTCGAAACGTCTTTGCTGGGGGGCAATTTGTATACATGCGTTTTTGACGCCATGAGATTTGGTATGCAGAATGGTTCTTTCGACAAATGACGACATGGGATAAACGGTTTTGGCTGATAAGTGTTGTTTGACACTTCGACAAAATTGAAGCTTCGACATTTCGACAAGATATCTGTAGATGGAAAGGCACCTTTGACAGACATGGAGGATGTTGTAGTATTTCAACAATTTGACAAAGCCTGGAGAGAGACGTCATTTCGACGTGAAGTGTAAATTCGAATTCAAAAGAGTTGTGACGTTTGGCAGAAGACGCGTGGGAGCATCTGGCGAAAGGAAGAAAGCCATGTGTCACAGTTTTAGGATTTGGTAGTTAGTAACAGTTATGTTATTTGTATATAAATAGGGCAGTTGTTATCGAAAAAGGGGTGGAAATTTTACTTGTACAAAATTCCTGAAAATACTCAAAGTACCCGTGTGAGAGAAAAGAGTCATATTTGGAACATGTATGTGTAAACAAACACCAATTCCTTCAAAGTTTATTTTATAAACTTTAAAGTTCTTTACGAATTCCTTTTATGCTTTCCAGTCAATTATCTTTCTGCACTTTCTTTCCGACACTTTATGTTTTCGTCAGTTACTTTCTGCCATTTATCTTATCTTGTCAAATTTACATCTGTTTAAACATTTTAATCAACATCTTTCGACATAAAATATTCAGAGCACCAAAATGAAAGATATGAAAGTTGCTCTAGATATCTTCAAAGTCATTTAGATTTGCACATGTCCTAGGATTTGTGTGGTTGATCCTGCAAGTAACCCAATTCTACAAGTTTTGGTAAACCAGAGGTTGTTCGCCAAAATTCACAGCGAACACACCCAAAGTGTCCTAGGTACTCCTAGGGAGCCATTTTTGTGTGCATCTGTATTTGGTACAAAAATGATGTTTACAAACAAATAGAATGGGGGGATGAGAAAAGAATTCAATTAATTATATTTTTGTGTTTGACAAGACCTTCGGACTTGTGCCTACGTACCAACATATAAATGAGGGATCAAAACCTCGTAGTTCGTGATACAAATTTCAAAGTGGATGCATTGCTTTTATAAAAAATTAAGTTTGAAAGGCATAAAGGTCTGAAAATGGTTTGAATGAGTTAGTTCTTTTTGGCTTTTCTGAAAGTTTAAGTTTATTTAGAAATTTGATTTAAGAAAAGAAGTTTGAAAATGCAATGGCATAAGGCCAAAGTTTCTATCTTTCTGCAAAGTGGTCAAAGTTTAGAACAAAATAAGTTCAATCAAAGAAGATTTTAAAAAGGGAGGGAGAGATTTTGAAATTAAAGAAATGGGGAGAAGATTTAGAGACTAATCCTATGCACAAAATTAAAAGTTAAGAGTTGAAAAGATCTGACCAATGGGTAGCAATCCAATAGATAAGAATGTCAATAGAAACCCAGAATTCCCTTGGACATTTAGAATCAAGCAACACACAAATGCACAATTATATTATCTTGAAGAGCAAGGCATCAAATAAAGATAGCCACATCCAAGCTTAGCCACTTCATGATCTTATTCAGATTAGTCCATATAATAGATGAATTCCACAAGTCACAAGTGTAACACCCCAAAATTTGCCCTCCTTATTCACGCATTCATTTTTAGGTCATTTAACATTAGATACATTGCATTTCATCATGTCAATCAGAATCAGATCCAAGAAACTTTCTTTTAAAATAAAAAAAAAACGAAAAAAAAAAACGAAAAAAAAAAACGAAAAAAAATTAAAAAAAAAATAATTAAATAAATAAATAAAATATAATATAAAATCTTGGACTTGGACCTCTCTCATTTGAGCCCACAAAGCCATGAAAATCAGGTTATAAATGAGGGAGAACAGACAGAAAAAGGAAGAGAAGCAAAATACTCTGAGGTTTCCTTGGAACAAAACCCTGGACAAAACCTGGAGAGAAACCTAGACAGAGAGAGTGAGAATTAATCTGCAGCAACCACCAGGCAACTCTGAAAGGTTCATTCTGACTCACACACTTTCAGTTCAAGCAAACCCTTAACATTGGTTTGCAAATCCAGCCGTGCCATTTGATTTCAACCGATCTCTCCAATCAGGTTTGCCCTTATTCCCATTACCTTTGTGCTTTGAAGTTGAATACTTTGAATGTTTGAGGTATGATGGATGAATTTCATTAGGTTTTTGCCCACGGATTCATAATTATGTATGAATGTATAAATAATGCCTTGAATGCTTAATCGTTTAATTTCTGAAGTGTATGCCACAGGGTTTGAGGTTTCTGAAACCATACAGTTATGCATGAAAAAAATGTTTATCGTGTTTCACTAACCCTTTTGTTGAGTTTTTGTGAGGGCTCACATACTCTTGCAGGGATAGCTTGCCTGGTGTTCCACTTTATTTGTGGGATACCACCTGGAGGCTTATTCCGATTACCTGTACTGACTCACTTTCTTTGATGGTGTTTAGCTTGGAAGGATCCCTGGGTTTCCCATTCCTCTAATTGTTGTTACTTCGGATCTTTATCCGCGTGGTATCTTTTACATTTTTCCCGCATTTTACTGCTTTCCTAGCTGGAAGACCTCGATAGGAGGCAAGGTTTTTGTGTGTTTATATTTTTTTACAGGTTCCTTCGTCCAGGACTCCTTTTACATGAGCATCCCTAACCTTACCAACTCATTGATTTTTCTTCTCCTAAGAACACGTTAACTCCTTCTACTACATGCGGGTAAGTCTCCAAAGGTCGAGCATCCGGTAGATTGCGTAGTAACATCGGTCGTCCAAAACCCAATCCATAACCCCGTAGTTAGCCGAACTACGGCTTGCTCTGATTCTCATTCTAGATGAGATACGTAGGCATAAGACGCGATGTCTTAGCGAGCACAATTACCCTTAACACCTAGGTAGCCGAGCTACGAAGACTCTGATTCTCATATTCAGATGAGATACGTATGTAGTGGATGCGACATCCGTGCGAGTCATTTTCTCTTGACCCCTTTTTTTTAGTAAATAACACATTAGATAAACCCACACCCTTTAGACAAGAACTACAAAAGTGGATCCCGTAGAGTACTACGGATGCGTAGGGGTGCTAATACCTTCCCTTCGCATAATCGACTCCCGAACCCAAGATTTGGTTGCGAGACCCTGTCTTGTCCTTTCCTTTTTCCAGGTTTACTTCGAGCGTTTCGTTTCCCTCCTTTGGGATAAATAACGCACGGTGGCGACTCTCCTGTCTTTCTTCGCCGGTTGTTTTTTTTTCGCATTCCATTTTTCAGGTTGCGACAGCTGGTGACTCTGCTAGGGACCCGGTTTCCCTAAGCGAGTCCCTCCTAGCTTTTGTAGGTTGTTTGTTTATTGGGTGTTTATTCTTTTGTACAATTATTTATCTTTCAGCATTTACCTGCTTTATTGCATTGTGTACATATGACTGTCGTATCTGCTGGTTTTGTTTGTGAGATGAGTTCTATACCCGAACTCGAGTGCACTTAGGATAGGAGAATGGCATAGTCTTGTTGACTTGTGTGGAGTTATTCCTTAGCAAGTTAACTTGCAAGCCCATTCACTTGGTGGAGGTCATGTTGGGATCAATAAAGTCACACAAGTAAGTTGTGGTTAGACATTACTTTTTCCAATATAGACCTTAGAAGCCAAGGACCTTAGTTTACCAAACCCATCTTGGCCTATTCGTAGGACGTAGTGCGAAAGTCGTTCAAGTGTAAGATTTGATACGATTGTTACGTGATACTACACTCATAAGAGTCTCTCTTGAGAATATTTTTGGAATACGAGTAGTCGTTCCTCCGATAATATCCGAAAGATGGGATTATGACTATGGGAACCTTTTGTAGAACATGTTTGGCAGGTTTAAACCTTAGTACACTCCCTTTGGGTGGTTCTTAACCTAAACTCCATGCTCGTGACTTGCAACAAACCCTTGATTCATGGTTGATCCATTCAGGTATCCTTAATATCAATGAAACTTGGGTGTTGATAAGGTGTAAACCATAATCCACCAAAAATGGATGGTTGATATTAAGGATAACATGATCCATCCCATGACCTTTGTTTGGTGTGCTTTGCTTGATCCTCTTAATTTCTTTCCAGGCAGTGCAACCTGACAGATGTTCAAGCGGATTCAGCAATTCTGATTGACATGCCATTGCATTGCATAACATCATCTGCATATTTGCATCCAACATATCATGCTTATTCATTTGCAGGGTATTCCCTTTTTAAGGGGGGCCTTAAAATCGAATAAGTAGTGCATCACATACCATACATACTAACCCTTGTTTGTTTTGCAGGTGGCACCGCAGTGTTTAATGTTTGTTCCCTGTTGCAGGCAGTTATTGGTCCCAAGCGAGTTCACAGGTACCCGACAAAGGAAAACCGTCCACGACTAGCAATGGACCAGATACAGAAAGAACTGGCTGATATGCGTGAAAGGATGGATCAGTTCATGACATTGATGACTGGTATGGCAGAAGGCCAGGCGAAGCTGAAGGAATTGGTTGAGCAACCGAGGCCCGATCCAGAGGTGGAAATACCAAGTGCTGAGGGGAACCCTGGTAACCCTGGGAACGCTGATAACCCTGTGAACACTGGAAACGCGGGTAACGCAAATGTTGATGGAAACCCGGGTAATGTTGGCAACACGGGAAATGTTGTGAATGGTATTGGCGGAAGGTACAATGTGAATCAAGGGATTCGGATTAACGGGCGCCCCGTTACTGAAGATTGTCAGTATGATCAATTTTCTTTGCACGACGAGGCCCTCGAGACCACTCGCCGTATGGATGAGCTTGCTGAGAAGCTCAAATCTTTGGAGTCTCAAAATTCCTTAGGTTTTGATGTCACCAATCTTGGTCTGGTTCAGGGAGTAAGGATCCCTCACAAGTTCAAACCCCCTACTTTTGAGAAATACAACGGGGCTTCTTGCCCACGCACTCATCTCCAATCTTATCTGGGAAGGTTGGGAGCTCACACTGAAGATGAAAAGCTGTGGATGTACTATTTTGAAGACAGTTTAACTGGAGCTTCTCGTGAATGGTATTCTCATTTGTCTCGTACTACCATCAAGAGCTGGAAAGACTTGGCAAAGGCTTTTGTCAAGCAATATCAATACAACTTGGACATGGCTCCAAATCAGACCTTGTTGCAAGGAATGTCTCAGACTGCCAAGGAAACCTTTAGAGAATATGCTCAACGTTGGAGACAGATTGCTGCATCCGTCCAACCCCCTATGTCTGAAAGGGAGATGGCGGACATGTTCATGAACACTCTTCAAGGCAATTATATCGAGAGATTGGCTGCTTTCCCGTCAATCAGCTTTGTAGAGATAGTGATTGCTGGAGAAAGGATCGAGAGTCTGTTGAAGATGGGCCGAATTCAAGACAATAGTGCTTCCAACTCATCAGTTCCCAAGAAACCGTTTGCTGGTAACGGTCAGCGAAGAAGAGAAGGTGAGACAAGCGTTGTGTATGTCGGCAGAGGCAGGGGCAGAGGACGCCCTAATTATTATCAAGATCAAGTGGCCGCAGTCACTATTCTAATACCTGTTCCTCAACCGCAGTATCATCCGCAACAACAACCCAAGTACAACAATCAACAACAAGGAGGTAATCCGGGTCAGCAGAGACACTATCAACAACGTCCAAGGCAGGCGGACCGGGTCATTGAGCCAATCCCAATGCCTTATTCTGTATTACTTTCCGAGCTGATTGACATGAATCTGGTTACGTTGAGAACTCTGGCCCCACCGGTCGATCCCAACAATCTGCCTAGAGGTTATGATGTCAATGCCAGATGTACTTTTCACTCCAACGCACCTGGCCATACTACAGATAATTGCAAGGCTCTCCAGCTAAAGGTACAAGATTTGAGAGATGCCCAGGCCATCAATTTTTCTCCGGTGCCTAATATTATCCAAATCCCGATGCCAGCTCACGGCGGGCAGAGGATTAATGTTGTTGATAGTGGGGAAACTTTGAATTTGGTTTCTGATGTGACTAAAGTGAAGACTTCGCTATCGGTGGTCAAAGACCGACTCTTGAAAGGACAGATTTTCCCGGGCTGTGGGGAAGAGTGCAGAAATTGTCAAGACGCCGAGAACGGATGTGACAGTTTGAGAAAGGGTATTCAGCAACTGATAGATGAAGGTTGTCTTCAGTTCGATCAGACTCGTCCAGTGAAGAATGATGTGTCGACAATAACGTTTTATTTCACTCCTGAAGAAATATATGTTCCCAAGAGACCCACTCCGATGACAATATATTTCCCAGAAAGTCCAGCACCAATTTACTCTGACAACCCTCAACCGACTTTGATTGGTCCGGTCACCATCACGGTACCAGGACCTATTCCGTATGAGAACGACAGTGTTATCCCGTGGCACTATGGGGCTGATATCTACTGCCAGGGGCAGAAAGTTAACGAAGAAGACATTGACATTGGTATCTCCGCTGTAGACAATGTTGGAGGAATTGGTGGTTTCACTCGCAGTGGACGCCTATTTGCACCATCAACATTGCGCACGAATGCTGAAGCTGAGGCAGCTGTCAAGGCTAAAGGAAAACAGGTATCCACCGAAGAGGTTACTATCGAGGAAGCTCCTCCTAAGACTGCATTCGAGAAGGAAGTGGATGAGTTTATGAGGATTATCAAGAAAAGTGACTACAAGGTAGTCGACCAGCTAAATCAGACACCCTCAAAGATCTCCATTCTCTCACTATTGATGTGCTCTGAGGCGCACAGAGCAGCCTTGTTGAATGTACTAAATATGGCTTATGTTCCCCCAGAGATAATTGTTGACCAGTTGGAGTCGGTAGTTTCGAATGTACACACTAGCCATGCGCTAGGTTTCACCGATTATGACCTAACATCTGAGGGTAGGAATCACAACAAAGCCTTGCATATCACAATGGAATGCAAAGGGACGGTGCTTTCCCATGTTTTGGTTGATACAGGTTCTTCTTTGAATGTTCTCCCAAAGAAAGCCTTAACGAAGTTGGATTGCGATGACGCCACCCTGAGGCCGAGTAATTTAGTTGTAAGGGCTTTTGATGGCTCTAAGCGAGTTGTTTGTGGCGAAGTTGAGTTTCCAGTTAAGATTGGACCGCAGGTATTCAAGAGTACCCTTTATGTGATGGATATCCAGCCTGTCTATAGCTGTCTGCTAGGTCGACCCTGGATTCATGATGTCGGTGTTGTTACTTCTACTCTCCACCAGAAGCTCAAATATGGACTAGAGGGTCAGATCGTCACCGTCTGTGGTGAAGAGGATATTTTTGTTAGCCACCTGTCTACATTTAAGTATGTGGAGATGGATGGCGAGATGCATGAGATGCTGTGTCAGGGCTTCGAAGCCATAAACATCAGTGAGGTCGCGCCCGAAACTGTCTTTTCACCTGAGTCTGAGAAGGTCGGGACTTCTATCTCTTCATACAAGCAAGTTGTTGAAGTGGTTAAGGCTGGTAATGCCCAAGGCTGGGGCAAATTTGTGGAGCCAATCATAAAAGAAGACAAGTTTGGATTGGGGTATACTCCGGGGTCTCAGAAGAATGAAGCCGGTACTTTCTCCAACGGGGGTTTGGTTTCTCCCCACACCGTCAATGCTGCAGATGAAGACAAGGCTGACAGCGATTGTGACTTAGATAACTGGATTCGCCCGTGTGTCCCAGGAGAAAAGCTCGACAATTGGTCGTCTGAAAAAGTCGTCCGGTTTACTCTACTGAAGGAGTAATTTTTATTGTTTTCCTTTTATCACATGCATAATAAAGTGTTACACTTTGACCAAGGTGTAATGACTCATCTGTAGGGCCATCCATTTAGTTACATTTCGCAATTATTTTCATCATCAACAAAGGACAGCTTTTGCAAACAATTTTGTGTTCTCTTTCTTTCAATTATTTTTACTTTTACAAAAACGGCAATGTTTCTTTTTCATGTTTCTTTTTCGTTTTTCTTTCAAAAAACACCTCGTAAAACTGATCACCCGGATCTCACTGCTAACAACACTGATATGGCCAAGTATGACTTTGACAATCCTATCTATTAAGCCGAAGAAGGGGTTGAGGAAGATTGTGAATTGCCTGAGGAGTTAGTCAGGTTGTTGAAACAGGAAGACCGAGCTATCACACCTTATCAGGAGGTGGTTGAGACCATCAACATTGGTACCGAAGACGACAAGAAAGAGATCAAGATCGGGGCCAGTCTACAGGCCGAGAGGAAAAGACCGTTGATCATGTACTTGACTGTGTTAGAAAGGTCAATGGGTTGTGTGCTCGGTCAGCATGACGAGTCAGGTCGAAAAGAGCATGCAATATACTACCTTAGCAAAAAGTTTACCGACTGTGAACAAAGATACTCACTGCTCGAGAAAACTTGTCGCGCTTTGGCATTGCTGCTCGCCGACTAAGACCGTATATGTTGACTCACACGACTCTATTGATATCAAAGACGGATCAAGTCAAGTATATTTTTGAAGAGCCAGTGTTTACCGGAAGGGTTGTTAGGTGGAAAATGATGCTGACAGAGTATGACATCCAATACACTTCACAAAAAGCCATCAAAGGAAGTGTCTTGTCAGACTATCTTGCCGCGCAACCGATTGATGATTACCAACCTATGAGGTTCGACTTTCCTGATGAGGACATCATGTTTCTCAAATCGAAAGATTGCGAGGAACCACTCCCGGAGGAGGGGCCTGACCCTGAATCCAAATGGATTATGATGTTTGATGGGGCGGTCAATGGTCGCGGAGTTGGTGCAATGTTGATCACACCGGAGGGGGTTCATATGCCATTTTGTGCCAGAATAACTTTTCCCTGCACCAACAATGAAGTCGGACGAAGCAGAATGGGTCCGTTCTCGATACAATCAGCTAAGCCTAGTTGAGGAAAAGAGACTAGCAGCTATATGCCATGGCCAGCTATATCAGAGACGGACGAAGAGAGCGTTTGATCAAAAAGTGTTCCCTCGGGAGTATCGAGTCGGTGAATTGGTACTCAAAAGAATTCATCCTCCCAACACAGATCACAGGGGCAAATGGACACCGAACAATGAGGGTCCATACGTGGTTAAAAGAGTTTTCTCTGGCGGAGCTCTGATGCTAACAACCATGGATGGCGAAGACTTCCCGTCCCCTGTCAACTCAGACGCAGTTAAAAAATACTTCGCATAAAATAGACTCGCTGGACATTAAAAAGAAGAGTCCAGGCAAAAAAGGGGCATCCCGACGAACCAAAAAAAAAGAATGAAGAGGTTCGGGCAAAAATTAGGGATATAAAAATCAAAAAAATGTACACCCGATGAGTCGAAAACCCGAAAGGGCGGCTCAGGTAAAAAAGGGTATCCCGGTGGATTGAAAACCCAAAAGGGCGGTCCACGCAAAAGTTAGGGAATAAGCGAATAACTGCAATCTGAGTTCACCTGTGTTATATCACCGTTTCATTTAATCCGGCAATCTTCGAAGGTTAAATATCGTCTAACCATCCACTTCAAAAAGCAAGATGAGCAGAGCGTCTTGAGAACATACGAGCCATAGCAGAGTCGAAACTCGGTGGGACCCCGTTTCCACATTGCCATTAGGATAGTTTCTCTTGTTCAATTTATAGCGATCGCCTCTTTCCAGGGATCAGCTTCCTGATGTACTCGTTTATGCCTGGCACAAATTTTTCAACCAACAAAAGTCGAATAATTCAGTTAAAAAGCCTCTTTACTTTTCATTTATCAGTTTGTTTGCAAAAGATGTCTGAATTCTTGAGGAAACATATTGCATCTGAATGTAATGGTGGCTTTTGCAGATGACTTATGCAGGAAAACAGTCAAAATTACTTTGAATGTGCTTAATCCCAGACGGTGAATTCAAACCGAGTAACTCCCCGGGGCATACGTGTATTTTTTGGTTACAAGTCACAGGAACCGGATGCCAAGTCATGAATCCTCATCCCCAAGCGGTTGACAAAGCCTATCCTCTACAGAGCAGGTTCCCCAGTAGAGTTGACAGTATCCAGACTATATATCCCGAGTAGAGTTGACAATATCCAGACTGTATATCCCCAGTGGAGTCGATAGTGCCAGACTGTATCTTCCCAGCAACAGCGGAGTAGTCGCATACCCAACAGACAAGAGGGTGGTGTTCCCAGTGTTCATCTCGTCCCCAGCAGATTATTTTTTTTAACATATTTGTTTTAATCCCCAGCCTGAGGACGATTAGCAAGTTCATATCCCCAGCAAAGGTCGATTCCTACGACATTTCCCCAGGAAGTGCTTTCCTCACAGACTCTCCTCGCAGAGCCTCGCCAAGCAAAGTTTCCATAGTTGATACTTCCCCAGCAAGGTCAACTTTTCAAAAAAGGCCGATTTATTTTCGGTGGCTCCCCGGTCCCGGCAGACGGATCGTTCCCCACAGAGCATTCAAGGATTGATACAGCGATCCGCTCCCTGCCAGAGTTGCTTCCCCAAGCAGATTTCTTTTTTCTTTTGCACCATGCATAACATTTGCATTTGCATTTGCATGCATATCAAACATACACATAAGCTGATAAACAGGTTCTTCAAAGCAGACTGAAAAATTACTTTACAACCAAAGTCATGAGATTCGGCTAGAGGATCAAGTGTGTGTGTGACCCAGCATGAGGGTCATTTCGAAGATTCAGCCTGAGAATTGTTTTTCTAGTGATCCAGCCTGAGGGTCATTTTTGAAGATTCAGCCTGAGAATTGTTTTTCCAGTGATCCAGCCTGAGGGTCATTTTTGAAGATTCAGCCTGAGAATCGTTTTTCCAGTGATCCAGCCTGAGGGTCATTTTTGAAGATTCAGCCTGAGAATCGTTGTTCTACTGATCCAGCCTGAGGGTCATTTTTGAAGATTCAGCCTGAGAATCGTTTTCCCAAGAGTCAGCCTAAGGTTCATTTCGAAGATTCAGCCAGAGAATCGACTACGAGCATTATTTCCCCAGCAAGCCAGCTGGAGGAATAGATTGACATCTCAACAAAAAATCAACCTACAAGAGAATCCAGCCCGCGGATCGCATTTAAAAAAACAAAGTCTAATCGAAGAGTCGTTATAACATGTTCTAGCCTGAAGAATATGTACGAAGCCCAAGAGTAGGATATTCTCGAAGCTGCATATCTAACATGAAGATTGAGCGCAGATTTTGAAAGAGAGTTAACCAGCGCATGCCTCAGATGCGAGATCCTGATGATGGGAATTTATCATCAAATCAATCCAGATCTAGCCAGAAGATCGAAGTCAGGTCTAGCCCGAAGACCGGAAATAGATTCAGTCAGAGAATCGAAACAATTCAGATCTAGCCAGAAGATCGAAGTAGATTTAGCCAGAGAATCAAAGAAAATAGATTCAGCCAGAGAATCGAAACAAAGGAGATCTAGCCAGAAGATCGAAGAAGATCTAGCCAGAAGATCGAAGAAGATCTAGCCAGAAGATTGAAACCGTATCCAGCCCGAGGATCAAAATTAACATCCAACCAGAGGACTAAATTGAGTATAGATTCATCCAGAGGATCGAAACTCCAGATTAAGTCAGAAGACTGATTCAGATTCAGCCAGAGGATCGGAAGAGAAATAAACAGTGCGGTGTATTTCAGCATTTTTGTGGTGTTCTCGGAGCGCAAATTTTCGGTCTGTCTTTGGTAATCAATCACAGCTCACCCTGTTTGTCTATTAAGTTGTTCGCTTTCATCCTGCTCGGGTTAGCTGATGACTGAATAGGGGCAGCTGTAACACCCCAAAATTTGCCCTCCTTATTCACGCATTCATTTTTAGGTCATTTAATATTAGATACATTGCATTTCATCATGTCAATCAGAATCAGATCCAAGAAACTTTATTTAAAAAAAAAAAAACGAAAAAAAGAACGAAAAATAAATAAATAAATAAATAAAATATAATATAAAATCTTGGACTTGGACCTCTCTCATTTGAGCCCACAAAGCCATGAAAATCAGGTTATAAAAGAGGGAGAACAGACAGAAAAAGGAAGAGAAGCAAAACACTCTGAGGTTTCCTTGGAACAAAACCCTGGACAAAACCTGGAGAGAAACCTAGACAGAGAGAGTGAGAATTAATCTGCAGCAACCACCAGGCAACTCTAAAAGGTTCATTCTGACTCACACACTTTCAGCTCAAGCAAACCCTAACATTGGTTTGCAAATCCAGCCGTGCCATTTGATTTCAACCGATCTTTCCAATCAGGTTTGCCCTTATTCCCATTACCTTTGTGCTTTGAAGTTGAATACTTTGAATGTTTGAGGTATGATGGATGAATTTCATTAGGTTTTTGCCCACGGGTTCATAATTATGTATGAATGTATAAATAATGCCTTGAATGCTTAATCGTTTAATTTCTGAAGTGTATGCCACAGGGTTTGAGGTTTCTGAAACCATACTGTTATCCATGAAAAAAATGCTTATCGTGTTTCACTAACCCTTTTGTTGAGTTTTTGTGAGGGCTCACATACTCTTGCAGGGATAGCTTGCCTGGTGTTCCACTTTATTTGTGGGATACCACCTGGAGGTTTATTCCGATTACCTGTACTGACTCACTTTCTTTGATGGTGTTTAGCTTGGAAGGATCCCTGGGTTTCCCATTCCTCTAATTGTTGTTACTTCGGATCTTTATCCGCGTGGTATCTTTTACATTTTTCCCGCATTTTACTACTTTCCTAGCTGGAAGACCTCGATAGGAGGCAATGTTTTTGTGTGTTTATATTTTTTTTATAGGTTCCTTCGCCCAGGACTCCTTTTGCATGTGCATCCCTAACCCTACCAACTCATTGATTTTTCTTCTCCTAAGAACACGTTAACTCCTTCTACTACAGGCGAGTAAGTCTCCAAAGGTCAAGCATCCGGTAGATTGCGTAGTAACATCGTTCGTCCAAAACCCAATCCATAACCCCGTAGTTAGCCGAACTACGGCTTGCTCTGATTCTCATTCCAGATGAGATACGTAGGCATAAGAAGCGATGTCTTAGCGAGCACAATTACCCTTAACCCCTAGGTAGCCGAGCTACGAAGACTCTGATTCTCATATTCAGATGAGATACGTATGCAGTGGATGCGACATCCGTGCGAGTCATTTTCTCTTGACCCCTTTTTTTTAGTAAATAACACATTAGATAAACCCACACCCTTTAGACAAGAACTACAAAAGTGGATCCCATAGAGTACTACGGATGCGTAGGGGTGCTAATACCTTCCCTTCGCATAATCGACTCCCGAACCCAAGATTTGGTTGTGAGACCCTGTCTTGTCCTTTCCTTTTTCCAGGTTTACTTTGAGTGTTTCCTTTTCCTCCTTTGGGATAAATAACGCACGGTGGCGACTCTCCTGTCTTTCTTCGCCGGTTGTTTTTTTTTTTTCGCATTCCATTTTTCAGGTTGCGACAACAAGTTCAAAATAATAACTTCACAATGATCATGTTGCAGATGAACTCAAAGGGATCTTGAATGATGTATAAGAAGAAATTTCAAATTATAAGCACCTGGTTTCACAGAAAGTTGGCATTGGCCAAGTCCTTTAGCATAGTGTAGCACCTCAAATTTGCGCCTACCTAGTGTACATACATTTTCATCATTAGGTCATTAACATCACATAGTTCATTGCATAACATTGCATTGTCCTTTGCCCAAGTGCAAGTTCAGTTGACAAATTAGGTCAACTGGTCAGGAGAATCAGTCAATCAAGCAAGCATGTGCCATTTTCATTGAGACAAGGCCCTAGGGTTGGTTTATCAAGTTCATATGGTCTAAGGATCATTTTGAAGTGGTTTGGCCCAAGATTGGATGTTCAAAGCTCATCAGTCAAGCTGAATTTCAGCTGGAACCATAGAAAGTCAACTGTGGTCAATTGTGGTCAACTGTGCCTAATTTTATGGATTGGAAGGTGTGAGATGGTTTGAAAGGCTTCATTCATGTCCATACAAGTCTCATTTGACATACCAAAGATCAAGGTTGAAGAAAATAAAGTCAGACAAGAAGTTTCCAAAATTGGCAGGTGACCTGTAATTTCAACTGCCCAAAATGGAAAGTTTTTCTCCTCAAAATTACTTCATCATACAAGCTTCAAATGGAATTTTGTCCAACATGAAAGTTGAAGATCTTGATCTCACCATTCCAAAAAGTCCAAGAACTTGAAATTCCCATGTGTGGTTGGCAAGATATGGTCCAATCATTTTCAGAAAATGCCCAAATTCAAAGTGGCATAACTTTCACATGGAAAGGCCAATTTGGTTGATTTTTCTTTGAGCAAACCACATTTCATATGATCTTTCATGGTGCATAATCACATTTCATCAAAAACTCTCATGGCAAAATGACATTTTTCAAGTGAACACATTTGTATTTTTAGCATGACATAGTGATTTTGAGAAATACATGGCCTATGCACATGGGACTTTTTCCAACACTTCACAAATGGCATTTTAGACTTGTGTGAATTGGTTTTGAGCTGATATATGGACTGGTTTAAAAAAGGGCATATTGGACCTAACACATGAAATTGCAATTTTGCTAATTGATTCAATTTTGCCTAATCTTGATTAATTTCTGGATTAGCAAGAGGTATAAAGGCCTAATTATAACTGAATTGCATGATGACATTCCATTTTTTCAGATCCAAAAGAAAAATCTCAAAATTCTCTCAATTTTCTCCACTTTTCATGCACACTTTTTTCATTCATTTATCAAAATTCTCCATCATTCGTGCTGTTTCTTGTAATAATCTTCATCTGCAGGTGGATTAGAAGAACTGTTGAAGGCCAAAAGTGGAAGGATCTTGCATAATCGTGGCTGTTGAAACCAAGCACCTCCTATGGCAGTTCGAAGATTTCTCCGAATTGAAGTAGTTTTGAGCTGAAATCTTGCTTCTTAACACTCATCAACACCTCATAGGCGATCTGTTTTATACTTTGGAGCTTCGAACCCAACGAATTCAACGGCTGCATCTCATTTGAGGTAAGATTCGACTGAGCTAATTCTTGTAATTACTATATGGATTCTGTAGATCTTGGCACGTAGGTCACGTTAAACTTTGAATCGCGCATTTTCATTGAGAATTGAGGAAGAAATCTTGACTGGAAGTTTGGATGGCAAAACTTTATTCGATCGAATCTTTTTCTGTGTGGATTTATGGATAAAATCATGATGATATATGTGCTCCTTGTTGAAGGACGAGTCCGTCCATATATGATTTTCTCATTTTCGTGCAATTTTGCTCTTCACGATTTCTGGACATGATGAATAGTGATGATGTTCTTGAAATTCTGGGAAATTCACGCGTTTTGATCTGGTGTTCATGCGTTTCCATTCAAACTCGTGTTTGCCGCTCAAATGAGCCAATAGCGTGCTGCCAGGCCGTTTAATGAAACGGCCGCGTTTTGGCCTGGCTTCAGCTATTTACAAAAATGCCACTCAGCGCCTTATTTCATTTTAAATGTTTAAATATTTATTTCATTTCATCAATAAACTTCTAAAATTCATAACTAAATCAATTTTTATCCAAATTGAGTGGGGATTTTTGTGTTGATCTCAAAATTTTGTCTAGTGTTTTTTAGGCATGGTAGTCCAAGTTGTGCTTGGAGAATTTTTGACTTTGCCTATTGATCTTTAACATGTATGCATTTTGTGTATGTTTCACCATATTGATCATGAAATGATGATGCCTTAGCCAAAATGCATGAAATTTTATAGGCTTGTTCTTGACTCATTGCTGGTGATTTTAATGTGTAGTTTGTGAATTTTGGATTTATGGTTTGCAAGTTATGATGTGTGCAAGTTGAGTGTGACAATATGTGTCACACTATGTTATGCCATGTTCCTGATTTTATTTTCCATACCTATGTTATGCCTATGGCTCTGAGTTTTTGCATGTGATATCATCTGTATATCTAGTTTTGCCATGATATTTTGTAGGAATTGTTGATTCATTTCCTATTTGATTGGGATTTTTGCTTGCTGTTTAGACATTTTAGGGTTTTGCTTGAGTGATTGCCTTATATGCTATGTGAAATGCTCATACCTTATCATATGAAGATGAAATTTGATGGAGTGATTCCTAACATGTTTGAGTTCACTTTGACTTTGGTCCCATTCATTTCTTAATTGTTCTCACTGTTTTACATTTGATTGAAGTCGATGCTTATTTTGCTACCATGTGTTGGCTTTCTTGGATTTCTGTTGATTTTATGATTTTCATTGACCTACTTCCTCTTGTCCAAATGGCATGAAAATTGATATGTAGCTCATTGAATGTGTCCTGTTTAGGCTGGAATTTTTGTGGAATTTATTGAGCTGTTTAGGTATTTGTTTGAGTGTGACCATTCTGTTTGCTCATATGTGGTTCATAATTGCCTAGTTTGATTTAAATTGTGCATGAAATGAATTTGACGCGTAGTTTTGATGTGAGACCCATTGGATTCTCTTTTTAATTGATTAATCTTGGTTTTGATCATGTTTCACTTGCTGTTTTGACTTTTTCACTTCCTTTTGACCCTAGGCTTGTCCTAGTGGTCTTGTATCTCATGTTTGAATGTGATTTTCAGGTTAAGAAGCAAAATACCTTAAGGAGGTGTATTCACATTTGATTGAGTTGTCTCATTTGATATTGTAAACTAACTTGGTTTATGTTGTAGGATGCTTGGCTCCTTTGAGTCGACTTGCACTTTGGTGCATTGGATTGTGTTTGTCTGTGTATAGCTAACTGTGAACCATTTGCTGTTTAATTCTGTGATTGGTATACTGATTGTATTTGATTGATTTCAGGTACATTAGTTGCTAATATTGCTTTGCTTTGCTTGATAAGCAATTTGCACTGAGGTATAACATTCTTGTCTCCATGTAGTCTGGAAGACCTGGCCTGTTACTTGGCCAGGCACCTGTCTGAAGTCCTCCTTAAGAGGCAATGTTTGTGATTGTTTACTTTTGTCCCCAAGCAGGTAAAGACCTCTATGAGGCAATGGGCAGATATAAGAGATATGCAATCTATCTCCCGCTATTCTGTTGAGTCATCCCTCTGCTCACACCACTGTGTTGATGCATTGGGATACAAACCCAAGATCTTGTACTGTTGTACAGTTGAGTCAGTGTCTTAAGTGTAGAAGGGTTCCCACTTTCTGGACCCACACTTCTTCGTCTAAAGCTCTCCCTGGCCAGGGATAAGAGCTGTGAAGTCTTATCTTCACTCACCTTTCATCTAGCTTCACCTTGACTCTCAATGTCAAGGTTAAGAGCTACCTTTACCCCCGTACAGATGACTTGCTCTTGCAGTCTTACCCCTTGATTGAGCCCCACTTGTGTGTATATAGTGTGTGCTACTTGTGAATGCTTGATTTACTGTTTACCTGTGTTGGTTAAGATAGGCTTGCTTCCTGTGCAAGTTAGCTAGAAACCTTAACTTAGGGATGATTTTGCATGATAACATCTAGGCTCGAGTCGTAGTCTCCCTAGTTGTGTCTCCCTCTGTTATCTGGTTAGGCTAGTCCTGTGTCCCTCCGTAGGGGAACTACGTCGCCCTGATCCTCATACCAGATGAGGTACGTAGGCAGGAGATGAGCAGATCTCTCCGGGCGCCTGTGTCTTTGTTTTGTGTTGTTGTGTGCTGGGAAGCTGATGTAAGTCCATCGAGTGGCATTCGGGTTCAATGTGGGTTTGCTGGTTCGGATGCTGATGTAAGTCCAGTGATTGGCATTCAGGCTCCATGTTTGCCTTTGCCTGTGTTTGTTTGTGTGCGTGTTGGCCGAGCTACGAATGCTCTGATTCTCCTTCGTCCAAAGGAGATACGTATGCATAGGATGCGACATCCTAGCGAGCATGTGTCGTTTCCCCCGTCCGAACTACTTTGACTCTGATGTCTATGCTTGATAGACTAAGTAGGCCCAGGATGCGATATCCTGCCGAGTCAGTCAGTCTGTTTTCTTGTGTCTCTTTCAGCCAGTGTGTGTGTGTGTTTGAGCAGTGTTTTAGCAACCATTTTCCTTCTTATTGTGCGTGGATCCCGTCGAGTACGACGGATGCGTAGGGGTGCTAATACCTTCCCTTCGCATAACCGACTCCCGATCCCATTCTCTTTGGTCGCGAGACCATGCTTTTTCCAGGTTTACTCTGAGCGTTTCCTTTCCCTCCTTTGGGATAAATAACGCACGGTGGAGGCTCTGTTATTCTTCGTTTCCCGCCGGTTTTTCGCGTAATGCGACAGCTGGCGACTCTGCTGGGGACGGGGAGAAGTTGACCTGTGCTGGTCCTTCTTCCCTAAGCGAGTCTCTCCTAGCGCTTTCTAGGTTAGGGCTTTGGTTGTTTTTTTTTTGCTGTGTTATTTATTGCATTCATTGTTTACTGTTTGCATTTATTGTTTGCATTAATGTTTGCGTTCATTCGTATCCATCTGCTGTGCTGGCTGTGTCTCTTTGATTGGGGGTGGGAGTTCTACGAGGTAAAAGGCCCAATACCCAGGCTATGAGTGAAATCTAGGAAACCTAGGAATAGAGTGATTTATGGGAAGCAGGTGGTATGCGCCACTTAGCGGAACATTGATATCACGAGCAGTTCAGACCCTGGTAGGATATTATCGTTACATACTTCAGGTGTGTATATGATAGTATTCTGCGAAAGGTTATTTATGTTGCGTTTCTTTCGACCTTACCCTGGCCTAGATGTCGCCCGTGAGTGGGGAGGGAATGATCATTTTAATAGGTACAGATGGTGACTGTTGGTGACCGGTAGGTGACTTGATGGTGACTCAGAGTCCTGTTGGTGACTCAGTTTCTCAGATTGGTTTCAGATGACAGTTGACCAGTTGACTTTGGGTTTCAGATGTTTGTGATCAGAGTTCGAGCCGAAGCTTCGATCCTGTGTTCAGAGATGCACAGCTTGCCAGTCGTGTCTGCATCATGTGCATCATAGCATGTTTAATTTTCAAAAGAAATGCGATAAAAAAAAATTGAAAAAAAAAGAGAAAAAAGAAAAACTAATCCCTGCATGTATATCATTTCTCAGGTACATTCCAGAGCTTGATTCATTGATAGAGATGGCAACAGTTCCTGAGCCGAAGCGGAAGACCTGTTCTTATAGCTTTCACCATGAGCCTTTGACATCTCTGATTGAGTTGAGCAGTTTCGTGACCAGTGAGCATCTGAAGGGGTTCAGTGACCAGTATGGGGATTTGTTGATTTTGTTGAAGATGGCAGTCGATCCAGTGCCGTTGCAGACTCTTCTTCAGTTCTATGACCCGGAGCTGAGATGCTTCACTTTCCAGGACTATCAGTTGGCGCCTACTCTCGAGGAGTACTCCATCCTGTTGGGTGTCCCGATTCAGCATCAGATTCCTTTCTTGGACGCACCAAAGGAAGTTGACTTCAAGGTTATTTCTAGGGCTCTTCATCTGAGTATCAGAGAGATCAGTGATAGTTGGAAGACCAGTGGGGATATAGTTGGGCTGCCTTTGAAGCTTCTGCTGAGAGTTGCTAGAGGAGAAGCAGAGAAAGGGAATTGGGAAGCTTTTTATGCCCAGCTTGCTGCTATGATCTATGGGATCGTCCTGTTTCCGAGTATGCCCAACTTTATTGACTATGCTGCAGTCAGTATCTTCATTGGAGGGAATCCGATTCCTACTCTGTTAGCAGACACTTATTATGCTATCCACAGTAGGCATGGTAAGGGTGGGGCTATCAGATGCTGTCTCCCACTTTTGCTCAGATGGTTTATGTCTCTTCTGCCAGTCAGCGGACCGTTTGTTGAGGCTCAGGGCACTTATAGATGGACTCAGAGGGTGATGTCTCTCACTTCATATGACATCAGATGGCAGTCTTACCGGATGGACGTACGAGATGTTATTATGAGTTGCGGAGAATTCCGGAATGTGCCACTTGTAGGGACCAGGGGTTGCATCAATTACAACCCAGTTCTTTCTCTTCGCCAGTTAGGGTTCGTGATGAGTGGAAAGCCACTTAAAGCTGAGATAGCTGAGAGTGTGTGTTTTGAGAAGAAAGCTGACCCTGTTAGATTGGAGCAGATTGGAAGAGCTTGGAAGTCCATTAGCGTCAGAGATGGATCTGTCTTAGGGAAGAAGTTTGCCATTGCTATGCCTGATTACACCGATTGGGTGAAGAAGAGAGTGGAAACTTTACTGTTGCCCTACGATAGGATGAATCTGTTGCAAGTGCAACCACCCTTGATTCTTGCTGAAACTGTGCCCGCTGAGCAGTACAAGCAAGCCCTGATGGAGAATCGCCGTCTGAAGGAGAAAGAGCAAGATGCCCAGATGGAGTTGTATCAAGCCAAAGCTGATAGGCTGAGTTTGTCTCATCAGCTCAGAGACATCCAGAGTGCAGGTATTGGTGGTGTGAGGAGCAAGAAGAGATCTTATGCAGAGATGGAGACCTTGCTAGATGCAGAGCACAGAGAGTGTTTGAGATTGCAGAGAGCTGAAGCCAGTTATCTGAAGAAGATCAGAGACTTGGAGAAGCAACTCAGAGACAAAGATATCCAGTTGAAGAAGGAAGTCGACCAGAGACTTGCATCAGAGACCCAGCTTGGGGCAGAAGTTGTTGAGCTTAGAAGACAGTTGAAGGAGAAGATTACTCCCTTGCCAGAATGTTCAGAGTGTGAACTGTTGATAGACCAGTGTCACTACTTGAAGACGCTCATTCCTGAAAGCCATTCGTCTTAGCTTGTGCTTTTCTGATGTTATGTTGAGAATTACCCCCAGGCTTGTGGGGTGGGATTCTTTGTTGTACTTTGTTGGATATTTGGATCTTTGTTGTATGATCCAGTTGCTCATTTATAGATGAGATTGTTGTTTCACTCTGTACTCATTGCTCCGTTGTGTGCTGTTTCTGTATCTCCCTGTTGCTTTCGTGTTATTGCAGGTTGCCATCTTTTGAAGATGGATCAGGCTCTTTGAATGCCTGAGAAATGATCATTATCATTTGCATCATATGCATTAGCATCATACTCATAACATTTGCATAACAGGTGTTCTTGTGCCGACTTCTCACTTGGGTTCCTGTGTCAGACAGGATAGCTAATCAGCGACCACACCGGTATTCTACCAGACTTAGTCAACGAAGGAGCATGGATCAGGTTCAGAACGAATTAGCTGAGATGAGGGCGAACATGGCCCAGTTCATGACGATGATGCAAGGGGTTGCTCAGGGTCAGGAGGAGCTTCATGCTTTGGTTTAGAGACAAGAGACGGTTATTCAGGCGTCTAACCGTGGTTCACCTGTTGCTCCACCTGTTCATGAGGCCGTTAATGTTGCTGCTGCTCCTGTTTATGGCTATGTTGTGGGAGATGAACTCAGGGGTATAAGAGTGGATGGACAGCCTCTTGCTGCAGAGGTCAATGTCAGAGCTACCCAGGTTCCGGTGCGTCATCCAGCTCCTATTGTCGACAGACAAGAGGACATGTTCACAATGCTGAGTGAAGATGATGGTGATGTTGTCAGAAGGGAGGATAGGGATCGTAAGGTTGATGCCCTGGCTGAAAAAATAAGAGCGATGGAATGCCAGAACTCTCTGGGGTTCGATGTCACAAATCTGGGGTTGGTGGAAGGTCTGAGAATTCCCCACAAATTCAAAGCGCCTACTTTTGACAAGTACAACGGTACTTCTTGCCCTCGCACTCATATGCAGGCGTACTATCGGAAGATCTCGGCATATACAGATGACGAGAAAATGTGGATGTATTTTTTCCAAGATAGCCTATCCGGGGCATCTTTGGATTGGTACATGGAGCTCAAGAGAGATTATATCCGATGTTGGAGGGATCTGGGAGAAGCTTTTCTCAGACAATACAAGCACAACATGGATATGGCACCGAGCCGGACTCAGCTGCAGAGTCTGTGCCAGAAAAATAACGAGAGCTTCAAAGAATACGCCCAGAGGTGGCGTGAACTTGCTGCGAGAGTTCAACCCCCTATGCTGGAAAGGGAGTTGACTGATATGTTCATCGGCACACTGCAGGGTGTCTTTATGGACCGAATGGGAAGCTGCCCATTCGGAAGCTTTTCCGATGTTGTGATCTGCGGTGAGAGGACTGAGCGCTTGATCAAGGCTGGGAAGATCAATGATGTTGGTTCCTCTTCATCCAAGAAACCTTTCTCTGGGGCATCTCGCCGTAGAGAAGGTGAAACCAATGCTGTTCAGCACCGCCGAGAGCCGAACAGAAATCAAAATCAGTACAGACAGGTTGCTGCAGTGACCATCCCTGCACCTCAACAACGTCAACCTCCGCAACAAATGAGACAACAACAACAACAACAGCAACGTCCTTATCAGCCGAGGCAGAGGCTGCATCCTGACAGACGGTTTGATCCCTTGCCCATGACCTATGCTGAGCTACTGCCTGAGTTGCTCAGATTAGGTTTTGTGGAGTTGAGAACGATGGCTCCGCCAACTGTTTTGCCACCTGGGTATGATGCAAATGTCCGGTGCGATTTCCATTCTGGAGCACCAGGGCATAATATTGAGAAGTGTAGGGCTTTTCAGCATAAAGTCCAAGATTTGATCGATTCCAAGGCGATCAATTTCTCTCCAGTGCCCAATATTGTGAACAATCCTATGCCCGCGCATGGTGCTCACCGGGTAAATTGTATTGAAGGGGTCGAATCTGAAGATTTGGTTGTCCGTGTTGAAGAGATTCAGACTTCTCTGCTGGTGGTTAAAGACCGTCTGCTGAATGGTGGTGTTCACCCGGGCTGTGGTGAAGACTGTTCGGGCTGTGCAGAGGCTGAGAACGGTTGTGAACTATTGAGGGCTGGTATACAGAGGCTGATAGATGAAGGATGTGTGCAGTTTGGCCGGGCTGACAACAGAGATCGTGGGGCAGTGTCTACTGTCACAATCTTCTTCAAACCGTCTGAAGGACGGGCGCCTACAACAAGTGGTAATCCAGTTACCATATCTGCACCGGTTGCTACCAGTACTCCGACAACGATCGTCGCTCCGGTAAGAAGGGTTGTGGACAGTAAAGTTGTGCCTTGGAAGTACGACAACGCCTACCGAAGCAACAGAAGGGCTGAGAACAGGGTCAAACCTTCGAATCAAGCGCCCGTGACAATAAACGTGCCAGCCAGTAGAGCTCCTGTGGTTGCAAGTCCCGCTGTGGACAATGTGGGTGGACCAGGAGGCTTTACTCGCAGTGGTCGGCTGTTTGCGCCTCCACCGTTGAGGGATGCTAATGCTGAGGCATCTGCTAGAGCCAAGGGCAAACAGACCGTAGTGGATGAAGCGCCTGCTCAAACGAATGTGCCTGGTGGCTCGTTTGAAAAGGACGTGGAGGAGTTCATGCGCATCATCAAGAAGAGTGACTACAAGATTGTGGATCAACTCAATCAAACTCCCTCCAAGATCTCTATCCTTTCCCTGCTGTTGTGCTCTGAGGCACATAGAGACGCCTTGTTGAAGATGTTAAATATGGCGTATGTACCTCAGGAGATTTCTGTCAATCAGCTTGAGGGTGTAATTGCCAATGTGAGTACCCGACACGACGTGGGGTTTACAGATCTCGATTTGACACCCGAGGGTCACAATCATAACAAGGCCTTGCACATCACCATGGAATGCAAGGGGGTTGTGTTGTCACATGTGTTGGTCGACACCGGATCTTCGTTGAATGTGCTGCCGAAGCAAATCTTGAAGAAGATCTCTGTTGAAGGGGTTGTTCTCACTCCTAGTGACTTGATCGTGAGGGCGTTTGATGGATCCAAGCGTTCTGTCTTTGGTGAAGTCACATTGCCTGTGAAGATAGGTCCTGAGGAGTTTGACATTGCCTTCTATGTCATGGACATCCAGCCTGCTTACAGTTGTCTTCTGGGACGTCCGTGGATACATGCAGCAGGGGCAGTCTCGTCGACTCTCCATCAGAAGCTCAAATACGTCTGGAACGGTCAGATCGTGACCGTATGCGGTGAAGAGGATATTCTGGTGAGTCATTTATCCTCGTTCAAATATGTCGAGGTGGATGGCGAGATCCACGAGACTTTATGCCAGGCATTCGAGACGGTGACTCTTGAGAAGGTGGCGTACGCTGAGCAGAGGAAGCCAGGCGCTTCAATTACTTCATACAAGCAGGCTAAGGAAGTCGTTGATTCCGGTAAGGCTGAAGGCTGGGGCAAGATGGTGGACTTGCCTGTCAAGGAGGACAAATTTGGCATTGGTTACGAGCCTCTCAGAGCAGAGCGGGGTGCAGCAGGTCCTAGTACCTTTACCAGCGCAGGGCTGATGAATCATGGTGATGTCTTTGCTACTGAGGGTGAAGATGTTGACAATGATTGTGATCTCGACTGCTGGGTCCGCCCGAGTGCACCAGGGGAAGTGATCAACAACTGGACTGCGGAGGATATAGTCCAAGTTACTCTTCAGACAGAGTAATTTTCTTTTGTTTTTCATTCTGCACAAAACCCTACGTTCTGCCCAAGGCGTAGTGGTTCATTGTAGGGCCTCATGTTTCAATTTTTATCATTAATAAAGGACGTTTTGCAAACAATTTTGTGATCCCTGTCTTTCTATTTTGGTATTTCATTTTTCAAAAAAAAAAAATGGCAATGTTTTTGTTTTTGTGACTTTATTGAAATCTTTTTCTAAAACAAAGCATTAACATGCAGAAGTGACCTTATGGCATCCACTATGAACAAATCTGTTATGGCTTAGTATGATTTCGAAAATCCCATCTACCAAGCCGAAGAGGAGAGTGATGAAGACAGTGAACTCCCGAAAGAATTGGCTAGATTGTTGAAGCAGGAGGAGAGGGTCATCCAACCTCATCAGGAGGAGTTGGAGATTGTTAATCTTGGTACTGAGGACGCCAGAAGGGATATCAAGATTGGGGCCGCTTTGAAACCAGAGGTCAAGAGCAGGTTGATCGAGATGCTGAGAGAGTATGTGGAGATATTCGCCTGGTCTTATCAAGATATGCCTGGGCTGAATACTGATATTGTGGTTCATAGGCTACCTCTCAAAGATGATTGTCCTTCGGTTAAGCAGAAGCTTCGTAGAACGAGTCCTGATATGGCAGTGAAAATCAAGGAAGAGGTTCAGAAGTAGTTCGATGCGGGTTTCTTGTCAGTGACAACTTACCCACCGTGGGTAGCCAACATCGTTCCCGTGCCGAAGAAGGATGGCAAAGTCAGAATGTGTGTCGATTACCGGGATCTGAACAGAGCGAGTCCGAAAGATGATTTCCCATTACCTCACATTGATGTATTGGTGGATAATACGGCTCAATCCTCGGTATTCTCTTTCATGGATGGTTTCTCGGGCTATAATCAGATCAAGATGGCGCCAGAGGACATGGAAAAGATGACATTCATCACACCTTGGGGCACGTTCTGCTATAAGGTGATGCCATTTGGGCTGAAGAATGCCGGTGCTACCTATCAGAGGGCAATGACGACTCTCTTTCATGACATGATGCACAAAGAGATTGAAGTGTACGTGGATGATATGATTGCGAAGTCGCAGACAGAAGAGGAGCACCTGGTTAATTTGCAGAAGTTGTTTGACAGATTGGTCAAGTTCAAACTGAGGCTGAATCCAAACAAGTGTATGTTTGGGGTGAGATCAGGGAAGCTGTTGGGCTTCATTGTCAGTGAGAAAGGGATTGAGGTTGATCCAGCGAAAGTCAAAGCTATTCAAGAGATGCCTGAACCGAAAACTGAAAAGCAGGTCCGTGGGTTTTTAGGGAGGTTGAACTACATTGCAAGGTTTGTATCTCACCTAACCGCCACGTGTGAACCAATATTCAAATTGCTCAGAAAGAATCAGGCAATCAAATGGAATGATGACTGTCAGAAAGCTTTTGACAAGATTAAAGAATATTTACAGAAACCTCCAATCCTGATCCCTCCAGTTCCAGGGAGACCACTGATAATGTACCTGTCGGTCACCGAAAATTCAATGGGGTGTGTATTGGGACAGCATGACGAGTCTGGTCGAAAAGAGCATGCCATATACTACCTTAGCAAAAAGTTTACCGACTGTGAAATCAGATATTCACAGCTTGAGAAAACTTGTTGTGCTTTGGCCTGGGCTGCTCGCCGACTGAGGCAGTATATGTTGAACCATACTACCTTATTGATTTCTAAGATGGATCCAGTGAAATACATCTTTGAGAAGCCGGCTCTCACCGGACGTGTTGCCTGTTGGCAGATGATTTTAACAGAATATGATATCCAGTACACGTCGCAGAAGGCTATCAAAGGTAGTGTTTTGTCAGATTATCTCGCCGAACAACCAATTAATGATTATCAACCGATGATGTTTGAATTCCCTGATGAAGACATCATGTATCTTAAGATGAAAGATTGTGAAGAACCTCTTGTCGAGGAAGGACCGGATCCTGATGACAAGTGGACATTGATGTTTGATGGGGCTGTAAATGTGAACGGTAATGGTGTTGGTGCAGTGCTGATCAATCCGAAAGGTGCTCATATACCCTTTTCTGCCAGATTGACGTTTGACGTCACCAACAACGAAGCTGAGTATGAGGCTTGTATCATGGGAATAGAAGAAGCCATTGATTTGAGGATCAAAACGCTTGACATCTATGGAGATTCCGCTTTAGTGATCAATCAGGTCAATGTAGATTGGAATACGAACCAGCCACATTTGATTCCGTATAGAGATTACACCAGAAGAATACTGACGTTCTTCAAGAAGGTGAAGTTGTATCATGTCCCGCGGGATGAGAATCAAATGGCTGATGCCTTGGCTACTTTATCTTCCATGATAAAAGTTCATTGGTGGAATCATGTACCACATGTTGCGGTGAATCGACTTGAGAGGCCTGCGTATGTGTTTGCAGCCGAGTCTGTTGTGATCGATGAGAAGCCGTGGTATTATGACATCAAGAACTTCCTCAAGGCTCAGGAGTATCCTGAAGGTGCGTCGAAGAATGACAAGAAAACCCTGAGAAGGCTAGCTGGAAGCTTTTATCTGAATCAGGATGACGTGTTGTACAAAAGGAATTTTGACATGGTCTTGCTCAGATGCGTGGATAGACACGAAGCAGACATGTTGATGCAGGAAGTGCATGAGGGTTCGTTTGGTACCCATGTTGGTGGTCACGCAATGTCGAAGAAACTATTGAGAGCCGGTTATTACTGGATGACTATGGAATCCGATTGTTTCAAATACGCTCGGAAGTGCCATAAATGTCAGATTTATGCTGATAAGGTGCATGTACCACCAAGCCCGTTGAATGTCATGAACTCGCCTTGGCCATTCGCCATGTGGGGCATTGACATGATTGGGAAGATTGAACCTACTGCTTCGAATGGACATCGCTTCATCTTGGTCGCGATTGATTACTTCACCAAGTGGGTGGAAGCAGCTTCCTATGCTAACGTTACCAAACAAGTGGTTGCCCGGTTCATCAAGAAAGAAATCATCTGTCGTTATGGAGTTCCTGAGAGAATCATCACGGACAATGGTTCGAATCTCAATAACAAGATGATGAAAGAGCTTTGCAAAGATTTCAAGATTGAACATCACAATTCTTCTCCTTACAGACCAAAGATGAATGGTGCTGTAGAGGCGGCTAATAAGAATATCAAGAAGATTGTGCAGAAGATGGTCGTGACGTACAAGGATTGGCATGAGATGCTGCCTTTCGCTTTGCATGGATATCGTACCTCAGTGCGTACGTCGACCGGGGCAACCCCGTACTCCCTTGTGTATGGTATGGAAGCAGTCCTACCAGTTGAAGTGGAGATCCCTTCTCTGAGGGTATTGTTGGACGTCAAGCTGGACGAAGCCGAGTGGATTCGGACAAGGTTTAATGAGTTAAGCCTTATCGAAGAGAGACGGCTAGCAGTTGTGTGCCATGGGCAGTTATATCAGAGAAGGATGAAGCGAGCCTTTGATCAGAAAGTGCGTCCTCGGACATTTCAGACTGGTGATTTAGTTCTGAAGAGGATCCTTCCTCCCGGTACAGATAACAGGGGCAAGTGGACTCCTAATTATGAAGGTCCATATGTTGTGAAGAAGGTCTTCTCCGGTGGAGCCTTGATGCTTACAACTATGGATGGTGAAGATTTTCCGTCACCTGTTAACTCAGATGTAGTCAAAAAATACTTCGCGTAAATTGACCCGCTGGATAAAAAGAACAAAATAGTCCAAGCAAAATGGGGCATCCCGGCGAACCAAAAAACAGAAAGAAAAGGTTCAGGCAAAAATTAGGGATAAAATGAAAAGAATTTGTACACCCGGTAAGTCGAAAACCCACAAGGGCGGCTTAGGAAAAAATGGGTATCCCGGTGGATTGAAAACCCAAAAGGGCGATCCAGCCAAAAGAGGGATTAAAGCAAAGACTACAGTCTGAGTTATCTGTACTTCATCACGCTTCGTCATGTGCCATCTCGAAAGATGTGATCGGTCCAGTCATTCTTCTCAGAAAGCAAGGAAGTTGGGAGGAAAACTGATGATCTGTGAGTTATAACAGGATTGGGAAATAGTGGATGTTGTGTTCACATTGCCATTAGGATAGATTTTTCCTTTTGTGCGCAATTACCTCTTCCTAGGAATTGCTTCCCGATGTATTCGCCTTTTCAGGCGCATTTTCAATCAATAAAAGTCGTTATTCAGATAAATTGCTCTCTTGTTTTTATTTTACTGTTTTGTTTGCAAAAACGTCCGAATTCTTGATAAACATTGCATATAAAAACATGAAGGCTTAACAATAACTTGCAGAAAGATAAAACGTTTGAAAATCATTTTGAATGTTGAGGACACTTGAGCGTATCTTGTCCGTGTATCCCTGGGGCATGTTGATTGTGGTTGTTTTGTAGGTCATTATCTGTGAGCATTCCCCAGCAGATATTTTCTCTCCAAGCAATATTGAGAGATATCAGAGTCTATTATCTCCCCTCAGCAGTCGGGTTTGAAATAGTATTGCCATCCCCAGCATGGTCGTGAGCGTTTGTTTCCCAGCAGGGTTGTGAATGTTTCTTCCCAACACAGGGTCTGATGTGTGTTTTTACCCGCCAGAATTTTGGTTCATCCTCAGCAGAGAAGTGTTTTATCCCCAACACGGGTTTTCCCCAGCTAGTCCCCGAGTGGAGCGGGCATCAATGAAATATTTCTCCTGCAGAGTTCATCCTACCAGGGGATTGGATGAGTTCCCAGAGCGGAATGTTGTTTGCATCCCCAGCCGAGTCTATTCTACCTGTGGATTGCGTGGGTCGTCCCCTGTGGAGTAGCAATGATTCCCCAAAGTTATCCTAACTGAGGTTTGGTTGAGTCTTTCCCAGTGAAGTCGCTTTATCATTCCCCGGTAAAGTCGTCTTGTTACTCCCCGGCGAGTAGTTTCACCAGAGAGTTGCCTGGTTTGCTTTCCCCAGTAGAACAGTATTGATTAACCCCCGAAGAGTTGCCTGGTTTGTTCCTCAACGGAATATTTGTTTGCTTCCCGAGCGGAGTGGGTCCTATGAAGGATGTTCCCCAGTGGAGTCTATCCTTTCCCCGGCAGCAGTTTTGTTTTTCCAGCTTGAGTGAGAAGTTGGTGCTTCCTCGGCAAAGCATTCCCCGATAAGAGGCTCTCCCCGCAGATTATTCTCCAAGCGGAGTCTCCCCGCAGAGTTGGAGTGTCTGATCTTGTGGCTCCCTAGCCAGTGTTGCATTTTGCATGTAGCAATCATTGCATCTTCAAAAATGCGTAGCATTTCCATTCAAGATGGAGCATTACGCCATAGAAAAATTCAAACATATGCATTCATGTGTTCGAAACCCCATCAGACTGTATCCCCGGCAGAAGCGGATATTTGTTCAACCTGTACGACACGTTTGCTACAGTGGCGCCAGTCAACTGTTGATGTAGACATTCCCCACAGAGTTTTATTTCCTCACCCGTTAGTGAAAGGAAAGCCTGTTTCTCCCGAGTGAGACCCCTGCAAGTGTTCAGCCTTGCCCTGTCATCTTGTAAATGTCAGTATCCTGTCAGCACCCGTGTGTGTTGTTTCTTTGGTGTCGGTAAACACCATCTTTCGGTGCTTTCCCAGTCATGCGTAAGTGTCTGGTCTTCTTTGGTGTCGGTAAACACCATCTTTCGGTGATTTCCAGTCATGCGTAAGTGTCTGGTCTCCTTTTGATGTCTGTAAACATCATCTTTCGATGTTCGTAACATCGTCCTCCTTCCCTAGTGAAGTAGCTTTCCTCCTCTCCGTTGGTGTCGATAAACGTCGAGTTTTTCCCGATCATTCGTTGATGATTTGGTTGTGTTCACTCTCCCCAGAAGAGTCCTCCTCTCCGTTGGTGTCGATAAACGTCGAGTTTTTCCTACGCGTCCGTTGGCGTGTAGTTGATATCTTTCCCCACAGGGTCGTCCCCAGTTGAATCTCCTCTCCGTTGGTTTTGATAAACGTTGAGTTTTTCCTAGTTATCCGTTGATATCTAGATGATTCCCCTCAGAGTTTCTCCTCTCCGTTGGTGTCGATAAACGTCGAGTTTTTCCTAGTCGTCCAATGACGTCTAGTTGTACCCTTCCCCATGCGGATTTACCTCTCCGTTGGTTTCGGTAAACGTTGAGTTTTTCTCATTCGTCCGTTGGCGTCTGATTGTATACCCTGTTCCCAGTCATTCATTAATGTCTGGTTGATTCCCAGCCAGAATCCCCAGTAGACGTCCTATTCGGTTTCTGATTGTGGTGCCTTTCCCTCGTGAAGTGGCTTTCTCCTTCTCCGTTGGTGTCGATAAACGTCGAGCTTCTCCGTTTCGTCCTATGACGTCTGGTCGAGTCTTCCCAGTTCATCCGTCGTCCGTTGATGTCTGGTCTCCCTCTCCGTTGGTGTCGATAAACGTCGAGCTTCTCCCTTTCGTCCTATGACGTCTGGTCGAGTATTCCCATTCATCCGATGATGTATGGTTACCTCTCTGTTGGTCTTGGTAAACGTCGAGTTTTTCCTGGTCGTCCTCCAGTAGAGTTACCTCTCCGTTGGTCTTGGTAAACGTTGAGTTTTTCCCACTATGTCCGCTGACATATGGTTGTATCTTTCCCAGTTCATCCGTCGTCCGTTGATGTCTGGTTACCTCTCCGTTGGTCTTGGTAAACGTCGAGTTTTTCCTAGTTGCCCGCTGGCATCTAGTTGTGATTCCTATTCCCATTCGTCGTCTAGTGATGTCTGGAGGTGGTTGTACCTTTGAGAAGAAAAAGAATCAGAAAATCAAATTCCCAGTAATAAATATCAGACCCCAGTGGACATTTCCATTGGTGATTCCCAGCAGTGTGCAAATTCTACGGTTCTTGGTATTCAATCCCTGTTTACCCTGAAAGTCTGACAGTCGTTGCTCTCATCCATTCGGGTTCCCGGTTGATTGAATAGGGGCAGCTGTAGCACCTCAAATTTGCGCCTACCTAGTGTACATACATTTTCATCATTAGGTCATTAACATCACATAGTTCATTGCATAACATTGCATTGTCCTTTGCCCAAGTGCAAGTTCAGTTGACAAATTAGGTCAACTGGTCAGGAGAATCAGTCAATCAAGCAAGCATGTGCCATTTTCATTGAGACAAGGCCCTAGGGTTGGTTTATCAAGTTCATATGGTCTAAGGATCATTTTGAAGTGGTTTGGCCCAAGATTGGATGTTCAAAGCTCATCAGTCAAGCTGAATTTCAGCGGGAACCATAGAAAGTCAATTGTGGTCAACTGTGCCTGATTTTATGGATTGGAAGGTGTGAGATGGTTTGAAAGGCTTCATTCATGTCCATACAAGTCTCATTTGACATACCAAAGATCAAGGTTGAAGAAAATAAAGTCAGACAAGAAGTTTCCAAAATTGGCAGGTGACCTGTAATTTCAACTGCCCAAAATGGAATGTTTTTCTCCTCAAGATTACTTCATCATACAAGCTTCAAATGGAATTTTGTCCAACATGAAAGTTGAAGATCTTGATCTCACCATTCCAAAAAGTCTAAGAACTTGAAATTCCCATGTGTGGTTGGTAAGATATGGTCCAATCATTTTTAGAAAATGCCCAAATTCAAAGTGGCATAACTTTCACATGGAAAGGCCAATTTGGTTGATTTTTCTTTGAGAAAACCACATTTCATATGATCTTTCATGGTGCATAATCACATTTCATCAAAAACTCTCATGGAAAAATGACATTTTTCAAGTGAACACATTTGTATTTTTAGCATGACATAGTGATTTTGAGAAATACATGGCCTATGCACATGAGACTTTTTCCAACACTTCACAGATGGCATTTTAGACTTGTGTGAATTGGTTTTGAGCTGATATATGGACTGGTTTAAAAAAGGGCATATTGGACCTAACACATGAAATTGCATTTTTGCTAATTGATTCAATTTTGCCTAATCTTGATTAATTTCTAGATTAGCAAGAGGTATAAAGGCCTAATTATAATTGAATTGCATGATGACATTCCATTTTTTCAGATCCAAAAGAAAAATCTCAAAATTCTCTCAATTTTCTCCACTTTTCATACACACTTTTTTCATTCATTTATCAAAATTCTCCATCATTCGTGCTGTTTCTTGTAATAATCTTCATCTGCAGGTGGATTAGAAGAACTGTTGAAGGCCAAAAGTGGAAGGATCTTACATAATCGTGGCTGTTGAAACCAAGCACCTCCTATGGAAGTTCGAAGATTTCTCCGAATTGAAGTAGTTTCGAGCTGAAATCTTGCTTCCTAACACTCATCAACACCTCATAGGCGATCTGTTTTATACTTTGGAGCTTCGAATCCAACGAATTCAACGGCTGCATCTCATTTGAGGTAAGATTCGACCGAGCTAATTCTTGTAATTACTATATGGATTCTGTAGATCTTGGCACGTAGGTCACGTTAAACTTTGAATCGCGCGTTTTCATTGAGAATTGAGGAAGAAATCTTGACTGGAAGTTTGGATGGCAAAACTTTATTCGATCGAATCTTTTTCTGTGTGGATTTATGGATAAAATCATGATGATATCTGTGCTCCTTGTTGAAGGACGAGTCCGTCCATATATGATTTTCTCATTTTCGTGCAATTTTGCTCTTCACGATTTCTGGACATGATGAACAGTGATGATGTTCTTGAAATTTTGGGAAATTCACGCGTTTTGATCTGGTGTTCATGCGTTTCCATTCAAACTCGTGTTTGCCGCTCAAATGAGCCAATAGCGTGCTGCCAGGCCGTTTAATGAAACGGCCGCGTTTTGGCCTGACTTCAGCTATTTACAAAAATGCCACTCAGCGCCTTATTTCATTTTAAATGTTTAAATATTTATTTCATTTCATCAATAAACTTCTAAAATTCATAACTAAATCAATTTTTATCCAAATTGAGTGGGGATTTTTGTGTTGATCTCCAAATTTTGTCTAGTGTTTTTTAGGCATGGTAGTCCAAGTTGTGCTTGGAGAATTTTTGACTTTGCCTATTGATCTTTAACATGTATGCATTTTGTGTATGTTTCACCTTATTGATCATGAAATGATGATGCCTTAGCCAAAATGCATGAAATTTTATAGGCTTGTTCTTGACTCATTGCTGGTGATTTTGATGTGTAGGTTGTGAATTTTGGATTTGTGGTTTGCAAGTTATGATGTGTGCAAGTTGAGTGTGACAATATGTGTCACACTATGTTATGCCATGTTCCTGATTTTATTTTCCATACCTATGCTATGCCTATGGCTCTGAGTTTTTGCATGTGATATCATCTGTATGTCTAGTTTTGCCATGATTTTTTGTAGGAATTGTTGATTCATTTCCTATTTGATTGGGATTTTTGCTTGCTGTTTAGACATTTTAGGGTTTTGCTTGAGTGATTGCCTTATATGCTATGTGAAATGCTCATACCTTATCATATGAAAATGAAATTTGATGGAGTGATTCCTAACATGTTTGAGTTCACTTTGACTTTGGTCCCATTCATTTCTTAATTGTTCTCACTGTTTTACATTTGATTGAAGTCGATGCTTATTTTGCTACCATGTGTTGGCTTGCTTGGATTTCTGTTGATTTTATGATTTTCATTGACCTACTTCCTCTTGTCCAAATGGAATGAAAATTGATATGTAGCTCATTGAATGTGTCCTGTTTAGGCTGGAATTTTTGTGGAATTTATTGAGCTGTTTAGGTATTTGTTTGAGTGTGACCATTCTGTTTGCTCATATGTGGTTCATAATTGCCTAGTTTGATTTAAATTGTGCATGAAATGAATTTGACGCGTAGTTTTGATGTGAGACCCATTGGATTCTCTTTTTAATTGATTAATCTTGGTTTTGATCATGTTTCACTTTCTGTTTTGACTTTTTCACTTCCTTTTGACCCTAGGCTTGTCCTAGTGGTCTTGTATCTCATGTTTGAATGTGATTTTCAGGTTAAGAAGCAAAATACCTTAAAGAGGTGTATTCACATTTGATTGAGTTGTCTCATTTGATATTGTAAACTAACTTGGTTTATGTTGTAGGATGCTTGGCTCCTTTGAGTCGACTTGCACTTTGGTGCATTGGATTGTGTTTGTCTGTGTATAGCTAACTGTGAACCATTTGCTGTTTAATTCTGTGATTGGTATACTGATTGTATTTGATTGATTTCAGGTACATTAGTTGCTAATATTGCTTTGCTTTGCTTGATAAGCAATTTGCACTGAGGTATAACATTCTTGTCTCCATGTAGTCTGGAAGACCTGGCCTGTTACTTGGCCAGGCACCTGTCTGAAGTCCTCCTTAAGAGGCAATGTTTGTGATTGTTTACTTTTGTCCCCAAGCAGGTAAAGACCTCTATGAGGCAATGGGCGGATATAAGAGATATGCAATCTATCTCCCGCTATTCTGTTGAGTCATCCCTCTGCTCACACCACTGTGTTGATGCATTGGGATACAAACCCAAGATCTTGTACTGTTGTACAGTTGAGTCAGTGTCTTAAGTGTAGAAGGGTTCCCACTTTCTGGACCCACACTTCTTTGTCTAAAGCTCTCCCTGGCCAGGGATAAGAGCTGTGAAGTCTTATCTTCACTCACCTTTCATCTAGCTTCACCTTGACTCTCAATGTCAAGGTTAAGAGCTACCTTTACCCCCGTACAGATGACTTGCTCTTGCAGTCTTACCCCTTGATTGAGCCCCACTTGTGTGTATATAGTGTGTGCTACTTGTGAATGCTTGATTTACTGTTTACCTGTGTTGGTTAAGATAGGCTTGCTTCCTGTGCAAGTTAGCTAGAAACCTTAACTTAGGGATGATTTTGCATGATAACATCTAGGCTCGAGTCGTAGTCTCCCTAGCAGTGTCTCCCTCTGTTATCTGGTTAGGCTAGTCCTGTGTCCCTCCGTAGGGGAACTACGTCGCCCTGATCCTCATACCAGATGAGGTACGTAGGCAGGAGATGAGCAGATCTCTCCGGGCGCCTGTGTCTTTGTTTTGTGTTGTTGTGTGCTGGGAAGCTGATGTAAGTCCATCGAGTGGCATTCAGGTTCTAGTGTGGGTTTGCTGGTTTGGATGCTGATGTAAGTCCAGTGATTGGCATTCGGGCTCCACGTTTGCCTTCTTGTGCGTGTTTTGGTTTGGATGCTGATGTAAGTCCAGTGATTGGCATTCAGGCTCCATGTTTGCCTTTGCCTGTGTTCGTTTGTGTGCGTGTTGGCCGAGCTACGAATGCTCTGATTCTCCTTCGTCCAAAGGAGATACGTATGCATAGGATGCGACATCCTAGCGAGCATGTGTCGTTTCCCCCGTCCGAACTACTTTGACTCTGATGTCTATGCTTGATAGACTAAGTAGGCCCAGGATGCGATATCCTGCCGAGTCAGTCAGTCTGTTTTCTTGTGTCTCTTTCAGCCAGTGTGTGTGTGTGTTTGAGCAGTGTTTTAGCAACCATTTTCCTTCTTATTGTGCGTGGATCCCGTCGAGTACGACGGATGCGTAGGGGTGCTAATACCTTCCCTTCGCATAACCGACTCCCGATCCCATTCTCTTTGGTCGCGAGACCATGCTTTTTCCAGGTTTACTCTGAGCGTTTCCTTTCCCTCCTTTGGGATAAATAACGCACGGTGGCGGCTCTGTTGTTCTTCGTTTCCCGCCGGTTTTTCGCGTAATGCGACACATAGGAATGTTGCCTAAGTTCTAAGTCCATTTGTCCAAGATAAAGCCAACAGTCCACACAAAAGCTTTTTAGGGTTTTTGTTGTTATTATATACGTTAATGGTCAAAGACCACACAAACAAGCAAAGTATACACAAATAAGATATATCACACAATATGGTCCAAGTGGACAAAGTGAAAATTGCATTAACATAAACAATTATAATGGTATGAATAATGGCAAATAAATAAGGACTAAAATTAAATGACATCAAAGTAAATGGCTTGAAATTAAAAGTTAGTTGTTAATGAGTTAGAAGTTAGTATTTTTTTGCTTTTGCTTTTCATTTTTAAGTCATTCTTTGGAGAACACTCAACTAACTTATCACAAGCATGGATCCTTGAGCCAAGACATCTTAGAAAGGAAGGAAAAAATGTCAAGTTTCCACATAATACCATGAAAGAGGGGAGACTTACAATCTCACTAACTAGAATGATATGCCTTTTGTGTCACAAATTTAGCGCTATGTTAAGCAATCGTAATTGGACTTATGTAGAAGTCACAACTATTTGAGGTTGGGCAACAAAATTTTGGTGTTAATGCATGTTTGAGACATAGTATAATGGACTATGCTCATGAAACATACCACACACAAAAAGAATATGCAAAAGAGGTGGTCTAATCTCATCCATACTCATGTTGATTTTTCAATCAACTAGCTTTAGGACTTTGAGATATCATAGACCAAATGAGCTGAATGCATAAAGAAGGGGAATGAGATGAAGAGGGAGGGGAATGGATCAAAACTCAAATTGATCAAAGGAGGACTTTTACCAAATTAATATCATTCATTTATTTTGGGAGATGGAATGTACATTCCATCAATCCCCTAAATCCAATGATATTAACTTGACAAAGTCAAATCAACATTGACCAAGGCCCAACAACAAGAGTTGAACTTATACAAGTCATCACAGTTGGTCAACACCATTAATTGGCATTTATTCAAATTAAAAATACTAAAATAAGGCATTTAAATTAAATATGGTTTGCCAAATTCCTAAAACCTCATCAAAACACCAAAGAAATGGTCATGAGATTTATCATAGGTCAAACAAGGTGAAAGGACCTTGGAGAAAAAAATTCAGAATTTTTAAAGAATTAAAAGTATTTTTAAACAATTAAAAATAATTACAAAATCAATTAAATCATGAAAAATATTAATAATGATCCAAAAAATAATTTTAATTCAGAATATTAAAGAGGAAATTATTTGAATTTTTTTGGTGAAACTCTCATATTTTTTGGATCAATATTAAAATTAATATGAATTAATGAAAATAAAAGGAATAAAACAAAAATCAGAAAATGTGAAAAAACGTGAGCCCCTTGATCTCCCTCATTAGTTGAGGTGGCAGATCAAGTGGCCTAAAACGCACGTTCCATGATGCACTGCAGTCAACGTGGCATAGGCTTGGTAATCACCATGGACGCATGAGATTAAAACATTTTAAAACAGATCAATGGTTTTGAACACTTCTAGCGCATCGCCGGAGTCCAAAGGCCGACCATCTTCTCCGATGACCCTGGCCGGACTGGTTCACTCATCACCATCAAGAAAATGAAAAAGGAGGACATGATCTGAAAGAAAAAATGGCGTAGAGCACGAATCTGACCTTAATTTTAACTAACTCCACATATATACAAAGATATGAGGAGTTGAATTTTGAGGTATTTCAACTGAGTTGCTTCGATTTAACCTCTAAGCAACTCAATCTTCTTGCCTACATTGATAGGACTTCAGACAATCAAAGATCCAAGAGAATTGAGTAGAATTGAGTGAGAATCGAAGAGATGAAGTTTTCTGAAAATTAACTTCAATGCTATGCAGTTCTTGATGTTGCTTGCTCCAAACACGATCTGATGACACTTGAGAAGCTAGCAGGAAGTGATTAAAGAGGTTTCAAGACTTTGGATCCTGGAGTTCTTGAATCTCCAACAGTTGAGATTCAAACTCAAATTTCAAATTGAAATTTCTCAGGTTTTCCTTTAGAATGAGAGGGTTTCAATGGGGGGCAGAGCTTCCGTGCAAAGGTTTTTCAAATGAGCTCAGAAGCATGCTATTTATAGCCAAATGGAATGATATTTGCACACTTTAAAATTTGTCCAAAATTAGCAATGTGAGTGGCACGAGTGCATGGGCATGTGCAGGCCTATGATGCAATGCAAAAAGGTCCAAAATGATTCCAATTGAAGTCTGAATGGAAGATTGATTGGCAAGGCAAAGTGAACTGAAGTTTTCAAGTTTGATTCTTTCCAATTATGCAGCCCTGTTAAAGCCATGCGCAGACCTAGCAAACCTCATCCAAAATGCATGAACTTGGGTTCTTTGGAAAGCATGGATCAAGGGAAACAAGTTTGATGTTCAACACTTTTTCATTTGGATCTTGGAACATGGAAAATTTTGAGGTGGAAGTTTGGAAATTTCAACATGTTGAAATTTTTTCTAAGTGTCAAGCCATATATCTCAATATTCCACCTTGCTTAACTTTTTTGTGAGCTTCAAATGAGAAACGTGTATTCATCAAAGTTGTAGCTATTTCAAAGACCTTAAAAATGGTCACCAATTTCATGTCATTTGGATTTATAATGATAGAGTTATGCATTTTTGAAGTTTGGAAAAATCACTTGTTCAATGGTATAAGTCAAAAATGACCTATAATGCAACCTCATATCACATGCTCATAAAAGTTTAATTAGCTCTCACTCAAAATATAAAAGTTGAATTATACATCTTGAATTTGATTGTGAAACTTGGAAATCTTTCATCTCATAAAAATTGAGCAAGTTATGGTGTCATACCCCAAAATTTGCCCGTTGGCATTACCAAACATCTTCCAAGACCCTCTGACTTGTTCTGCAAGGCACCGGTATCAAATGGACAAAAGCCCACTCACATAAGGCCCAATCCACAGGCGGCCCAAAACATCTGGCTCGCTAGGCGAGTAGCCCCTTCGCCTAGCAAACATTTCATCATGTCCCTCGCCCAGCGAAGCATTGGATCCAGGAAAAAGCCCAGACCTAGTTTGCTCGCTAGGCGAGCAATTCCTTCGCCTAGCGAAGCTTGCGAAGTTTGAGATTTTTGGACCTCATTTTAAAGCCCATTAGGTCACCACTACCTCTACTATAAATACCTACTTCTCTGCCACGAAAAAGACACACACAGACGGACGAAGACGGACGGAAACACGCATCCAGAGGGAGAAACACAGAAACCCTGCTGATCCAAAGAATTCAGAAGGCGGAAACCCTGAAGGCCGTTTATTCATTCCGAAGCTACCGCCGTCCAACTCAATCCGGCTCGCCAATTCAAGGTTACAACTTGATTTGCAAACAGGTTAGCCTCACTATTATTCGCTTTAGCTTCTTAATTGGCATATGATTAATTGGCATATGATTATCATTTGGTGTCCGTACTTTGCATGTGGTATCATTTTAATATCTTAATTGGCATGTGATATCGTTTTGTATTTTCACTTGGCATATGGTACCACTTCATGTTCTTAATTTGTGGATTATAATTGAATTCATAAACATTTTGAAGTCTTGCATGAGAAGTTAAATGTGTTTGCCTATTGTGAAACTGAACCCTATAATTGTATGTTAGATGCCATAAGCCATGCTGCAGGTTGAGGTCATAATGTTCTCAAATTTCAAACCCGTGGCCGCTCGCTAGCTCATCGCTAGGCGAGCCCGCAGCGAGCCTTCGCTGAGCCTTCGCTGGGCGAAGCAGAGGCGACCGGGCCAGGGGCTGCTTTGCTTTTTGCTGCCTATTTCATGTTTACCTAATGATAATTCTGCATTATTTGGCCTAAATTCTTGGCTGCTATATTTATCTTATGATGCAATTTCCAATTGTATTTTTTATGCTTTAATCCGTGTGTTCATGGTGTAAAGGCTAGCATACTTCCGAAGAAATAGCCGGTTAGGTACTCCGCTTTACGCATGGGGAGCCTTCATGGAGAGGGATTCTAAATTATTTCACTTTAATGTGAAGATTCATATTGAGTGCCTAATCAATTTTACTATATTAATTTTTAATGTAATGTTGATTTTAATGTATCGATTTAATGCGGTATCATCATAATTACCTAATGGACTTAAAACATGGACTTTAAATAAATGACATCGGACCTCTCTTTATTACCCCACGATTACAATATTGCGGTCATGTCCCGCGAATATGGGGATATCCTTAGCAAAGACCCTTCGGTAAAATCATCATAGTCCCTCGGATGTTGCCTTCGAACATACGATTTTGTCCCTCGATGACCCTTCGGTGTAGCCTACGGTTAAATGATGATAGTCCCTTCGAATGCTAAGGTATCCTCACAACTGTTGCCTTCAATGACCTATCGATGACCCTACGATGACCCTTATACATCCCCAGGATAAAACTACTTACTTCTCAATAGTAAGGACAGTTTTACCCTCATAAGGATGGGAAATGCCCAGAAAGACCTCGGACAGGTATAACCTTAATTGCTCATTCATAATAGAAAAATGCTTTTCACACCCCACACCTTTCAAATATCTTTTGGAAAATCACCATTTAACATACATCCATACTAGGATCATTGCCGAGTTATATTTTTCTAAACTACTTTCGAGAAACCAAACGAGATAACCACTTTGTATACATTCATGCAAGAATCATTACAAAGTTAAATTCTCATTTTCAAAACATTTTTCACACAGTTCTCAACCACCTTTTTCAAACTAGAAAACATAAATGATTGAGCAATTAAGAGCCCATGGATAACCATGGATACAAAGGGTGCTAATACCTTCCCTTTGTATAAAGTACCTCCCGAACCTAAGAATTTAAAATTAAGGTCTTTCCTGTTCTTTTCCACCTTTCCTTAAGGGATAAAAGAAAAGTCGGTGGCGACTCTTGCTAACCGCGACATTGCGATTACAAATCCAATAAAGTCCAGTTCACCGTATGACAGAACTGGCGACTCTGCTGGGGACTTAAAGAGAGGTCCATCTTTGAAAAAAAATCATTTATGTTTTTGGATTATTCCTTCTTTTAAGGGTATTGTTGAGTGAAAGATCCTACACCCGGATCTAGTGTACCTTAGGTAAGTAGCAATAGATCATCGCGACTATCCGGCGTATACTGGAATGGTTAAAATGATAGCTACGGTTAATGTGACACTTTGGTTGTCCTGATGTTCCTCATGTTACTTGAGGAAAAATTTGGCTTCCGCGTGGTGTCATCAAGGCATTAACCAGACCTTTAGAACCCTAATTGACTTATCCTAGCCATTAGAAAGTAGTGAGATAACTGACTTCGGTTCCGATTGAGGTTGGTTGATACTCGATACTACACTCTTTGAGATTGGACTTTAGGGAAGCTTCGGTCAACCACTTGGTGTTGCACTGAAGTGGACCTAAAGAAAGGTCGATGATCTGAGATCCTTCTAGAACCCGGTTACTATTCTAGGACAGGTTGAACCAACCAAACTTCAGTGGGGAGGGTACTTACCTATGGAACTCATGCAAGCCTTAAAACCTAGGAATAATTGTTGTGTGACATGCTTGTGCTTGCATAACATCATAACATCATAACATCATAACATCATCATACTAACCATTTCAAGGACTTAGGAATTTAGCCTTGCTCTTTGAACAGGTTATGGCTTCCAGGAAGACTATCCGGATCAATCTTGTAGCAATCTCTCCTCAACTCAAGGATTTGGTGTCAGAACTCCCCGATCATGCTCAGTTCAACAAGAAACATGGTCATCTCCTCAATCTGGTTACCACTGGTTTCAAAGAAGATATGATGAGAGTCCTATTCCAGTTCTTCGATCCTAAGCATCATTGCTTCACGTTCCCAGATTATCAGTTGGTACCCACGTTAGAAGAATTCTCCCAGCTGCTTGGGATACCTATCCTGGATCAAATACCCTTCAGCGGTTCAGAAAAGATGCCAAAGTCTGAAGAAGTTGCCGCAGCTTTACACATGACGAAATCTGACATTGAGACCAATTGGGTAACAAGAAGTGGAATTAAAGGTTTACTCGCCAAATTTCTGATAAGTAAGGCCCGAGAATTCCTAAAAGTTATGAATGTCCATGCTTTTGAAGATGTTCTAGCATTGTTAATCTATGGTTTGGTGTTATTCCCTAATCCAGACCAATTCATAGACATGAATGCTATTAAGATATTCCTCACTCATAACCCTGTGCCTACCTTGCTTGGAGATGTCTTGCATTCCCTTCACACTCGTACTATGAAGAAGCAAGGGACTCTCATGTGCTGCGTACCATTGTTGTCTAGGTGGTTTATTTCGCACCTCCCTCAATCAGTCTTGAAGAATGATCAAAATCTGAAATGGTCTCAAAGGATAATGACACTCTCCCATTCAGACATCCGGTGGTGTTCTAACCTCAGAGAAAATGTTATCATCATCGACCGTTGTGGAGAATTCCCTAATGTACCCCTCATGGGGATAAGAGGAGGTATTACTTATAATCCTGCCTTAGCCCTACGTCAGTTTGGGTATGCCCGAAGAGATGGTCCACATGAAATGATTATTCAAGGTACAGTGTTCGACTATGACAATGACCCTCAAAATCTCCGTCAAAAGTTTGTACGAGCTTGGGGCATGGTGAAAAGAAGCAATTTAGGCAAGAAAAATTCTATTCCTATGGAGCCTTATCTCAGATGGGTCCGCGCCAGAGCTCGTGAACTTGTCATGCCATATCTTGCAGTCGGACCATTGATTTTTGAATCGGAGGTCGAAGGAGGTACTTCCCAGAGCATTTCTTACCCAGATATGCCTACTGATGCTGAGGAATTGAAAAGATCCTGGACCCAGTTGAGAGAGGAGAGAGATACTTTCGAAGCTCAGTTCAATGCAGAAAGGAAGAAAGTATTAGAGCTCACCAGTCAGCTTAATGAGGAACGAAGACTCAATGCATATCTTCGCCCAAAAAGAAGTCGCCCCTGGGAGATTTGAGATGTCATTGTATTTTACTATTATTCCTTTTGTAATGAACATTGATTAAAAAAGTAGCAATAAACATTTCTCTCTTGTTGGTGATTTATGCAAAGTTAAATTCCAAAAGTCCTTGAAAACATTTCATGCATTGCATCGCATAACATAACATTGCATAACAGGTGTTCTAAAAGACCATATTCTCACGGTCTGCCTCTTAAACAGAAAAATGGATCTCGAACAGACTGTCAAAGATCTCCAGACTCAGAATGCTCAATTCAAGGAGATGATGCTGAGCTTATCCAAGGGACAGGAGGAACTGAAGGCTCTTTTGGCCGAAAAGAAGAAGGACAAGAAAGCTGTGAGCTTCATTAACCCGGGCAGAAGGCGTAAAGGACAGGCTACGGGAATCAAATTTGGAATCCCGAATGGTCCAGAAGAGGGGGCGGAAATTGATTCAGAGGAGGAGAATCCTGATTTCTCTAACCCTGAGGATGAAGATGAAGAGTATGAAAATGAACAGTACTCTCCAAGAGATGATAAGTACAAACTGCTGGAAGAACGCATGCTAGCCATGGAGGGTCAGAAGACACCTGGTCTGGATTTCGAAAGTCTGGGTCTGGTCTCCGATGTGACCATTCCCCGCAAATTCAAAATCCCCACTTTCACTAAGTACGATGGTGCATCCTGCCCTCAGATGCATTTAAGGGCTTATGTGAGAAAGATTCAGCCGCATACCACTGATAAGAAACTGTGGATCCACTTCTTCCAAGAAAGTCTGTCTGGCACTCAGTTGGAATGGTATTATCAGCTCGAGAGCTCTGACATCCGCACCTGGACTGATTTAGCAACAGCTTTCTATAAGCAGTACCAGTACAATTCTGAATTAGCGCCTACTCGGCTACAGTTGCAGAATATGGCTATGGGATCTAAAGAAAGCTTCAAAGAGTACGCTCAGAAATGGAGAGATTTGGCTGGCAGGGTCAAACCCCCTATGACTGACCGAGAGTTAGTAGACCTGTTCATGGGTACCCTGACTGGCCCATTCTACAGCCATCTACTGGGGAGTTCTTCATCAGGTTTCACTGAACTTATACTGACAGGTGAACGGGTGGAGAGCGGTATTCGGAGTGGGAAGTTACAGGCAGCTACTTCTACAAGCAGCAAAAAGTCCTACCATGGGAAGAATGAATCGAATGCGGTGTATGGTCAGAAGAATCATAATAAGAAAAATGGTGACCACGCCGTTGGAGCAGTGACAATTGCAGCCCCGCCAGCTCAAAACTTCCAGCAAAGACAAGACAGACCAAGAAGGCAGTTTACCAAGCTCAATATGACTTTAGCACAAGCACTGCAAAGCATGCTGAAGGTAAATTTAATCACTCTCAGAGGTCCTCCTGCAAATTTCAACACTGCTTCGCCTCGTTATAATCCCAATGCCAGGTGTGCATATCACTCCGATAGCCCCGGGCACGATACAAACGATTGCTGGCCATTGAAGAATAAGATTCAGGATATGATCGAAGCTGGAGAAATTGAGTTCGAGCCTCCGGAGACTCCTAATGTCATCACTGCCCCTATGCCTAATCATGACAAAGTTGTTAATGCTCTCGATGACGGTTCTCTCATCACTACTGTAGCGGACTTAACATCCCCTCTCCCGATCATAAAGAGGAATTTATTGCAAGCTGGTTTATTTCCAGGTTGTACTGAAGATTGCAATCTCTGCATACTCCGGCCCAAGGACTGTCTGAAGTTGAAGAATGGTATCCAACGACTGATGGACGATCGTACAATCCTCTTTGAAAGGGTTTCTAAGGCAGAAAACCCTATTGAAGAAGTATCTGTGATTGCGAGGTCCAAAATTCCAGTGAAGATTACTGCTCCCAAAATACCTGTAAAGATTATTGCTGAGCCCAGAGTAGCTCCCCTGATCATTACTGCACCTGGCCCGATCCCGTATTCCTCAAGCAAAGCTATTCCGTGGAATTATGGAGGTGATGTTTACATCCATGGTGTAAAGCAAGTTGGCAATTCTGCTAATCCTAATGACATTGTTGGGACTAGTAAAGTTACTCGAAGCGGAAGGATCTTCTCTCCAGAGATCTCACCTCCGGTTCCCGAAAACCGAGGAAAAGAACCAGTCAACCCTTCTCAGCCAGAGACACCGATCGAAGCTACTACTGAAGATGTTGCCAAACGAGAAATGGAAGAAATGCTGAAAATCATCCGCAAGAGTGATTTCGATGTGGTAGAACAGTTGGGGCATACTCCGTCTAAAATCTCAATGTTGTCCTTGTTATTATCCTCTGAATCCCATGCCAATGCATTGATGAAATTCTTGAAGACCGCTCATGTGCCTCAAGAAACATCCGTCGATCAATTCGAACATTATGTTGCTAATTTGACTGTTGACAATGGCCTAGGCTTTTCCGATGCTGACCTGACGCCAGCAGGAAAGAATCACAATAAAGCTCTGCATATCTCCATCGAGTGTGAGGGGATCACCCTGGCTCACGTGTTGATCGACAACGGCTCTTCCTTGAATGTGCTCCCGAAAGCTGTACTCGATAAATTTGACTACAAAGGCATTGAACTGAAACCTAGTGATGTTGTGGTGCGTGCTTACGATGGTGCGAAGAGTGTTGTCTATGGTGAAGTGGTTCTCCCTATCAAGATAGGACCTCAAGTCTTCAACACTACCTTTCACGTGATGGACATTCGTCCCGCCTACTCCTGCTTGTTGGGGCGCCCTTGGATCCATGGGGCAGGTGCGGTAGCTTCGTCGCTTCATCAAAAGCTGAAGTATCCAATAGCAGGCATGGTTGTCACTGTATGTGGAGAAGAAGAGTATATTGTCAGTAGTGTGCAAGCCTTCAAATACGTCGAGATGGATGGTGAATTCTTTGAGACTCCTTCTCAGTCGTTTGAAGTGGTTCCTCCACCCAGTCCTGTCCTTAAGCCAACTCCCCTTGTGCCCAAGGTTGTTCGTGCTCCCCCTGTCATGATCTCTCTGAAAGATGCTCAAGCCGCGATTGAAAATGGTGATCGTGCTGGTTGGGGTCAACTGATCAATGTACCGTACAAGTCTGACAAAGCTGGTCTGGGATTCAACTCTGAAAAGATGGTCAAAGATCAAATCAATGCTGTAGAAGATGCTGACAGTGATGGCAACCTGGATAATTGGATCTACCCAACAATTGGCGACGGACTCAATAATTGGAAGGCTGAAGACACTATCCCGATTTCCTTTAGTCCGGAGTAATTGTTATTGTCCATTTAGTATTGCAAATCTTTATTTTTCAATTGAACTTCTTAAAGCATTGTGTCTACGCCCGGGGCACAATAGCTAATTTGTTAAGGGTTTTGTCATTTCATAAGCATATTCATATTCAATAAATCAATGGACTTTTTCGCATTCAAATATTGCGCTCTTTATTTTTTTCCTGTCGTCTTTCGAACAAGCTATGCTTTCTTACACACACTCACGTAACAAATTGCAGATCCGTATCCACTCTGGATCCTATTGATAATAATTCCGCTACTGTTCATTATGACTTTGAAAATCCGATCTACCAAGCCGAAGATGGAAGTGAGGAAGATTGTGAAGTCCCTGGAGAGCTTGCCAGATTGTTACTGCAAGAGGAAAGGACTATACAGCCGCATGAAGAGTCCCTCGAAATCGTAAACCTGGGTACTGAGGTAGACAGAAAAGAAGTCAAAATAGGAGCAGATTTGGAAAGTAGTGTGAAAGTAAGGTTGATCCAGATGTTGCACGACTATGTGGAGGTTTTTGCTTGGTCTTATGAAGACATGCCCGGGTTGGATACTAATATAGTGGTGCATCGGCTGCCTACGAAGGAAGACTGCCGTCCTGTCAAGCAAAAGGTTCGCCGCATGCGTCCCGAAATGTCTGAGAAAATCAAAGCCGAGGTTATGAAACAATTCAATGCCGGTTTCCTAGCCGTTACTTCTTATCCTCAATGGGTTGCTAATGTGGTGCCTGTGCCAAAGAAGGATGGTAAGGTGCGAATGTGCGTAGATTACCGAGACCTGAATAAAGCAAGTCCCAAAGACGACTTTCCGCTCCCGCACATTGATGTTCTGGTAGATAACACCGCTCAACACAAAGTATTCTCATTCATGGATGGATTCTCGGGTTATAATCAGATTAAAATGGCACCTGAGGACATGGAGAAAACTACGTTTGTGACGCAATGGGGCACTTTCTGTTACAAAGTAATGCCATTCGGTCTAAAGAACGCCGGGGCAACGTACCAGCGTGCTATGGTGGTTTTGTTCCATGATATGATCCATCATGAAATAGAAGTATATGTGGATGACATGATAGCCAGATCTCATACTGAGGAGGAACATCTCGATCATTTATACAAACTGTTCGAGAGGTTGAAGAAATACAAGTTGAGGTTGAACCCGAACAAATGCACTTTTGGAGTAAGATCCGGTAAGCTCTTGGGCTTTATTGTCAGTGGTAAAGGAATTGAGGTTGACCCGGATAAAGTGAGAGCTATTCAAGAAATGCCAGTTCCTCATACGGAGAAAGAAGTCAGAGGTTTCTTGGGACGCTTGAACTACATTGCCCGATTTATCTCCCACTTGACCGCTACCTGCAAACCCATCTTCAAGTTACTGAGGAAAAATCAAGAGATGATATGGAACGATGAATGTCAAGAAGCTTTTGACAAGGTCAAGAAGTACCTCCAAGAACCTCCAATTCTGATGCCACCAGTTGAAGGAAGACCTCTAATCATGTATTTGACCGTGTTAGAAAGCTCAATGGGGTGTGTGTTGGGGCAACGTGACGAGTCTGGTCGAAAAGAGCACGCCATATACTACCTTAGCAAAAAGTTTACCGACTGTGAAACAAGATACTCACTGCTCGAGAGAACTTGCTGTGCTTTGGCTTGGGCTGCTCGCCGACTAAGACAGTATATGTTGAATCATACCACTTTATTGATTTCTAAGATGGACCCTATCAAATATATATTTGAGAACCTGCCCTCTCCGGAAGAATAGCGAGATGGCAGATGATCTTAACAGAGTACGATATCCAGTATACTACCCAGAAAGCCATCAAAGGAAGCGTGCTCGCTGAGCATTTGGCTCATCAAGCGGTGGACGATTATCAATCTATGAATTTTGAGTTCCCGGATGAAGATGTCATGCTTGTTACTGATGATGAAAAACCTAAACCAGATGAAGGACCCGAGTGGGGATCCCGATGGACTATGGTCTTTGATGGATCTTCTAATGCATTGGGCCATGGTGTTGGGGTTGTACTCATTTCTCCCGGAGGTTACCATACACCTCTCACTGCTAGACTATGTTTTCATTGTACCAATAATATGGCTGAGTATGAAGCATGTATTTTTGGACTCAAAGCTGCTATAGATTGGCGAATCAAGTTTTTGAGTGTATACGGAGATTCGGCCTTAGTAATCAGTCAGATCAAAGGGGAATGGGATACTAAACATCCAAATCTCATCCCTTATCGAGAACAGGTGATGACATTAATCCCATACTTTGAAGAGATAACATTTGGACATATTCCACGAGAGGAGAACCAGTTGGCAGACGCATTAGCTACCATGTCATCTATGTTCAGAGTCAGATGGGGCAGCGAAGCCCCCATGATTACCATTGGACGGTTAGATGAACCAACATACTGTTATGAACTTAACACTGAGAAGGTACCGGAGAAACCTTGGTTCCACGACATAAGAAGATATTTGGAAGCTCAGGAATACCCTGAAGGGGCATCCGTCAATGACAGAAAATTCCTGAGGAAGTTCTCCGCTAAATTCTTTCTGAGTAACGGAGTATTATACAAACGTAATCATGATTCGACTCTGCTTCGCTGTGTGGATAAAAAGGAAGCAGAAAGGATTATGGAAGACATGCATGACGGTATTTTTGGGACTCATTCTAATGGACATACAATGGCCAAGAAGATTCTGAGATCAGGGTATTATTGGTCTACCATGGAAGCGGATTGCCACCATCACTCCAGAACCTGTCACAAGTGTCAGATCTATGCGGACAAAGTACATGTGCCTCCTGCTCCATTGAACGTGTTGACAGCTCCTTGGCCCTTTGCAATGTGGGGCATCGATATGATCGGAGATATTAAACCTACGGCTTCCAATGGACATCGCTTCATTCTCGTCGCTATTGATTACTTCACAAAGTGGGTAGAGGCGGCCTCATTCGCTTCTGTCACCAAGAATGTGGTGGCACGGTTCATCAAGAATAGTCTTATTTGTCGATATGGCATCCCTGAAAGAATTATCACTGACAATGGTACTAATTTGAACAACAAGATGATTACTGAACTCTGCACGCAGTTCAAAATTAAACATCACAACTCTTCTCCGTACCGACCAAAGATGAATGGCGCTGTAGAAGCTGCTAATAAGAATATCAAGAAGATCATACAAAAGATGACGGTAACGTACAAAGACTGGCATGAGATGTTACCGTTTGCCCTTCACGGTTATCGCACTTCAGTACGCACTTCGACAGGGGCAACTCCTTTCTCTTTGGTCTATGGAATGGAAGCCGTTTTACCAGTGGAAGTTCAGATTCCCTCTCTACGAGTCATGAAAGAGGCGGGCTTAGATGAAGATGAATGGATTCAGACTCGACTCGACCAGATAAACTTGATCGATGAGAAGAGACTTGCGGCTGTTTGTCATGGGCAGATATATCAGAAGCGCATGACCCTGGCATTTAACAAAAGAGTCAAGAGACAGGTGTATCAAATTGGTGACTTGGTGATCAAGCGAATCATTCTATCCCAAGGTGATCCCAGAGGCAAATGGACTCCCACATACGAAGGGCCATTTGTAGTTAAGAGGGTATTCTCTGGTGGAGCCATGATACTTGCTACAATGGATGGTGAAGACTTCCCACATCCCGTGAACGCGGACATAGTTAAAAAATACTACGCATAAAAAAGACCCGCTAGATCGACGTATCTAGGCAAAAGTAAGGGCATCCCGGCGACCCAAAAGGGTTCGGGCAAAAATTAGGGATATATATATAAAAGATGTACACCCGGCAAGTCGAAAACCTGAAAAGGCGGCTTGGGCAAAAAAGGGTATCCTGTTGGACTGAAAACCTGAAAAGGCGGTCCAGGCAAAAGTTAGGGATTAAAGCGTATGACTATGTCCCGTTTTCAGTCAACTTTCATCCAAGTTCAAGGGACTGACCAAGCCAATCACTTCTATCCGACAGCAGAGGATGAGATGCTTGAAGACATAATGGCCGTAGTGGACTTAAAATCAATAGGACTTTTTCTGCATAGTTTTCTCTTTGTTTCGACAATTTCCTCTTACCAGGATTTCTGTCTCCTTGTACACAAATTGCCTGTTTATAGGCCTCCTTTCAAAATCAATACAACCTTCTTTCAAAAAAAGATATTTTTGTTTTTTACTTTTTCCGTCTTGTTTGCATAAACGTCCATTGATTTAATTTGAATTAATATGTGCATTTGAATATGATCAATGTTTATCAAAAATACGTACATAGAATAGCAATAGCAATTACTACAAGACTTTGGGATCGAGGATAAGGTCTAATCATGCTCCCGATGAATCCACTACCAATTCTCTTCCCCCAGCAAGCATGTTCTTCCCCAGAAGAAGTGGGCAGTATTCCCCGGCACAGCCAGCTATCCCCCAACAGAGGTTGGCACCATCAGACAGATTGATCCTCTCTTCCATCCCCAGCCAGGCTCTGTTAAATATTTCCGCCATCAGACCAAATCAACAACCCCCTGCCGCGAAAGGGTCATCATTACAAGTATCTCCAATCAGTAGATGGGGATTTATTTTCCCCAGTAGAGTCTCCAAGCAGAACTTCTCATACGCATAACTCATTCCTTACATCATTTCACATCATACGCATGCATACAACATTCGCATTTATTTTCGAAAGCATAAAACATCTCATGCATCATGACATGGCATAAAGCTAACCTTTCTTTGCAGGTTAATTATCCTCCTGATATAGCCAAAGTAAAAGGCTCATCCAGGCAGACGCCTTTATCAATCACAGACAAGATTCAGATACATATTCCAGATGCAATTCACGGGAACATTCATTCAGACAGACACCTCTATCAATTATGTATAAGATCCAGATATGTATCTCAGATACAATTCCCGGGACATTCATTCTGACTACACCCAACATATGATTCCTTCAACTATTTCAAGACGGTCTAATGTACGACCCAATTAGACTTTCGTCTCCTCAGATGCTACCTAGTGTACGGTACATTTCTGAAGTGTGGTCTAGTGTACGACTACCCCCTTTTATCATCAGATTCAGCCTAATGGACGGCTCAGTCTGCTCAGATACGGTCTAATGTACGACCCAATCTGATCTTCGTCTCCTCAGATGCTACCTAGTGTACGGTACATTTCTGAAGTGTAGTCTAGTGTACGACTACCCCCTTTTTATCATCAGATTCAGCCTAATGGACGGCTCAGTCTGCTCAGATACGGTCTAATGTACGACCCAATCTGATCTTCGTCTCCTCAGATGCTACCTAGTGTACGGTACATTTCTGAAGTGTAGTCTAGTGTACGACTACCCCCTTTTTTATCATCAGATTCAGCCTAATGGACGGCTCAGTCTGCTCAGATACGGTCTAATGTACGACCCAATCTGATCTTCGTCTCCTCAGATGCTACCTAGTGTACGGTACATTTCTGAAGTGTAGTCTAGTGTACGACTACCCCCTTTTTATCATCAGATTCAGCCTAATGGACGGCTCAGTCTGCTCAGATACGGTCTAATGTACGACCCAATCTGATCTTCGTCTCCTCAGATGCTACCTAGTGTACGGTACATTTCTGAAGTGTAGTCTAGTGTACGACTACCCCCTTTTTATCATCAGATTCGGCCTAATGGACGGCTCATTCTGCTCTGATACGGTCTAATGTACGACCCAATTAAGACCTTTGTCTCCTCAGATGCTACCTAGTGTACGGTACATTTCTGAAGTGTAGTCTAGTGTACGACTACCCCCTTTTTATCACCAGATTCGGCCTAATGGACGGCTCATCCCGCAACTCCAATACAGTCTATCATAAGACCCATTTGGATCTTCAACTCAGATACAATCTAGCGTACGATCCGTTCTGATTTTTCATCCTCAGCAAAGTCATCTGCCTAATGGACAGCCCACTCTGGTCTTCAGACACGGTCTAATGTATGATCCATTCTGATCCCTTATCCCCAGCAGTATAGCATACTCTGACTCCCCGACGAAGTCAACAGCATAATGGAGGGTTCACTATACGGTCTGATGTATGACCCGGTGTGACACCCATGTCTCTAGATATCGTCTAATGTACGACACAATCTGGAAATCTCCTCAGCAAGTTTCTTGGATGGTATCTTTAAGCTCATCTCCGTCAAGAGTGCAAATTTTTGGGGCATTCTAAGTGCTCAATAATCTTTCACCTCCAGACCATGAACGGCGCATGCCATTCTACTCTCTCGGTTCGAGAATATTGAACAGGGGCAGCTGTCATACCCCAAAATTTGCCCGTTGGCATTACCAAACATCTTCCAAGACCCTCTGACTTGTTCTGCAAGGCACCGGTATCAAATGGACAAAAGCCCACTCACATAAGGCCCAATCCACAGGCGGCCCAAAACATCTGGCTCGCTAGGCGAGTAGCCCCTTCGCCTAGCGAACATTTCATCATGTCCCTCGCCCAGCGAAGCATTGGATCCAGGAAAAAGCCCAGACCTAGTTTGCTCGCTAGGCGAGCAATTCCTTCGCCTAGCGAAGCTTGCGAAGTTTGAGATTTTTGGACCTCATTTTAAAGCCCATTAGGTCACCACTACCTCTACTATAAATACCTACTTCTCTGCCACGAAAAAGACACACACAGACGGACGAAGACGGACGGAAACACGCATCCAGAGGGAGAAACACAGAAACCCTGCTGATCCAAAGAATTCAGAAGGCGGAAACCCTGAAGGCCGTTTATTCATTCCGAAGCTACCGCCGTCCAACTCAATCCGGCTCGCCAATTCAAGGTTACAACTTGATTTGCAAACAGGTTAGCCTCACTATTATTCGCTTTAGCTTCTTAATTGGCATATGATTAATTGGCATATGATTATCATTTGGTGTCCGTACTTTGCATGTGGTATCATTTTAATATCTTAATTGGCATGTGATATCGTTTTGTATTTTCACTTGGCATATGGTACCACTTCATGTTCTTAATTTGTGGATTATAATTGAATTCATAAACATTTTGAAGTCTTGCATGAGAAGTTAAATGTGTTTGCCTATTGTGAAACTGAACCCTATAATTGTATGTTAGATGCCATAAGCCATGCTGCAGGTTGAGGTCATAATGTTCTCAAATTTCAAACCCGTGGCCGCTCGCTAGCTCATCGCTAGGCGAGCCCGCAGCGAGCCTTCGCTGAGCCTTCGCTGGGCGAAGCAGAGGCGACCGGGCCAGGGGCTGCTTTGCTTTTTGCTGCCTATTTCATGTTTACCTAATGATAATTCTGCATTATTTGGCCTAAATTCTTGGCTGCTATATTTATCTTATGATGCAATTTCCAATTGTATTTTTTATGCTTTAATCCGTGTGTTCATGGTGTAAAGGCTAGCATACTTCCGAAGAAATAGCCGGTTAGGTACTCCGCTTTACGCATGGGGAGCCTTCATGGAGAGGGATTCTAAATTATTTCACTTTAATGTGAAGATTCATATTGAGTGCCTAATCAATTTTACTATATTAATTTTTAATGTAATGTTGATTTTAATGTATCGATTTAATGCGGTATCATCATAATTACCTAATGGACTTAAAACATGGACTTTAAATAAATGACATCGGACCTCTCTTTATTACCCCACGATTACAATATTGCGGTCATGTCCCGCGAATATGGGGATATCCTTAGCAAAGACCCTTCGGTAAAATCATCATAGTCCCTCGGATGTTGCCTTCGAACATACGATTTTGTCCCTCGATGACCCTTCGGTGTAGCCTACGGTTAAATGATGATAGTCCCTTCGAATGCTAAGGTATCCTCACAACTGTTGCCTTCAATGACCTATCGATGACCCTACGATGACCCTTATACATCCCCAGGATAAAACTACTTACTTCTCAATAGTAAGGACAGTTTTACCCTCATAAGGATGGGAAATACCCAGAAAGACCTCGGACAGGTATAACCTTAATTGCTCATTCATAATAGAAAAATGCTTTTCACACCCCACACCTTTCAAATATCTTTTGGAAAATCACCATTTAACATACATCCATACTAGGATCATTGCCGAGTTATATTTTTCTAAACTACTTTCGAGAAACCAAACGAGATAACCACTTTGTATACATTCATGCAAGAATCATTACAAAGTTAAATTCTCATTTTCAAAACATTTTTCACACAGTTCTCAACCACCTTTTTCAAACTAGAAAACATAAATGATTGAGCAATTAAGAGCCCATGGATAACCATGGATACAAAGGGTGCTAATACCTTCCCTTTGTATAAAGTACCTCCCGAACCTAAGAATTTAAAATTAAGGTCTTTCCTGTTCTTTTCCACCTTTCCTTAAGGGATAAAAGAAAAGTCGGTGGCGACTCTTGCTAACCGCGACATTGCGATTACAAATCCAATAAAGTCCAGTTCACCGTATGACATATGGCCTTGGGAAGTTGACTTTAAAGTTAGGGTTTAGACAAAATGACCTATAATGTTTCAAGATAGAAAATAATTTTCCAAGAAAAACTAGCTCTAAGTATCAACATGGAAGTTGTTTGGTATGTCATTTAGAGTAACTTTTCTCTTGGAATCATTTTCATATGGTGAAAAGTGTAGCAGATAGGGTCTAGGGAGACCCAGTTTTGATCAGATGACTTCATCTGGCCAACCACCATCAACCAACTTGCTAACCTTCAATTATTTTGACTTTCTAGGCTCTTGGTAAATCATGAATGCATAAGATGATGAATTTTGAAGTGTCCCTTGATAAATTTGATCAAATGGTGAGATAGCTTGTTGGAGAAGTTACTCAAGATACCCAGTCAAACTAGGGTTTCCAAGGCAAATCACCCTCAAACTCTTGAAGAAAACTTGATCAATATAAAATGTAGGAATCAATGGAAATCATATATCATGCTCATAACCATTCTTGGATCAATTCATGGTTGTGCTCTTTGTCATGAGGGTCTCAAACCCTAGATATGAACTTGATAGATCAATGGAAATTATGCCCTACCTACAAAAGGAGTTAGGCAAATGCAAAGACATATTTTTGTATTTTGATTAGTAAATGATGATATATAAGTATGATACAATCACATAGTGCTTGGTGATCTCTCCCAAAACAAACCCAATTTAAAAGGGGTAAGGAGGATGCCAAGGTATGATCCCAATGTTAATGCTTATGATGAAATTACACGAGGGATCTTAGGGTCAAAATTGGGGTCTTACAACTGCCCCTATTTAAGGACATTCTAACTGAGAAGGCGAACGTTAAAATCTTCACGTCGACTCAGTAGAATGGGCTTAAACAACAACATAGAAATAAATTTTGGTCCCTAAGAGACCTCATGATGCAAATGATATGAATGTAAAAGTAAATTCTTTGTGGGGAAATATTGCCACAAAGGAAGAGAAATCAGATACCAAAAGTCCACAAGAGTATAACGCATTCCGTAAGGAAAACTCACTGGGGAGACAGAGACTCTAGGGGGAAAAGGAGTTATGCGTAGGCCATACTACGACTTAAAACTGCTGGGGGACTCGAGGAATTCCAATACAAAAATGGAAAAGACTCAGTCAAGGAATAACAATATCTGCAGGGGATACAAGTAAGTCGGGATAAAACTGAAATACTTGAATCACGAAGGGGAAGCGATTTCACTAAGGAAACACGCACTCAACTCAACTGGGGAAGAAATAAACTTCAACATAGGAGGAGCAAAAATCTATTATCTACTACTTGTTACTGGGTGAGAAGATAATAAAGATCTGACAGAGAGGACACCCGTCATCGATTAAGATGAACATATCAAGGATGACTCGCTGGGAAATTCCAGGAGGGAGTATTCATTATCGGTTACTGGGTAAGAATAGCCTTGCTGGGGAAAACTGCAGAAAAATAGGATTTACAACTACCAGTTACTGGGCAGAAGACTAAAGGTGAGAATATCCATCATCGGTTAAGATGAACATATCAAGGATAAACTCAACAGGGAAGAAGATTTGTCATCGGTTAAGATGAACATATCAAGGATAAACTTGCCTGGGAGTGTCAAGGAGGATACCCGTCATCGGTTAGGATGAACATATCAAGGATAAACCAATTGAACAAAAAGTAGGAAATACATCTATCGGATGCTGGATAGAAGACCATCAAAGAGAAAATCTGGCACCGGTTAGGATGAACATATCAAGGATAGACTTTGTGAGGGGAGGAAATAGGAATTACATCTATCAGTTACTGGATAGAATACCATCAAAGAGAAAATACGCCACGGTTAGGATGAACATATCAAGGATAGACTCTGAGAGAAAAAGTAGGATTTACAACTACCTTTTTGCTGGGTAGAATACCACAAAGAGAAGGAAACCCGTCATCGGTTAGGATGAACATATCAAGGATTAACTCTCTAGGGAACAAAATAGGGATTACAACTACCTTTTTACTGGGTAGAATACCATGGATGAGAATATCCGTCATCGATTAGGATGAACATATCACAGATAGACTCAGGCAGGAGAAAGAAAGATATCGTCACCGGTTAGGATGGACATATCAAGGATATACTTCCTGGAGAATCAGAAACAAATGAATCTACTAGGGATTCCACTGTTGGGAAAACATGGGTACTTTTGCTGGGTATTGGGTAAGAAGTAACAAACTGCAAACTAAGAAGAATATTACCAGTTACTAGGTAATAAGCTCTTAGGAGACTCAAAGCATCTATCTAGGCATGATCTAGAAAGAAACAGTCAATCAAGACTCAACCCAATGAGGATATAACTCAAGGGGAGTGATTCCATCCAGATAAATAACTGGGGAGGAAACTGAAGTAATAATCATCCACGAGGAAACAACTCAGTTGGGAAGAGGAGAAAGGTTAAAGTCTTTCTTCCTAAGGGGCTGACACTCTACAATTGAGGAAGGACAGACACCGAACTTGTATGGGGATAAAGTACCGCCATACGGAGAATGAGAATCTTAAATCGACAAATCAATCAAATATGATGGTGCAAATATGCAAATTATGAAATTATATGATTGTATATATGATGATTATGCTGACAAAACGATCACGAAGGATACAAAGGTGTCGCAAAGAATTTGAATCATCAGTACAATCCTTGGTCAATCCACAAAAAGGGGGAGACAACTGCTGGATAACAGAGAAATCAACAACCCAAAGGATCAAATCTAGCCAAGGGAGGATATATCCTGAGGAGAGGAGAAGTTATCGAGCTTGCAGGGAATTTTAGGTCAACACCATATCAAATGGGAGACAACCATACAGAAGGTAAACACAAAACAGTTGCTCAGAAACTAGGCGGAAACTCTGATTGGGAGCGAGTCGGATGGTGACTGGTGGGGAAACCAATGAGATCTACAGGGGAAAACATCTTACTCTGCTGAAGATCAACCCTGTTGAAGAAACGCGAACTCCGTTGGGGAATATAGAAACACTATCGGGGAAATAACACGCCGCAAGGTACTGAATCAACCAACTTAGTTGGGGAAAAGAATCAGAACTCTGCTAGGGAATAAACACTTTGCAGGGGAACCATATCAACACAAATAACTAGGAATACCCGAAGGGTTAACTGCTTAGGGAACCTCTGATGTTTCGCACTTTCGCACTTAAGGACTTGCTGCTCTTGGAAGTGCTGTTAATACTCTTTTTTAATTGCTTTGAAAAATTCTTGTTTTTATATGTTTTAAGAAAATGATTTTGATTAAAAAATTTAAATTTTCAAAATGATCATAAATAAAATTTAAACTATTGGCTGAAGTAAATAAGAGTAGAAAAAATTGGATAAAAGCTCAACTTTATTTAATGGGATGGTAGTCTGTAAATGACAAGACTCCATAGATTTTTACAAAGTTGAAAATGGTAATTTACATGGAAAAGGGTTACATTGAATACAAATGATCCTTAATCCTTCTACCAACTCTTGATATCCATTATGCTCTTGACCGCTACTGGGATGATGAATCGACGTTAACCTTTGTGCTTAACAAAGTCTTTCCAAAATTGGTCGATCAACAAACTGCAGTTACTTGCCATAATCCCTAATTTTTGTATAAGTTGCCTCAAGGTGGGGTACTCAACTTATCGGGAAATCCTTTTCTGTTTTTATGTCTCTAATTTTTGCCTGGATCGCCCTTTCGGGTTTTCAATCCACCGAGACGCTCATTTTTGCCTAAGCCGCACTTTCGGGTTTTCAACTTAGCGAGCTGTTCTTTTCTTTTTAGGCTAAGTATTTCTTGACTGCATCTGCATTCACAGGACGAGTGAACTCTTCACCATCCATAGTTGTAAGAATCAAAGCACCTCCTGAAAAGGCTCTCTTAACAACATATGAGCCTTCATAATTAGGAGTCCATTTTCCCCTGGCAGTCAATCTCTTTTCTTCAATTAAATTCAGCTGGTCAAACATAGTTTGACACCATTCAGCTTCAGTCAACTTGGCTTCCATGAGCACACGCAATGAAGGAATCTCAACCTTTACGGGGAGCACTACTTCCACACCATATACAAGACAAAAAGGGGTTTCCCCTGTTGAAGTGCGGACAGATGTACGATACCCATGCAAAGCAAACGGGAGAATCTAATGCCAATCCTTATACGTGACAACCATCTTCTGAATAATATTCTTAATGTTCTTATTCGCAGCTTCAACAGTCCCATTCATCTTAGGTCTGTAGGTAGAAGAGTTATGATGCGCAATCTTAAAGTCTTTGCAAAGAGCTTCTATCATTATTGTTATTCAAGTTCGATCCATTATCAGTAATGATATTACTTGGCACACCATAACAACATATGATATGATTCTTGATAAACCTCACAACAACTTGCTTGGTTACTGTCGCAACCTGAAAAAAGGGAATGCGAAAAAACAACCGGCGAAAAAAGAAAAGACAGAAGAGTCGCCATCGTGCGTTATTTATCCCAAAGGAGGGAAAGGAAACGCTCGAAGTAAACCTGGAAAAGGGAAAGGAAAAGACAAGGTCTCGCAACCAAATCTTGGGTTCGGGAGTCGATTATGTGAAGGGAATGTATTAGCACCCCTACGCATCTGTATTACTCTACGGGATCCACTTTTGTTGTTCTTGTCTAAAGGGTGTGGGTTTATCTAATGTACTATTTGCTAAAAGAGGGGGTCAAAAGAAAATGACTCGCACGGATATCGCATCCACTGCATATGTATCTCATCTGGATATGAGAATCAGAGTCTTCGTAGCTCGGATGCCTATGGGTTAAAGAGGAGTGTGATCGCTAAGACATCGCGTCTTATGCCTACGTATCTCATCAGGAATGAGAATCAGAGCAAATCGTAGTTCGGCTACCTACGGGTTTGTTTGGGATGAACGACGTTACTACGCAATCTGCCAGATGCTCGACCTTTGGAGACTTACTCGCCTGTAGTAGAAGGAGTTAACGTGTTCTTAGGAGAAGAAAAAGCAATGAGTTTGTTTGGGTTTTAGGAATGCTCATGCAAAAAAGGAAGTCCTAGACGAAGGAACAGTGCTACCTTAATTGACATGCAAACGAGAGACTATACGAAGCCTAGCAATCCTATGGGGAGACGATCACACCATACAAAACAAACATGCATAAAGTAAAATGCCACCAAGGGGGCTCAAACCTACATGGGTAGGGCTTTAGTCAAGAGGGGTCATATCAACCTCGACAAACAAGCCATGGAATAGGTAATTAAATGGGCTCTTAACCACTAACATTGAACGTCAGGGTGAGCAGATCAAAAGGGTAATAAGGATAAGACCTCATAGCTCTTAACCCTGGACAGGGTGAGCTCATGACAAAAAGTGGGGATTCAGAAAGGTGGAACCCTCTCCACTGACTGACCGGACAAAAGATCTTGGGCTTTTGTTCTGAAGCTTCGACACGTAGTGCGAGCATAAAGAACGACACACTGAATAACGGGGGATTGATTAATAATCCCTTTTATCCGTCAATTGTCTCTTCGTGGAGGTCTTTAGCACTGGTGCCTCCTTTTGGAGGTCTTTGGGCACAAAAGTAAACAAACAAAAGAAAACATTGCCTCCTATCGAGGTCTTCCAGCTAAGAAAGCGGTAAAATGCGGAAAAGATAAAGGGATCAAGAGGTCTACCACACGGATAAAGATCCGAAGTAATAACAGCTAAAGAAACAAGAAACCCAGAGATCTCTCGAGCTGTCACCATCAAAGAAAGCAAGTCAATACATGTAATCGGAATAAATCTCCAAATGGTATCCCACAAATAAAGTGGAATGCCAAGCAAGCTATCCTTTCAGGAGTCATGTGAGCCCTCACAAAAAACTCAACAAACAGGTTAGAGTGACAAGATGGGATGCAATCAAGAGTTGTCCCAAATCAAAATGTAACCACATGAATCATGCCATTAAAATTCACAAAAAGAGCTCACAAAAAGCAACCAAGTGTAGGAGGCCTAAACCTCTTGTCAAACACATGCATCAAAAGGCTATCAAAATTCAAAGTCAGAGGGCAAGGATCCACACATCAAGGCATGACATACATACTAAAACATGTGCCCGCATGCAAAACCTAACAATACCCACTCTTCCAAATTCACCCATAATACCTCATACATTCAGAAATTTCAGGTTGAAAGTATAAAGTAGTGGAAATAGGGCATACCTGATTGGGGAGGATCGATTGAAATTGAATTGCACCGTTGGCTTTGCAGAACAATCTTAGGGTTTATATGAGAGGGAATTGGTTCTTTGCAGATGAGTTCCCTTCAGTCTCTGGAGGTTGCTCTGAATTAGTTAGAATCTCTCTAGGGTTTTTCCACTGAATTTTTTTTAGAATTTATAACCTGATTTTCATGGCCTTGTGGGCTCAAATGAGAGAGGTCCAAGTCCAAGATTTTTCTGTTATATTTTATTTATTTATTTATTTATTTTATTTTATTTTGTTTTATTTTGTTTTTTTTGTTTTTTTTTGTTTTTTATTTTTGTTTTTTTTTATTTTCAAAACGCGTGGGCTTCGCCTAGTGAGCATGACAGTTCAAGAAATTCCTCTGAGCGTAGGTGATTCTGGTGGCTTTTCTTGGGACTCGCTAGGCGACCCATTCTGCTCGCCTAGTGAGCATGACAGCTCATGAACAAACTTTTGCTCCTTCAAGATTAACGTTTTGACTGATGAATATACCTCATTTGAACATGTTGGAAGTATCTCAAGCCATTCCCTTGTGTTGACTGATCACCCAGATAGGACCCACAAAGTGTCTTGGATGATATTCAAGCTTCTTGGATCTAATTCCGATTGACATGATGAAATGCAATATGAAATGTTAAATGACCTAAAAATGAATGCATGAATGAGGGGGGCAAATTTTGAGGTATTACAGCTACATTTGCATACGATGCCACTTCAACCAATTTGGTGAAATAGTCAATTGCCACCAAAATGAAACAATGTCCATTCGAAGCTTTGGTTTCAATCATCCCAATCATATCAATTCCCCACATGGAGAAGGGCCATGGGGAAGAAATAACATTCAATAGTGTCGGAGGAACATGAATCTTATCAACATATATTTGACACTTGTGGCATTTCTTCACAAACTTGCAACAGTCAGATTCCATTGTCAGCTAATAGTAACATGCTCGCAACATCTTCTTTGCCATTGCATGTCCATTGGAATGAGTACCAAAGGAACCTTCATGCACTTCAGTCATCAACAAGTCTGCTTCGTGTCTATCCACGCATCTGAGCAAAACCATATCGAAGTTTCTCTTGTACAGTATATCACCATTCAAGTAGAAATTATCAGCTAATCATTTCAAAGTCTTCTTATCCTTCAAAGATGCCCCAGGAGAGTAAATATGACTTTGGAGGAAACATTTGATGTCGTAATACCACGACTTCTCGTCTTTGATCTCTTCAACAACAAACACATGAGCTGGCCTATCAAGACACATCACAGACAAATTGGGAACTTCATTCCAATGCTTTACCATAATCCTTGATGCCAATGTTGCAAGGGCATCTGCTATCCGGTTCTAATCTCGAGGGATATGATGGAACTCAACCTTTGTAAAGAAAGTTGAAATCCTTCTCGCATAATCTCTATATGGTATTAAACCAGGCTGATTTGTCTCCGGTTCACATTTGATCTGATTCACAACCAAAGTTGAGTCTCCAAAGACGTCCAAATACTTGATTATAAGATTCATGGCCTCTTCGAGTCCCATAACGCAAGCTTCATATTCTGCCATATTCTTTGTACACTTGAAAGTCAATCTAGTTGTAAATGGTAGATACACGTCTTGAGGAGTAATGATTATTTCCCCAATGCCATTTCCATATTGATTAACAACTCCATCAAATACCATGCCCCAACAAGAATCAGGTTCTGACCCTTCTTCAAGCAATGGTTCATCACAATCTTTCATTTTCAAGTACAAAATCTCTTCATCAGGAAAATCATATTGCACTGACTGGTAATCTTCAATCGGTTGGTGAGAAAAATGGTCAACCAAGATACTACCTTCTAACATTTGGTCCACCTGGCCTTTTAAGACGTATATATTCCCTCTTATTTCCATTTGGTCCTGCTTTAAATGCTCTATCGCCCTTCATCGGCTACCACTAGTTCAATATGGATATCAGGAAATCAATTCTAGTTATGGATAAAGGCGGAATGAGTTTTTTTTTTCTTTAGAAGATGTTAGGCATGCATGCTGATAGATGCATATGCATGACCTTTTTGTTGTTTTTATGCAAAATGCAATGCCATGTTATGCATTTTTTTAGCATCATGGTTTCAAAGGTTCTGGTATATGTGATAGACAAATATGATTGCTTTTAACATAGGGTTCTCACCAGGTATGATCTAGGGTTTACAAAAGATCCCAGAGTCATAGATCCACAAGAATGTTTTCCACTTACAGAAAATACTTGATGGTCATTAACTTCTATAAGGGAATCTATTATAGGTGAGGTTTTTGTACCGACCCTTACGAGGTATCCACCTCGGGGACCTGCACTATACAACCATCATTCCTACTTGGCCAAAGGGTTCAATGTTACAAAAAGGTCCTTAGAGTCACAAGCCCCTTTGAAACATCAAAGCTTATGGCAAATACTTGTCAGGCGACAACATTTTCAAGAGGATCTACTCTAACTAAGGTTCTCGTGATGACCCTTACGAGATATCCACCTCGGGATTCCGCACTACTCAACCATCGTCTTATCTTATGTTTTCACTATAGACTCAAGTAGAGAGTCTTTCCCACAAGGTTTTTGAAATCAGAGTATCAACACAATACCACATCACAATAGGGCCATATAACAAATATAGATAACAATATAAACGTAGTAAGATAAAGAAAAGGTCACACAAGTAAACATACATAAGCACACAATAAACCAAACTAGGTGTGACTCACTTAGGGAGCCAGACCCCAAGTAGAGTCACCATCTGTTGTACCTCGAAAAAAAAAATACAACCTCGTAAAGCGCATTGCACGCTCGTGGAATGGACTATCAAAGGCGCCACCAAACTTTATTTATTCCATAAGAGGAAAAGGGAAAGTATCGATAAAACCCCTAAAAGAACGACTAATATTATGGTTGTCTCAACCAAATCAGGGTTCAGAAGTCGATTACGCGAGGGAAAGGTACTAACACCCCTCGCGTTCGTTTTACTCAAAGGGAATCGTTTAGTTATTATGCGCGTTAGTGTTTTCTTAGAAATGTTAGGCTTCTCGAGTTATTAAAAGGGAAGAACAATATGACTAAAATGTTTATTTTTTATTAGGGGGTCTGACGAGACATTGAATCTCGATCTTACGCATCTCCAGGTGCGATGGAGATCTCAAGGTTACGTAGTTCTGGATAGAAAATATTTCTTTGTTGGTTGATGTTAGCGAAAGCTGTTTTGTCTCAATTGACAGAAAAACATTTCTTGCTACCCAAAAAGAGTGAGGAGTGGGCGTTTGCATCATATTAAATGGATTTCTATATATCAATATTCTCAGGAAAATGTCACTTATCTCAACTAACATGATTGTGAAACAAGAACTGTCTTGCATTGTCTCAAGACGAAATATCTTTCATTTTAAAAAAAATGTTTTTTAAGATTGCACGGTGGCGATAAAAATAAGTTTGATGTGTTTGATGTATTTTAAATGTTGGCGAGAGCTTGGATGGGAAAGATATCCAACTCGAATCCTAGCCTCTGGAGCTCGTGGTATCCACCTCATTCCTTTTCCATCTTATCTCAACTAACATGATTGTCAAAGAAGCACTATCTTGCATTGTCTCAAGATAAAATATCTTTCATTTTTAAATAATGGTTTTTTAAGATTTTACGGTGGCGATAAAAATAAGTTTGATGTGTTTGATGTATTTTGAATGATTGTGAAAGCTCTAATGGGCAAGATATCCATCTCGAATCCTAGCCTATAGAGCTCGTGGTATCCACCTCGTTCCTTTTCCATCTTATTCACAAAAGAGTTTGATATTTTTAGATGTTTTGAGGTTTTTGATAAGAAATGGTTTGCGAAATTCACATTGAAAAATTTGAGAGATGGCGAGAGCTTGGATGGGCGAGATATCCATCTGGAATCCTGGGCTCTAGAGCTCATGGTATACACCACATTCCTTTTCCATCTTTATTGAAAAGTATTTTGTAAGAATTAAATGTTTTTTATTTTGTATTTGGAAAAATGAGCTTGACATTGGATCAAGCATTTGATTAGTGATTGCGAAATAATATGACAAAATGGTGTAAGCGTTTGAAAATGATTAAAGGTGAAAATTATTTGGAAATGATTGAAGGTTAAAATGGTTTGAAATTGAATTTTTGAAATTAAAACTTGGTGTTGACCAAGTGTATTAATTTTTGAAAAGGTTGATGTTATTTATGGTCATTTTTTAATAGTTCATTTGAAGTAACTAAATGCAATATAAATACAAGCAAATAAATAAAAATTACAATCAATAGGATGGTGGTGCATTTGTCATGGGAATAACGCAAAATAAAATAAAATAAATAATAATGATAAAATAAATCTAACCTATGAACATAAATAAATATAAAACAAAAGAAAATAAATAAATAAATATTAATCACAAAACAAAATGATAATTTTTTTTTGGATAAATCCATCTTTTGAATAATTATTGGACACAAGGTGCTAGAACTTGATTTATACCAACCTAAACTCATGTCAAATATACACATGTGTGAGGTGATGGATGATTTATATATTTTGTTTGACTATGATGTGTGATTAATCTAACTAAATACATCCATGTTTTTAATTTATGGACAAAAATAATAACATCTATGTGAAAGAAAAGCCACTCATTTATCTAGTTAAACATTACTAATTTGAGACAGAACATTACTTAGAATAAGAGCATCATAATAATTGGCAGAGAGAAGTTAAATGCCAATGGTTTTTACCCGAGACAAGATTGGAATGAGCCCGATAGCATTGCTCCTCCCTCCATTCCTATGGCAGCACCCAGAGTTTCCAAGAGACCAACAATTAGAAATTGAGTTTTTTCTAATTTTGATTTCGAATGAAATTTAGGAGAGAGGGATCTGAAATTAGATGGAGGCACCTCTTGGTGTGTATTGGTTGGTCTAGGTTTTTTACATTGGTCAATGAAACTTAATATATATAGCATGCATCTAGGGTTTTGTAATTTTCTAAATGTCAAAAATACTCTTCTTGTTTATTTTAGTGATAAAAATTACTAAAACTAATTAAAACTAAATAAAAGTAAACAACTAAAAATAACCACAATAAAATAGAAACAAAACCAAAATTAATCCTATTTAATAATTTCAAAAATATTGACAAAAAACAAAAATAAAAGGATTCAAAATTAATAAAAATCGGGCAGAAAAATGTTCGGAAAATTAAAACGAATGTACTAAAATGATCAGTGCGATTTTATTTTTTAAAAATAGACAAGTTTTGATAAAATTTTGAAATAAAAAGTGACCGGTTAAACAGACTCAGACTCATCAAAATGCGACCACAAAAGAAGTTAAAAAAATAAAACAAGTATGCCAAGTTAAACTACGTGAACCGTATATTAATAAAACTGACGTCTGTAAACATGATCTCAAAATTTTTTGCCCACTAATTTTACGTAAATTTGAGAATTTATTCAACAGGTCTGTTTGTAGATCCGAAAATTTAATTTGGTTGACATTTTAAGCATTATGCATGATGAAATGCATGTTATGCTATGCGGGTGATGCATACGTCAAGATGAATGTATTGATATATTGGAAGAGGGGAAAAATTGGGGTGTGATAACTTCATACTAACATTTTTTATAATATGGAACAAACAGAACAAAGAGTTGAGTTTAAAAACATAACTTCCACAACATTCATCAACGTCATTTCACAATCTATAACCAAAACCTTTGGTAGAAATTCTCTGAAGTGAACAATTCTTTCAATTTCTGTAAGGCCCATGTGAAGTTTTCCTCCCTTTCATGTTCCATATAGGAAAATTCAACCGAAAATGTCAACTTCATGGATCTAACACCAACAATCTCAAGTAGCGGTAGCCGATGCCTGTTTGTTTTTATGTACAATAAATAATCAGCGACTTCACACTCAGAATCAAATTATTGAACATAGAAGAAATTGGTGCATGCAATACCTATTTGTTTAGTATGTGCAATCAAAAATCAACACCAAATGAAACATATACAACAACTTAACTAAATCAGGATGCGTCCTAAAGATATCGATAACAACCTGTGATTCGACCCTGATTCTACACCAGTACGAGCATTTCTCTTGATGAATTAGACTTAACATATGTTGCATCTCATTCAATGGATTCTATTGCTAATCTTGTATGTAGGTCTTATCTTGTACACCTGCATATTACTCGTCAGGTTTTTTAGATCTCTATCTTTCAAAACAACAATTATGTATCTGAGAGCCATATTATATTTCGTCATGTCATTCACAAAATTTATTTCATGATCTTTTAAACGACCTAATACATCATGACCATCATACGTCTTTTGCTAGTATATGATTGTGTAACTCACAGCTAACAATAACCTTCCAATCGCTCCCACTTGACATAAATCTCAACATAAATGGACATTTAACTTTTATACTATAACTGCCTTCAGACACATTCTTCATTTTGTAGTTTCCTCTTCTCTCACAATGCATAATCTATTTTTGCGGTATCAGAATAAATAGTAACAATATTAATACCATGTTATTTACCAACAAAATATGTCCATGCTAAAATGTTAGTTCGAGAAGGAAATATATGTCAGAGATATCATACGCTTATTAATTTTTTAAAAAGTTAAAATTAAACATGCATGTAAAATATGTAAGAAAAACATATCGCGTCAGTGATGAAAAATTGTGTAAAATTTGTAAGGGAAACATTAGAATTTGGACCGTACAATTGAAGCATTTTGACCAACCGGATTTTTAACAGTCTGCAAAAAATCGGATATATTGGTCTTTTACAAAAATATGGTACTTTTCATAAATTATCAAATATTTTAAAATATCTAGTATAAATCTACCAAGCTTTTTGACACCTTTCGTAAGAATACAACTACTTCCTAGTTTTTAAACTATTTTTTTCTCAAAAAAATGAGTAAAACTTTAACAAAATACCGAATATTTCAAAAAACTTCGGTAGAAATGGAAGGAAATACCGATTTTTTCAACAAATCTGATAAAAACTCATACCGGTTTTTAAAAATTATGGTCAAAATGCATAAATTCCCCCTCTCGCGTAAATTTTTATACCAGTTGTTTCGAAGTAACTATATTTTTTAACCAGTTTCCCAAAGTGAAACATTTTTAGAGATTGTAATTTTTTTGAGAGGTATATAATTCAAAGGGTATTTTTGTCATTATTGAAATATGTGGGGGTGACAAGTATAAATGAGGGGTGGTAGAATAATTTCTCTTCACTTATAGGCTTAATGTATCCCAAATGTCTTTTGTTCAATGACTCCTTGAAATTGTCATTCTTGTCCAAAAATTTATAAGTTAAATATATGATATTCTATAAAGAAAAATGGATTTTCCCCTTGTAATTTAAAAATTATGCTGCTTTGGTCCTTAGGTGACAACTTCGAAAGGAGTCTTGACTTTTATTGACGTGGCCTGTCTAGATATTTTATTTATTTATTTATTTATTTTATTTATTCACTTTTGGATTTTCCCCATTTTAATTTTTAATTTTTAGTTTTTTTTCTTTTAGCTTTTTTTAATTATCGAGGGAAAGAATTTTTGGTGTTATGTATACTCACAAATCCTCTAAAACACCCCCACCAAAATGTTTCTATTTTTTTTTACTTAATCCTTCCTAATTTTTAAAATTCTCTCCTCCTTTATCATCTAAACTTTTAAATAAAATCTAAGAGACACCTCAGCTACATGCAGCTGGCCTACCGTTTCTAGAAGGAATAAATGTTGATACAACAATACTAAATTGCAAATAACATAAAAGGTGAATTTTATTAATTTTCACTATGACAATTTTTTGATTTAATCAATATTCCTCCTTCAGTTTTATTTATTTATTTATTTATGGTAGAAATAGATTTACTTTACCTTATTGGAACTAATCGAGAGCTGAGACAGCCGAGGCGATTGGGTCGTGATACTAACATTGTGTGAGAGTTGGATTCTTCCTAATAAAAAAATGAGAATTTATTTAGTACATTTTAGTTATCGATAATCATTGAAATTAAAAATATTGAAGTTAGAAGTACGTCAAATGTATTAACTATGTGATCTTGATATTTTGAATGGGAATCTGATTTGGACCTTTTAGAAATCATGAAGTTGTTGAGACTAAATATCATGATACATCGTCAACATATTGAAATTATAAGAGACAAAACAATGTGTCTCACAATTTTGTGATGATTTTGATTTACAAATTTGATTTAGGTTAATATTAGTCTAATATCCAAATATCATAAACTTCCAACCAACTGAATGTATCTTGAAAGAAAATAGAGTAATGATGATGATCCAATAAACAATCTTATATTAAAGCTAGAGATTTTTGAGGATGCAACAATGTTTGAGATTTGAGCGGAGAAAGTATGAGAGAAAGATAGGTATGAGGGTATAGGTTTGAAATTTAGAAATGGAAGAGATGTAACTGTGTATTTAAGATGAGAGGAGATTATTAATAGTTATCGACGATTCTAACATTACAGAATACACATAAATTAAATAGTAAGAAAAAAAACATAAAAGTAAAAATGCATTATACATCTTGGAATTTCTTGAGGTCGAACTATTGAGAACCGAGTACGAAAAGAAAAGTAGATCGGATAGCCATAACTTTACACAAGTCGGAATCTGGTTAGGATTCACTTAGATACAAAGCAAACACGTCGGAGCCGATCTCGTGATATCACTGACAGAAGAACAACGGATCCGACTTTAACGCTAGGAAATCATATGGACAGTCACAAGAGACAGTTACGAAATGATTCCATGATCACATGGAATTACATAAATTGTTGGAAGAGGCATTATATGATAATTATAGAGGTCGGCCGACAAGTTCCTCGGTTTCATGTTGACGCATTGGTGAATAGAAGGTAACCCGGACAAGTGTCAGGCTATTATTGACATAAGAAGCCTGGCATCCATAAAAGAGGTCCAAGAACTAACAGGGAGGCTAGCCGCCTTATCCCGATTTCTATCTTGTGCAGGTGATAAGTTAATTCATTTCTTTGCAACTATCAAGAAATCAACCAAATTCATATTGACTGAAGAATGCGTAAAGGCGTTTGTGGAATTGAAGAAATTCTTGTCTGCCCCACATATCTTGGTTAGATCCAAAGAGAAATTGACTCTCATCTTATATTTGGTAGTATCCGAGAAGGCAATCAGCTCGGTGTTAGTTCAAGATGACGACGGTGAAGAAATGTCGGTCTACTTTGTAAACAAGGTTCTAAACACAAGCAGAGAATCGTTATCAGAATATTTAACGGCTAGCTTTGGAAGTGGTAGTGACCTCCCAGAAACTCATGTAGTACTTCTAGGTACACCCTATAATAGTCAAGACAAACTATCCTATAAAAATGATCTTGAAGAAGCCAGATGTAGCAGGAAGAGTTGTGGTATGGGCAGTAGAACTATCTGAATACGATATCACGTATTCACCCAAAACAAGCATCAAGTCACAAGTGTTGGCGAATTTCCTTATGGAATTGAGTGCATTCATCCCATAGGAAGTGTCAGAACAATGAATCTTCTCGGTGGACAGATCATCTAATCTCAAGGACAGTAGAGCATGGATAGTGTTGGAAGGACCAGGAGAATTGCTACTAGAGCAATCTTTTCACTTAAGCTTTTAAGCCAACAACAATAAAGTAGAGTATGAAGCAGTAATAGCTGGTTTAGAGCTAGCCAAAGAAGTTGGGGTTTCCCATTTAATGGTTCAAACCGACTCTCAACTGATAGCTAGTCAAATCAAGGGAGACTTTCAAACAAAGGATGCATTGTTGCTCAAGTATCAACAACGAGTCCTACAGCTAGCCAAAGGGTTTACAAAATTTGAGGTGACACATATTCCCCGAGAAGAAAATACTAGAGCTGGTATGTTAGCTCGGTTAGCTAGCACCAAGGGCCTAGGGCTGAACAGAGCGGTGATTCAAAAAACTTTAGAAGCACCAAGAATGGAGGCCGAGGAAGTGATGGTATTGGAAAACGTGAAAAGTTGGATGACCCCTATAATACAGTACTTAACCCAGGATAAGCTACCAGAGGAAGAGACTGATGCACGACACGTCAAAAGGATATCCTCCCGATACCTTATGGTAGTTGATTAGTTGTACAAGATGGGTAGATCCTCCCTAATGTTAAGATATGCCAACGAAGAAGAGGTAGGTCCCATATTGAAGGAAGTACATAAAGGAATTTGCGGAATCCATATTGGAGGAATAAATCAGTCTAAAAAAATACTCAGGGCCGAGTACTATTGGTCGAGTATGCTGCAAGATTGTGCACGCTTCTTAAACTATTGTGAGAAATGCCAAGTTTATGCCCCATTTATACATTCACCATCCGAAGTACTACACTCGGTAATATCTCCCTAGCCTTTCTATCAGTGGACAGTGTTAGACGATAGGCCTAAATCTAGTGGGGGTAAATAGATCCCAAGTTAAAAACTTTGATAAAAAATAGTTTGAAAATTTTATGGTGCCGAAGCAAGTTACAAATATCCCAGATCAAAAATTGTCTAGCCGAACCCGCTATAAAAAAGTTTGGATATGCGTATTAAAGGCAACAATATGATAATGATTCACAAATAGATCAATAACAAATAATCACAACTAGTTGAATGCAAAGTAATGCAAATAAGTTTATCTCCAATAATAATACACACAAAAATACAAGTAAGAAAATTTGTCAAACACTTAGCAAGCGATCAATAATGTTTGGAATTCTATGTGATTTTGTTGTTTTATAAATCCAATCACAACCAAATGGTTTGTGATCTACAAAGCAACACCTATTTAAAAATATGTTCAAAATTATGATCCAAACAATATTAATCAAACGATCAATGCAATCGACAATTCGTCAACCGAAAGTAAAAGATATATATATATATATATATATATATATATATATATATATATATATATATATATATATATATATATAGAGAGAGAGAGAGAGAGAGAGAGAGAGAGAGAGAGAGTGCAAGGATTTGTTTAGGCAATTCCCCAATCGACCTCGCTATGGGTGCTTTTGCCCTCATTTTGAATTGAGATATTATATTATATCTTACTTTGCAAATTCCGAATATAATAGATGAAGAATTCTAACCCTACAAACCTTAGGTTTGATGTTTATTCTACCACCTCCAAGGACCTTGATCAAAGATTGATCAAGTAACCAACAATGTCGCTTCAGTTCACCGTTCTCACGCTACTTCTTTGAACGAAACCCAAGATTTGAAAATGCGATCCACCATCTCACACTACTCCCTTACAAGGCACCCCTTGTCCCAAGGCTTTCACTCGATCGAATCCTGATTGCGCAATCTTGTCCAAAACCTTCAAACCCTAATGATCTTGAAGGAAAACCTCACCTTGGTTTTCTGATTTTAAATCCTCAAAGTTCTCAACACAATATCAATGGTACAAACAACCTAATTGGACGTTATCAACACTAATCTAGATGGTACCCAATCAAAAAATGATTATGTGTAGTTTGATTGTGTGTATGCATAGAAGAGAGGTTGAAGATGATTAGAATGCTTTGAAATCCCGATTTCGTATAGGTTTTACTCACTAGAAACCTTCTAGAAAGTGATGCATGTATGAAGTATTTATATGCGTGCATGTTTTGAGATAAAAGGAATGCACAAGACTTGGAAAAATTATGAATATTCGAAAATTTTCGTCGCATAGGTCGACCTATGAATGTCATGTGTCGACCTGTTCGACGCATAGGTCGACATGTGTAAGGTCATATGTCGACCTGTGTATACCATGCGTTGCCAATGTGTCGACCTAAAGAGGTGACACATGAGTCAAATCCTACAAGCTTCGATACTACAACATGGGTGTCCACCTATGGAATGCATGTGTGGACCTATAGCATAATAGTTTTTTCTATAGCTCAACCTGTAGACGTATGTGGTGACCTATACGGTAATTTTTCACAAAAAGAATATATTTTTCATGCATTTTTGATGCATGAACCCTTTTCCAAGTTTTTACCTAATGTTTTTATGCATCCTAATACAAATATGCACATAGAGAATCAGAGGATATTATCCAATATACATTAACGCTAAAGTATCCTAGTTTTGACAACATGCAAAATACATCTAACAGAAGTTACACTCACATACTCCCCCCTTTTCATGATGGAAAAACTCGAGACAATGCATTTCATGTTTTCAATCAAAGGCTCCCCTTGAATATATGCATCCCAACATAATCTTGCTTCTCCCTTTTTGACAACATAAAAAAGAAACGAAGCAATCCATGAGAAGTATCTTAAATCACGCATATACTAATATAACACACAGAGGCGGTTTACAAAGATAAGAACATCAATACAATAACACTCACATAGAATGATTTGCATATTGAAAAAGAATGTCTTATCATAAATAAAAGCATATAAAGAAACAATAGAACATAATTACCATAACTTATGCCGAATAACATAACACAAACATGAAATATGAAGGATACAATGACATCAAAAACTCTTAAGTTGCTACAAAAGCGACACGATTACATGACATATACCTTTGGTGCTCCCGAAATGCTATACACACATGTGCTATAGCAAGGTGATATATAGATTCACCACCACACAAACCAAAAACAAAGATGTTATCGTAACAATGACACACAATAAGAATTTTTCTAACATTATAACATGTTTAAACATATTTCATGCAAGAATAGATAACAAGCCAATGCATCAAATGCATATTTCAAGCATATGAAGAAAATATCATAAAGTCACTATAAGCATATAATTGACATACATCAATAGAGATTTTTGGAAGTGAACATTTATGAACTATTTCATGCATTAAGAATATCAATTGTTTGGAACACAAGCAACATGCAAAAGTAAAAGCTTACTTACAAAAGGGAGAAAAAGGAAAATGGAACAATATTACTTCTCATGAATTGATGAAGAATTAACTTTGAAGTGATTGAATTTCCAAGGAAAGTTAGAGCAAAATGTATAAAGTGCATGCAACAAATCATACTTAGGCAAGATTTGAGATATCAAGTATCCCCAATTCCCTTCGAATGTTGAAAAATGTTTCGATCGCAAGAGGCTTTGTAAAGATATCCGCAAGTAGAGTTTTTACTATCAACATGCTCAATATATGACGTCTCCTTTATCAACATGATCACCTAGGAAGTAGTGACGGATCTCAATATGCTTAGTGCGAGAGTGTAGCACCAAATTTTTAGTTAGATTAATAGCACTAGTGTTATCGCACATAATAGGAATACGTTGTAGTTTAATATCAAAATCAAGTAGTTATTGTTTGAGCCACAAAACTTGAGTACAACAACTACCGTCCACTACGTATTCCTCCTCGGTAGTTATCAAAGCAACGAAAACCTATTTCTTGCTATGCCAACTTATTAAGGAATTTGAAGTCATGTGACAAATTCCACTAGTACTCTTCCTATCCAATTTGCAACCGGAAAATTTGAATCGGTATAACCCACCAAATTACAACCGCTTCCCTTAGAATACCAAAGCCCATACTTAGAAGTACCATGAAGATACCTAAGAATACGTTTTACGGCTTTTAAATGAGATTCATTATGAGTTGATTGATCACGAGCGCACATACACAGGATAAACATGATATCCGACCTAGATGTAGTGAGATATAGAAAATAACCTATCATACCTCTATACTTATTGACATATATATCCTTATCATTTTTATTTCTTTCCAAGTTTCCATTTGTAAACATCAGAGCGTCAATCGACTTTGCATCTTCCATACCAAATCTCTTTAGTAATTCATTGCAATATTTGCTTTGACACACAAATATTCCTTTATCAAGTTGCTTAATTTGAAGCCCAAGAAAGTAATTCAACTCCCCTATGAGACTCATATCAAACTCACCCTGCATAAGCTTAGAAAACTCTTTGATATGTTGCATATTAGTGGATCTAAAAATAATATCATCGACATAAACTTGAACTAAAAGAGTATGCTTTCCTTGATGCTTAATGAAAAGTGTAGTATCTACCTTTCCCCTAGAGTACCCTTGATCAATAAAAAACTTACTAACTCTTTAATACCAAGCCCTATGTGCTTGTTTGAGACCTACAAAGCTCTCTTTAGTTTTTAAACATGATTAGAAACCACATTGGTAGTTTTAAATGATGGCGAGAGCTAAGATGGACGAGATATCCATCTGGAATCTTAGTGTCAGGAGCTCGTGGTATCCACCCTGTTCCATTTCCATCTTTATTTGAAAAGTGTTGAATAAGAATTAAGTATTTTTGGGTTTTATTGTGAAAATGGCTTGACGTTGGATCAAGCATTTGATGAATGATTGAAAGAGAGTTTGAATGAAATGGCTTGCAAGATTGGAAGGGATACATATGGTTTGAGTATGAAAAGGATTGAATTGGTTATTGAGAAAATACTCGACGTTGGATCGAGTTTTTATTTTTGATGTTTTTTAAGAAAGGGTTGATTTTATTCTTGTGTTAGAACTAACTAAAAAATCAAGCAAACAAAGAAATAAAAGCGATAAAAAGTATTACACGTCATGGGAATAAGTGTACATTTTGTCGAATGGGGATACAAGATAATGAAACGATTGAATCAAACTCAATCAACAAACAATAATAAATAAGTGTAAGTGCAAGAGAATGGTCTCATTTAAAGAAGGCCCAAGAGTAAGCCATGTGAAGAAAATAGAAACACACAAGTTATATTTACAAAGCATTCAATAATTAAGTCGAAAGAAGTAAAATCGAAGCGTACATGGATTAAAATCGGGATGCGAGGATGTGAATCAAAGTCACATAACGCAAGGACATGCAAGGCAAAATGAAATTGAGAGGTTTAAGCAAAACCCTAGGTAATGTGCTCAAAGTTGGTTTGCGCATAATGACAAAAATTGAAATATCGTATGCGACGGGTCAAAACACAGCGAAATACCATCAATGCATCGACAAAATAGTCGATGGAATAACATCATGGGAAGTGTTGAATCCACGGATTAAATATAATGTTTAACAATGAAAAGATTCAAAGAAACAAGGAAAAAATCCAACAAGTATCGCTTCGTTTTAAACCTTCATAAGGGGAATTTTCAATGGCCGTAATCGGGATGAAATAAGTGGAAAAAATAAAAACAAAAATTAAATTGTAAAGATAATATCATAAATAATAAGTAGGAATCATAAAAAATTATAAACAAAATCATTAGGATGGTTAAAAAAATGTGAAAAAAACAAAAAATAAGGGTGAAAATGAATAGAAGAAAATGAAAAAAGAAAGAAGAGAAAATACAAGGATAAGTGGTAGCAAGGGTTTGAACCCATAACATGGTGTAAGACCCCAATTTTGACCCTAAGATCCCTCATGATATCTCATCATTTGCATTGTCTTTGGGATCACACCTTGGTATCCTCCTTACCCCTCATTCATTGGGTTTACATTGGAAGAGATCACCAAACACTATTTGATTGTATCATACTTTGTTTTTCATTATTTACTAACAAAAATACCAAAAATATGTCAATGTATAGCTTTATTTCTTTTGTAGGTAGTGTGTGCTTCCATCTATGCCCTATCAAGCTCACATCTAGGGTTTGAGACCCTTAGTGCAAGAGATCAATCAAGGAATGGTTCATATTTGTTCTAAACATCATATATGGATACCCATGTTCTTCATTTATCATTTTGATCAAGAGTTCATCAAGAGTTTGAAGCTTGTTTGCCTTGGAAGCCCTAGTTCATCTTGGTGTCTTGTGTGACTTCCTCAGTAAATTTCCTCAACAATTGGTCAAATATTTCAAGGGATACTTAATTATACATCACATTATGCATACATTATCCTCCATGACTCCTAAAGATCAAGAGAACTTCAAGGTTGCAAGTTGGTTAAAGGTGGTTGACCAAAGAAAGTCAATTGGTCAAAACTGGGGTTCCCTAGACCCTATCTCCTACAATTTTTGTCATATGAAAATGATTCCAAAATCACAGTTACTCTTTATGACCTTCTAAACAACTTTCATGTTGACATCAAGAGCTAGTTTTGCTTGGAAAGTTATTTTTTATGGTGAAAGATTATAGGTCCATTTGTCTGTGCCCTAATTAGAAGCTTAACTTCCAAGGACCATAACTTACTCAATGTTTATGAGATGAAGGCCATCCAAGTTTCATGATCAATTTCAAGATTCCTTCTCAAACTTTTATTCTTTGAGAAACTTAAATTCAACTTGCAAGGGCATGTGCCAAGAGGATACATTATAGGTCATTTTGGGTCATCATCATTAAACAAGCAATTTTCCTCAACTTCTAAAATGCATAACTCCCTCATACAAAATCCAAAATATGTAAAATTTATGCCCAAATTTAAGATGCATGAAAGATCTACAACTTTGATGAAGGAACATTTTCCATTTGAAGCTCATAGCAAAAGTTATTCAAGGTGGAAGAAGTGGTCATTTGACTTGGTACTTAGAAAATTTTCAAATATGTTTGATTTCTCAAACATCCACCTCAAAATTCATCATGATCCAAGATCCAAATGGAAACATCTACAACATCAAAGTTGTTCCCCCTGATGTCACCTTTCTAAAAAGTCCAAGATGACCTCATTTGGACTAAGATTGAGGGACTTGCTCATGGTTACTTTAATAGGTTTATTTTGGCAAGATTTGAATTCAATTGTCTTTCCTTTTGCATGCTTACATGTTAATGCTGCAGGATCCATTATGCATGAATTGGAATATGATCACATCATGAATTGGGCCCAAGTCATTGCACATGCATCCATGCACCAAAGTTTGGAGGTCTATGTTGATTTTGACGTCGATGTTAATTGTTTGGATTTTGAGCCCAATGAATCTGACATTAATGTTGATGCAGAACCTGAGTTGGATGATTCGGAGGACCTTTACACAGTTGCTAGTAATGAGGATCAGGAGGGAATGGTTATTTGCGTTGAACAACCGTTGCACATGGATGCTGATAATATGGCACCGGAGGTGGAGCTTCTTCCTTTTCCTCTTGGGAACTGGAAAGGGATTCACATTCGATGCTCTGGCTACTTGAGGTGCCTTAGAGTCTTCCACTTTTGAGGCCTCTCTCAATGTGTTATCCAACTTTCACTAGGTCAGAGAAATCTAATGACACATTTCCTATCATTCTTCCATAGTATGAACTCGGCAGGGTATCCAAAAACAAGTCAACCATTTATTTCTCAAGAAGTGGTGGTTTAACGTTAGCTGTCAACTCTTTCCATCTTTGGGCATATCCTTTGAAGGATTCGTTGCTCTCTTGAGATAAACCTTGCAATTGTATACGTCTGGGAGCCATGTTCAAGTTGTATTGGTAATGCTTTAGGAATGTTATAGCCAAGTATTTTTAGGTATGGATGTGGCTTTGTTTTAGTTACATATACCATTCCAATGGCGCTCCACTGAGACTGTCTCGAAAATAGTGAATCATTAGCTTATCATCGAGGGAATAAGAGGTCATTTTTCGGCAGAACATCACCAAATGGTACTTTGGGAAGCTATCCCTTTTGTACTTTTGAAAGTCAAGTACTTTAAACTTTGGGGGGATAACCAGGCCAGGAACTAAAAACATGTTTAAAGCATCCATATCAAAAACATCATGCCCTTCAATAGCTTTAAGTCTTTCATTCAGCACACGATACTTTTCAACCATCTCCATAACTTGAGGGTCTTTGATTTTCTTCATTGGAATTTCCCCTTGGGAATTTGCCTATGAGAATGAAAAACTTTGATACTCAACAACGTCATGAGGTGAGAAATGCCTGTATCAGATAATGAGATTCTCTTGAATAGCAGGGTTCTTTACTAGAATCTGAACAGGCCGAGGTTGAGCTTGACCGTTCACTCGAGGTGGAATGACATTTTCAGTGATGGAAGTTTGTTTAACGTTATACTCTCTCTTTGACAAAGCTATCCTAGCCTCCATAAGTTGGTTCAGTTGGTTTTTCATCAAATCAACATCTTCTCTCGATGCAAACTTGTTTTGTTGTCCAGAGTCCATGATCTTTCAAGAATTGCTTCTAGTCTGATACGAGTGTCAGGAAATCAGCAGCGGGTTATGGACAGAGGATATATGACTTTTTGAATGATATGCAATGCAGGCTGATGAATTCAAATGCAATAGTATGTGAATGGATGCAATGCAATGCCATGCATTTTTTTGATTGTACATGGGTTCAAAGGTCTGAAGTAAACAGATGAATCTGATTTCTTTCCAAAAAATAGGGTTATCACCGGGTATTATCTAAAGTTTTTACAAATGACCCTAGCGTCACGGATTCATAAGAATGTTTGACGCATACATCAAATGCTTGTCGGTCGTTAACTTCATCAAGGGAATCTATTATGAGTGAGGTTTTCGTACCGAACCTTACAAGGTATCCACCTCGCGAGTCCGCACTATAAAACCATCAACTTTGGTTCTAGATAGGGTACTAAGAGTCATGGATTCACAAGACTATTTTCCGCTTACGGAAAATGCTTTCCGAGCATCAACTCCATCAAGAGAATTTATTATGAGCGAGGTTTTCGTATTGATTCTTGCGAAGTATTCACCTCGGGAACCCATACTACGCAACCATTATTCCTAGTTGTCAAAAGGTTCAATGTTCTAAAAGGTCCTTAGAGTCATGAACCCCTTTAAAGCATTGAAGCTTACGAGGTATTCACCTCGGGCGATAACATTTGCAAAAGGATCTATTCTAAGTGAGGATCTCATACCGACTCTTACGAGGTATTCACCTTGGGAGTCCGTACTACTCAACCATCATCTTATCTTATGTTTTCATTCTAGACTCGGGTAGAGAGTCTTTCCCACAAGGTTTGCAATCGGAGTATCCAAATACCACTACATAATGGAACCAATACAACATATTATATCAATATGACAATAGAGATAAAAAAGAAATAAAGAAAAGACACACAAGTAAACAAACAAAGGCACACAAACGACCTAACTAGGCTTGACTCACTTAGAGAAACCGATCCCCAACAGAGTCGCCATCTATCGCACCTCGAAAAAATGAGAACACGACTTAGCAAAGCGCAATTGTAGGCTCGCAAAATAGACTAAACAGAGTCGCCATCGAACTTTATTTATTCCTAAAAAGGAAAGGAGGAATATCGATAAAACCCAAGAAAGAACGACAATGATATTGGTCGTCATAACCAAATCAGGATTTGAGAGTCGATTACGCAATGAGAAGGTATTAACACCTCTTACGTCTGTTGTACTCAACAGGAACCATTAGGTTAGTTATGTATGTTAGTGTTAGCTTAGAAACGTTAGGCTTCTCGAGTTATTAATAGGGAAAGAAAGAATAGGATTGAAAGAAAAGATAAAATGTTTTTCAATTTTCAAATTTGAAGAGAGAGTCTATTATTGAGGTGGGCGCATGGAACACTTCTATTGGAGGGAGAATTTTATTTCCAGGTAATGGAAGAGTCAAGGAAAAAATGGATGGATAGCAACTAGTGGTCCTCATACTTCTCCATTTTTTTGTTTCTAACATACACACACACTCACAACTTGGATCTGATGCTAGCTATGAGAGAGATAATTTATTCCCCTTTGCTGCGTCGCATATGAGTTTTATTGGTATAGGTTTATCTCCTTCTCTCAATTCCATTCGCCAATGCTTATATTATCGGAACTTATGGTTACAAATATATTTAAAAACCTAAAATATACTAGACATATTTTAAGAGTTAAAAGAAACTTAAAACTAAATAAAACAAAAAAATCAAATAAATTTAAATATAACCTAATAAAATCAAAACAAAATAATACTTAATTCTAATTAATGAATATCAACATGTTTACAAAAAGAAAAAAATAAATAGGCTAAAAAATGAATAAAAATCGAGCGCAAAAGTGTCCGAAGAATTAAACGACTGAACCACAATGATCAACACGAAATAAACTTCTCGAAAACATACATGTTTTTGCCAAATTTTAAAATGGAAAACTCTCGGTTAAAATGCTCAGACGGATCAAAATGTGACCAAAAACTTAGCCAAAAAATAAATCAAGCACACCAGATTAAACTACGCGAAACGTAGATTAATAAAACTGATGTTTGCAGGCTTGATTTTGACATTTTTCGCCTGCTGTTGTTACACACATTTGACAATTGATTCAATCGGTCTATCTGTAGATCTAAAAATTTATTTTGACGGACATTCTACGCATTATGCGGCATGAAATGCATGTTATGAGATGCAGAGATGCAACAACTATGATGAATGTATTGAATCGGAAATTCAGGGTCAAAATCGGGGTGTGACACCGAGATATTAAATCCGAATAAAATAAGTAAAAGGATAATAAAATAGCATTGGCATAAATCAAAAGGACCCCTTAAAGGGCTTAAACGCCTGGAAGAAAGACAAAATATTGTTCAAAAGGTACAAAGGGCACATCACCACAGATGGCCAACAACAAACATAAATAAATTTAAACTTCAAGATGGTTGTCTTCCTGAGCTTCAGGGGTTGAATTATTCACCGCCACATCTTTAGAACCCTCCATTTCATGGGAAACTTCCTCTATGTCGACCAGTTTCCCGTCCACCATAGCCTTGAAGAAATCCATCTTTGTCATGTCCAAGTCATGCATGATTCATAAAGCTTGAGCTTGAGCTCTCTTAAAAGCTTCGTCACTAGCGGATAGCAAATCTACCTGAGCATCTTGCAAAGACATTTTTAAAGACTCATTAAGATCCCAAGCATGTTCTCCTTCTCGGGCCAAGATGACATTGGTTGCTTCCAGCTCCGAGCACTTGGATTTAGGGGTTTCCTTCTGCTTAGATATTTTTGACAATTGAGATTTCAACATCTTTGTATGTTTCTTCATCTCTAAAAGTTGCTTGGTTATCTCTTATACCTGAATGGTATGGGCCTTCAAATCATCCTTCAACTGCGCTAGGTCTTTAGTAAGACGAATCTCATTATTTTCATGGGCATCGCCTACTTCAAATAGACCTTGTGTCATGACTACACAACTCATCAAGTAGGCTCTGAGGTTTTGGGTCAATTGTTGAGTGCTTATTGACTTCACCTTCTCAACATCCTTAGTTGCATTCAAATGGTCATAAAGGTATCTCAAACCATCAAAGTTGTTGGACCAAAACTTGAATTTGAGGGATAAGTTAGTTTGATGACTACTACCTAAATCCTACATCAAGGTAGTGATTGTTAAGTCGGCCTGACTGACATCAACACTCATCAGAGTCTTCATTTCTTTGTAGCCCCCAACTTAGAAACCCTAGAAGAATAAGGGTGGGTGGGCAGGGGATCTGACACAACGGGGGCTGCTTTGATAACATCCATTTTTTCCTTTTGAGGTTCTGAGTTTGAATACCTGTCATATCATATTTAGAAGTAGACTAATCCCCACGCCTTGCTCTGGCTTCAACCATCAGTTTCTTTTGTTTGGAAAGCTTGAGGTTTGTCATGTTAGATGAAATGAAAATACCAAAGCAAAAATCAAGAAATATGAAGGTTAATAAGGTTATTGAAAAAGAAAATAAAAAATCACATATAAGAATTACCAAAGAAATTAGAAATTTGTTTAGGGTCTTTAGCCATCTGTAGTAAATCCTTAACTTTCACTACCCGGAAGACATCCAAAACGGCCAAAGTTTGGATTTCCATAGCGTTTAGCTTGTCATAGTCAAAATCGGAGACCAACAATAGACTATTCGACCAATAAATCAGAAAATGATAGTTCCCGTCCAATGCATACATAACATGCGAACATCTCTTCCCGCTCTTCACTCAAAGGAATTTGTCCTTAAAACCCTTATAATTTGTTGTATAAGCTTGAAGGAAGCTCTTTCCTGGAATCCCGCTTAGAGAAACCCAACCTCCTTTTTCTGTCCCCTTCAACTCAAAAAATGAGAAAAATAATCCTAAGATAGGCGTTATGTCCATTGCATCACAAACTATTTCAAAAGCCTTGATAAATCCCAACCAGTTGGGCATAATTGAGAAGGGGCTATAGTTAGGGTTTTGAGGAGATCATACTCAAACTCGGTAAAGGGGATAGAAATTTTAAAATCCTCTATTACCCCTTAGTAGAAATAGAAGTACTCATCAGGCAGTCTCTTGGGTCGAGTAATACATACCCTCTCACCAATCACACAAGGTTCTAGTATAACATCTTCCTCATTCTCGGCGGAGGAGATTTGTTTACGTACATCCTAAAAATTTTAGGACCGATTATACTTCCTGAATTTTTGATATGGCCGATGTATATCCCGGGAATTTTATAAGGTCAATGAGTTATTACGAAGTTGGGTAGTATGTAGATCCCAGATTTTTATGAGGACGAGTAGAGAGTTCAATGCACATCCCAGACTCAATTGACCAGACTTTGAAAGGACCGTCCAAGTCATAGTCGTTATCGCATTCCAAGGGACGCGTCAGTTACATAATGGTTAATGTTGAGTCTGTTACAGAATGATTAATAAGAAGTAAGTTACAAGTGGTTAATAGTTACTAATTAAATATTTAATCAATACCTCTTCAGTATCAAGTGAGGGGAGGGGGAGTGCTATCAATATAAAGACCTCACAACCAACACAAAAAAGGGGCATCGGCACGATGGATAACATAAAAAAGAGAGAAACACTTGAAAACCTTGGACCACAAACAATGGTTGCCATTGATCCTACCTAACTTACCTCCTGCCAGACAGGAATATTGTAATCCCACTTGACCGACTTCAGGGGGATTTCTCCAAATGATGTTTTGCAAGAACATATTATTAGAACGAAGCCTTGAGATGTAGCTATCGTCAATGACACTATGATTGTAGCTTAGAACCTCTTTGTCTATCAAATATCTCAGAGTGTCCAAGAAATTTGAGGATAAAAAATCTGAGTCAGTGTTACTGATATGTTAAGGAATTTCACCATAAACTTCTCTAATAATCCTGTCAAAATCCGTTCGACTCAAGTGACCCTCACACTCTCTCATGAAATCATTCCAAATTTTATTTCTATAATGGAAAGTAAGGGGAACAACCATTCTCCCAAACGATTATAACCTCGTATTAAATACATAATAAAGGTGAAAAAAGAGAGTGAAAAGGGAAAGAAAATGATACCTAGAGCTTGAGATTATAGAAAAATCGAGCAATGCATAAAGTAGAAGCTTGTGTGCAAACGCTTGGAAGGAGGATCATTAGCTTTGGTAAATAAGCCAAGCGAAAGAACAAGTCCCCTTTTATTTTAAAATAAGCTTGCAACGGTCAAAAAATTGTACTGAAGTAGAGTAATGATAACAAATGGGAGTTCCCATAAAAACCATCATGACGAGGAGAGAGAAAGATTTGACATCATTGAAATGACTGACACCCAATGACTAGCCGAATAGGAGAGCAGTTTAAGAAAGAAGGAATTCCAAGATTATCTTAATCGAACACTTCAAATCCAATAGGACTTCGTAACCGGGGGGCTTATGTACATCCCGGAATTCCCTGAGGTCGAGCTTTTGAGAACCAAGTATGAAAATGCAAGTAGGCTGGATAGCCATAATCTTACACAAGTCTGAACCTAGTTAAGGTTCACTTAGATACAAAGTAAGCGTGTCAGAGCCGATCTCGTGATATCACTGACAGAAGAACAAGTCGGGTCTGACTTCAGCGCTAGGATACCATATGGACTGTCACAAGGGACAACCGATCTTGTGATATCACTGACAGAAGAACAAGTCGGGTCCGACTTCAGCGCTAGGATATCATATGGACTGTCACAAGGGATAATTACGAAATGCTTCCATGGTTACATGGGAGTTACATAAATTGATGGAGGAGACGTTATCGAATAATTATAGAGGGTGATAGACGTTATCCAGAGTCATCTTAACGAGGGATACGAAAAAATATACTTTTAAGGATCATTGATGAGTAAAGTACTATAGAAGAAAGCCTTCTCCATAAGGAAAAGAGACAACAACTAATACCTTATAAATTATCTTATAAATTAGTAGGATGATTATGATCTCTCCTGGTTAAGTTTTAGGAAGATTTCTCCATGTTTAATCAGAACAGTCCTAAAGAAATTATTTTGAAATGTTTTTTTTTTGATTAAACCGCAAAAGATGATACAAATATGGAAGTGACACGGATATCAGAAACACGGTCTCTTAAAAAATGCAAACATCCAATTAAATAAGTGCTTATTTCACTTACACAAAATAAAAAACTCTATCAATGGAAACAGACAAGTATGAACAAGATTCTCCGTCATCCCAGCCAGAATAAGCACACACAACCAATCCATTCTCATTACAATTACAATTCACTAATTAACCTCTAGAGTTTTTTTCCTGATATAAGATAAATCTCAGGAACCCAATTTACTTAACTATGTAACTAAAAGAAAATGTTTTTGGTTTTTACAAAGTAACGTGTTTTTCTTGGAAGCTTTTATTTGATAATATGCCTTCAAAATATAACCACATACCTAAATTATAACCTCCTAAGTGTTGCTTTAGATTTCATGAGAAAATCATTTTTACAATTGGTTTTTCCATTTCTAAAATATGTATATCAGACTAGGTAATAGTGCAGGACATTTGATTTTATAGACAGTTTTGTAGTGGCATACTGCTGCCGAATCATGTAAGTTTAGACATTGAGCATTGTTACGGACTCACAAAGCCACAATCATTGGTTATGACATGTGAAATATATCTATCACTCAACAACACTCCTTGAATTTAGGAGCGACATATCATAATATAAATGATGTTATATACTTATATGATTTTTTAAAATTTAAGATAATATTAAAATGTGTATCTGAATATTATTATATTAACAAATAACTTTCAATGATGATTGATATTACCTAGAATGTTTATGAAATAAATGATTACACATTTAAAAAAAATCTTTTGTTGCAACAGTGAGTAAGTGTTGCTGCAGCCTTTGAAAAAGAAATTATGATAGGATCTATTTGACCGGTTTCAAATGAACTACGGTTACTTCTTGAAAGACAGTCATTCCCTAAGACACCTCAATTGCAACTGTTTTTATCTTAGAACAGAGTGAATCCGTTGATGTTGTGAACCGATCTTTTAAAAAAACCAAAACAATGGTTTTCTACAAGGTATTGTCGTTGGATAAAAGAACTTTTGCAAAAGGATAAAGCAACGTTTCAGTTTGGCACGGTCTATAAACTGTTCTCATAGTTAAAGACAGCGTTTTTTTTTAGATTTCGTAACGGTTTTCTTGCATTGTCATAGAGTCAAAATGTTGTAGTGATTGTTTCTTGTGCCCTCTTATGTCTTATTCTCAGCTATTAGATTTATCTTATAGATCAAAAATGTGAAGACATGACTTCTCAAATGTTTTGATGACGACAAACTTCTCTACAAGTCTAAGATTGATTAACAAAAAGGATTGATCAAGATTCAAGCTCATGAAGGAAGTTTTCAACTAAATGATCAAGTCTCGATGAAACTCATGAAGATTCGTGTTTCAAATGAATAGGTATAACACTTGACCTCTAGATGATTATACAAGTGTTCAAAACATGTCTCATTCATGGCATAATCATTGAAAGTATTTTTATGCATCAAAGAAATCATAACACTTTATTTTTTAAGCTATTGTTCAAATCTGGGATGAAGTAATTGATTATCCATTTTAAGGTAACCGATTACTCTGTGAAAAATTCAAATATTTTTGCACGTTGGAGGTAAGTAACCGATTACTCATATTAAGGTAATCGATTACCACTGAACCAGAGGCAAAAATCAGTGCATCTCTTGATGGAAACTTTTCTATTTTCTTTACCATGAACCATGGCATCCTTTGGATAATTGCATCCATTTGAGGAGGTGTTTAGACAATATATATACATCATTTTTTCAGATTTCAAATTCACCTCCTTGCAAAAATTTCAAATCAAATACTCATATTTTTTCAAACATATTTTAAGTGTTCTTCTAAATTTTCTTAAGAGTGAAACCTTGCATAAACTTTATTTTTAAGCATCATAGTTTCATTTCATACAAAGAACACTTGTATAATTATTGTGAGAATTGAGTGTTACAAAGGAGAAGATCAATTGATAAACCTCAAATATTCAACTATTTCATCTTCTACAAAAATTCAGAATTGTATTTCTTGATTACAACTTATTTTTAGGATTGTTAAGAATAAGTTTGTAAGGTTTTATCCTTGTTATCCGGTGTGTGGATGCAAGAGGTCCTTTTGTGAGAATTTGAGTCTCGATTGGACTTTAAACATTGTAAATCCAAGAGGATTGTTCTTGGTGTGTTAGAATTAGATAGAAATACCTTAAGGTGTCTTGTCTAGGAATCTAACATTATAGTGAATTCTCTTTCGTGTTGAAAGGGGAGTGGAGTACTCTCGATCTGTGAGGGGAACCACTATACATCGTGGTGTTCTTTACTTTCCTCACTTTACCGCTTTTCATCACATAAACATCTCAAGAAAGTAAAAATCAATAAACCGTAAAAAATCCGGAAAATCGTCTAAGTGCCTCATTCACCCCCCTCTAAGGCACTCCTTAAACTTACAATTGGCATCAGAGCAGGTTTTAGGTAACCTGTTCCTAAAAGATCCGCATGGCTTCCGCAAGCACGAATCCGGTTTTCAAAGACGGTGGAAGTAGTAACAAACCACCACTTTTCTCTGAAGAATATTTTGATTTTTGGAAGATCCGTATGAAGGCACATCTAGAAGCCCAAGGAGAATGCATATGGGAAGCCGTTGAAGATGGTCCGCATAATCCTATGAGTGTGGTCAATAGAATTGGTACTCCGAAGATAAAGAGTTCGTATGATGAAGATGACAAGAAAAAAATCTTAAATAAAAAGAAAGCAATAAACATTCTTCAAAGTGCTCTAAGCATGGACGAGTTCTTCCGCATATCTCAATGCAAATCAGCGAAACAAATATGGGACACTTTAGTGGAGACACATGAAGGCACCGCCGAAGTAAAGAGATCAAGGTTGAATACATTAAGTCAAGAATATGAGATGTTTAGAATGTTGCCCGGAGAATCCATCATGGCGCTACAAAAGAGATTTGTTCACTTGACTAACCACTTGATTGCTCTCGGAAAAACATTTACAAACGATGATCTCAATCTTAAAGTACTAAGATTATTGACTCGAGAATGGCAACCGAAGGTGACGGCTATCTCCGAAAAGAAAATTCTTTTAACAATGACGTCCGCATCACTCTTTGGAAAACTTCAAGAACATGAGTTAGAACTTGGTAGGCTTGAGAAACATGAAAGTCAAGAAAAGAAATCTAAAGGGATTGCCTTGAAGGTAGACTCAAAAGAAGATAAAGATGATGACGCATTGGAAGAAGATGAAAATTTCATGCTCCTTGTTAAAAGGCTTGGTAAGTTCTTTAACAAAAATGATAAATCCTTTAACGCTAAAAAGAATAGACATTTCAGGAAAAAGGAGACCATCACATCTACGCAAGATATAACATGCTACGAATGTGGAAAGCAAGGCCACATAAAGCCGGAATATCCTAAACTTTCAAAGAAAGGCGGATTCAAGAGCAAGAAGGATTTCAAGAACAAAAAGGCATATCTTGCATGGGAGGACAATGAAATTAGTTCTTCATCCGGATCGGATAGCGAGGAATGTGCAAACTTGGCGCTAATGGTTTCTCATCATTCCGATGATGAAGAAGAGGTTAGTAATAATTTTTCTCTTTTTGATGATGATGCACAAGATGCAATTAATGAATTGTTAAATGAATGCAAAATTCTTTATAAAACTATATCATCTCAAAAGAAACAAATTTCTTCCTTGGAAGAAAAGATTGAAATTGTTGAAAAAGGTTTTGAAAATGAAAAACAAAAGATGATTAGTGAAAAGAAGAATTTTGTATGTCTAGAGTGTGAGTCTCTCTCTTTCCAAATTTTCCAACTTAAAAGAGTCCTTGAAAGGTATGAAAAAAGACAAATTGGTTTGGAAGGGGTTCTTAGCCAACAAAGGTACTCAAATGACAAAAGTGGACTTGGCTACTCCAAATTTTCTAAACCAAGTTCAAATAAAACTATCTTTGTTAGGCCTAAGGATCAATCTCCAAAAGAAAGAGTCAACACACCAAAAGTTATGCATCAACATCCTAAAAAGAAAAGGTTTACAAAGAAAATGTCATATGTTCCTAGATATAAAAGCAACTTTGAACCAACTTGTTTTTATTGTGGTATTATTGGCCATACACCTAATGCTTGCTATATTAGAAACTTTAGTGTAGCAAAGGGGAATTATATATGGGTTGAGAAAGGTACTAATTATGAAAGACCCAAAGCAATTTGGGTACCTAACAAAACTTAACTTTGTTTTGTAGGTATGCTTGAAGGCCACATCAAATCTTTGGTATTTGGATAGTGGGTGCTCCAAGCATATGACCGGTGATGTGCATAAATTTTCAGATCTAATGCTTAAGGCCAAGGATTATGTTACTAATTGAGATAAAAACAAAGGAAGAATTCTTGGCATAGGAAAAGTAGGTGCACCAAATTTCATATCCATCGAAGATGTGCAATATGTCGAAGGACTAAAGCACAACCTCTTAAGCATAAGCCAACTTTGTGACAAAGGATTCAAAATAAGGTTCACAAAAGATGAATGTTTAATTGAATTCGAAGTCACACAAGAGGTAATGCTTATAGGTGAGCAAATTAATAATATTTTCATGATTCCCCTTGATGATGTTTCTTTGAAGGTTAACTGTCTTGTGGCAAATAACAACGACTCATGGTTATGGCATAAGAGATTTGCTCACATTCACATGGAGCACTTGAATAAGATAGTAAAACATGACCTTGTCATTGGATTGCCAAAGATAAAATTCATCAAAGATAGACTTTGCGATGCTTGTCAAAAGGGGAAGCAAACCAAATCAACTTTCACATCCAAGAATGTGGTGTCTACTTCTAGGCCACTACAATTGTTACATATGGACTTATTTGGTCCATCAAGAACAAGAAGCTTCGGAGGTAACTTATATGCTTTAGTTATTGTTGATGATTATTCTAGATATACTTGGACATTCTTTTTAGTGCAGAAAAGTGATGCATTCAAAGCGTTCAAGAAGTATGCAAAGCAAATTCAAAATGAGAAATCATTAACAATTGCCTCCATAAGAAGCGATCCTGGTGGAGAATTCGAGAATACTTCTTTTGAAGACTTTTGTGAAGATCAAGGAATATTTCATAACTTCTGGGCTCCAAGGACTCCTCAACAAAATGGAGTAGTTGAAAGAAAGAATAGGTCATTGGTGGAACTTGCAAGAACAATGCTTAGCGACTCAAATCTTCCTAAGTATTTTTGGGCGGATGCGGTTAGGACGACATGTTTTGTAAGTAATAGAGTTAACATAAGACCTATCCTAAAGAAGACTCCATATGAACTCTTCAAAGTAAGGAAACCCAACATTGATTTATTTCATATCTTTGGATGCAAGTGCTTTGTCCTTAACAATGACAAAGACAACCTTGGTAAGTTCGACAAAAAATCGGATGAAGGTATTTTTCTTGGTTATTCTCTTACAAGTAAAGCATATAGAATTTATAATAAAAGAACTTTAAATATAGAAGAATCCATGCATGTTAAGTTTGACGAATCTAACCCCTCAAAAGAGGAAATTGTTGTTTGTGATGATGATGATAATTTTGTAGAAATTCCTAAAGAAGATACTTCAAACAAGAATCAAGAAGAACCGATTCAAGAAGAGTCAAATGAAAATGATCTACCTAAGGAATGGAGGACTCATAAATATCATCCTATTGACAAAGTAATTGGTGACATTAGTCAAGGTGTTGCTACATGATTGAATCTTAAGGATGCATGCTTAAACATGGCATTCGTTTCGCAAATAGAACCCTCTCAAATTGATGAAGCTCTAGGAGATGATTAATGGATTGTTGCTATGCAAGAAGAATTAAACCAATTCGAGAGAAATCAAGTTTGGGAACTTGTTTCTAGACCAAGTGGTAAGCACATTATTGGAACAAGATGGGTGTTTAAGAACAAACTTGATGAAAATGGAATAATTGTTCGAAACAAAGCAAGATTGGTCGCTCAAGGGTATAATCAAGAAGAAGGAATCGACTTTGAAGAAACTTTCGCTCCAGATGCAAGGTTAGAAGCTATTCGTTTATTACTTACTTACGCATGTTCAATGAATTTTCAGTTATTTCAAATGGACGTCAAAAGCGCCTTCTTGAACGGCTACATCAACGAAGAAGTCTATGTCAAACAACCCCCGGGCTTTGAAGACTTCAAGCATCCTTCATATGTATACAAATTGAAGAAAGCGCTCTATGGATTAAAACAAGCACCAAGGGTATGGTATGATCGTCTATGTAATTTTCTATGTGAAAAAGGTTTTGAAAAAGGCAAAGTAGACAAGACTCTATTTATCAAGAAGATAAAAGGGAACACCTTACTTGTTCAAGTCTACGTAGACGACATAATCTTCGGTTCAACCAACAAAGAACTATGTGAAGAATTTGCGTTGATAATGCAAGGTGAATTTGAAATGTCTATGATGGGAAAGATGAACTATTTCCTTGGATTGCAAATCAAGCAACTAAAAGACGGAATCTTTATCAACCAATCAAAGTATTGCAAAGAGTTGTTAAAGAGATTTGAAATGAATGGTTGTAAAGCAATGTCAACACCAATGGGCTCCGGAACCTATGTTGATCAAGACGAATCGGGTGTGTCAATTGATATTACGAAGTATCGAGGTATGATTGGTTCTTTATTATATTTGACGGCAAGTCGTCCTGACATAATGTTTAGCATCTGTTTATGTGCTCGCTTCCAAGCAAATCCAAAGGAGTCACATCTCACGGCGGTCAAAAGAATCATGAAGTATCTCAAAGGAACAACCAACATTGGCTTATGATATCCTAAAGGTAGTCTTTGTAAGTTAATTGGTTATTCTGACGCGGATTATGCAGGTTGTAAAACAGATAGAAAAAGTACTAGCGGAACGTGTCACATCCTTGGTAATGCATTAGTCTCATGGTCATGTAAGAAACAAGCGTGTGTTGCTCTTAGTACGGCTGAAGTAGAATACCTAGCAGCAGGTAGTTATTATGCACAGAATCTTTGGCTAAAGCAACAATTAAGTGACTATGGAATCGATCTTGGATGCATACCACTCCGATGCGACAACACAAGTGCGATTAATATTACAAAAATCCTGTCATGCACTCAAGGACCAAACACATAGACATTTGACACCACTTCCTTCGTGATCATGTGCTTAAAGGCGATGTCGAAGTTACCTTTTTTCGATACTCATAATCAACTAGCGGACATTTTCACAAAACCACTCGCAAAAGAACCATTTTATAAGATTCGAAGAGAACTTGGCATTTCGGATGAAGGTGATATATAAATCTTCCATAATTATTCACTATACATTATAATGAGGCCAAGGTACACAAGTTTTTAATTTTTTTATTTTATGAAATTTCTCTTTAAAATGTATATATAAATTTTTTTGCCTTTTGCTGATTTTATATTAAGAAAATTTAATTTTTTGATAAAAAAAAATTCACTCAAAATTGCATCAGTATGTATATTACCTTGTCAAACTTAATTTTTTTTGGAAATCCTTCATATTTTGGGTTGTGCAAAGCTACTATTTTTCACTTTTCTCTTAGAGTAATCGGTTACTCCATTTTGGGTAATCGATTACCCTGCATGTTTTTGCCTTTCTCACGCGTTTTTAATCTGTGTAACCGATTACCCTTTTTAGAGTAATCTATTACCACTGTTTCTTCCAGAAGTTTATATTATGTTTGTATTATCTTTTGTTTCATTCGTGTGTTACGTTGTGCTTGGTGTATGTTGTTTGCATATTTTTACTTATTTCACCCTTTTTGTTAATGACAAAGGGGGAGAAGAGATTGTTATTGTGTTATTTCTTTGTTTTCTGTTTCTCTCTAACAAAATACAGATTTCAAAAGACTCCTTAAATCATCAATTAAGGGGGAGCATTTGCTAGAGAAACGTGCTTGGATCGAACTTTCATTCTTTTGGGTTGTCATCATCAAAAACGGGGAGATTATGAAGACATGACTTCTCAAATGTTTTGATGACAACAAAATTCTCTACAAGTCTAAGATTGATTAACAAAAAGGATTGATCAAGATTCAAGCTCATGAAGGAAGTTTTCAACTAAATGATCAAGTCTCGATGAAACTCATGAAGATTCGTGTTTCAAATGAATAAGTATAACACTTGACCTCTAGATGATTATACAAGTGTTCAAAACATGTCTCATTCATGCCATAATCATTGAAAGTATTTTTATGCATCAAAGAAATCATAACACTTCAATTTTTAAGCTATTTTTCAAATCTGGGATGAAGTAATCGATTATCCATTTTAAGGTAACCGGTTACTCTGTGAAAAATTCAAATATTTTTGCACGTTGGAGGCAAGTAACCGATTACCCATATTAAGGGAATCGATTACCACTGAACCAGAGGCAAAAATCAGTGCATCTCTTGATGGAAACTTTTCTATTTTCTTTACCATGAATCATGGCATCCTTTGGGTAATTGCATCCATTTGAGGAGGTGTTTAGACAATATATATAGATCATTTTTTCAGATTTCAAATTCACCTCCTTGCAAAAATTTCAAATCAATTACTCATATTCTTTCAAACATATTTTAAGTGTTCTTCCAAATTTTCTTAAGAGTGAAACCTTGCATAAACTTTCTTTTTAAGCATCATAGTTTCATTTCATACAAAGAACACTTGTATAATTATTGTGAGAATTGAGTGTTACAAAGGAGAAGATCAATTGATAAATTGATATACTTCAAATATTCAACTATTTCATCTTCTACAAAAATTCAGAATTGTATTTCTTGATTACAACTTATTTTTAGGATTGTTAAGAATAAGTTTGTAAGATTTTATCCTTGTTATCCGGTGTGTGGATGCAAGAGGTCCTTTTGTGAAAATTTGAGTCTCGATTGGACTTTAAACATTGTAAATCCAAGAGGATTGTTCTTGGTGTGTTAGAATTAGATAGAAATACCTTAAGGTGTCTTGTCTAGGAATCTAACATTATAGTGAATTCTCTTTCGTGTTGAAAGGGGCGTGGAGTACTCTCGATCTGTGAGGGGAACCACTATACATCGTGGTGTTCTTTACTTTCCGCACTTTACCGCTTTTCATTACATAAGCATCTCAAGAAAGTAAAAATCAATAAACCGTAAAAAATCCGGAAAATCGTCTAAGTGCCTCATTCACCCTCCCTCTAAGGCACTCCTTAAACTTACAAAAAATAAAAAGTAAAACAACAACTAAGCCTTATCCCACTAAGTGTGGTCGACTATATAGATCAACTTTCGCCATAATGTTCTTTCAAGGACCATGTTTATGTCCAAATCATTACTCTCGAGATCTTTCTTAATAACTTCTCTGATAGTCTTTCTAGGTCTTCCTCTTCCTATAATTGTTTACTTTCTCTATATTTGGTATACACTCCTTACTACAAAATCTACCAATATTTTCTCTACATTCCTGAACCAAGTTGGTCTATTTTCCATCACCTTCTCCACTATAGACGCTACACCGACATTCTTTCTAATATTTTCCTTTCTAATTCTATCATGTTGAGTTATACCACACATCCACCACAACATCCTACTCTCTATTACACTTACTTTATTCTCGTTTTGATTTTTAATTGTCCAACATTTTGTCTCGTACAAAATCACAGGTCTTACCGCAGTCTAATAAAACTTTCCCTTCAACTTGAATAATACTTTTGCATCATATAAAAGACTTGATGTCATTCTCCATTTCAATCATCCAACTTGAATTCGATGGTTTACATCCCCTTATATTTCTCAAATATTTTGTATTACGTACCCAAGATATTTAAACCGTGTTACTTGAGGGATAATATGGTCTCCAAATTTCACATCTACGTTAGAAACACTTCTTCTTTTGTTGAATTTTCATTTCATATATGTCGTCTTACTTCTACATAGGCAGAAATTATGTGTTTCTAAAGCTTGTCTCCAAGTTTCTAACCTCTCATTTAAATACTCATTCGGCTCTCCAAAAATAAATATATCATCGACAAAAATTATGCATCTTTGTGCTAGCTCTTGGATATGTTCTGTGAGTACATCCAAAATTAAGGTAAAAAGGTATAGGCTTAGGGTTGAACCTTGACGCAAACCAATTGTAATGGGAAAATCGTCTATCTCTCCACCTTGTGTTTGCACTCTAATCGATACCCCTTCTTACATATATTAGATGTATCGAATATAAGCAATCCTAACCCCTTTTTTCTCTAGGGCTTTCCACAAAATATATCTAGGCACTCTATCATACGCCTTCTCCAAGTCAATAAAAAATAATAGAGCCAAATGTTGTTTTAAGTGTGATGTAGTTATTGACATGTACCTGCTCACTTGGAGGCTAACCACGGATCCTTGAAAGGCTCAGATTCTATTGGGATCAAGATGGATCCCCTTGATGGTGCTCCAAAATAGGATACCTACTGAGCTTACAAGGTCATTCAACACTCGTTTCACATCCTAATTAACATAGTGAATTCTGATGACCATGAGATCATTATTGTAGGGGAGAACACCGACTATGTCTTCTCTCGAAAAAGGTGATTTTGGGTTCTCGATTTCTCCCGGAGGTTCTGAGAGCTTTAGCAAATTTGATGTTTGCTATTAATACCTGTCGATCGTACCTTCTATGTAGGAGTTAGGTTCCCCCTTGGGGAAACTGAAGGAGAATGGCGATCCAAAATGCATCGGAATTTTAAAAAATTCTCCTTTAGTGATCCTTATGAATGGGCATGATCAGTGATAGAATCGTTACCTCTTGTGGCGGTTGAAACCTTTGATGCAGATCTACGGAGCGATCACGAACGTTGAACGGTGACAACGCCTCTACTCAGTCCACACAAACGGATTCCTTAAATCTCAGTGATAGATGCTACGAATGAAAGCTTTGAGTGAGAGAGAGAGAGAGAGATAGATAGATAGAGAGAGAGAGAGAGAGAGAGAGAGAGAGAGAGAGAGAGAAACAAAATTACAACTGCGTAAATGCTTTTGCGCAAGGGTTCTATTTATAGAACCACTTGTGCGGACTGCAAGCTAAAAATCCCACTTAAGTGTATGTGGCCATATCTTATAATATGCCAAAATCACTTGAGCACGTGGTACCTTACCATATTTCGTGTTCTACTTAAGTACACCGTACCTTACAATGTTCTATAATTCACTTAAATGCACTGTACCTTACGGTGTTCCTTAGTTACTCTATCTCTCATCAATCCGTCCTTTTGTGTGTGATCTTGTAGGTTTTCGCGGCCTTGGCAATTATATTAAATCACGTATTTAACATAATAAACAGTGAGCGGTATCTAGTAACATATCACTGCTACCAAAGACACGAAAATGTCATGTGATCTGACAAATCCTTTTGTGATAATACTTATGTGTACAATTATCCTTTTGCCCTTATGTCTATATTGAACACAAGGCATAGACCGTGTCATCCTTGTCCAGTTCAATATTGGGCCTGTAGACATTTATCCTATTATGCAGGATGGGCAAATTCCATGTAGGTCACTCATGTCCCTCAGCATGCTTCGTGGAGTACCCATCAACTGTCTTTATGGTCATCCAGTTACGGACAATGTTTCATCAGCAATAAGGCATTCGACTCTACATCTAGGGTCCATAGTGGTTTCAGGTCGAAGGGTGGTATACACCATTATCACCATGAGAATAACTTATGACACTTTGCATAACATTCTGTATAGTATTCTCATAGCGGGTCAATCCAGTATAAATATTACTCTCAATATTCGTACTTATGTTTAAGACTTGATAACTCCTTATCCATGATCCATGAGATGTGATCATCAGTCTACATACATAATAGTCTTAATGCTTTAATGTTATCTCACTTCACAACAAAGCTCGACTACGGATACTTTAAGAATAATGTCCTTATGTTTAATGTTATCTCATGATTAAGTCACACTTGATACATTAAACGGACTAGCTATTCTAGGGACTTTATTAAACAAACAAAATAAAGAAAAATCCTTTTATTATTAATAAATAATTCGATACAAGTACCAAAAGTATTGGCCTTTAGGGCTTACACCAACATTCTCCCACTAGCACTAGAGCCAATCAGGCATACCCCTAATGCCCATAGACCTAGTATGGTCATCATGCTTCTGCTGCGCAAGAGGCTTCGTCAGTGGGTCAGCAATATTGTCAAGTGTAGGTACTCTGCATATTTTCACATCTCCTCTATCTATTATCTCTCAAATGAGGTGATAACGCCTAAGTATGTGTTTGGATCCTTGGTAAGATCTAGGCTCCTTAGCTTGTGGGATAGCACCATTGTTATCACAATAGAGACCAATGGGATCCACAATGCTAGGAACTATGCCAAGTTTACTAATGAACTTTTTGATCCAAACAACTTCCTTTGTTGCACTTGAGGCAGCAATATACTCGGTCTCGGTTTTAGAATCGGCAATTGTATCTTGCTTTGAACTTTTCCAGCTCACATCGCCACCGTTTAAGCAAAACACATAACCAGATTGTGATCTAAAGGCATCCTTATCTGCCTGGAAGCTAGCATCGGTGTATCCAATTACATCAAGCACTTCCTGACCTCCATATATCAAGAATGAGTCCTTAGTCCTTCTCAAATACTTAAGGATATTCTTGACGGTTACCCAATGAGCATCACCGGGATCAGATTGGTACCTACTCGTTGCACTTAAAGCATACGAGATATCTGGTCGAGTACATAACATGGCATACATGATAGATCCTATTGTAGATGCATATGGAATCTTATTCATGCGATCCCTTTCTTCCTTAGTTGAAGGGGATTGTGTTTTTGATAGACACAAGTCATGTTGCATAGGTATGAATCCTTTCTTGGAATCATGCATATTAAAGCGTCTCAACACTTTGTCTATGTATGTGCTCTGACTTAAGCCAAGCAGTTTTTATGATCTATCTCTATAGATCCTGATTCCTAATATATAGGTTGCTTCACTTAGGTCCTTCATAGAAAAGCATTTCCACAATCAAGATTGTACTTGTTGCAGGGTAGGGACATCGTTTCCAATGAGTAATATGCCATCTATATATAATACCAGGAAAACGATCATGCTCCCACTAACCTTCTTGTAGACACAAGGCTCATCTTCGTTCTTGATGAATCCATATTGTTTTACTTTTTCATCAAAACGAAGATTCCAACTTTTGGAAGCTTGCTTCAATCCATAGATTGATCTTTGTAAGTTACATATCTTTTGGGCTTCTTCTGGTATGTCAAATCCTTCAGGTTGTGTCATGTACACATCCTCAAGAAGATTCCCATTAAGGAAATCAGTTTTGACATCCATCTTCCTAATTTTATAATCATGATATGCAGCGATAGCAAGTAAAATTCGAACAGATTTAAGCATTGCAACTGGTGAAAAGGTTTCACCATAGTCAACCCCATGAATTTGTTTATATCCTTTTGCAACCAGTCTTGCCTTATAGGTATGTACTTTACCATCCATGTCAGTCTTCTTTTTGAAGATCCACTTGCATCCTATAGGGTTAACTCCTACAGGAGGCTCTACCAAGGTCCAAACTTGGTTTGTGTACATGGAATCCATTTCAGATTTCATGGCTTCTAGCCACTTCTCAGACTCGGGACCAGTTATGGCCTCTTGGTAGGTCACATGCTCATCTTGATCCATGAGTAATACATCACCTTGATCAGTTATTAGGTATCCATATCTCTCAGGTAGGTGGCGTATCCTGCTTGACCTACGCTGGTCTTGTTCTACTTGAGCAGGTTGCTCTTCCATAACTACTTGTGTTTCCTGCTATAAATCCTCCATATGTGTATCAATGCTTTGTGATTCTTGAATTTATTCAAGCTCTACTTTCCTCCCACTGATTCCTTTGGAAATAAAATCCTTTTCTAGGAAAACTCCAGTTCGAGCGACAAACACTTTGCCCTCAGAAGGATTGTAGAAGTAATACCCTCTTGTTTCTTTAGGATACCCCACAAATAAGAATTTATCAGATTTGGGCTCAAGCTTAGTTGAAATTTGTCGTTTCACATAAACTTCGCAACCCCAAATCTTCATGTAAGACATATTTCTTACCACTCCATATCTCATATGGTGTCTTCTCAACCTTTTTGGATGGAACACGATTAAGTGTGTAATCTGTTGTCAATAGTGCATGTCCCCAAAAGGAGTTTGGAAGATTGGCGTGACTCATCATGGATCGGACCATGTCTAACAAGGTTTGATTTCTTCTCTCAGGTACACCATTCCATTGGGGTGTTCCAGGAGGAGTAAGTTGGGATAGGATCCCACACTCTTTTAGATGGTCATCAAACTCTAGGCTTAAATACTCACCACCTCGATCTGATCGAAGAGTTTTAATATTCTTACCTATTTGGTTTTGTACTTCATTCTAGAATTCCTTGAACTTTTCAAAGGACTTCGATTTGTGTTTCATTAAATACACATAACCATATCTACTGAAATCATCAGTAAATGTGATGAAGTACTAAAAACCTCCTCTGGCTGGTATGTTCAGTGGTCCACATACATCAGTATGTATGAGGGCCAAAAGATCATTAGCTCTTTCACCTTTTCCTGTGAATGGAGACTTTGTCATCTTTCTAATTAAACAAGATTTTCATGTCTCATATGATTCATAATCAAAAGAGTCAAAGAGTCCATCTTTATGGAGTTTGGAAATGTGTTTCTCGTTTATGTGGCCTAATCGACAATGCCAAAGGTAAGTTGGATTGAACTCATTAGGTTTCATCCTTTTAGTATTAATGTTATAAATAGGCATTTCATGATCAAGGACATATAGTCCATTGTTCATTTGTGTAGTAGCATAGAATATATCATTCAAATAAATGGAGCAACAATTGTTCTTTATTATAAATGAAAAACCAAACTTGTCTAAACAAGAAACGGAAATAATATTCCTGCTAATTGCAGGTACATAATAACAGTTCTCTAACTGAATTATTAAACCACTAGGTAAAGTCAATACATAAGTTCCTACGGCTAAAGCAACAACCTTTGCTCCATTGCCAACTCGTAGGTCAACTTCACCTTTTTCCAAATCTCTACTCCTTTTTAGCCCCTGCACATTGGTACAAATGTGAGAACCGCATCCAGTATCTAATACCCATGATGCAGAAGTAGATAAAATTAATTTCAATAACAAAAATACCTGAAGTTGAAGTCTCTACTCCATTCTTCTTATCTTTTAGGTACTTTGGGCAATTTCTCTTCCAGTGTACGGTCTTACCGCAATGAAAACAGGTGCCTTCCTTTGCTATGCCTCCACTAGGCTTCAAAGCAGGAGCAATGGGTTTGAGTTTGGCAACTTCCTTGCCTTTCCCTTTATCACCCTGCTTAGTGGGTCTTTTGTTCTGTCTCTTTCCATTTCCGGTCATCAGAATGGACTTCCCTTTTGACTTCAGATTCTGCTCAGTAGTTCTTAACATGGCTAGAAGTTTAGGAAGAGATTTGTCCATATCATTCATATTGAAATTAAGGATAAATTGACTGATTCTATCTGGCAACGATTTCAAGATCAAATCAGTCGCAATTCCTTTCCGAGGGGAAAACCCAACCTCTCAAGGTTCTCCACATACCCAATCATCTTGAGCATATGGGGACCTACATGGGCTCCCTCATCTAACTTGCCTTGAAAATAGGCTTTTAAAACTTCAAACCTTTCATGCCTTGCTTGCTCTTAATAGAGCATCTTCAGGTGTTCGATCATATCGAACGCTGTCATGTTCTCATGTTGCTTTTCCAACTCTGAGTTCATGGTAGCTAGCATGAGGCAAGCAGTTTCATTGGCATCATCAACATGCTTCTTATAAGCATCTCTTTCTGCCTTAGGTGCAGAACTAGGAGGTTCCTCTTCAGGAAAAGGTTTCTCCAAGACATGCAGCTTTCTATCATGTTTAAGGATAATCTTCAGATTTCGGTGCCAATCCAAAAAAATTATCCCAGACAATTTTTCCTTGTTAAGGATTGATCGCAAAATGTTGTTAAAGGTGTTTGTTTTCATGGTAATCTACATGAAAATAATGAAAATATAAGTATCAATAACATATTTAATTAGGCCATTAATTAAATATGCTCCCACTATTTTACTCAAAACAAATGACCCTCACCATTTGATTCGGATAATCCCGTTGGAAGATTTTCTAATGGGTCGAGATCCACATTTCACTTTGTTTTAAGTCCGCGTAGGCGGATTACACAAAACTAGGTTATTTAGCTAGGAACCCCTTCCAATTGTATCTAATACAACTCTCGAATATTTTAGTTGGGTGAATAACTCCTTATTCCAATTCATCACATGGATCATTTCCAACTCTTGCTTCTAAACATATATAATATTATTATAATTTGTTTAGTTAAGTTTGACCCATTGTTTTAGCAATTGGATATTACAATTATCCCATCGCACCTTACTAATATAGAATATGCACCTCGCGTAGGAGAAACCTACATTATTCGATACTAGTCTTGGTGAGTGCTAAAACTTGGAAAGCATAAACTTAACATTTAATTTGAGGGAATTTGCAATTATTCTGATCTCACCGGCTTATTTATCATATAAATCGTCTCTCACATGCATCAACATACATTCACATGCATCAACATACATAGTGAAATAGTTATGGCCCCTAGCGCAATTGTTCTCCCAAGCCAATGAGAGAACCTAAGCTAACCTAATAACGATCTAAGCTTCTCTAAGCAAGATCATCAAGGTTGTCCTCCTTTGATATTGTATTCTTATCTTTCTTCATAACATTACATTACATAAAAGAAACTCGTTTTACATACGAGGGAGTGAGATGAGAAAAGACGTTACATTAAGAGATTAAAAGAGAGGCATGACACAGAAGTCGTATTTTAAAATCCGAAAATAAAATAAAGGAAAACTAAGGCGATAAGCGATCAACACAATACAATAATAATAAACACATTATTATTATTAATTTAAATTCTGTTAATTAATTAAAACCAAATTAAATTTCGGCGACCGATCACACTACGTAAAGTTAGCCGGGGGTTCCGTTGCCCGGTCAGCGTAAAATTTTAATGAATAATTCATTTGAAATCGACGTCGTTTTTCGCATCAACACTTGATACTTTAAAGCACAACTCTTGCACAGTCACAACCCTAATCGCATAACTCTTTGACAACACAACCCTTGTGCCGTCATTAACCCTAATGCACCAATTTTAGACCGTCAAACACACCTCGATTGTTAATTCAGTATGATTGATCAACACGTCATTGCTTCACCATACTAATGTCGGATCAAGAAGCAAATGACTATTGGTCGCTCAAAGGAAAACAACCATTAAATGTTTGAATGAACGAAATAGAAACAATATATCATATATACCGTATTTTGCATCAAGTTTACTTATATCATATATATAACTTGATCGATCTCAATTGCATAACCTATGAACGATCGATGTATCGCTGCTTCACCATACTAACGTCGGATTCCGAAGCATAGTCAACATCAATCATCCCAATCGTACACACATGATGCCAAATTTAATTACTCATTTATTCTTTGATTCATTCTGTCTTTTAATCGTATTAATATAGAAAATACAGAAAATAAACAGCTATCAGATGCATGGTTTCGTAAGTGGCTCTGATACCACTGAAGGAGAATGGCGATCCAAAACGCATCGAAATTTAAAAAAAATCCTTTAGTGATCCTTACGAATGGGCATGATCAGTGATAAAATCGTTACCTCTTGTGGCGATTGAAACCTTTGATGCAGATCTACGGAGCGGTCACGAACGTTGAACGTTGACAACGCCTCTACTCAGTCCACACGAACGGATTCCTTCGATCTTAATGCTAGCTGCTACGAATGAAGGCTTTGAGTGAGAGAGAGAGAGAGAGAGAGAGAGACAGAGACAGAGAGAGAGAGAGAGAGAGAGAGAGAGAGAGAGAGAGAAACGAAATTACAACTGCACAAATTCTTCTGCACAAGGGTTCTATTTATAGAACCACTTGTGTGGGCTGCAAGCTAAAAAGCCCACATAAGTGTATGTGGCCCATATCTTATAATATGCCAAAATCACTTAAGCGCATGGTACCTTACCATATTTCGTATTCTAATTAAGTACACCGTACCTTACGATGTTCTATAATTCACTTAAGTGCAATGTACCTTACGGTGTTCCTTAGTTACTCTATCTCTCATCAATTTGTCCTTTTGTGTGTGACCCTATAGGTTTTCGCGGCATTGGCAATTATATTAAATCACGTATTTAACATAATAAACAGTGAGTGGTATCTAGCAACACATCACTGCTACCCAAGACACGAAAATGTCATGTGATCTGACAAATCCTTTTGTGATAATACTTATGTGTACAATTACCCTTTTGCCTTTTTCTCTATATTGAACACAAGACATAGACCGTGTCATCCTTGTCCAATTCAATATTGAGCCCGTAGACATTTATCCTGTTACGCAGGATGGGAAAATTCCATCTAGGTCACTCATGTCCCTCAGCATTCTTCGTGGAGTACCCATCAACTGTCTTTATGGTCATCCAATTACGGGCAACATTTGATCAGCAATAAGGCACTCGACTCTACATCTAGGGTCCATAGTGGTTTCAGGTTGAAGGGTGGTATACACCATTATCACCATGAGAATAACTTATGACACTTTGCATAACATTTTATATAGTATTCTCATACCGGGTCAATCCAATATAAATATTACTGTCAATATCCATACTTATGTTTAAGGCTTGATAACTCCTTATCCATGATCCATGAGATGTGATCATCAGTCTATATACATAATAGTCTTAATGCTTTAATTTTATCCCACTTCACAACAAAGATCGACTACGGATACTTTAAGAGTAGTGTCCTTATGTTTAATGAGATCTCATGATTAAGTCACACTCGATACATTAAACGGACTAGCTATTCTAGGGACTTTATTAAACAAACATAATAAAGAAAAAAGCCTTTTTATTATTAATAAATAATTCAATACAAGTACAAAAAGTATTGGCCTCTAGGGCTTACACCAACAGAAACCTCAATAAATGGTTTTATGGTCTTCTCGGAACTTTGCTTGAACATCCTCGTGAGAAGATGGTGAAAGAAATAGTGAGTAACGATGAGTGCGACCGAGGTTAGCTTTCTCGGGGCATCACAGTGGGCGCTAATTGTACTTGTTAAACGTACAAACACATGATAACCAATAATGATTAAGGTTTGTTAGAGACATTAATGTTTATTGTCGAGTTGAGAGCTAACTCACGTAGGGGTGAAAAGCTTTGTATATGTCTAGTTTTGTGTTCGAGTTAGGTTTCTCCCTTCAACTGAGATGTTGAGGTATTTATATCCCCCTTGGACATTATTCCAAGACCTTCTCGTAAATAGAAACCTCATAGGAATGAACAATTGATTCTTTCATATTCAATGAATGTGGTTACTTCCCTTGACTTCTTATGCATCGTTGTGGACTAAACACAAGTAAATCCCACTACCATATTGTAAGACCCCAATTTTTGCCCTAAGATCCCTCATGGCTCATATCATATCATATCATAGCCTCAAGGATCATTGCATGCCCTAGCTTCCCTCCTAGTGGGTGGGATACCTTGTGAGTGTGGTTCTTGATCACCAAGCATGTATTGCATTTGTATATCATTGCTTTTCATATGTTTACTAACCAAAAAGTACAAAAATATTGTCATCTAACCATGTTACTTGCAGCTGAAGCAATCATCAGTCAAACAGTCAAAATCAGCCATTGAGCTAGATGGTGACCATTCTTGAAGAATTTGGGCACCATGATCATTCATCAAGGATTCATATAAGTTGTGATATCATTTTGGATCAAAATCTCAAGGCAAAGAGGCTTGAAATTCATCAGAACATGGCCCAGTCATCCAAAACCCTAGAAAAGTCAACAAAAGTCAACTGTGGTCAACTGTGCATTTAATCAGAGATTGGAAGGTGTGAGATGGTTGGAAATGTATCATTCATGCCCATATAAGCTTCATTTGGCATTTCAAAGACCAAGGTTGAAGAATTTGAAGTCAGACGAAAAGTTTCCCAAAATGGAAATGACCTGTAATTCTCACCTGCCCAAAATGGAAAGTTATGCTCCTCAAAATTATATCATGAACCAAGCTTCAAATCAAAATTTGTTCAACATGAAAGTTTAAGATCTTGTTCTTGCCTTTCCAAAAAGTCCAAGAACACTCATTTCCCATGTGTGGTTGACAAGATATGGTCAAATCATTTTCAGAAAATGCCTAAATTCAAAGTGGCATAACTTTCACATGGAATGGCCAAATTGGATGGTTCTTCTTTGAGAAAACCACATTTGATATGTACTTTCATAATCCATCATCACCTTTTGCCAAAAACCTTCACATAAAAAGGTCATTTTTCAAGTGTACTAATTAAAAACCAAGGGCAAAATGGTCCAACTTTCAAAGTACAAAGAATTTTGACATGGGACCAATTCCAATAGCTTCCAAATGAGATTTATGATTTGCTTGAAGTGAGAAAACACTGTTACATTGCTTCTAACCATCCAAGGGCAAAAAGGCCAAAATGCTTAAATGTGCACATTTGCTAATTATCAAAAATGGTGTTAATCATGATTATGAGTTGGATTAACATGAAGTATATAAGCTTAATTCTAACAGAAACTCAGGGTCAATAATCACTTTTTCAGATCCATCACAAAAAACTCAAATTCTCTCACTTTTCTCAAATTTTTCATAAACACTTTTCATCAATTTTTCAAGAATTTCATCATTGCTTGTGCTTTTTCTCTATTGATTCTTCATGTGCAGGTAATCTTTGAGTTCTGTTTTCAAGAATTGAAGTAAGAACCGATCCAAAACTCCACTGTTGAAAGCTTCACTCATCAATGGCAAATGGAAAATTCTTCATCTCCAAGACTTGTTGAGCTGCGAAATCATCATCAATCATCTTCATAATCATCACACTCCATCTGTTTTCATAAATCGGAGCAAGAAACACACGGATTCACGAGCTGCACGTCAATAAGGTTGGAAATCAAACTCGTTAATTCATGCAATTGTTATGCGGTTTAGGTAGAGCACACGACATGGAACAAACTGCAATTTGAATCGTGTTAAAACGTTGAGTATCCGTGGATAAATCTTGAATTGAAGTTCGCATGATAAAGCTAGTTTTGATTAGATCTTTGTGTATGTTAATTTCTGGACAAAATTGATTGCATATCCACGATCCTCGTTGAGAAACGAAGAGATCGGTATAAGGCTCGCTCATTTTCGTCGAGATTTGCTCGAAACCGCAGCTGGAGATGGAAGGACGAAGATGAACACGTGAAAAGCTTCAGGAAGTTCTGGAAATCGCGTTTTGATCTGCTTCTGTACCGTGCCAATTTGAAAACGTGTTTGGCGCCCAGAATAGCCAACCAGAAGCTGACACCGCATTAATGGCTGCTGTGTCGTTTTGGGCAATGGCTTCATTATTACGATAATGTCATTCGTGGATTAATTAAACCATATTCACATTAAATAATTATTTCAATCATTAACAAATCTTCTAAAAATCATAGAAAGTTCAATATTAATCCAAATTAGATGGGAGTTTTTTTGTTAGACTCCAAATTTTCTCTAGAATTTTTTAGGCATAGTAGTTCATGTTGTGCCTGGTAGAATTTTGGATTTGTATATTGATCTTGATCATGTGTGCATTATTCATATGTTTTACCATTTTAATCACCAAATAATCATGCTAGCTCCAAATTGAATAAAATTTCATATGATGATTCTTGACTCACTCCTGGAGATTTTGATGTATAATTTGTGATTTTTTGATCTCTGGTTTGATAGATATAATTAATTCTTTTTGAGTGTGACAATATGTGTCACATTATGCTATGCTGACTTCATGATTTAATTTTCCATGCTTATGCTTTGCCTATGGCTCTGATTTTTTGCATGAGATACCTTTTATATGTTAGGTTTCACCCTGATGTTTTGTGGATTTAATTGATCCATTTTCTAATTGATTTGGATTTTTGATTGCTGCTTAGCATTTTTGGATTATGTCTTGAGTAGCAAATTTACATGTATTGTTAAATGCTCATCCCTTATCCCATGAATATGAAATTTGGTGGAGTGCTTCCTAACATGTATAGCTTCAATTTGGCTTTGGTCCCATTCATTTCCCATGTGATATCACTGTTTTACAATTGATTGAAGTTGACACTTGGTTTGTGACCTAGTTTAGGTTGATTTTTGCATGCCATGACATGTTGAATTTAATTTCTCTACTTCCACTTGTCCAAATGCTATGAAAATTGATATGTAGCTCATTGATTGTGTTCTGTTTAGAATGGAATTTTTGTGGAATTTATTGAGCTGTTTTGATATTTGTTTGGATGTAATCATTCTGTTTGCTCATTTATGATTCACATTTGCTTACTTTGAGTTAAATTGTGCATAAAATGAAATTAGTGCATAGTTTGGATGTGAGGCCAATTAGGTCCTATTCTTAATTGAATTACCTTGATTATGATCATGTTTCACTTGCCGTTTTAACTTTTTTCCCTCTTTTTGACCCTAGGCTTGTCCTAGTGGTCTTGTTACTCATGTTTGAGTTTGACTTTGACTTTTCAGGCTAAGAAGCAAAGTGCTTAAAAGGAAATTATGCAAGTTGAATTGTTTCATTTGACTATTGTGGACTAACTTGTTTGTGTTGTAGGATGCTTGGTTCACTTGAGCTTTGTTCTATGCACACTATTGATGGATTGTACATTATTTGTTGATTCTTATGTTGTTGTTTTGATATTAATGATTGGGATGCTGATTATATTTGATTGATTTCAGGTACCCATAGTTGCTCAGTTCTCTTAAGAACTTGCATTGCTTTGCTTGTATAGCATTTGCATTGAGGTAGACTCTCTTGTCTCCATGTAGTCTGGAAGACCTGGCTTGTTATTTAGCCAGACAACTGTCTGAAGTCCTCCTTAAGAGGCGATGTTTGTGATTGTTTATGTTTGTCCTAAGCAGGAAAAGACCTCATATGAGGCAATTGGTGGATATAAGAGATATGTAGCCTATCTCCCACTATTCTGTGTGTCTTCTCCTTGCTCCCATTTCATGGTTGTAGCATTGAGATCCAAACCCAAGATCTATCGAGTCTAATTTGTGGAGAGAGTTCCTACTTTCTGAACTCCCACACCTTCTGATATTCAATGCTCTCCCTGACCAGGGATAAGAGTGATGAGGCACACCCCTCATATCCTTTCATCTGCTTCACCTTAGCCCCTCAATGGCGAGGTTAAGAGCAACTTTAACCCTATTCCAGTTGGCTTTAATGCCTCACCCTTGTTTGAGCCTGATGCTTGTATATAGTGGGTGCTCTTTGTTTATGTGGTTTGATTACTTGATTCATTTGAACATGATTGCTTACTTTCCATTGTGCATTTATCATCAATGATTTCCATCGTGCATTCATCATTGTTGATTGTTAATTCTTGTATGATCATTATTGCATATCCTTGTGATCTATGTTTGTTTACCCATTGAGGACAAGTGTAAGACCATGTTGATTGGCTTTTGTTCCCATGATATGGAAGGATAGAGTGTAAGACCTCATTGGTCACTCATATCTTTTTTGCTCTTGTTTGTTGTATGAGAGGATGCAATTGTAAGGCCCTGTGATGTGGCATTTGTATTCCTATGACCATACTTTGGAGGTTAGTTTAAGTCCATATAGATTGGCATCCGACATCCAAGTTTTGTTTTATTCTAGGAGATTGGTGTAAACCCATTTAGTGGTATCCGACATCCGCTTTTTGCTTTTGTGAGATTGGTATAAGACCATTGATGGCATCCGGTATCACCTTGCTTTATTTTACTCGCTTTGTTGCCCCATTCCTAAGGACACACTTGAATCATCTTCTATATGATTTCAAGAGGTGAACCTTTATAAGAAGTTTTACATTCCATCATCCATACCATCTTTGTCCTAAACTTTTCACACTTTGTTTTCAAAAACTTTGACTTGTAGTGCAAACATTCTCATGCCCTTTTCAAATTAGAAACTTGGACCTTAAGTCCTTGACTTTTCAAAACTCCATTTCATAACACTTCTTTGAATCCATCCTAATCATACCTTGACCATATTTTGTGAATAATCATAATCAATTAACTTCACCCATTCAAATATTTTGTGGATTTGTCCATTGTTAATATGTTTTCATACATTAGCCGTAGGTTTTAATTACCATAGTGGTTGATAGAAATCTTACCTTATCCTTAGTGAGTTGATTGTAAGTCTTCCATACTTATTATAGGGTTAACCCCTCACTAGTATGTTGAAGCCGTTCTCGCATGGTGGATTGTTGATGTTGGTTGAGTTTTCTCCCATTGGTAATGAAAAACCTTAGTGCTTGTGTTTTAAAATGAACTCACTAATTTTTGGAAATCTTTTAGCCAAACTACGGCGTTTTGATCCTTACCTTTGATGGAAGGTACGTAGGCAACGGGTTCATCCATTCAAACACAAAAATAACTAACTTGTATATTCTTTTCTCATCTTCCCATTCATGTTTGCACAATATGTCAAAACAAATAAACATTTTTATACAACAAGTGTGAAAAGGGCTCCCTAGGAGTACCTAGGACGTGATGGGTGCCTAACACCTTCCCATTGCGTAATTTACCCCTTATCCAGACTCTCTGATCTTTTTCATTAGTTTTCTACGTGTAAAACTTCTTAGGTTTTTGTTCGCTTTTTAACCAGTCCTTAGGATAAATAAAAGTGCGGTGGCGACTCGAATTCATTGTATACTTTGCTTATGGTTTAATCAATAAATCATATAGCGACGAATACACCGCTACAGAAAAGTGGCGACTCTGCTGGGGATGAATGATAGACCTTCCCTGGCGGTATTGCCTACTTTTCACCTTTTGTTGTATGATATTTGTTTATGTGTTATTTGACATATTGGGATAACTGTATTGATTGTAATGTTTGAATTGCTTGATATACAATTGTTGTTGCTTTGGTGATCTCTGTGAGATGAGTTCTATACCCGAACTCGAGTGCACTCTAGGATAGGAGAATGGCGTAGTCTTGTCGACTGGTGTGGAGTATTCCTTAGCCAGTTGACTTGCGAGTCCATTCACTTGGTGGAGGTCATGTTGGATTAATAATGTCACACAAGTTATTTGTGGTTAGGCATTATTCGTTCAATCATGTGCCTTAGAAGCCAAGGACCTTAGTTTACCAAACCCATCTTGGCCTATTTTTAGGACGTAGTGCGGAGGTCGTTCAGATGTAAGATCTGATGCGATTGTTACGCGATACTACACTCATAAGAGTCTCTCTCGAGAATATTTTTGGAATACGAGTATTCGTTCCTCCGATAATATCCGAGATATGGGACGATGATTATGGGAACCTCTGGTAGAACATGTCTGGCAGGTTTAAACCCTAGTACACTCCCTTTGGGTGGTTCTTAACCAAGACTCCATGCTCGTGACTCTCAGCAAACCCGTGACTCGTGGTTGAGTCGTTCAAACATCGTTAATATCAATGGAACTTGGGTATTGATAAGGTGTAAAACCTAGATCCACCAAGACGGATGGTTGATATTAAGGATGTCAGAACCGGTTCATGTACCGTTAATATCAATGGAACTTGGGTGTCGATAAGGTGAAAACCTAAATCCACCAAAATGGATGATTGATATTAGGGATACAATGAGCTTTCCCACGACCTTTGTTTGGTGTGACTTGATTGATCCTTGAGTATGATTGTCGCATTCATGCATTCATGCATTCATCCGCATCCATATCATCAGATAAAGAGAAAAATTTCAAGGAACTCAAAGGAGTTTATTTGCAAAAAATTTCAAACATGGAAAAAACCGGGATAAAATTTTCACCTGATATATCTGATGAGATATTCTCATATGTGATCAAAATGTTAATATTTCAAAGTTTACAAATAAAACCCTCGAGTTCCTTTGAAATAAAAAAACAAGCATATGCATAAACACTTCATGCATCATTTGCATAAGCGGGTGTTTTGTTCTGGTCTCCCGTCCTGTGGTCTTACCCTGCGATCTTCATTTATTTTGAAGACGCACTTCGCCGGTACTACACCAAAGCCAACTCTGCCAGATTGATGGGTTATGTTGAGCAAGAGAGCTGTGAACTCAGAGAGATATTTGCCAGACTATGTACTGTTGATGGATTTATTCCTGGTTAACCAATCCCGGGCTGGCATTGGCTACTGTTCTGGGACGTATAATGAGCAAGGTCTGTTCACAAGTGGAGGATTTATCCATGATGATCAACCTGAAGAGGAAACTGCGGCTATCATTGAAGAAGATGCAGAGGATATGAGCAATTTTGTTATTCCTGGTGGTGTCTGCCACAATTGGGTCGCTGTAGATGTTCCCACAGTCATCCATAGATCAGAGTAATTGTTCACTTTGTTTAAAACCCTTCTCCCATGCCAAAAGGAGAAGTGATGACATTGTTGGCAGCATTTAATACAATGATATTTCATTCAGTTAATGCATTGTTAAACATTTGTTTTTCCATTTGTTTTCACTTTTTGCTTTTTGCATGAAATCAGTGATCACAAAAAACCTGAAAAACAAAAACAGCTTTTTCATCTGCATAAATGATTTGCTTGTGAAAATTCAAAAGCCTTTCATTATCCAGAATCATTATGCAGGGACTTCTAAACCCATTGAACATAATGATCCAACGCCATCTCCCAATCTTGAATTCCTTGTATTTGAGGCAGAGGAAGATGATGTTGAAGGGGATTCCTGATGAGATTTCCTATCCTTCTTGAGCATGAAAAGAGGCTCATTCAGCTGTATCATGAGAATCAGCGAGACAGTCAAACTGGGGCATTGCAAATGCAATCAAAATAAAAAAAAAAGGAGGGTGAAAAAGATGAAAAAATCAAAAATCAGGAATTTTTTTTTAATTCCTTCAAAAGAAAAAAGAAAAAGTATACCCTCAAGTCCCTAGTTGACTGATGCTGAATGGATTCAGAGTCGTTATGACCAGTTGAATTTGATTGAAGAGAAAAGATTAACTGCCATGTGCCATGGTCAGTTATATCAGCAGAGAATGAAGAAAGCATTCGACAAGAAGGTCAAGCCTCGCGTGTTCCGAGAAGGTGACCTCGTGCTCAAGAAAGTTTTGTCTTTCGTGCCCGATTGCAGGGGCAAGTGGACTCCAAACTACGAGGGTCCATATGTTGTTAAGAGAGCCTTTTCAGGCGGTGCTTTGATGCTTACAACAATGGATGGGGAGGATTTCACTCGTCCTGTGAATTCAGATGCAGTCAAGAAATACTTTGCCTAAAGAAAAAGTATATGCAAATGAAAAAAACAGAATAGCTCGCTAAGTTGAAAACCCGAAAGGGCGGCTTAGGCAAAAATGAGCGTCTCGATGGAGAACCCGCAAGGGTAATCCAGGCAAAAATTAGAGACTCGAAAAAAGAGTATATTTTCATCCCGCTAGATTGAGTACCTCACCCTGGGGCAATCTAGGCAGAAATTAGGGATTCGGCAAGTAACTGCATCCTGACAAGACTTTCTGGTCACCAGCTGTCTTTTCGTCATAAGATTCTCGATTCGTCGTCAACTGAAGCTTCGAATACATCGAGATTCAAATTGGTAGAGAAAGGATCATTATGTTCAATGTAGCCCTCTTCCAATATATATCACTGGTTTCAAATTTGTACAGATCTATGGAGTCTTGCCATTTGCAGGCTACCATTCCATCAAATAAATTTGAGCTTTTTATCCAATTATTTGCACTCTTATTTGTTTTAATTCAACAAATGTTTTACATGTTTTAATTGATAAAATGTCATTGTTTTAAACAAATAAATTTTTCAAATTGTTGTTTTAAACAAAGTGAATATTCACAATGATAAAGGGATACTCAGGGATGTCTCAGTGCTCTCCCGAGGGTGGTATGATTCCCAACAGGTAAGACCTTAGTTCATATTCCTGGCATTTGATTGTATCCTCTTTCTCCCGCTTTGCTGTTGGGGTTGTTCCCCAAGCAGAGATGTTGTTGAAGACTCAGTTTCTTCCAGCAGTAATCTCCCCAGCATGGTTGTTCTCATTGTGGTAGATTCAGTGGTTGGTGGATTGATATCCCGGTACCTTACCGCTTTCCTCAGCATTTGTCGCAAGCAGAGCTGTTGGTGGGGTTGTTCCCCAGTATAGTCGCAAGCAGAGATGTTGTTGAAGACTTCGCGTTCTTCTCCAGCAGTAGTCTCTCCCCAGAGCAGTCGCCAGCGGAGTTGTTGTATCTCCCCAGCATGGTTGCATTCCATCTTTCCCAGCTTAGTCTGCAGTATGGTTGTTGTGGCAGTTTCTGCCTGTTGAAAGCTATCTCAATCCCCAGTAAGGTCGGTTGGTGGCTCTAGCATCCCAAAGATTAGATCGATTTCCTGATTACTTTTGATCCTTAGTAGAGTGGCCTATTGCAGAATCTACTTGTGTGATCCGTCAGATGTATGTTCTCCCCGAGTAGAGTGGCTTGTTGCAGAATCTACTTGTGTGGTGCTTTCTCCCTCAGTGGGTTGTTCCCCAAGAGAGTAGCTGACAGCTTTCCCCAGTAGAGTTGCTTGTGCAGTTAGATTCTACTTGGATGTTTCTCCTGCAGTGGGTTGTTCCCCGGAGTTGTTTGGATTTGCTTTTGCAGCAGTTCTTGGTTGAGCCATGAACTCTTGTTTCTCAGTTGATGCTGGGATCCCCTGCAGATATCCTCAGGATTCTCCTGATCCCTTACAGACTGGTCTTGGTGGCAGTTTTGCCTGTTGTGACTTTCTGTACCCTGTCTGGGTTGTTTTGCTGATTCTCTTGCCTCTGCTTCCCCTGCAGTACCCGCAAATCTTTGCTTTACAGCACGTGGATCTCTAGCAGATTGGCTTTCCAGTTGGTTTTTCCCCTGGAAGTATAGTACCGGGCGTTTGATTCCTGGACCTGGTTGTGTTAGATATGTCTGTTTTGTCAGCATTCATCAAACATAAATCACGCATATTCATGCATAATCATGAAACATTCAGATATACATATTGCATTTTTGCCATATATCCTTTTGTTTGTTATTCTCCTGCTATGGGTGATATAGATCTCTTTATAGATCTCCCTAAGCAGATGTCGGGTGTTTAAATCTCTCCATATAGAGTCAGCCCGTAAGCAGAAAGTGTCGGTCTTTCCTTCTGCAGTTCCCCACTGAGATTTACCCTCGTGGATGACGGTTTCTTCCGTTTCCTCCCAACACATATATTGGGATGAATGTTCCTATTGAGTTATATCCTCATAGGACGTGTTTTGATTCAGTCTGTCTTTTCGGATCAATCCCGAATCGGCGTTGTGTCAGCTGTTTCTTATGCTTCCCTGTGGAAGAAATGAATGGTTTGCCCAGTAACCGGCACCAATTCATTTATCCCCAGCGGAGTTTTGTTGGGCCTCTACCCTTATACCGGTAGTTGTAAGTCCTATGTTCCTTGCTTCTTGGCGGAATTTGTGGTTATATACCTTTTATTCCTCAAAGCAAGAGTTGTTGGTCTTCTACCCAGTAGTCGGTAGTCGTAAATCCTGTTTGCCTGCTCTCCAGCAGTTTGTGGTTCGTTATAAACCCTATTGTGTTTCCCGTGCGGATCTGTGATTCGTCCCATCCCCACGTAGAGTTGTTGGTATTCTACCCAGTATTCGGTAGATGTAAACCCTAATTTGTGGTTATTCCCACCAGAGTATGGCTACTACCCCGTATTCGGTAGTTGTAAGTCCTATCTCTTTTCCCCTATCAGAGATAACCTTTGAGGTTCGTTCTGGTTGTTGGTGGATTTTCTGTTGTTGTGGTTTTTTATCCCCACGCAGAGTTTGCATCTCCCTGTGGTGATCTTTATCCCCAGTGGAACCTGTGGTCTTCTACCCCGTAGTCGGTAGTTGTAAATCCCGTGTTGTGATTTTGTTCTCCCCATCGAAGTTTGTGCCTTATGGTACGAGTGGATAATTGCCGGTTGCTAGCAATTTTATCCCCGTTGAGTCGTTGGTATTCTACCCAGTATTCGGTAGTCGTAAATCCCATCTTGTGATTTTTCTCCCCATCGGAGTTTGTACCTTGTGGTACAGTCGGGTAATTGTCGGTCGCTAGCAATTTTATCCCAGCCAGATTTTTGGTATTCTACCCCGTATTCGGTAGTTGTAAACCCTAATTTCTCCCTTTGCAGAGTTAAACTTGTTGTTCATCCTAACCGATGACGGTTACTCTTTGTGGTTATCTCCATTCGTCATTCGATGTTGATATTCCCCTTTGCTTATGGATAATTGTCGTATGCTAGCAATTTATCCCCAACAAGTTGTCTTCTGGATCATTGCCGTATGCTCGCAATGTTATCCCTTTTGAAGTTGCCAGTGGGTCTTTTCACCGTTTGCTAGTGATTTGTTCCTCGGATCATTGATTGTTTATCAATGTTTCCCCAGCCAGTCCCTGCGGATAATTGTCGGATGCTTGCAATTCATTCACAGCGGATCGCCTTTCATTTACCCGTTTGCTTGGTAATGATTGTTGCTCTCTTTGATTGGTCATCATTATATACCTAGTTTTGGTATCCCGATGCCTTTCTTTTCGGTCGATTTATCCTTCATTAACCCTTATACCGGTTGTGGATGATCTTCCATGCGAGTGTGTTATCCATGTTCTGACGGTAATGGATAATATATCTCATGCGCTCTTCAGTTGAAGCCTTTTGTGTTTCCCTGGTCGAGTAAGATTCGTTATTTCCCTTTGTGGAGTCGAATATTTGTTGTTTGGATAATTGTCGGTTGCTTGCAATTTATCCCTTTGAGTTGTCTTTCGTTTACCCGGATGCTTGGTATCGATTGTCTCTCCTCTGGTTAGTCACCTATTATATACTTCGGTATCTCTGGTGTCTTTTCCTTCTGAGTATGTTATTCACGGTCTGCCGGTAATGAATAATATATCTCTTTCACTCTTTGGTTGGAATCCTTTGTTGATCTTCCCCAATAGAGCAAGATTCGTATTCTTTGTAGAATCGAATATCCATCCTTTAACCAGTTTGTGTTTTGGATGATGAGTGTTTTGGCATATATACCAATTCACGTTTCGGTAGATCACCTATTATATACTTCGGTATCCCTGGTGCTTCTTACCACGCGAGTATATTATCTACGGTCCGCCGGTAATAGATAATACATCTCATGCGAGTATTCTATCCACGTTCTGACGGTAATGGGTATTGTATCTCATGCACTCTTTGGGTTTGTGTCCCCAATTGAGTAAGATTCGTTTTCCTGTTATGGATTCGAATGTCCATCCTGTAAGTCGATTTGCTTTTTCAAGCCCTCCTTTCGGATGATGAGTGTTTTGGCATATATACCAATTCACGTCTTTGTTAAGTCACCTATTATATACCTCGGTATCTCTGGTGTCTCTTCCTTTTCGAGTATATTATTCACGGTCTGCCGGTAATGAATAATATGTCTCATGCACTCTTGGGTCAATCTGTTGATTGTTTTCTCCGCAGAGTAAGATTCATATTCCTTGTGGAATTGAATATCCATCCTATAAACAAGTCTGCTTTTCTAGATTTTCTTCAGGATGATGAGTGTCTTGGCATATATACCAATTCACATTTTGGTCGGTCACCTATTATATACCTCGGTATCCCTGGTGTTCCTTCCTTTCTACTCCCTATTATGACCTTGGTCCCCTGTGGAGTCAGATTTTCCTGAGTTTATGTATCTTTTCAGGTCCTTCTCAGATGTTTGGTTGATTGATATCTCTCACCCTTATACCGATCTTAGATATCCATTCTTCCTGAGTTTGTTGCCCTTATACCGGTGACATCTCACCCTTGGCTTCCCCTGGAAAGTCTTTTCTAGATTTCCCCAGCGGAGTTGTGTTGCTATTTGTGTTGCTGTATTGGTGTTATCCCCAGTACCTGCATTTTTTGAGTCAGCTTGGGTCTTTCCAATAGGAGTGTTTTCCTTTGGAATTGCTTCTTTCTCAGGCTCGAGTCCTTTACTTCCCCAGTGAGGTCTCCAGTCGGATTTCTGTTATTCCCTAATCAGAGTCGTGTCTTGCACACGTTGTGTCAGTTTTGTTTTCCCCAACTCAAAGTCGTGTCCTGCTCACGCATTCTTTTTTCTTTTTATTATCCCCAATAAGAATCCCCACGAGAGTCTTGTTAGAGTCTCCATTCCTGGTGAGTGTATTACTCCGATGGATCGTCTCTTCTTCTGTGCGAAATATATCCCCACAGAGTTTGTGTCTTTTACATGCATACATCTGCATCATGAGGTCTCTTAGGGACCAAAAATTTGTCTCATTATTGTTATTTAAGCCCATTCTACCGCGTCGATATGAAGATTTCTAAACTTCACTTCTCCGGCTAGAATAACCTTAAATAGGGGCATCTGTAAGACCCCAATTTTTGCCCTAAGATCCCTCATGGCTCATATCATATCATATCATAGCCTCAAGGATCATTGCATGCCCTAGCTTCCCTCCTAGTGGGTGGGATACCTTGTGAGTGTGGTTCTTGATCACCAAGCATGTATTGCATTTGTATATCATTGCTTTTCATATGTTTACTAACCAAAAAGTACAAAAATATTGTCATCTAACCATGTTACTTGCAGCTGAAGTAATCATCAGTCAAACAGTCAAAATCAGCCATTGAGCTAGATGGTGACCATTCTTGAAGAATTTGGGCACCATGATCATTCATCAAGGATTCATATAAGTTGTGATATCATTTTGGATCAAAATCTCAAGGCAAAGAGGCTTGAAATTCATCAGAACATGGCCCAGTCATCCAAAACCCTAGAAAAGTCAACAAAAGTCAATTGTGGTCAACTGTGCATTTAATCAGAGATTGGAAGGTGTGAGATGGTTGGAAATGTCTCATTCATGCCCATATAAGCTTCATTTGGCATTTCAAAGACCAAGGTTGAAGAATTTGAAGTCAGACGAAAAGTTTCCCAAAATGGAAATGACCTGTAATTCTCACCTGCCCAAAATGGAAAGTTATGCTCCTCAAAATTACATCATGAACCAAGCTTCAAATCAAAATTTGTTCAACATGAAAGTTGAAGATCTTGTTCTTGCCTTTCCAAAAAGTCCCAGAACACTCATTTCACATGTGTGGTTGACAAGATATGGTCAAATCATTTTCAGAAAATGCCTAAATTCAAAGTGGCATAACTTTCACATGGAATGGCCAAATTGGATGGTTCTTCTTTGAGAAAACCACATTTGATATGTACTTTCATAATCCATCATCACCTTTTGTCAAAAACCTTCACATAAAAAGGTCATTTTTCAAGTGTACTAATTAAAAACCAAGGGCAAAATGGTCCAACTTTCAAAGTACAAAGAATTTTGACATGGGACCAATTCCAATAGCTTCCAAATGAGATTTATGATTTGCTTGAAGTGAGAAAACACTGTTACATTGCTTCTAACCATCCAAGGGCAAAAAGGCCAAAATGCTTAAATATGCACATTTGCTAATTATCAAAATTGGTGCTAATCATGATTATGAGCTGGATTAACATGAAGTATATAAGCTTAATTCTAACAGAAACTCAGGGTCAATAATCACTTTTTCAGATCCATCACAAAAAACTCTCAAATTCTCTCACTTTTCTCAAATTTTTCATAAACACTTTTCATCAATTTTTCAAGAATTTCATCATTGCTTGTGCCTTTTCTCTATTGATTCTTCATGTGCAGGTAATCTTTGAGTTCTGTTTTCAAGAATTGAAGTAAGAACCGATCCAAAACTCCACTGTTGAAAGCTTCACTCATCAATGGCAAATGGAAAATTCTTCATCTCCAAGACTTGTTGAGCTGCGAAATCATCATCAATCATCTTCATAATCATCACACTCCATCTGTTTTCATAAATCAGAGCAAGAAACGCACGGATTCACGAGCTGCACGTCAATAAGGTTGGAAATCAAACTCGTTAATTCATGCAATTGTTATGCGGTTTAGGTAGAGCACACGACATGGAACAAACTGCAATTTGAATCGTGTTAAAACGTTGAGTATCCGTGGATAAATCTTGAATTGAAGTTCGCATGATAAAGCTAGTTTTGATTAGATCTTTGTGTATGTTAATTTCTGGACAAAATTGATTGCATATCCACGATCCTCGTTGAGAAACGAAGAGATCGGTATAAGGCTCGCTCATTTTCGTCGAGATTTGCTCGAAACCGCAGCTGGAGATGGAAGGACGAAGATGAACACGTGAAAAGCTTCAGGAAGTTCTGGAAATCGCGTTTTGATCTGCTTCTGTACCGTGCCAATTTGAAAACGTGTTTGGCGCCCAGAATAGCCAACCAGAAGCTGACACCGCATTAATGGCTGCTGTGTCGTTTTGGGCAATGGCTTCATTATTACGATAATGCCATTCGTGGATTAATTAAACCATATTCACATTAAATAATTATTTCAATCATTAACAAATCTTCTAAAAATCATAGAAAATTCAATATTAATCCAAATTAGATGGGAGTTTTTTTGTTAGACTCCAAATTTTCTCTAGAATTTTTTAGGCATAGTAGTTCATGTTGTGCCTGGTAGAATTTTGGATTTGTATATTGATCTTGATCATGTGTGCATTATTCATATGTTTTACCATTTTAATCACCAAATAATCATGCTAGCTCCAAATTGAATGAAATTTCATATGATGATTCTTGACTCACTCCTGGAGATTTTGATGTATAATTTGTGATTTTTTGATCTCTGGTTTGATAGATATGATTAATTCTTTTTGAGTGTGACAATATGTGTCACATTATGCTATGCTGACTTCATGATTTAATTTTCCATGCTTATGCTTTGCCTATGGCTCTGATTTTTTGCATGAGATACCTTTTATATGTTAGGTTTCACCCTGATGTTTTGTGGATTTAATTGATCCATTTTCTAATTGATTTGGATTTTTGATTGCTGCTTAGCATTTTTGGATTATGTCTTGAGTAGCAAATTTACATGTATTGTTAAATGCTCATCCCTTATCCCATGAATATGAAATTTGGTGGAGTGCTTCCTAACATGTATAGCTTCAATTTGGCTTTGGTCCCATTCATTTCCCATGTGATATCACTGTTTTACAATTGATTGAAGTTGACACTTGGTTTGTGACCTAGTTTAGGTTGATTTTTGCATGCCATGACATGTTGAATTTAATTTCTCTACTTCCACTTGTCCAAATGCTATGAAAATTGATATGTAGCTCATTGAATGTGTTCTGTTTAGAATGGAATTTTTGTGGAATTTATTGAGCTGTTTTGATATTTGTTTGGATGTAATCATTCTGTTTGCTCATTTATGATTCACATTTGCTTACTTTGAGTTAAATTGTGCATAAAATGAAATTAGTGCATAGTTTGGATGTGAGGCCAATTAGGTCCTCTTCTTAATTGAATTACCTTGATTATGATCATGTTTCACTTGCCGTTTTAACTTTTTTCCCTCTTTTTGACCCTAGGCTTGTCCTAGTGGTCTTGTTACTCATGTTTGAGTTTGACTTTGACTTTTCAGGCTAAGAAGCAAAGTGCTTAAAAGGAAATTATGCAAGTTGAATTGTTTCATTTGACTATTGTGGACTAACTTGTTTGTGTTGTAGGATGCTTGGTTCACTTGAGCTTTGTTCTATGCACACTATTGATGGATTGTACATTATTTGTTGATTCTTATGTTGTTGTTTTGATATTAATGATTGGGATGCTGATTATATTTGATTGATTTCAGGTACCCATAGTTGCTCAGTTCTCTTAAGAACTTGCATTGCTTTGCTTGTATAGCATTTGCATTGAGGTAGACTCTCTTGTCTCCATGTAGTCTGGAAGACCTGGCTTGTTATTTAGCCAGGCAACTGTCTGAAGTCCTCCTTAAGAGGCGATGTTTGTGATTGTTTATGTTTGTCCTAAGCAGGAAAAGACCTCATATGAGGCAATTGGTGGATATAAGAGATATGTAGCCTATCTCCCACTATTCTGTGTGTCTTCTCCTTGCTCCCATTTCATGGTTGTAGCATTGAGATCCAAACCCAAGATCTATCGAGTCTAATTTGTGGAGAGAGTTCCTACTTTCTGAACTCCCACACCTTCTGATATTCAATGCTCTCCCTGACCAGGGATAAGAGTGATGAGGCACACCCCTCATATCCTTTCATCTGCTTCACCTTAGCCCCTCAATGGCGAGGTTAAGAGCAACTTTAACCCTATTCCAGTTGGCTTTAATGCCTCACCCTTGTTTGAGCCTGATGCTTGTATATAGTGGGTGCTCTTTGTTTATGTGGTTTGATTACTTGATTCATTTGAACATGATTGCTTACTTTCCATTGTGCATTTATCATCAATGATTACCATCGTGCATTCATCATTGTTGATTGTTAATTCTTGTATGATCATTATTGCATATCCTTGTGATCTATGTTTGTTTACCCATTGAGGACAAGTGTAAGACCATGTTGATTGGCTTTTGTTCCCATGATATGGAAGGATAGAGTGTAAGACCTCATTGGTCACTCATATCTTTTTTGCTCTTGTTTGTTGTATGAGAGGATGCAATTGTAAGGCCCTGTGATGTGGCATTTGTATTCCTATGACCATACTTTGGAGGTTGGTTTAAGTCCATATAGATTGGCATCCGACATCCAAGTTTTGTTTTATTCTAGGAGATTGGTGTAAACCCATTTAGTGGTATCCGACATCCGCTTTTTGCTTTTGTGAGATTGGTATAAGACCATTGATGGCATCCGGTATCACCTTGCTTTATTTTACTCGCTTTGTTGCCCCATTCCTAAGGACACACTTGAATCATCTTCTATATGATTTCAAGAGGTGAACCTTTATAAGAAGTTTTACATTCCATCATCCATACCATCTTTGTCCTAAACTTTTCACACTTTGTTTTCAAAAACTTTGACTTGTAGTGCAAACATTCTCATGCCCTTTTCAAATTAGAAACTTGGACCTTAAGTCCTTGACTTTTCAAAACTCCATTTCATAACACTTCTTTGAATCCATCCTAATCATACCTTGACCATATTTTGTGAATAATCATAATCAATTAACTTCACCCATTCAAATGTTTTGTGGATTTGTCCATTGTTAATATGTTTTCATACATTAGCCGTAGGTTTTAATTACCATAGTGGTTGATATAAATCTTACCTTATCCTTAGTGAGTTGATTGTAAGTCTTCCATACTTATTATAGGGTTAACCCCTCACTAGTATGTTGAAGTCGTTCTCGCATGGTGGATTGTTGATGTTGGTTGAGTTTTCTCCCATTGGTAATGAAAAACCTTAGTGCTTGTGTTTTAAAATGAACTCACTAATTTTTGGAAATCTTTTAGCCGAACTACGGCGTTTTGATCCTTACCTTTGATGGAAGGTACGTAGGTAACGGGTTCATCTGTTCAAACACAAAAATAACTAACTTGTATATTCTTTTCTCATTTTCCCATTCATGTTTGCACAATATGTCAAAACAAATAAACATTTTTATACAACAAGTGTGAAAAGGGCTCCCTAGGAGTACCTAGGACGTGATGGGTGCCTAACACCTTCCCATTGCGTAATTTACCCCTTATCCAGACTCTCTGATCTTTTTCATTAGTTTTCTACGTGTAAAACTTCTTAGGTTTTTGTTCGCTTTTTAACCAGTCCTTAGGATAAATAAAAGTGCGGTGGCGACTCGAATTCATTGTATACTTTGCTTATGGTTTAATCAATAAATCATATAGCGACGAATACACCGCTACACATATTATTGACGAAATATGGGGATTCATATGACATTTATGGAGAAAATACATCATATCCCACAAACGGGCGCTCAAACCATAAAAGGGACAACCTTGAGGAGACAATATGTGAAACACATACCTACGCCACGTCCCCCGCAAGCACATCCATTATATTATTATATTTAATTATTTATCTAACAGTATATTAATTAACATTAAAATTTAATTTTATATATATATATATATATATATATATATATAAAATTAGTAATATTATTATTATTATTTCAACTAATCAAATAACATAATATTTACGTATTTATTAACTAGTATATTTACTTATTTAACTAACACTCAAATTAATTTTGAATTATAAATTGATATTTAAGACCCAAAATAACAACATTCAAAATAATAACGACCCAAAAATAACAACATTCAAAATAATAGCTTATTTTGTATTAAAAAAAAGAAAGCATATTTTCATTCCAATTAACTGTGTAAACTAAACTAGTATGCTTACAATTTAAGCGGACAAATTAATGTTTCCATTCATCAAAATCATACACACGTTTTATATATAACTAATTTAATAAATTAAGTGAGCACCTTTCAAGAAATTATTCGGGAATGGGAGAAGAAATGAGAGAGTGGGAGAGTGCCAGCAAGTGTGTACAATGATAATTCTGAAATGAGAGTGGGAGAATCCAAGTAAGGAAGACAATTCAGGAATGTGGGAACAAGAAAAAGAAAATGAAAAGGAAAAGAGAGAAAAGAAGAGTTACTTAAGAATGTGAAATGTAACACATTGGTTCATAAAAAATTTGAAATGATATTTGCAAACAAAATATGTCCAAGGGGTTTAACCCATTGCCATGCAAGTGGTAAAAACTTGCTAAATGCGAGGCCGAGTCAAACCATTGGCGAGTAAGGGAAAACGTGCGAGAGGCAACCCCTCATAAAGCACAATGGTTCAATTCTTGCTAGGGGAAACCACTCGGACCTCTAACATTAAGAATATTTGTTTTTCCAACACATTTGTTTTTCGCGCCATTAAATGCTGCAAGAGGCAATGCCTTGCATACGACTTCTTTTATATTTGAAATTCACACGTTCAAGAGCTTATCCTTTGCAAAATATAGTTTCAAAATTTTGAATTTCCCTCCTTCAAATTTTTGAAGGATTACCTCTGGCATATTTTTTCTTCGTTTTTTTTAGAATTTGGCATTGTGAGAGGTAAGGTTTTACCTCTAGCAAGATTACTTTTCTATGCTAGAAAATTTCCCCCTAATATAAACTCTTTAGCGGCAAGGTGATTTTCTTATAGTGTCTTGTCTTAGTTTTTTGGTTTCTAGAGTGAAGAAATTTGAGATGATCCTACGTGCCTTTGCTTTTCATCTTGACTTATTAGGGAAATAACATGAGCTAGTGGGATAAAGGAATCACTCTGAAAAATCTAACCATAATCATTGGGATGTTCATTTAGTTCCTCCCATCACTACTTGAATTCATTGAAATAATTATTAACAAATTAATAACCTTGATTGCAAGGGAGAAGATTTTTTTGAGCTAACAAATTTAAGTCCTATGGTTTGAAGAAAACATTTGTGAAGATCATATAAAATCACATGCATAAAATTTGAGTAAATCACAAATGCTTGGATCTCCTCTAAAATTTAATTAAGGATCAAAGATGCAACAATGTTACAGTTTCTACACTAAACAGGAAATAAAGGTTGATTATTAGGTGGAGCTTACACAATTCCTTTTCCAAACCGATTTTATAAAAACTAATGAGAGTTATGATTCTGGTGTAATGCCACGGTCCGTAGTTGTTTAAAGTGAGGGGGTAAGAAGTAAGAATGAAACTAGAATTATCTGAATAAGAAATGTGTAAAATGGAATTGTTTTGGGTCAGTCATATCAACCTCGACCAACAATTATGTGGGAATAATAGTCACTTTAGAATTTTCTTAACACCCGAGAATTCTCCTTATGGTGATAACAAAGATCTAAATTGCAAGTGCATCAAATGACTCTCCGCAATTCACTCCAAACAAATAGCGAGTTTGTTATTCTTTCTCTATTATATATAAAGAACAATCAAATTTAGGTAAGTTTAAAACACCACTTGGATTCACTCTTTTTCTCCATATACTAACTTGAGCGTTGAAGAGTTAACTTTGTAGGTCAACCCCCTCTCCACCGTGTCGAAAACTCAGATCCATCATCACTTCCCATCCTTACTCCATTTCTGGTTCTCGAACTAAACAATGATGTTGTCTGTGGAAAATGACTTTTGATTTATGCGTTCTCCACAAATCTACGATTTCTCTTCGATTCACCAATTCATAACCTTCTCATGTACTAGAACCAGAGCCTCCAAAATCAAACGGGAATATCCATCGCATTCGATCTGATCAAGCATCCATTCAACTCTGATTTCATGAATTCCTAGATCTATGACTCGTACGCTGATCAGAAAAATAACAAGTGTACTATTTTGCCTCTGTAGTAATAATGAGGAAAGTTCCTCAAATGTCGATCTCAAGGGCTGCTTATCAATAATGAATTCTAATTATCATTCAATCAAACAAAAACTAAAGTTGGGATTTATTGTGCAAATTTATATAAAATAATTGTGAATAAAATAAATTAATGGTTTAAATGGATTTGACATATATAAGTAATATGCTAGGGAAGGTGTGTGATTTATTCCTGTAATAACTCTGAATTAATAATGCAACAACATGTTTCAAATAACTAATACCAGTTCTTACGGTTGTTTTCTCCTAATGTCTTAGTGAGAAAACCTTTAATCATGCATCCCTAATATCTATGTCCATATAAATTTACCGATGAAATTAAGCCTTATAATATCAAGAACAATCTGGTTTCTATCGGATATCCCTAATCCTAAGTGGCATTACAAACGGAGGTCCAACCTAATTGATAATCATAATCCTACAGTTTACTTGAATTTTTGCCGAATAAGTGACAAAACATATAGTATAAATGGTGACTGATCACAACCCCAAACTTAGCTTGTTGCTTATCCTCAAGCAATGTTTAGGACAAAAGAAACATCATGTCACCCCAAAAAATAGTTAAAGGTTCAACGCTTACCACAATACTACTAAGACATTTCGCAACCTTCTCTTTCTTCTTCCTTCAGGGTCCCCTGCTTTCCGCATTTGATTTTTCCGCCACACTTCCACATAGAAGTACTACTTCACCTTTCAGCTTGTTTCACACTCTCACCGAGACTCTCCGGGTTAAAGTGTTTGCACTCACAATTTCACAATAAGCAATATCGACTCATAAGTTTGAATAAATTCTCCTTTCATCTCACATGCACGCTATACACACTTTTTGAGGTCTTTCAGGTTGTAACGGGGCTTGGGTTTAGGTTGAATATGGAAAGGAAAAATAAGATTTGGGGCTCAGAGTCGATGTTATCATTCTTTTCACTGTGTTTTTTCTAAGGTACCATTGTTGGAAATCTTCAGATACCCCTTTTTGCTGGTCAGCTCAACTACTAAGTTTTTCTTTTCTTCTTTTTCTTTTCTTTTTGAGTATATTTCTTGTATCCAACTGAGTGTTTTTCTTTGTGCCATCAGATTCTCTTCTTCTTTTTTCTCATTCATCATTTTTTTCATATTTTTTTTCTCGCGCTCACCTTATTCAACTTCTGTGGGGCTACCCCAGACTTAAAATGAAACACAACTTAAAGAACAACAACAACAATCACTCTGAACAGGGTATGGAAGTTTTTAGGCCATGGGTTATAATGATGTGGTAATACATACAAACAAAGGGATACATGCTTAAATGGGGTGAACAAGATAATAACTAATATGGATGTCTCGAAAGGTTCAGGGGTAAAAGAAACACCTTGCCTCAGTGTGTGCAATAATGCAATGATATTCGAAAATGACTTACGCAAACTCTAAGTGAGAGAGACATACCTGAATTATCTCTCATGATGAATAATGTGTTTGGCCTTTTCTACGCTCACCAAGTTGGGTAAAGCTGACAAAGTCCATAGTAACTCTAGTGTGATGCAGCTTCCCGCTTAGTTTGGGATGTGTAAGACCCCAATTTTGACCCTAATATCCCTCATGCTATTCTCATCATATGCATTAGCATTGGGATCACACCTTGGCCTTCTCCTTACCCCTTATTCATTGGGTTTGTATTGGGAGAGATCACCAAGCACTTTTGATTATATCATACTTCATATTTATTTATTTTACTAACCAAAATACCAAAAATATGTCATTATATAGTTTGTTGCTTTTGTAGGTAGTGTGTATGCTCACCTATGCTCTATCAAGCTCATATCTAGGGTTTAAGACCCTCATTGTAAGGAGCTCAATCAAGAAATGGTTCACTATGACTCTAAGTATCATATATGGATCCCCATGACCTCCACATGTTATTTTGATCAAGAGATCATCAAGAGTTTGGAGTTGGTTTGCTTAGGAAACCCTAATTCATTTGGGTATCTTGTGTGACTTCCTCAACAATTTCCTTCAATAATGGATTAAATATTTAAAGGAATACTTCACATTACATCATCTTATGCATATATGATCCTCCATGAGTCCCAAAAGTCAAGAGAATGTCAAGCTAGCAAGTTATTTCATGGTGGTTGACTAGAGAAAGTCAACTAGTCAAAACTAGGGTTCCCTAGACCCTATCTCCTACAATTTTTGTCATATGAAAATGAATACAAGAGCAACGTTACTCTAAATGGAAATCCAAAAAACTTTCCTGTTTAGGTCAAGAGCTAATTTTTCTTGGAAAGGCATTTTTTATGGTGAAAGATTATAAGTCATTTTGTCTAAACCCTAGTTTGGAGGTCAACTTCCCAAGACCATAACTTGCTCAATTTTTATAAGATGAAAGCCATTAAAATTCCATGATCAAATTCAAGATGTCTAATTCAACTTTTATGTTTAGAGGAAGTGCATACTCAACGTGAAAATGCATGTGCCAAGAGGAAATATTATAGGTCATTTTGGGCCATTACCATTGAACAAGTGATTTTCCTCAACTTTAAAATGCATAACTCCTTCATGCCAAATCCAAATTAGGTCAAATTGGTGACCAAATTTAAAAGGTTTGAAAGAGATACAACTTTGATGAAGGAAATTTTCTCATTTGAAGTCCATAGAAAAAGTTATTCAAGGTGGAAGAAGTGAACATTTGACTTGGGACTTAGAAATTTTTCAAATATGTTTGATTTCCCAAACTTCCACCTCAAAATTAATCATTATCCAAGCTTCAAATTAAAAAATTTCAACATGAAAGTTGTTCCCCTTGATCGCACCTTTTCAAAACATCCAAGATCATCTCATTTGGACTAGAATTGAAGGACTTGCGCATGGCTTCATTATGGAAAGTGTTTTGGCAAGATTGAACTTCACATGATCATTTCCGTTTGCATGCTTCCACATGATGGTTTCAGCAGACTTTGTACATGATTTGGAATTGGATTACATCACTCTTGAGGCCCAAATGATTTCCCATGCACCCATGCAAAGAAGTTGCTAATTTTTTCCAATTTTCAAGTGGTGTAAATATCAAACACATTGCCTATTTAAACAAGCTTAAGGCTTCAGATTCATCATCAACACCTTGCCCAAGCTTTGCTCGACCATTGCAAACCCTCACTGCCACCGATTTTTTGAGATTTCTCTTGAAATCGAGCTTGAACTTCACCATCTGTTTGGAAGTTCAAACTCCATAAATTCACTTCCATTTTCATTCCATCTGGTTTTTGCAAGCAAGAGGAGGAGAAAACAATCAAATCCAGATCAAGATCAAGTGAAATTGGATCAACTCGAAGGTGCTTTTTTCAGAAACTTCTCCTTTTCGATTCTCTCTCAATTCTCCACCATTATTGTTGATTTTTGGTTGTCTGAAGTCCTACCAATGTAGGCAACAAGATTGAGTTGTTTTGAGGTCAAATTGAAGCAACTCAGTTCAAGATCCTTAAATTTCAACTCCCTGTATCTTCTCATATACTTGGAGTTTGACAAAATTGAGGCCAGATTCGAGGTCCTGAGCATTTTTTATTTAAATCCATGTCTTGCTTTTTCATTTTGGTGATGGTTGAAGGTGGATCAATCTGGTGAGGTCCATCAGAGAAGAAGACCATAGCTCTAGCTCCGGTGATGTGCTGGAAGCATCTCAACCATAGGATCCATTCAAATTGTTTTAATCCCGTGCATTGGTTCTGATTACCACGCGTGCTGCTCAGTTGACTAGAGTCCATGTAGAACGCGCGCTTTGGACCATCTGATCTTCCACATCAATTAATGAGGGAGATCAGATGGTCCACGTATTTTTGAATTTTTGAATTTTCATTTTAATTGCTTTATTTTCATTAATTCATATTAATTTCATTATTTATCCAAAAAATATGGTACTTTCACCAAAAAAATTCAAATATTTGCCTATTTCATTTTCTAAATTAAAATTATTTTTTTGATCAATATTGATATTTTTCATGATTTAATTGTTTTTGTGTATATTTTTAATTATTTAAAAATACTTATGACTTTTCAAAAATAGTGAAAAATTTTCTCCAAGGACATTTGACCTAGTTTGACCTATAATAAATCTCTTGGCCATTTATTTGGTGTTTTGAAGAGGTTTTAGGTTTTTGATCAAGGATAATTTAATTTAAATACATTTTAATTGATTAATTGTGTAAAAATTATGTTGAGCCATTTTTATTGACTTGTGAAGTTTGACTATGTGTTTGGGCCTTGGTCAAGGTTGATTTGACTTTGTTGGATTAAAATCATTGGATTTAGGGGATTGATGAAATGTACATTTCATCTTCCAAAATGAATGAATGATTTTAATTTGATAAAACTCCTCCCATGACCAATTTGTGTTTGTCTCATCTCCCCTTCCTCTTCATTTTCAATCCATTTCTATCCCATTCCTCTCATTGGCCAATGACATCTCAATATCCTAAGGCTAATTGGTTCATGAACCAATACAAGTATGGATGAGATTAGGTCCACCCTTTGTTCATTTTCTTTTTGTGTGTGGTATGTTTTAGGAGTATGGTTCATAATACCATATCTCTAACATGCATTAACACCAAAATTTTATTGCCTGGCCTCAGATAGTTGTGACTTCTACATAAGTCCAATTACGAATGCTTAACATAGCGCTAAATTTTGACACAAAAGGCATAGCATTCTAGTAAGTGAGATTGTAAGTCTCCCCCCTTTCATGGTATTGTGTGGAAACTTGGTCTTTTTTCCTTCCTTTGGAAGATGTCTTGGTTCAAGGATTCATGCTTGTGAATAGAGGGTTGAGTGTTCTCCAAAGAATGACTTAAACAATTGAAAAGCAAAACTCCACTAACTTCTAATCAACTAACATTTGACTAACTTTTTAATTTCAAGTCATTTACTTTATGCACTTTATATTCAAGCCATTTATCATTTGTCATTATACATCTCATTTAACTTGTTTATGTTTATGTCATTTTCACTTTGCTCATTTGAGCCATATATTGTGATTGTATATACTTGTTTGTGTATCTTGTTTGCGTTTGTGGTCTTAGAACCTTAAAATACTTAATAAACAACAAAAACCCCTAAAAAATGTTTGTGTGGACTGTTGGATTTAATCCGAGCTTTGAACTTAGAATTAGGCAACATTCCCTATGCAAAAGGACTTGGCCAATGCCAACATTTCTGAAACCAAGTCATTGTGATGTAAGCTTTCATCTGATACAAGTATTGGGATCCACTTGAGTTCATCTGCTACATGGTCTTGATGTAAATGTTACTTTGAACCTGTGTCTAATGCCTTATTCTGAGCCATTCAAGGAGTATGTCATCTGATACATGGGGAAGATTATGAAAAAGACTATGAAGTTGCTAGCTTGGATATGGCTATCTTTATTTGATGTCTTGCTCTTCACCTTGCTTGCTTATTGATATTGCTTGATTTTAAAGTCCAAAGAAAAAGTGGGGTTCTATATGACATTCTTGTCTATTAGATTGCATCCCATTTGTCAGATCTTTTCAACTCTTAACTTTTAAATTTTTGCTTAGGATTAGTCTCTTCATCTCCTCCCACTTCTTAAATTTCAAATCTCTCCCTCTTTTCAAAATCTTCTTTGCTTGTGATTTCTAACTTAGACTCTTTATTGCAAATTAGAAACCTTGGCCTTATGCCATTGCATTTTTATACTCTTTTCTTAATCAAACTTGTAAATGAACTTAACCATATTGACTTAAAATTTCAAAAGACAAAAAGAACTAACACTCATTCAAACTCTTTTAGGCCTTTTGTGCTTCTTTCAAACTTTAATTTTTGTTAAAAGCAATTCACTCACTTTAAAATTGATACCACAAACTACGAGGTTTTGATCCTTCATTTTTATGTTGGTACGTAGGTACAAGTCTGAAGGTCTTGTCAAACACAAAAATATAATTAATGAATTCTTCTCTCATCCCCACACTCTATTTATTGCAAACATCTTTTATACCAAAACACATACACACATAAAAAAAGGGCTCCCTAGGAGTACCAAGGACAGTTTGGGTGCTAACACCTTCCCTCTATGTAACCAACCCCCTTACCTGTAATCTCTGGCATTTCATTAGTTTTGATTTGAAAACTTCTTATCTTTGGGTTTTGTTCGTACTTTTTCCTTTTCCTTTGGAAACAATAAAAGTACGATGGCGACTCTGGTTTTATTGATGTTAAGCTTATCCATAGCTTAATGATCATGAATTTACCGCTACAAGATGCATAGGGCTCCTCTATTAGTCGAGCTCAAAAAAGTAGCGTCCAATCATCTTCAGAAGTATCAATATTTTGGGGGTAATTCAACAGAAAGCAACCAAACATTTTGTTTGAGTGACTCTTTTCATCCATTATCACTAACATTCATCACTTATTCAAACAATGTAACCAAGAAACTGTACTATTTGAAATACTTAAACAAAACACACAAACAAAAGATAAAGAAAGGAAACAACAAGAACAAACAACAAAAATAGTAAATCCACCCCCCCCCCCCCCAAAAAAAACTTGAACTAAACATTGGCCCCAATGTTTTAGAACAAGAGAGAGAAGGGTGACTCACAATGCCCTTACTAAGGAGGCGGAGGGAAATGCAACATCAACTAATGCATCATGGTTTTCATACCATCCAACATGCCCCCTTGCCGATTTTTATCTACCCTTATCCTTGTTTGCTTGGTTCTTATGTCTCTGAGCTCAGATTGTATCCTTACCCACCAGTCTTGATCATAGTGAATAACCTGGTATCTTGTTGGGTCGGATCCTGGTGTGGAGGTGCAAATTATGGTTAGAAAGTGGCATCTTCCTCCATGGTTTCACCTGTAACATAATCATCAACATTGTGGCCTTCCTCTTCTTCGGGTAAGACACTTGCGTACAACCAGTTAGTGAGATCAGTAATACTTACTCTACTCGGGTCAGGTAGTTTAAAAATAAATCGACTACGGCTCATCAACGAGTAACTGTTATGGGTAACAACAATCATACCTTGGTGAATGAGGGACTCCATATCAATCTTAGCTTTACTTGCAACAGGAGACTTAGAAGACAAATTGAGGCCAAATCTGAGATGCTCGGTAACTTGGGTAATCATACCCCCTACGGAAATGCCACCGGTGGTTGCACGAGCAACTCGTCCCAAATAATTAGCCGTGAATGCAACGACATTGTATATCATTATATGCCATGACATGTAGAAAAAATAATTCTCTTTGAGTGGCCACCCCGGAACTATCACCTCAGCCGAAAAGAGTGTAAGAAAGGCCTTTTGGGGAGTACCGAAAATAGGGATTTTGAATTACCGAAGCTTTGGCGGTTGCGGAACCGTACCTTGAACTACTTGTAATGTCAGTTCAAAATTGTTTCACAGGAAAGTCATCTGAAACATCTCCGGGCCCGTAAATGGGCAGTTTGAGGATACTTTCGAATTCCTCAATGGATAACTCATGGTTTTCGTTAAATAAACGAAATTTGAGACTACCAAAGTAATACCTCACATTTCCAAGCCATCTTTTCTGCAACTGAAAATCAAGAGTGCTCAAGAATTCAAGAGTAATGCACTCAAAGGTTGGCGCTTCAAAATGCACAAATTCTAACAAACATATCAAATGGAGCATCCGATCAACCTTATATTTCAAGCCTAAATCAATTAAGGTTTGTTCACACATATACCTGGTTGGAGTATTTTTTTTCACCGAGCGAGTACCGAGTACCTTTTCGCTTGACCATCACCTTCAAAGACAATGTTGTAAGGATTAGGTGTACGGGTACTGCGCTCCTGTACTCTTGAGGATTCCGCTACCTATTTTCTTATGGTAGTCCTCTTTCGAGGCATGTTGTCACCTTTGAAAATTGACAATTTTGGACGTGAGCTTTTTAGAATTTGGTACCCGAAATATCGATGAGGAGGGAAAATTATGAAGGTTTTGTGAAGGTTGTTTGCGGTTTGGAGTGGGTATGAGGATAAACGTAGAAGCTTTAGGCTTGGGTGTTAATGGAGTTTTAGGTATTTTGAGAGAAAGAGGGGAGATAAGAGATGAAGATGGTAAGATTTGGTGTATATATATATATATATATATATATATATATATATATATATATATATATATATATATATATATATATATATATATATATATATATATATATATATATATATAGATAGATAGATAGATAGATAGATAGATAGATAGATAGATAGAGAGAGAGAGATAATGGTAAAAATTGTTATTTTGATTGGGGTTAATTAGATTTGATGGGAGTTTATTGGGTGTTAAATGGTAAGTGGGCCAAGGTGAGAGAAGGTGGAGAATCTAACCAAATTTAAAAAGTTTTAAAAAAATTGAATTTCCCTCGTTAGACCTGCTACGAGCACCCGTAGTAAACATCTGTCTAGTGCTGTATTTTTGTGAAGTTTGAGGGTCTGAAGGTATTGCCTGCTACGGGCGTCTGTAGCAGGATACTTTTTTTGGATGACTTTTTATTATTTTTATAGTGGTTTGGTTCTGGCATGGTACGAGCACCCGTAGTAGGTGTCTGATACCTTATCCAACTCTTATTTTTCTTGACTTTGCGGTTTATTTATTTCGGGTACAATTCTATGTATCGACGAATCTTCAGTTTTTAAATGTATCGCCTTCTGTTTCCCCCATGTAAGAACCTGTTTATCACCTGACTAAGAAAGAAAACAAACAACAAAAATAAAATAACCTAGTAATTAAAAGCGTGGGTTGCCTGTCATGTAGCGCTTCGTTTAACGTATCATGGCTCGACGGTTTACCATATGTAATACCCCAATATTTACCCTTCATTTTTCCTGGAAGCATGGGATTATGTTTTACACTTCATTAGCATCATATTAGGTCATACTCATTGCATACTGCATTAGTGACATGGAGATCAGATTTTGATCGATCACTCCTTAACAGAAGGAACCCACACAAAGCAAGATTAAGAATTGGACTTCATTTTCTAAGTATACAAGTCTCAAGGGTCTCAGGGGGGTCCAAGTATCTTATTATGGTCCTTAGTTCATCAGTGAAGGATTCAAAGCTATCAGAGTGTTCATCTAGATTTAATCAGAAATTAGGGTTTCATGGATACCTGCAATAGGCAATGTTTGGTTGGAAGTAGAGGAGCTCATCCATGTCATGATTAGAGAGGCATCTTGGTCTAGGAAGATTCACAATTATCTCAGAAAGATCCATTGGCAATCAGTGCAATCAGTTCCTGATCATTTTGCCCTAAAACTAGGGTTTCGTATAAAATCAGTTTATTTCTGATTCTTTGGGTGAAACTCTTTTCCATGGCCCTCCATATGTCCACAAGGGTCTACATACAAAAAATTAGCTCTTTATTTGAGCTAGAAGTGCTTCAATTGATCAATGGAATCGGGAATCAGACAGTTTGGGAAAAGTCAATTGTGGGGCCAGAAAAGTCAACTCCTGATATTTTGAGAGTGGAATCTCAAAATCCATGCCTAGGGGATCCTACATGTGAAATTTGATCAAGGTTGGATCATGGATTAATCATTTAATCAGGAATTGGGAAAGTTACTTAATTTGGAAATGGTTGACTTTCCATTTAGGGCAAGTTTTCATGATCGTTGCACTCACTTTAAGCCCATTTTGCATCAAGATAAAAGCTCCATTTGAAAATTTCTCCAACATGAAAGTTGTTCCTATTGTTCCAAGCTTTCTAGAGATATAAAGTTTCCTCCATTTAGATTAGAATTGAGAAAGTTATGCTTAGTCAAAGTGAGACATTTTTTAGGACACTTAGAAAAATTTCTAAGTCCAAAATCTTCAAAATTTGTCAAGACTTCTTGACCAGTTTTCTTGCACTTCAAGGAATTATTTGAAAATACTTTCTTCACAACAATTGTACCTTTCCATGTCCTCTTTCACATCCTTTTGGAATCATCTCATTTGGATCCATGGTTTGAGAGATACATTCATTTAAAGTGGGCACCATGACTTGATTTTCTAGGCAGATTTTGGGCCTGGCTGGCCCAATCAGATTTTCTAAGCATACTGCACAAACCAGTCACGTTTTTTTTACCTCTTTTGGCCATGCATTGGACATCCATTCGCTTAATTTTGGCCCAAAATAACAACATTCTACACCTCACTTCACACTTTTATTCTTGTGGATAAATCACTTATTAAAAAGCCCATGAGAACACCTAATCCACCCTATTTAAGAAGCTGAAACCCTAACCCTAAAGGAGCATTGGAATTTCGTGGAAAGGAGACAAAGCTTCATCACATATCAGATTCCATTCCACTTCTATTATCCATTAGGTAATCATCTCTTCCATGGCCATGTTTTGATATATCTACGCTTGCTTACCACATTCATCACCATTAATCCTTCCATTTTCATATTTCTTTTTCTTATTTAAAATATTTTCTTCGTCCATAAAATTACCCAAAAATATTTTTCACTTTTCTTAACGTTTTATTTAATTTTATATAATTTTTATTTTTGTATTTTTTTAATATTAATATTTTATTTTAATTATTTATTCTAAATGGTCCATTTTAACACACTTTGTTTTATTGATTTTATTTTATGACTTAAAATTATTGTTAGCATTTGATTTTTGGGATGAAGGTTGACCACTGTCTCATGGTCAACCTTAACTTTTCTTGGAATTTTATTTCACATTTTCAATTTTTTTTGGATTTATTTTTGACCTAGTTTGGTTGGTTGACTTTTAATTTGACTTATGTTTTGTTTTAATTAATTCACGTGCCAATTTTCATTATTTTTAAAATCTTTTTGGGGGATGATGATGTCCTGACCCCACCTTATTTAGTTTAATTTTTCATAATTTTCTTGATTAATTTACTATTTATTCTTGATTTATTTCTAACCTAGTCTTATTAATTGACTTTTGGTTTGACCTATGTTTTGTTTTAATTAATTCACGTGCCAATTTTCATTATTTTTAAAATATTTTTAAGGGATGATGATGTCCTGACCCCACCTTATTTACTTTAATTTTTCATAATTTTCTTGATTAATTTACTATTTATTCTTGATTTATTTCTAACCTAGTCTTATTAATTGACTTCTTGTTTGACCTATGTTTTGTTTTAATTAATTCACGTGCCAATTTTCATTATTTTTAAAATATTTTTGGGGGATGATGATGTCCTGATCCCACCTTATTTAGTTTAATTTTTCATAATTTTATTGATTAATTTGCTATTTATTTGTTATTTTTTAAATTGACTTGAATTTTCAGTTGACTTCTTTATGATTGATGTTTGACTTAGGGATTGCTTATGGAAATTGAAGAGATCTTTTGATCCTCCCTCGTTCATCTCATATGCCATGTATTAAAGGCCTTTTACCTTGATTTTATTTGGTCCTTACCTCATTTCCTGATTAAATTATTCAGTGGACCCTTCGTGTGCATATTTTCATCTATTTGATTCATCTATTATCTTTTATACTTGTTTCTCTCATTCATGCTTTCTATTGCTTGATTATTTAACATGTTCATACTCCCATGCATTATTTAAATTCTCCATTATTTGATTCTTTGGTTTGATTATATATTGTTTATTTATCCGATCTGATTGATAACTATTGCCTATTTGTATGATGTATGAGGCATATATTCTTATTGTTTGTTTGCCATGAACAATCCCCATTCATAACAAATGTACCCCTCTCCCATAAAGTGTATAATATTTATTTCTTTATTTCTTTAGTCACCTATTAATACAAGAATTAAAACGAACATCGATAACCATTTCAAAATAAGATCAAAAGCTCGATCCAACGTCGAGTAATCATTTTCAAAACTTAACAGAACCAGCCCGCATTCATCCATCCTCTTGTAAGTCGATTGCCTCAGGCATCGCCATCTACCTGTAAGTCGATTGCCTCCGGCATCGCCATCTACCCTTATCTGTAACTCCTCTCCGCGCTCCATCCGTCGACTCTTGTTCCGTTTAGGTAGCACCCATTAGGTAGAACCCTTTGTATGATAACATAGGTAGAATTCCCCTATTCTTTGCATGCTAACATTAGGTAGATGTTCCCCTTTGTAAATCCTAACACATAGGTCCATATTGCATGACAACTCTAGAGCAGAGCTTCCCCACTTTTAGACCTTCTGTGCGTCTCCGATCTTGTGGCATGTCAGTCCGTTCTATTGCAAAGAGGTAACTGCCTAAGACTCGATTCAGCGAGCTGCGACACCTACTGCTAGGACGTTGAACACACTGCCCACCCTCCTTTGACACAGCTGGTGTCCTCTTTTGTAAGTCCATGTTCATATGGCAATCCTTAACCCCTAATTAGCCGAACTACGACAACTTTGATTCTCATGCTCAGATGAGATACGTAGGCACGAGACGCGATGTCTTGTCGAGTTTGACTGACGACTAACAACTAATCCTTGCTTGCTTTCGCCCTTGCTGCGATTCTTTTCTCTCGCCCTCGTTGCGATCGAGACCGTCCCTTTCCCTTGCCCTAGTTGCAATCGAGACCCTTGTTCCCATAATTAGCCGAACTACGTTTTGCTCTGATTCTCATTCCAGATGAGATACGTAGGCATAAGACGCAACGTCTTACCGAGCACACTTATCTTTAACCCATAGGTAGCCGAGCTACGAAGACTCTGATTCTTATACTCAGATGAGATACGTAGGCAGTGGATGCGACATCCTTGCGAGTCATTTTCTTTTAACCTTCCTTTTAGTAAATAGTACATTAGATATACCTACACCCTTTAGACTAGAACAACACTTGTGAAACGGGATCCCTAGGAGTACCTAGGATGTTTTGGGTGCTTAAAACCTTCCCATTGCATAACCAACCCCCTTACCCCGATCTCTGACATTTTTACTAGTTTTTGACTCGATAAAACTTTTAGGTTTTTGTTCGCTTTCTAACCATTCCTTTGGATAAATAGAAGTGCGGTGGCGACTCGACTTGTATGATTTACCTTAGATTTAGTCAATATCTCTAATGGTAACGAATACCCCGCTACACCATACTATCCTTTGAGACGAACATCCTCTACCAGGCCAATTCCTTGTCCTTGGTGATAAGGCTTCACTCTCTGCCCATTGACTTTAAAAGTGTCCATATTCACCTGATTTTCCAATCCTTTTGCATCATGAGGGAAAGCTTTATTGACAATAAATGGCCTTGACCATCTAGACTTCAACTTCCCAGGAAACAATTTCAACCTGGAATTAAACAAGAGAACCAGTTGTCCTTCCCAAAATTCCTTCCTTTGATTCTTTCGATCATGCCATTTTTTTGTTTGTTCTTTGAAAAGTTTTGCATTCTCGTAAGCTTGATTCCTAAATTCTTCCAACTCATGGAGCTGATGGATGTTAGAATCATCCGTTTTTGAGAGATCATAATTCAGAAATTTTGAGGCCCACAATGCTTTGTACTCCAACTCTAAAGGCAAATGACAAGCTTTTCCATAAACTAACTAATACAGACACATACTTATTGGAGTTTTTTATGCGGTTTTGTACGCCCACAATGCATCATCCAACTTGGTTGCCCAATCCTTCCTGGAGGAGTTCACAGTCTTTTCTAGTATTTGCTTGAGTTGCCTATTAGAGACTTCCACTTGGCCACTAGTCTGAGGATGGTAAAGAGTGGCAACTTTGTGTTTTACATTGTACTTCTTGAGCAGGTTTTCCATGAGGCGATTTATAAATGTGTTCCTTCGTCGCTTATCAATGCTCTCAATACTCCAAACCTCGCAAAGATGGTAGCCCTTAGAAACTTAACCACCACTTTAGCATCATTAGTAGGCAATGCCACTGCTTCTACCCATTTAGACACATAATTCACCGCTATCGAAATATATTTTTTTTCCAAACGACGGTGAAAATGGTCCCATAAAATATATGCCACATACATCGAATAACTCTACCTCCAACATGGGCTTCTGAGGAATCCCATTTCTCTTTGAAATGTTACCTGTTCTATGACATATGTCACATTCCCGCACTATATAGTGGGCATCCTTGAAAAGTGTAGGTCAATACAACCCAAATTGGAGGACTTTTACTGTTGTCATATCCCCACTAAAATGTCCTCCATATTCTGAGTTATGACACACTTTTAGGACATCCCACTATTCTTCCTCCGGAACACATCTTCGAACCAACTCGTTTATCCCCTTCTTGTACAAGAATGAGTCATCCCACAAATACAACATGCAATCATGTAAAACCTTTTTCTTTTTGTTATAATCAAAATCATCAGGGATTACACCACTTACCAAATAATTTGCATAGTCTGCGAACCATGAGATACCAGTAATAGCCAAGATGTTAAAGGTAGAGAAAAACAAGAAAGGGGGGTTTGAATTGTTTCCACAAATAATAAAAACTTTTGCAAATAAAACACACACGAAAAATAAGGCTATCAACACAGAAGTTTATCCTGGTTCGCTTGAAATTCAAAGTTACTCCAGTCCACCCGACCAAGGTGATTTCGCCTTTAACAAGGACTTAATCCACTAATCTTGAAAGATTACAACAAATAGCGTTTAAGAAGATAAAGATCTCTTAGCCCTCTCAAGTTTACATACTTCACAAGTCACTTGAGGAAATATTTAACAACTATTAGAAAATACAATGAAGTGTTTAGTGCTTCTAGGTAAGCAGTAGTTACACAATATAAGGACTGAAATATTTCACACTTAGAGCAACAACTCGTGTGAACAAAATTGAACAAGAATAAAAGAGATTATGGATTTTGTTTGCAGTATTCTTGCGTGTATACTTGGTGTGTTGTAAGAAGATGCTCCTGCCTTTATATAGTGATTTGATCAAGACATCGTTAGCTGAGGCATTCATGAATATCTTGGCAATGATGGACTTTTAATGTCATTAATCTCGTTGTCCTTTCCATATCAATTTTGGAGCGCGTTTAATCTCTTCCAAAAATAGATTCTTACCAAAAGCAGAAAACTTCGTAGCTAAGTCTTTGTGGTTGTTCTTGAAACAAAGCACACGGAGTTCAGATGTTTTTGTTCAACATGTATATCTTCAGATAGTTGCTGAGAGCAATTTTACTTCAGAAGTTCTTGATATCTTTCTAATAGTGCCTTCTTCAGAGTGTAAATCATCATATCCGTTGAGTAGAACTATTCAGATTCAGAGTGTCCGAGTCTTCTTTCTGTCAGACTCTGTGCGCTTTCTTTTCTTACGAGTCAGAGCCTCTGTCTTTATTTATTCTAAGTTGCTTTTCTAGACTGGTGTGATTGTCAGATGTTTGTCTATCTGATCCTTTTTCTGTTAGAGTCCTGCACACTTAGATAAATTTGTTAGGGTACCAATTTGTTTCATCCTTTGTTATCATCAAAACCTTAGAGATAAATTATAGACAAAATCTTGTTCTTATAATCTCCCCCTTTTTGATGATGACAAAAACCTCAGACTGATGATGAAACATTGATACTTCAAAAGGATTTTAAAGGAGTTATCTCAGAGTCAGATGTGTGACGAATCCCCCTGAGATAGATCATAATAAGTTTTAGATGTTCTTACCATATCTCCTTGCGTAGTATCCTGTTTCTACCTTAGATACTTCCTGCATAGCTTAGGATTTTCATAAGAGTTTTAAATATGCGCAATGCAGCAAGAGGCTTAGATATTATTTCATCAGAGTTGTTTTTATTCTCCCCCTTTTTGTTAGACTCAAAAAGGCTTGGTAAACTAGAGTAGGCAAAATATAATTCATATATATGAAAGAGAAGTACAGATAAGATGATAAGTTATAAAGAACAGAGATAAAAACACTTAGGAAATACGTTTAAGATAAGCAAGTAAAGAAAGCAACAAAAGAATCCTAAGTGCCTAAGGGTTCGGAGGAGGCGACGTCCTCTTAAGCAACTGAGTCAGCAGGTTCTGAATGTTGGAGTTGATAGAGTCCTATTGATCCAGTCTTGCTCTCACAATCTGTTGCTCCTTTTGTAGCTCTTCTAGAGTCTTCAACACTAGAGGAGTGAAATCATAGTGGATTAAGTCACATGTAAAATATGACTAGCATAATAAATCATCTGATCAGGATTTAAAATATGACTAGCATAATAAATCACATGTAACATCTTATCTCTTTATTATCCCAATACTGCCCCTATTGCAATGTCACTAGCATCACACATGATTTTAAATGGTAGAGACCAATCGGGGACAATCACTACTGGTGCTGACACTAACTTACTCTTCAATGTTTCAAAAGCATCGACATATTCTTTATCAAACACGAAAGACTTGTCTTTCACAATCAAACTAGTCAATGGTTTGGCTATTTTAGAGAAGTCTCTTATGAACCTGCGGTAAAAACCTGCATGTCCCAAGAAACTTATAATGCCTTTATCATTCACTAGAGGTGGGAGATTTGATATTACCTCCACTTTTTCTTTGTCAACTTTTATTCCCCTCTGGGAAATTTTGGACCCTATGACTATGCCTTCATGCACCACGAAATGACATTTCTCCCAATTGAGAATCAGGTTGGTTTGATGGCATCTTTTGAAGGTGGAGAAAAATAAGAAAAGGGGATTTGAATTATTTTCACGGTAAATAAAAACTTTTGCAACACCACATACACGAAAGTAAAAGCAAACAACACAAGAAATTTATCCTGGTTCGCTTGAAAATCAAAGTTACTCTAGTCCACCCGGACAAGGTGATTTCTCCTTCAATAAGGACTTAACCTAATAATCTTGAAAGATTACAACAATCGTCTAACAGTTCAGTAATCTCTTAGCCCTCTTAAGTATGCAGACTTCACAAGTCACTTGAGGAACCACAACAACTATAAAGAATTACAAGTGTTTGTGTAGTACTTCTAGGCAAGTAGTATAAACACAATTAAGAGCAAATGATCAATAATCACACTATGAGCAACAACTCTTGTGTGATTACTGAATTTTACAATAATAAGTATTTAGTATATGGTTCAAGGTGTATTATAGAATTCTTATGTAATTTCTTCATGTGTTGGTATGATGATAGTGAGGCCTTTATATAGAGCTTGGAGATGATACCATTGGAGAGAAAATTGATGGAGATATCTTTCCAATTATAGGACTTAATGACATTAATTTTCTTGTCCTTTCCATAGCATTCTTGGAGTGTAATCAGTATTGTCCTTATATAATTTTATACCATACTTAGAATACTTCTTGATTAAGTTTTTGATTTTAATGTATCAGATGATTTGTTGGGCGTGAATCAGAGTGAACGGAGTTTAGAGTCTTTGAGCAGAACTTGTATTCTTTAGATAGTTGTTTGATGAGTAGTCTTCAGTGTTAACTTGACTGATCTTCAGATAGAGGTCTTCTGATGTGAAGTCTTAGGAGTCTTCAGATGTAAAGTCTTCAAAGTCTTCAGGTGTATAGTCTTCAGGTGTACAGTCTTCAGAGTCTTCAAATTTGAAATTCAATGACAGATTATGTATGTAATTTATTCAGAAGAGTTCTTGTCCGAAGTTAGATATGATTTCTTCAATGCTGGATCAGTTGTTCTGGACTTCGTTAGTTGTCAGATATTATTCTCATCAGATTTATTTTTCCTTAGAATCCTACACACTTAGAGAAATTTGTTAGAGTACCAAATTGTTTCATTCTTTATTATCATTAAAACTTAGAGATATATTGCATAACCAGAATCGTATTCTAATAATCTCCACATTTTTTATGATGACAAAAACTTATACTTTTGATGAAATAATGGTACTTTACGAGATACATATTAAGAAATGAATCAGACTCAGATACAGGAAGTGTTGTGGTTGTGAGGTCAAATTTTTGTAGTGGGGATGAGGATGTGTTTGGTTCAGAGTTGTAGGTTTCAGAAATATGGGGTTCTGAAAGAGTTTGGATGGAGATAGTAGGTTTAAAAGGAGAGACTATTGGTGGGGGTTGAGGTAAGGATGCAAGAATTTGGCTAGATTCAGAAGTTAAGGGAGCTTCAGAAATAGAAGACTTACTTGGAGTAGAGGAGCTTAGAGGAACATGTTGCTTATGAGATTATGAAGAATCTCCAAGCTTTAGAGTCTTATTCTTCTTCTTCCCAGAGGGCTCTCTCTTCCTCTTCATGAAGTTAGGAGGTTCTTCTGGTAGACAGTCCAGAGTGAATCCAGAGATGTCAATACCTTGTTCAGCTAGATCTTGAAGGTAGTGAGCGATTACCTCTATGGGATCAATCTTAGAGGAAAGATACATCCCATGAGATATTTCCATGTGATCCTTCAGAGCTTCCCAGGAGGTGTCCAAGGTGGGTTTGACTCTGACCTTGTCAATAATCTCCATACTCTTCAGATTTTTGGCATTCAGAGGCTTGCCCACATCCACTATAACATCTTTCATCATGTTAATAAAAATGAGGTGGTCCACCATCCCACTTTCTATTAACACATCATAAATCAACCTCCCCAAACGCATGTAGTTTCTGGGCTTCATATTATTTCTTGTATCTCTGACTGAGTCCCTCAGATATTTGAAGAGTAGGGAGGGCAGATTCAACTTCAATCCTTAATGCAGACAATACAAGATGAACTTTTGATATGTATATATGTAGTCAGAGGAGATGGATGATGGACAATGGTGGATAGTTCCCATAATAATCTTTAACCAAACCCTCAGATTCTGGTGAAGTTCCTTATTCTTTAAAGTTTTCCCTTTTGGGTTCTGATTGAATATTGTAGGGATAATTTCCTGGGACATATATTTTTCCCTAGGGTTGATGTTGTATATCCTTCTCCCCCTACAGTTTCCATGTCCAGAAGCTTCGTGATGTACTTCTCTGTGATTACCAACTTTATCCCCAGGACGTAGGAGACGATGCAGTGGTCGTCGCAGTCAGCAAACCTCTAGAATTCCTTTACAAGGAATGTGTAGACAGGACCATAAAGCCTCTTAAAGTAGTTTCACCAACCTTATTTCTCCAATTATTCAGTAAGATCAACTCCATTTCTTTTAAGGTTGTCAAAAGCAACCAGCAATTCGTATAGCACTTCCAACTTTTCAAATGGAGTGGCAAGATTGATATGAGTGGGACGATCAAGAACATGAGGTTCTTGATACGCAGTTGTTGAAGTTGTAGCAGTTTGGGTTGTAACTTGTTATGGAGCTTCAACACGATGTTCAGCAGCATCCATTTGCTGAGAGTATTCATAGATTTGTTGTTGTTGAGGATCCATTTGCAGTTTGAGGGAGATGAAGTTGCTATGAAGATGAAGAAAGTTGAAGTTGTAGAGAGAATGATGGCAAGGGGTTTGTGTAAGTTGTGAGAGTGAAAAGTGTGAAAGTGGGTAATATATATATATATATATATATATATATATATATATATATATATATATATATATATATATATATATATATATATATATATATATATATATATATATATATATATATATATATATATATATATATATACATGCAAAACGACAACATTTAAGACAAAGTAATGATAATTTCAAAAATATGAGTTGACAAGCGTGGGGAGAATTAATTGCGGCTAATGATGGTTTTCTAATCTCATGAATATGCATATTGCCAGAGGGGAACTCAATAGTTTGGCTCTTGAGTTCTGAGCTAGACAGTTGTCTAGAAGATCCAAAGCCACAAGTTTGAGAACCCACGTGTTGATGTTTCTGAAATCAAGAATACAAAAGGGTTTCTGATTCAGAAGGTTTCTTATCCAGATAACGTCTAACTTGTAGAAGTATCAGAACTATAACCAAATACACATCATATGTTTAAGTCAGAGTCTATTTTAACATTAGATAGGAGAAGCACAAGTTCAAATTCGTTCTGGATAATCTTCCATATTTAAATGTTTCATAATGAAAAGACATCTATCTTCAGCTAAGGGTTTTGTGAAGATGTCAGCCCATTGATGGTCTGTATCTATGAATTTTAAAATTATTACCTCTTTCTAAACATAGTCTCTGATAAAATGATGTATAATTTCTATGTGCTTAGCTCTGGAATGTAAAATAGGATTCTTACTTAAGCATATAGCAGCAGTGTTATCACAAAAGATAAGGATGTTACTCTCATAGATCTGAAAGTCCTCAAGCTGATTCTTCATCTAGAGCATCTTAGTGCTGCATGGTGAAGCTGAAATGTATTATGCTTCTGCAGTTGACGGTGCAATGATTGATTGTCTTTTGCTAGCCCATGAGATGAGGTTTCCTCCCAGAAATTGAAAGTTCGCAGATGTGCTTTTTTCTTCCAATTTGTCTCCATCATAATCTGCATCACAGTACCCATAAAGCCTATACTCTGATGTGTTCTTATACATCAGGCCAAGGTTAGGTGTTCCTTTCAGATACCTCAGGATTCTCTTAACAACTGTTAAGTGAGATTGCCTTGGATCTGACTGAAATCTAACATAGAAACACGCGCTGAATAATATACTTGGATGCGTAGAAGTCAGATAGAGAAGAGAACCTATCATACCACGATAAAGTTTCTGACAAACCTTTTGACCTACATCTTCTTTCTCCAGAATGCAAGTAGGATGCATGAGAGTCTTGGATGGTTTGCTTTCTAACATTTCAAATGTCTTCAGAATGTCTTTTATGTATTTTCTTTGATATACGTACGTGGCTTCTGAGGTTTGGTTAATTGGAATCCCTAGAAAGATTCTTGACAAACAGAGGGGTTAGCAGAACCAAATATTATGCCATCAACGTATATCTGACAGATCATAAGGTCGTTTCTTATGTTTTTACAGAAGAGAGTGGAGTCCAGTTTGCCTCTAATAAAATCATTTCCCAAAAGAAAAGAACTTAATCTTTCATACCAAGCTCTGGGAGATTGTTTCAGACCATAAAGAGATTTTTTTAGTTAAAAACATTTTCTGGACATTTTGAGTTTTCAAAACCAGGAGGTTGGTGAACATACACTTCTTTAGAAATATATCCATTCAGAAACGCACTTTTGACGTCCATCTGATATAATTTGATAGAGTGATTTACAGCAAAAGATACAAGTAGACGAATAGATTCTAACCTGGTAACTGGAGCAAAGCTTTCATTGTAGTCAATACCTTCTTGTTGATTATAACCTTGTGCCATCAATCATGCTTTGTTTCTGACCACTTCACCCTTTTCATTAAGTTTGTTTCTGTAAACCCATTTGGTTACAATCACAGGGGTTCCCTTGGGTCGTGGTACAAGATCCCAGACATCATTCTTGGCAAACTTATCAAGTTCTTCTTTCATTTCCAGAATCCATTCTTTGTCTTGAAGAGCTTCTTTACAGGATGTTGGCTCTATTAGAGATACTAGTCCCATAAGTGTTTCTTCAGAACCTTTGAATATTGATCTTGTTTTGACAGGTTCATTTTTGTTTCCCATAATCACTTCTTCAGAATTTTTTTGTCTATTTCTTGATCTTTTCTGATTGATTGTGACTCCGGGTGCTTTTGACATTTCCCTTTCTGCTTCTTCATATTCTTTGGTCTTTTCGTCAGAACCTGCAAGTGTTATCTCTAAATTTGCAAAATTTTCAACTATCTTTGACTTTTCAGAGTCAAGCTTATCATCAAATCTGACATGTATTGATTCTTCCATAATTTATGTTTCTGTATTGTATACTCTATAGCCTTTAGAACGTTCTGAGTATCCCAACAAAATACACTTTTGTGCTTTAGAGTCAAACTTGTTCAGATTATCTTTAGTATTCAAAATAAAACAAGAACATCCAAAAGGATTAAAATAAGAAATGATAGGTTTTCTTGCCTTACACAGTTCATAAGGAGTCTTCTCCAGAATAGGTCCGATACAAATTTGATTATGAATGTAACACGCTATATTCACAACTTCAGCCCAGAAGTGCTTAGCCACATTTGTTTCATTGATCATGGTTCTGGCCATTTCTTGGAGAGTCCTATTCTTCCTTTCTACAACTCCATTTTGTTGTGGAGTTCTAGAATAGGAGAAATCATGGGATATTCCATTTGAGTCAAAAATCTCTCCAAAAAGTTTGTTTTCAAATTCGCCACCATGATCACTTCTGACTCTAATGATTTTAGAGTCAAATTCATTTTGCACTTTTGAGCAGAAACTAGTGAACACAGAATGTGACTCATTCTTGTGTTTTAAGAAGTTTACCCATGTTCAACGACTATAATCATCAACAATGATAAGTCCATACTTCTTACCATTGACTGAAGTTGTCTTAACATGTCCAAAAAGGTCAATGTGTAAAAGTTCCAAAGGCTTAGAGGTAGAAACAACATTTTTGTTTTTGAAGGTTATTTTAGAAAATTTTCGTTTCTGACATGCTTCACAAAGAGCATCTAAAGAAAACTTCAGCTTAGGTAGGCCTCTGATTAACTCAAGTTTATTTAGCTGAGAAATCCTCCTCAAACTAATGTGACTCAAGCATCTATGTCACACTCATTTCTCTTCATTTACAGACATTAAACATTTTACATTTTGATATTTTAAATTTGAAAGCTTAATTTTATAAATGTTGTTCTTCCTCTAACTAGTGAAAATGACTGTGCCATTTTTCTGATTAACAGCTTTGCACGTTTTTTTATTAAAGATTATATCATAACCGTTATCACTTAATTGACTTATGGATAATAGGTTATGCATTAATACTTCAACATAAAGGACATCAAAAATAGAGGGAAGATATCCATTACCAACTATTCCAGATCCTCTGTTTCTTCCTTTCTGATTTCCTCTAAAACCTATGAAGCCAACGTCTTTAAATTCCAGGCTTTGGAACATATGCTTTCTTCCCCTCATGTGTCGCGAGCATCTAGAGTCCAGGTACCATGATTGGTGTTTTAACTCTGCTGCATAAGATATCTACAACATACACTATTTTAACGTTTGGTACCCAAAATATTTTTGGTCCTTTAGGATTAGTTCTCTCAGAGTTTCTGAAAACTTTGGGTTTTCTAGCATTATTAAATTTTTGTGTTTGTGCAGGTGTGTAAAATAAGAAAAGGGAGATTTAAGTTTGTTTTCTACAAAAGGTTTTAGATCATCTTCATCAAAATCATATCCAAATCCTCTTTTCTTATTGTGACTGATGTCGTAGATCATAGAAGTCATTTTGCTTCTTTCAAGTCCATTATTCAGAAATTCCTGAAAATCCTTTTCATATTTATATATGATGGTGTCAGAAGTAGGTGGATCTTTAGAAAAAGTTCCTTCAAGTTTTGAACATTTTTTGGTTGAAAATTCATTTTCTTTTGCAAGGATAAATTTATTTTCTTTAAGTTCAGAAATTTCTTTCTCAAGCTTATCACACTCTTTAACTGTCTCTTCATGAACCTTTTTCAGGTTCTTGAATTTCAATCGAAGCTTCTGATACAAGCTCAGAGATTCTGATAAACAGGCTTCCCGATCAGAACGAGAAAAGTCAGAGGGTACCTCTTTTGAGTCAAATTCTCTTTCGGATGAACTTCTAGATATGGTGGCCATGAATGCAACATTTTCCTGCTCCTTTTCAGAATCGGATTCTGAAGCTTGAGATTCAGAGTCGTCCCATGTTTCCATGAGTCCCTTCTTCTTTGCTTTGAAGGAGTTTTTCTTAAACCCTTCCTTTTTGGTAGTGTCCAGGTTCTTTGCATTCATAGCATGTTACCTCTTTGTTGGGTCTGCCTCTGGAGGTTGACTCTGGACGATCTCCCTTCTGTCTGGGTCTTCGGAAGATGGGGTTCACAATGGCGATCGCGAGCTATCGTCAGGCGACTGGGGTTCAAATGGAGAATGGGGTTCATTATTTTGGCGAACAAGATGTCGGGGTTCAAATGCAGTGATCCGGGATCATTTGCGCGAAAGAAAATTTCAGGGTTCAAGAAAACGAAAAAGAGAAAATTTTCGGGGTTCAAGAAAAGCATTAAAAAGAGATGATAATCCCCAGCGGATGTGGTGTTCAGGCCATGGTTATCCCTGCGTTACCATTTGTTTTGGTATCCGGGTCGACGTTCTTGTTTCGGTAATCAGACCGACTTTCTCCGTACCAGACGGATTCTTCCTTCGAGATTGCTTCTTCGCCGATTCAGACGGGCGTTGTTAATTATTTCCCATCAGAGTGCAAATTGTTCGGCTGTTCTTGGTATTCAATCACTCTTCATCCTGATCATCTGAAAGCCGAGGCTGTTCATATCGACAGGTTCACAGTGGATTGAATAGGGGCAGCTGTAACACCTCAAAATTTGCCCTCCTCTCTTGGGACTAGCTGAGCATATTGCATTTCATTTTAGGTCATTAGGCATTGCATATTTGCATATCATGTGGCCACATTAATCAAGTCATCCTCCAGGTTTTGATCAGAAGATAAAGAGGTTGAGATTCAAGCTGAAGGTTTAATTGAATGGATCACTAACCATCTGAGGATGTGTGGTTCAAATTAGGGTTTCTTGGTTCTCAAGGAGGGTTGAGCTTGATCTTGGTTGAAATGGTACGTCATCATCATCATGGTCTTGTCATCACCAGGAGATTCATTGCTCATGATCAGATACCTTGAGATTAGGGTTTTGACCTCTGGTCAACCCTAATCAGTTGCATTGGGCCAATCAGGGCTTGGCAAGGAGATGGGGTTTTCAGTGGATATGGGGATCATCATATGGTTATATTGAGCTTATGGAAGCTAGGGTTTCATCATTGAGCCATTTCATCAGGAGTTTGAGGCTCAAGTTCATCAGTCAAGCTGAAATTCATCTATCAGTCAGAAAAGTCAACTGCGGTCAACTGTGCCTGAAATGATGGATTTGGAGGTGGGAGAGGGTTAGAGACACTTCATTCATGTCTAAACAAGTTTCATTTGACATTTCAAACATCAAGAATGAAGAAAATAAAGTCAGATGGAAACTTTCCAAAAATAGAAAGTGACTTGTAATTGAAAATTGCCAAAAATGGAAAGTTTTTCTCCTCAAAATTACATGTCCAAAAATGCTTCAAATGAAATTTTGTTCAACATGAAAGTTGTAGATATTTCTCTCACCTTTCCAAAAAGTCCAAGAACATTAATTTCTCATGTGTGGTTGGCAAGTTATGGATTGATCATTGTCCAAAAAAGTTGAATTTCAAAGTGGCATAACTTTTGATTCACAAGGCCAAATTGAGTGAAGTTTCTTTGAGCAAACTCCATTTGACATGAGCTATCATAATCCATCATTACCTGTCATGAAAAATCATCACATAAAAAGTCCATTTTTCAAGTGGACCAATTTTGAAAAAGGGAGGGAAAAATTGCATTTTGAGAAATAAGCATTGTTTTCACATGATTCCTTTTGTACTAGTTCACAAATGCCATTTGAAATTTGCTGCAACAAAGAAATTCCACCGTTACATTGGTTTGGCATGAGTGAGGTGAAATGACAAAATTAGCATTTAGCATGAAAATGCATTTTCACTAATCCATTTCATTAGCACTAATTAGGATTAGAATCATGATTAACATCACATATAAAAGCATAATTGTAACTGTTTTTTGATTAACCATAACAGAATTCAGATCTAGATCTGAAAATTGCACAATTCTCTCAACTTTTCATCTTCACTTTTTTGCAATTTCTTCACAAGCCTTGCCAAGATCTTCATCCATTCATCCTCTACATGTATTTTGGAAGCTAATTGGATCAAGATTTCATCATTACCAAGCCAATTCATGGACTGTTGCATCAAGCTTCAACAATGGCAAATTGAATTTTTGAGCAAATCAAGCACTATTGAGCCAAGGCCTTGCATTCATTCATCTTCTACATCATCATAGAGATTCTGTTTTGCACCTACAAGGCCTGAAACGCGCGAATTCATCACTGTGCTCCAAAGAAGGTCAGATTTCGACCTTAATGATTCTTGAAATTGATTGATGATTTGGATAGATCTTTCTTAGTAGATCATTCTGCAATTTGTTTCACTAAATTTGGTTGAGAAATGAGAGAGATATATGGATTTGAAGTTTCATACATGATTATGTTTTGATTCGATTCTCTTAAGGTATGAAGAATTAGGACAAAATGATGTTATATTGTGAATGTACGTTGCAAGACCTTTCCGATGATATATGGTTTGTCCAATTTGGTGGAGATTTGTTCTTGAGCATATGAAGGTGATGAACGCATGATGAACACGTGAATAATTTCCAGAAAGTAGCGTTTGATCCGTGTTTATGTTACTGTTCATGCTGATATGTGTTTGCACGCTGGAGCTAGTTTCCTGTAGCATTCGATCCTCCACTATGTCAATTCCACTTTGATTTTTGACATTTATTTCCATATGATACCATGTTCACATACTCATTCCACATGCATTTTTTTATTTTTTTTCTTCATTCAATAATTCATATCTCCTAAACCACTTGTCCAAATTGAGTGAAATTTTTTCCACCATGATCCTCATGATCTCTACAATTTAATGAATATTTTTGTGGAAATTTTGCACGTGTGAAATTAAAAATAGCCTAGGGTTTGTTCATATATGTGGTTTCATGCACCTTGCTTGGTATTTTGATCATGAAATGATGATGCCTAATTGGAAATTCTTGAAATTTTGCATGTGTATTCTAGAGACCTCAATGAACATTTTGATATGTGGTTTGTGATTTTTGAGTTCCTGGATTGTGAGATATGATCATTTGAATCTAGGTGTGACAATTTGTGTCACACCATTTCTTGTCTAACTTCATGATTTTTGTTACCATGCCATATGAACTTGAAATAAGCTGAAATTTTGCATGTTGATACTTATGGATGTTAGGTTCACATGTGAATTTTTCTGGAATTTTTGAGTGCATTTCCTATTTGTTGGAGAATTTCTCCCCTGTTTGACCAAATGTGGACTTTTTGTGAGTCATGTTTTTAAATGTTTTGTGAAATTCTGGATATGCATTGGATGGACTTGAAATCTTGTGGAAGTGATTATAGACACATTAAAGTTTGTCATGGTTTTGGTTTGGTGCATTTATCATGTTCCTACACTGTTTTATGCTTGCTTGAAGTTGATACATGATATTGTGCCTTGTTTGGACTTGTATGAGCATGCTTTAACTTGATGAATTTAATTGACTTGCTTCCCATTGTCCAGTTGGCTTGAAATTTGGTGTGATTGACATGTAATGAATTCTGTTTAGCTGTGAATTGTTTGGAGATTTATTGAATTGTTTTGGATTGAGTTTGGATTGAATCTTTCTGTTTGGTCCTTTGAGGTTCTAAATTGCATGCTTTGTACTCTTTGCCTCATGAAATGATAATGATTGATGATTTGAACATGAGACCAACTGGATTTGATTCTTATTTGATTGATCTTGATTTTGGATAAGTTTCATGTTCTGTTTTGACTTATTGATCCTATTTTGACCCTAGTCTTGTACTAGGGGTTTGTGTTCTCACATTTGAGCTTTGTTTCAGGTCAAAGAGCACAAATGCTTATACTTGATGATGTGCACTCAATTGGGATTGGTTTATTGCTTGTTTATGACTAACTTGGGTTTGTTTTGTAGGCATTGAAACTTATGCTTATGCCTTGTGGCTTGCACCTTTGTGCATTGATGCTTGTTATCTGTTTGTGCTGTGGACTTGTAATTTTCTGTTTGACTTTTGCTTGTCTGGTATACTGATTATGCTAGATTGATTTCAGGTACCTTAGTTGCTATAGTTCATTGTGAACTTGTTGGTGCTGCTGCTTGGTTATGTAAACCAATTGAGGTAGAATCACTAACTCCATGTAGTCTGGAAGACCTGGCCTGTTACTTGGCCAGGCACCTGTCTGAAGTCCTCCTTAAGAGGCAATGCCTGTGCTTGTTTATTTTTGTCCCCAAGCAGGAAAAGACCTTTGTTAAGGAAATTGGCAGACACAAGAGGTGTGTAGTCCACCTCCTGCTATTCTGTTGAGTCGTCCCTTGGCTCACATCACATGTTGATGCCTTGTGGATCCTAACCCAAGATCCATGTACAGTTGTACAGTTGAGTCAGCGTCATAAGTGTAGAAGGGTTCCCACTTTTTGGACCCACACTTCATTGTCTGAAGCTCTCCCTGGCCAGGGATAAGAGCTGTGAGGCACACCCCTCACTCCTATTTCATCTGGCTTCACCCTGACTCTCAATGTCAGGGTTAAGAGCTAACATCACCCTGATACAGTTGACTTGCTTTGGCAGTCTAACCCTTGTTTGAGCCACCTCTGTTTGGATATAGTGTGTGCTATTTGTGATTGTTTGCTTTGATTGCTTTTCCTGTTTAGGATTAGCTTGCTACCTGTGCAAGTTAGGATAGAAACCATAACTTAGGGATGATATGCATGATAACATCTAGGCTCGAGTACAGCTCCCTAGTAGTGTGTCTCCCTTTGTATCTGGTTAGAATTTCTTTCCCGTTCAGGGGAACTACGTCGCCCTGATCCTCATACTAGATGAGGTACGTAGGCAGGAGACCGTGCGAGGCCTCTCCGGGCACCTTTTTTCTTTTTGTGTGTGTTTGCTTGACAGTTGCTAGGCTCGAGTTCCCGACTCCTTAGTAGCTTGTTGCTTGTTTCTTCTTGTGTGTGTAGGAGATGGATTTAAGCCCAACAATTGGCATTCCGTATCCTCTTGTTGTGTGCTTGGAGTCCGGTATAAGTCCATCAAGTGGCATCTGGTTTCCAGTGTGGGTTTGTTTGGTTCGGAAGCCGATGTAAGTCCAGCGATTGGCGTTCGGGTTCCATGTTTGCCTGTGTTTGTGTGTGTCATGTTTGGCGTGCGTGAGCCGAACTACGGCAACTCTGATTCTCGTTCCAGACGAGATACGTAGGCATAGGATGCGATATCCTAGCGAGCCCTCTTCCCCCTTTTCCCACCTGTGTTGTCTTCAGTGTGTGTGTGTGATATTTGTTTTAGCAACCTTTTCTTTCTTTTAGAGCGTGGATCCCGTCGAGTACGACGGACGTGAGGGGTGCTAATACCTTCCCCTTGCGTAACCGACTCCCGATCCCATTCTCTTTGGTCGCGAGACCATGCTTTTCCCAGGTTTACTTCGAGCGTTTCCTTTCCCTCTTTGGGATAAATAACGCACGGTGGCGGCTCTGTGTTGTTTTTGTTTCAGCCCACCGGTTGTTTTTCGCGGATGCGACAGAGTCATAGTCGTCTTCTTCTTCAGCTTGAAAGGCTTTATTCCTTTCTGGCTTTCTTCTTTCTGATCTAGACTTTAGAGCTACTGATTGGCTTTTCTCCTAAGGTTTATCTTCCTCCAGCTCTATCTCATGACTCCTGAGGGAGCTGATAAGTTCTTCTAAGCTTATGTTGTTCAGATCCTTAGTTAACTTCAAGGCAGTAACCATCGGTCTCCACTTCTTTGGAAGACTTCTGATTATGTTATTGACATGATCTTCTATAGTGTATCCTTTGTCTAGAACCTTGAGTCCTGCAACTAAAGTTTGGAATCTAGAGAACATTACCTTAACAACTTCATCATCTTCCATTTTGAAGGCTTCATACTTTTGGATTAAGGTCGGAGCCCTAGTCTCTTTGACTTGATTATTTCCTTCGTGAGTCATCTTCAAGGAATTAAAGATTTATTTAGTTGTTTCCCTTTTGGTGATATTTTCGTACTCATTGTAGGATATTGTGTTCAACTGAATAGTTCTGGCTTTGTGATGACTCTTGAAATCACGCTTCTGATCATCACTCATTTTTCTTCTTGGAATAGTGATACTAAGAGCAAAGATGGGTGGTTCACAACCATTTGAAACAATGTCCCATATATCAGCGTCGTAGCCTAGGAAGAAACTTTCAATTTTGTCCTTCAAATAATCAAAATTTTATCCATAAAATACTAGAGGTTTAGAATTGTAGCTATCTCTTCCATTTGTGTTAGCCATGATGTTTTTCTCACGCTGGATCTCTCTACATTGTTAAGTGTTTGATTCAAAAATCAATAACATAGTCGAAGCTTTAATACCAATTGAAGGTGGAGAAAAATAAGAAAGGGGGTTTTGAATTGTTTTCATAGTAAATAAAAACTTTTGCAACACGACACACACGAAACTAAAAGCAAACAACACAAGAAATTTATCCTGGTTCACTTGAAAATCAAAGTTACTCCAGTCCATCCAGCCAAGGTGATTTCGCCTTCAATAAGCACTTAATCCAATAATCTTGAAAGATTACAACAATCTTCTAAGAGTTCAGCAATCTCTTAGCCCTCTCAAGTATGCAGACTTCACAAGTCACTTGAGGAACTACAACAACTATAGAGAATTACATGTGTTTGTTTAGTACTTTTAGGCAAACAGTATAAACACGATTAAGAGCAAATGATCAATGATCACACTATGAGCAACAACTCTTGTGTGATTACTGAATTTTATAATAACAAGTATTTAGTATATGGTTCAAGGTGTATTGTAAAATTCTTGTGTAATTTCTTTGTGTGTTGGTATTGATGATAGTGAGGCCTTTATATAGATCTTGGAGATGATACCGTTGGAGAGAAAATTGATGAAAATATCTTGCCAATTATAGGACTTAATGACATTAATTTTCTTGTCCTTTCCATAGCAGTCTTAGAGTTTAATCAATATTGTCCTTATATAATTTCATACCATACTTAGAATACTTCTTGATTAAGTTTCTGATTTTGATGAGTCAGATGATTTGTTGGGCGTGAATCAGAGTGAGTGGAGTTAAGAGTCTTTGAGCAGAGCTTGTATTCTTCAGATAGTTGTTTGATGAGTAGTCTTCAGTGTTAACTTGAGTGATCTTCATATAGAGGTCTTATGAAGTGAAGTCTTCGAAGTCTTTTGATGTAAAGTCTTCAGAGTCTTCAGGTGTACAGTCTTCAGAGTCTTCAGGTGTATAATCTTCAGAGTCTTCAGATTTGAAATTCAATGACAGATTCTGTATGTAGTTTATTCAGAAGAATTCTTATCCGAAGTCAGATATGATTTCTTCAATGTTGGATCAGTTGTTCTGGACTTCGTTAGTTGTCAGATATTGTTCTCATCAGATTTATTTTTCCTTAGAATCCTGCACACTTAGAGAAATTTGTTAGGGTACCAAATTGTTTCATTCTTTGTTATCATTAAAACTTAGAGATATATGGAAGAACCAAAATCTTGTTCTAACATATTTTTAAAATAAGAGACATGTTTTTTAAACAGTTATCAAAAGAATAACCGAAAACAGAAAAATCATCCATGAACACTTTCATATGCTTTTCAAGCATGTCAGCAAAAATGGATGTCATACACCTTTGAAATGTAGCAGATGCATTGCACAACCCAAATGGCATCCTTTTATAAGCAAATATACCATATGGACATGTGAATTATGTCTTCTTTTGATCTTCAGGAGCTACTGCAATCTGATTATATCCCAAATATCCATCAAGGAAACAATAGTAGTCATGACAAGCTAACCTTTCCAACATTTGATCAATGAATGGTAGAGGAAAGTGGTTTTTTCTTGTTGCAATGTTCAAACTTATGTAATTGATGCACACTCTCCAACCCGTGACAGTTCTTGTGGGAATCAACTCATTTTTTATTCATGATGACGCTAGTTCCTCCCTTCTTTGGTACCACATGCACGAGACTCACCCATGAGCTATCAGATATAGGATAAATAAGACCCGCATCCAAAAAATTCACAACTTCTTTGCGAACCACTTCTTTCATAGCGGGGTTAAGTCTCCTTTATGGTTGGACAACTGGCTTGTGATCACCCTACATCTGTATCTTATGCATGCAGACTATCGGGCTAATACCTTTCAAATCTTCGATTACCCATCCAATAGCACTCTTGTGTTTTTTAAGTACTTGGATGAGTTTTTCCTCTTGGAAACTTTTGAGACTAGAATTTGTTATAGCTGGGAACTTCTCTTCAGTGTCAAGAAAAACATATTTGAGATGCTCCGGTAGTTGTTTCAACTCCGTACCCTTCTTGAGTTCTTGCTTTTCTTCGAAGGATTATGTTGGTCTTAAATCTTCCCACCGGCGTGGTTTAGATCTAATCCATTGAGGTTTTTATTCCATAATGGCTAGCACTTCAGATTCTATCTCATCCCTCTCTTCATCATTTTCAAAAATTGATAGGCTCAAGACCCGTTCCAAAGGTAAATGTGGTGTCTTCATTGGACTACCATGATCAATCACTTGATCTATTACCTCTATGGTATGACTGGTACCAACATCATCTTTGTATTTCATAGTGTTTCAAACATCAATCTTCAATTCTTCATCATATACTTTGAGAGGAATCTCTTCATCTTTAGGCATTTCAAGAATCACAAAGTCTACTGGGAAGAAAAATTTGTCTATCTTCACCAGAACATCTTCTACCACTCCACAAGGTCTCTTAACTGAGTGAACAGCAAACTGTAGTGTCATCATAGTGTCTTGAACCGTGCCAATACCCAAATTTCTGCAAATAGATAAAGGCATCAAGCTGACACTAGCTCCCAAATCAATAAGCGCCTTTTTGAAAGTTCTATTTCCTATAGTGCAAGGAATATTAACTGATCCTCTATCTTTATTCTTCACTGGTATCTTCATTCCCTGCAAAATAGCACTACAGTTTTCAGTTAAAAGAACAGGCTCAGTGTTGGTGGGATGCTTCTTTGAGATGATGTCTTTCATGAATTTGGCATATAAAGGAATTTGCTTAAAGGCCTCAGAGAACATAATGTTAATCTCAAGTTTCTTCAATATCTCCAAGAATTTATCAAAAAAATTCTCATTCTTCTTCTTCTTATTTGTTCTTTGAGGATATGGGAGTCAGATGGTTGGTTTAGGGTCTTTCTGCTTCTCTTCCTCCACCACTGGTAACACAATAACCACATCTTGTTTTTTCTCATGATCTCTTATTTCTAAATCCACTTCTAACAACTCGTCCTCTTCCACCTGTTTATTCTCAAAATTCTCAGCAGACTTACCCCCTATAGTCACAACAACACTCACATTATTATGTTCTCTTGGATTTATCACAGTTCCACTAGGTAGTGTACCCGGTGCTTGGGAACCAGCTAGTTGTTGTGCTATTTGTCCCATTTGAACTTCAAGATTTTTTATAGAAGTTGTGGTGTTTCTCTGCTTATTTCTGGTCTCTTTTTAGAATTGAATATTGTAAGCTTCCATCTTTTCAATGGCTATTTCCCAATCTTCTTTCTTAGAAGCTTGTTATTGTTGTGGTTGTTGATACTGATTTTGGTATTGACTTTGACCATGTTGTTGAACACTCCTTCTCTGATCTTTCCAGGAGAAGTTAGGATGATTCTTCCATCATGGATTATACGTGTTAGAATAAGGGTTCTTCCGCCTCAAAAAAATTATCTCCTCTGTTTGTTTTGTAGTTGCAACACAATATATAGTCGAATGAGGATCGCCACAAGTTTCACAACTAACATTCTTGGCTGGCTGAATTTGAGCTACCTGTTGTGTACCAATATTCATGGCTTTAAGTTTTTTTCCACTTCTGCAACAATTGTGTCTTCTATCCTTATTTTATTTGTTTTAAGCTTCAGATATAACCCTTTCAAATTTTCTTGAACACCTATCATACAACTCCAAATGCTCATTTGCAGTTATTTCCTCAACGATCTTTTTAATACATGTGGTTGTTGAAAGGTTTGATGAGCCACCAGTTGTTGTATCAATCAATTATTTTGTTTTCAATCAGAGACCATTGACAAATATCTGCATTTGCTCAGTCTGATCCAAGTTGTGTGTCGGTCAAGCAACAACTAACCTCTTGAATCTCTTGTATGAATCACCAAGTGATTCACCCTCTTTTTGTTTGAAGTTCATGATGTCGTGTCTTTTCCTGAGGAAAACTGAAGCTAGAAAATACTCATTCATAAAAGTTGTTTCCATTTGTTCCCAAGTGGTAATGCTCCCAATAGGTAATGAGTAAAATCATTCTTTTGCATCTACAAATAGGGTACAAGGAAACATTCTTAACTTATTTGCTTCTTCAGTGTGCCCATCTATCTTTAGAGTGGTTCTCATAGTCAGAAACCTTTGTAAATGTTTATTTTCATCATCGTTGATTTTTCAAGAAAAATGTCTCCTCTCATGTTGATTAATTGTTTGGGGATGTAAGTGAAAATTAGGCATATTTACCAGTTGGCTCACAATTGTTAGTCTACCACCCGGTGCATTTGCCATCCCATAGTCACCTAATAGTCTCTCAGGTTGCAGTGGGTTATCACCCATTGCTTTGGCCTCTTTCTTAGACTCTGAATCTGAACTTAAAAGAATGGGGGTTGCTCTTTGTCTGATTCCAGTCTTGCTAATCTAGCTTGTCGGAGTCTTGCACGCAAAGTTCTTTTAATTTTTGCGTTAAAAGGAAATTCACCTGAGACCTTACCTCACGTAAAAACTAATGAGAGTTATGATTCTAGTGTTATGCCATGATCCATAGTTGTTTAAAGTGAGGGGATACGAAGTAAGAATGAGACTAGAATTATTTGAATAAGAAATGTGAAAATGGAATTGTCTTGGGTCAGCCATATCAACCTCGACCAACAACTTTGTGGGAACAATAATCTATTTAGAATTTTCTTAACACCCGAGAATTCTCCTTATGGAGATAACAAATATCTAACTTGCAAGTGCATCAAATGACTCTCCGCAATTCACTCCAAACAAATAGCGAGTTTGTTATTCTTTCTCTACTATATATAAAGAAGAGCCAAATTTAGGTAAGTTTCAAACACCACTTGGATTCACTCTTTTTCTCCATATAATGACTTGAGCGTTGAAGAGCTAACTTTGTAGGTCAACCCCCACTCCACCGTGCTGGAAACTCAGACACACCATCACTTCCTATCCTTACTCCATTTCTAGTTCTCGAACGGAACAATGTTATTGTTTGTGGAAATCAACTTTGGATTCACGTGTTCTCTACAAATCTACGATTTCTCTTCGATTCACCAATTCATAACCTTCTCATGTACTAGAACCAAGAGCCTCCAAAATCAAACGGGAATATCCATTGCATTCGATCTGATCAAGCATCCATTCAACTATAATTTCATGAATTCCTAGATCTATGACTCGTACGCTGATCGGAAAAATAGCAAGTGTATTATTTTGTCTATATATTACTAAGGAGAAAAGTTTCTCGAATATCAATCTCAAGGACTCCATATCAATAATAAGTTATAATTATCGTTCAATCAAACAAAAACTAAAGTTAGGATTTATTGTGCGAATTTATGTAAAATGATTGCGAATAAAATAAATAGATGATTTAAATGGCTTTGACAAATATGAGTAATATGCTAGGAAAGGTGTATGATTTATTCCTGTAACAACTTTGATTTATTCCTCTCACCAAAGCCCTTATTTTCTCCAATTCTGAATCGTGTGATTTTCCTCTTGCCAAAAAGTTCCCTATTCTTGTCCAAAAACTCCCTTATATAGAAAAAGTGCTTCTTTTGTATTTCTATCTCTTCAAACAGATCTGAAATAACCAATAAAATCATGTTTAGAATGGAACAAAACACCCTGAGTTCTCAAATTTCGCCAAAAAAGGAAATATTTGGTCTTAACACGCATGCCTGCTACGACCCGTAGCAAGTGCTACGGGTGGCCATAGCGCTCCACTGTTTTTGCTTCAGGCCTCACTGCTACGGTCTATAGCACGTGCTACGAGTGGGTATAATGTACCCTTATTTCTTATGTTTGAGAGTTGATCCAAAGGTGTCTAGATGTGCCTCTGCTACGGCCAGTAGCAGGTGCTATGGGTGGCCGTATCAGGCCTATTGGAGCGTGGAAAAACTTCTCTGATTCTTCACGAATCTCCTTGGTTTCTACATCCAATCGTTATTGAATATCTGTTTGAGCCTGAAAATCAGTAAAGATACCCAACCAAAGCATAACATGCGGAAACTGGAAATAAAACTTAAAAATGATGAAACAATAAAATCAACTAATGGTAAAACAAACTGACTCAAAAGACCACTAAATAAGACAAAGTCCTACAGTTTACCTGGATTTTTTCTGAATAAGTGACATAACATATAGTATAAATGGGGACTGATCATATGCTCTCAAGTGATGGGTTGATCTAAATCCACTTGCTCGACGGCTTCCCAAGAAGCCATTGTCACGACCGACATTCAAGTAGCTGTTAATCAATCACCTCCACCTCCTCAGCGCAATGTTATAATACTTGAAGACGAAGTTCAATTACATCCAGATCCGATCCAAGTTCCTCATATCACTTGATATGTTTAAGCTCCTCTGATCTCTCCTCCAATTCCACCTCCGACATTGTTACATGAAGCCTTACCTGGCTTCTAGTTACTGCGAGCTAACGTTAGACTACAAGACACTAAAGAATTGTTGAACAACATGTATAACATCGTTAGGCATCAAAAACCACAAGTTATAGAAGAAAGGTTACTTAGCCTTGAAGAAAGCCTCCACAATGCGTTTCTGTAAGACAACACTACTCAAGAAGTTGTATCTTGAAGAGCTCACACTCTCGGTCCCGGGCTGGCCACGACAAAGCGAGATGAATCTCCTCAGTCTAAAAATCATAAGAGGAGAAAGAAACATCATAGCCCTTCCTAAAGTCCCTAGGGAGATTGAGGTAGTCACGTTCCTCCCTTAAATCAGGTAAAAAACCAACTTCTGAAGGTCAAGCAGAAGCATCCGTTAAGGAGTTTGGCAAGAAAGATACCAAAATCCAAGGACACGCTACCAAAGCTAGGTGAGTATGATATAAAAGGAGATTTAGACGAGCACGTACAACTCATTAATGACCGACAAAACTATTTCAACACTGACGAAAAATCTAAATGCATATTGTTTTCACTAACCCTGGTCAGCCCGACGAGGCTGTAATTAAAAAAACTACCAGACGGGAGCATTGAATCATGGATTAATTTTGGTGAATAGTTCTATGTGCAGTTTACTACCCGGAAGAGACATTCGGTGACCGTAACTGCCTTGAGTAAGATCATTCAAGGGAAGAAAGAGAGCTTACAATCTTATATTGACAGTTTCGCACAAGTTGTTGTTGAGGTGGAAGGAGAAAAAGTAGTCATGAAGTATTGGATTTTTGAGAATGACCTTATGCGTGATCACCCTTTCCAGTTGAAGATCAAAAGGAATGAGGTGAAGACCACTTAGGAGATGTTGATCATGGCACAATCCTACATGATCTTAGAGGAGAAGTTGAATTCATTCTTTGTCCTACATGATCTGAACGTATCTTAAGAAAGTATTTACCAAGATTAAGAAAATATAGAATTTAGGAAATGCCGAGTTAGACCCTTTATCATGTCAGAGATACATCTCGTATTGACAACTCAAAGCACTACTGTTTTCACAAAAGTCAAAACCACAACACTGACGATTGCATCCAATTGAGGGATGTCATTAAAACATTGATCAAGAGAGGCTGGTTGGACAAATATGTGAAGGAGGAAAAAGATACTGGGAATAGTCGCCTAAGGGAAAGCAGGAGGCTAACAAAGGGACCAGCAACGAAAGCAAGGAGGACAACAAAGGGAAACATTTGTATATCGTTGTTATCACCTGAGGAGCACCCCGGGAAAACCTTCTATCGTGAGAAGAAAAATACTCGAGCGTAAAAATGTTCGAATGATAATGAAGTCGCCACAAAAGCTTTTTTTTAAAGGGAAACTTTGATAAAACCCTAAAAGAACAAAAATATGGTCATCACAACCAAATTTAGGTTTCATATTCGATTATGCTTGGGAAAGGTAATAACACCCCACGATATCTGTTGATAATAACAATTACCTTTAATTAGCTTTGTGAATAAACTGTGTTAGCCTAAAAGATGTTTGATTTCTCCTAACTATTACGATATATTTACAAAAGGAAAGGAAAGGTAAAAAAAAATTATTAGGGTGCTTAACAAGATGTTAATCTTTCTCCTACGTAACTCTTAGTGCGATGGAGAATTCAAAGCTACGTAGTTCTTGGTAGAAAAAGTTGTGTGTTGGTTGTTTTTAATTAAAAATTTGATCTCACTAAGGCGGAAAAAGTTTGATTGAAAAGGTTTGTTCGTGCGGTGGTAGAAAAAGAAAATTTGATTGGTTGTCGTTGTTTTTTATGAGGACGATGAGTACCCGGCCTTAAATAAGATGTACATCTTACGTTCGAGCATTCGAGGATAAGATGGATATACATCCATTCACCCATTTTCATCCCAGTTTTCATGAAAATAGTGTTTTATTTTTAAAAGGACGACAAGTACTTGATCTTAAATAAGATGTATATCTTGCGTCAGAGCATTAGAGGATAAGATTGATGTACATAAACGTACCCATTTTTATCCATTTTATCAAAAGAATATATGGGTTTTTAAAGTATACAAATATTATTCTTTATTTTCCTAACACAAGAGGCTAAGGCTATTAATAAAATAGAAAGGTTAAATCTAATAAGAAAATAAAACCAAATACCTGAACCTAATGTTAAAACAACTTAACATAGCTCAAAAGCTCAATTAAAATAAAATAGAAGGATAAAACAATTAGCAAAAAAGAAAAGTGAAAGTTTGAAAATAAATATGAGGTTGTTAAGGTGTGCATGTAGGACGATATATATATATATATATATATATATATATATATATATATATATATATATATATATATATATATATATATATATATATATATATATATATAACCTAGTTCGTGGACTAAAATCTGAATGAAAAAGAAAGTCCAATACCCAACCTCTTTTTTAAACCAAACTTAAAATCTCATTAATAATAATAATAAAAAATTAGTAAAAAACAAATAAAGATATGCTGACTTTTTCAAGCCTCTTAAACCAAAAACAAAATCTTCTCTTATTTTTAATAAAGAAAATCATTTGTATAGAAACGAATATAACATGTAACTTTACAAACAATTAATCACAATATTTTATAAAAAAATTGAAATTTTTTCTCTCTCCTTATTGGTTGTTTATAAGAATATGAATATAGGTGCGTTCATATGCAAGTATTTCTCTTCTCTCTCTCTCACACACACACACACTCAAAAAAAGAAGAAGAAAAGGAATATAAAACTCTTTTTCTCATTCTTAAACGCAACAACGAAGCTCACTAATACAAAAGTGAATTGAATCTCTCTCACAACAACAATGGTCGATTTCCCTATCTATAACAACAACCTTTTAATTTGAAAAGAAAAAAAAAACAGGAAACATAGAAAAAGAGAAAATAAAAACAACAAGAAATTGATGGCGGGGAAAATATAGTCTGATGGTGTGGGCGTTATGACGCGTTCAGTTTCGATAAAGGTATTCAGATATGAACAAACGCGTGTCGTAGGTGGCGACGACAATCAAGTTTCTGGTGGTTTGTGGTGTTAATTGGTGATGAGGGGTTTTTTGACAGTTTTCTGGCGACTAAAGGATGCGTGTGATAGTTGCATGACTTGTTTTTCACCAACGAAAACGATGTGGTTTCGAGCAAAGAAAACGTAACTCCACTTTCCTTTTTTAATTCTGACGTTATCCCTTCTTCTTCATCTGTGTTAGATTTTATTTTCTGGTTTTGTCACAGATTTAAGCTTCGTTGCTCTTTTTCATTTTGTGTTAATGTGGTGGTTGTTGTCGTGATTAAAGAAGATAGTGTAATGGTGTATGGTTCTGTTTTATTCACTACAAAAAAAAGGCAAGTTACGACACTCAAACAACGATGGTTCAACTTCAACCGCCCTCTTCCCCAAGCTACAACGATTCTAAAGGAGGTGTTGGACAACCTTCCTTGATTTGCGATAATATTTAGCTGCCGCATGTCATACCCCAATTTTGTCACTACGCCAAAAAGCGCTTTTAACAGCGCATCTTAGACAGCGCTTTTAACAGAAAGCGCTGTCTAAGGTTAAAATTAAAATAAAGCGCTGAAAATGTTCCAAGAAAATACTAAAAGCGCTGTCTAAGGGGGGGTCTTAGACAGCGCTTTTTAAAAGCGCTGTCTAAGACCCCCCCTTAGACAGCGCTTTTAGGAAGCGCTTTTAAATATAGACCTTAGACAGCGCTTTTGATAAAGCGCTGTCTAAAGTCTTTAAATTAAAAAAAAAATTAAAACCAAAAGCGCTGTCTAAGGGGGGGTTTAGAAAGCGCTTTTGGAAAGCGCTGTCTAAGGCATACCTTAGAAAGCGCTTTACACAAAAGCGCTTTCTAAGGTCTTATTAAAATAAAATTTCAGACCACAAAGCGCTTTCGTGTTCTGTTCTTTTGTTTTCCCTCTTCTTCAGTCACCTCAAAAACTTACGCCATTTCCACAAAAGCCCTACCTTCTCACTCTCGGCGGCCGTGCTCACGTATTTCTCTCTGGAAACAAACCGGCGGCGCGTATTTCTTTGGTACCGGCGGCGCGTATTTCTTCTCACTATACCGGCAGCGAAACAAACCCTTCCTTCTCACTGTACCGGCGGCGCGTATTTCTTTGGTAAGTCTCTTTCTCAAACCCTAAATAACTTTGGTACCACATGCATGTTGAAGTAGAGGTTTCGACTACATTGTATTCATTCTTGCATATGTGAATGTTTATGGTTTGTGAGTGATATTTGATTTTATATAATGTGTTATAGATGAACATTATGTGTGAAAACTCTTGCCCCATTTTATATTTTTCTGTATTTTTCTGTATCACCAATGTTGGTTCTGTTGAAAACTCAGTCATATTTTTCTGTATCACCAATGTTGGTTCTGTATTATGTGTGAAAACTCAGTCATATAAAATGACCCAAATTTTGAGATTTTGAAGTTTATTCTGTTGCCTTAGGGTTGAATGTTGGTTTTGAAGTTGAATCAGTTAGTGTTTAGGGAATTAAAGTGTTAGTTTGAAATGTTAGTTAAGTTAGTAAGTTAGTGAAAAGTAGTTAGTTGGTTATTGATAATATGATTGTTAGTTGAGTTGATTCGATAGTTAGCTATGAAACTGTTAATTATGTGTCAGAGACTGTTAGAGATTAATTAGAGATTAATTAGAACAGTTTTGTTAGTAGGACTGTTATGAAATTTGAAATGTGATTCAGTTAGTTATTTAGGAAAGTTGGTTAGTCATGTTTGAATTGGCAAATAAAGTTAGTAAGTTAGTTAATATTGAATGGACAAGGTTTATTAGTGTATTTTGAAATCAGTTATTGAAATGCTAATAGGAGTTAAAGTAGTAGTTAGTGTATCAATTTAGTAACTCATGCTAGTCTGAAAAGAACAAGCTACAAAGTTTGGTGACAGGTGAATACTATTTAGGATGTTAAATGGATTTTGGTGAATGTATTTTGAAATCAATTTGAATGTTCATTGAAACTACTATGGAATAATAGTTTTGACCAGTTGAATGTTCAAAGATACTACCTTAGTTATGTATTTTCGTCTGGATTAATTGTTTACTTAAATAAGTAGGAAAACCATGGATAAAACATGGATCTGTGCCGATCGAATGACCAAAGAGTACGAGAGTGGGGTTTTGGAATTCGTTAAGTATGCTGTTCAACACGCTGAAAACCCCAGACGAATGCATTGTCCTTGCTTGCGTTGTTGTTATATTGGTAAGGTTGACGCACATGGATTGAAATCGCATTTGCTGAGGCATGGAATTGATCAAAGTTATCAGTGTTGGATATTTCATGGTGAGAAAATTAACGAGAATGTTGAATCGAGTGGAAAAAGTAGTACGACCTATGCTTCATACGACAAAGACACTGAAACATACGATTGTGATCGAGTTGAAGAGATTGTAGAAGCACTGGAAGAAGATCTTCATGATTGTCCTGAAATGTTTGAGAGGATGGTAAGCGATGCTGAGAAACCGTTGTACAAAGGTTGCACTAAATTCTCAAGACTTTCTGCGGTATTAAAGTTGTACAACTTAAAGGTGGGTAATGGATGGTCGGATAAAAGTTTCACAGAGTTGTTGGCCCTTATGAGAGAAATGCTACCGGATGATAATGTTCTTCCTAATCGAACCTATGAGGCAAAAAAAATGTTGTGCTCTATTGGCATGAGCTATGATAAGATACATGCTTGTCCTAACGATTGCATTTTGTTTCGTAACGAATATGCAATGTTAACTGAGTGCCCTAAATGCGGTTTGTCTCGATATAAGAAAAGATTATCTCCCGCAAAAGTCTTATGGTATTTTCCGATAATTCCGAGATTTAGGCGCATGTTTCGTAGTGAAACCGATGCAAGACATCTTACTTGGCATGCAGATGAAAGAATTATTGATGGAATGTATCGGCATCCGGCTGATTCACCACAGTGGTCGAAGATTGATAATGATTATCCTGAGTTTGGATCAGAAGCAAGAAACCTTCGATTGGCATTATCTACTGATGGAATGAACCCACATGGTCTTCAAAGTATCTCACATACCACATGGCCTGTGATTCTTATGATTTATAACCTACCTCCGTCGCTATGTATGAAGCGTAAGTACATGATGTTATCTATGTTAATCTTTGGGCCTAAACAACCAGGGAATGACATAGACGTATACTTGACACCTCTGATCGAAGATTTAAAGATTTTGTGGGAGAACGGTGTGGAGGTTTATGATGGATATAGGAAAGAAAGTTTCAATTTGAGGGCGATGTTGTTTGGCACAATTAATGATTTTCCAGCATACGGGAATCTATCTGGGTATAGCATTAAAGGTCAACGTGCGTGTCCTGTTTGTGAAGACGGAACCGATACGATTCGATTGGAACTTTGCCAGAAGAATGTGTTTCTCGGTCATCGTAGATTCTTACATTCTAAACATCACTACCGTGGGTGGAGAAAAGCATTCAATGGAGACACCGAACATCGTAGAGCTCCACCCGCATTGTCAGGTGAACAAGTTTTTGAAAAGGTGAAAGATGTGCGTACTGAGTTTGGCAAGCCTTTTGCACATAAGATTGTGAAAGGTGGGTGGAAGAAAAGGTCGATATTTTTTGAATTGCCATATTGGAAGTCTTTGTACGTGAGACATTTTCTCGATGTTATGCATATTGAAAAAAACGTATTTGAAAGTGTTATCGGTACATTACTCAATATAAAAGGCAAGTCTAAGGATGACCTTAAAGCAAGGGAGGACATGTTAAAAATGGGAATGAGAACTGAATTAGCACCCGTGAAGAAAGGAAGACGAACATATCTACCACCTGCTGCTTTTACTTTATCTAGAAAGGAGAAAAAAAATTTGTGTAAGTCTCTGAGTGAAGTTAAGGTTCCAGAAGGATACTCATCTGATATCAGAAGACTTGTTTCTATGAAAGACCTCAAGTTGAAGAATTTGAAGACACATGATTGCCATGTTATAATGGAACATTTTCTACCGATAGGTATACGTTCTATTTTGCCAAAAAAAGTAAGAAGTGCCATAACTAAATTGTGTTTTTTCTTTAGGTCAATTTGTAGTAAGGTGATCGATCCCGAGATCTTACCAACACTACAAAAAGAGATTGTAATTACCTTGTGTGAGCTTGAAATGTATTTTCCTCCGTCTTTTTTTGACATAATGGTTCATTTAGTTGTTCATCTTGTGAAAGAGACACAGTTGTGTGGACCAGCTTATATGAGATGGATGTACCCTGCTGAACGGTATATGAAAATATTAAAAGGGTACGTGAAATCCCGAAGTCGACCAGAGGGTTGTATTGTTGAACGATACATTGTTGAAGAAGCTGTTGAGTTTTGTACTGAATATTTGTCTAACGTTCAATCGATTGGACTCCCCAGAGCTCAGATTTTCGACAAAATGGAAGGTAAAAAATTAATTGGGAATAAAATTGTGACAATATCAAGGGATGAACGGGATCAAGTTCATTTGTATGTTCTGCACAATAATAATGAGGTTGAGCCATATGTTGAAATGCACAAGGATGTACTCCGAAGGTTAAATCCGAACAGAAATGAAAATTGGATAGTTATAGAGCACAATCAAAGTTTCATACAATGGTTGAAGGATCATATTTATTTGAAGCGCTCTTCAGATCCTTCTTCGGTAACAGAAAGGTTGAGATGTTTGGCATATGGTCCAAGTTTGCATGTGTTTTCTCATAGCGCATATTCAATTAATGGATACACATTTTATACCAAAGAACAAGATGATAAGAGTACTATGCAAAATAGTGGTGTCACCGTGCTAGCTGAAGCAATGCATATATCAAGTATGAAGGACTTAAACCCCAAATATGCAAATTTGTCATATTTTGGAGTTATTGAGCACATTTGGGTGTTTGATTACGAGAAGTTTCAGATTCCCATCTTTGGTTGCAAGTGGGTGAATAGTAGTGGCATACGAATGGATAAGTCTGGATTTTTGCAAGTTGATCTTACTAGGGTGGGGTACAAAGATGAACCTTTTATTCTAGCATCTCAAGCTAAACAAGTGTTCTATGTGAATGACCCGAAGAGTACAAAATGGTCTATAGTGCTTTTCTCTAACAAAGTGACTGATGATAGCGGTGTCGATCAATGTGATATTGATGTTGAGAATGAGTCACGCATTAGACGGAATGAGTTGAATAGAAATGATGAAGTTGAGGATCTTATACCGGATGAGTCATATATAAGAAACGATCATAATGAGGGAATTTGGATCAATTCATCCGTACGCATTGCTAAGAAACAAGTGATTAATATTCCAACAAAGAAAAGAAAGAGATGTTAGTGACTTAGGTAAATTATCCATGGTTTCTTTATTTTTTGTTTTCATTTGTTTTGATTATAAGTTATATGTGGTAATGCATGATTTCATTATATTTTTGTATTCAATTGCTTTGATTATAAGTTATATCTGATAATGCATGATTTCTTTATTTTTTTGTTTTCAATTGTTTTGATTATAAGTTATATTTGATATTTGATGGTTTCCTTGGTTTATTACAGGTTAGACATGGCTGATGACCAACATGAGGAAGTTAGTAAAGTATCCGCGGAAGAAGAAATCCGAAGAGGCATCACAGTAATGCGAAGGGTGGTCCAAGGAAGATCTCGAGGCATCATACTAGATGTCTCTTGGAACAACCAGGGACAACTTATAGAACCTAATGGGCATACCTTAACTAGTTTCATCGGTGCACTAGTAAGGAATGAAATTCCCATTACATGTGATGATTGGAGAAATAAAGAGTTGAAAGAGTCCAAAGAAAAAATTTGGAGTGAGATAAAGGTACAATCATTTGGCCCTTAATTATACGGTATCAATTATGTTTTTTCAATTACCGATACTAACTATCAATCTGTATGTTTTTCTTAGCGATGTTTTAACATCGAAGAAGAAAGAAGAGGGTTTTGTATGAAATTGGCCGGAAAGCTTCTTAGAGGATTTCGGACATTTTTATCATCCAAGTTCCTTAAGGATGCGGATGGTAATTTTGTGGATGCGGAGCTTCCTAGAAAATATGAAAGTTTGATATCGGCTGAAGAATGGGAAGCTTTCAAATCCAAGAGACAAGACCCGACTTTTCAAAGAATAAGTGCTACAAATCGGGAAAGAGCATCAAGTCCCGCATATCCGTACCGAAAAGGACGTGTCGGATATGGACGCTTAGAACAATCCATGGTAAGTATTTATAAATTGCGAAAACAAATTTGTTCATCATATATTAGTTTTATCTGATCAAATTGTATGACTTAATGTGTAGCTGCAGAAGGAGGAAAGTTCAGAAACATCTCTTCCTGCACATGTTTTGTGGAAGGAAGCCCGTGTGGGCAAATCTGGAGTTCCTCAAGAAGACGTTTTAAACGTATACCAGAAATGTGTAAGTATAACATTTTTTCATTAATTGAATAACATTTTTATACACAAATATTTGACAAGTATACGGTATTCATCTGATTTTTCAGGAGGAGCTATCTCAGTCTCTATCTCCCGATGATACTAAGAGCATACTTAGTCGGGCATTAGATGTCCCTGAGTATTCTGGTCGGGTGAGGGGTAAGGGATTTGGAGTCACTCCGACCTCCCTCAGTGTTAAAAAAGGAAAGGCTCCTAGTAATCGGGAGCTTCATGCAAGATTGGAAGCCATGCAAGCTGAGCTTGATGCATTGAGGAGAGAAAGAGAGGCTAGCGCCTCAACGGTATACAGAGATGCTTCGGACAAAAACAGTATCAACTGTACCTTTCAACCGAACATTCCAGAGGTAATTACATATAATTGTCTTAAATTGAACTATTTGCTTAAATTATGTATTTGACATATATACACATTAACGATTTCTTGTTATTATTGGTTTTAGGGCATTTCCCATTGTCAGCTGTATTTGTCGTCACCACACTATCGGATGGTTGGCAAGGGAAAAGTGCATAACGTTAGCGGAGTATTACTCCACACTAGAGAGCTCCCTGCTGGATGTTTGAAGGTATCAGTTGATATTGCAGTTGACCCGAATGCATTATTACCATATCCTAGCGATGATTCGGATGCAACAACGGTGCACGAAGCAGTAGGTTCGTTTGTTGCATGGCCGACAAACCTCATATGCGTAGGATATGAGGTATGCTTAAAACTTATGTTAACTTTAATGTGTATATTCAAAGTTTAAAATTTATGCTTAAAATTTTACTTACATATTTTCCTTGATTATGTTAAATAGACTCCCACAAAATCCAAATCAAGAAAAGAGGTAATATACAATTATATGACATATATTCATGGAAGTTGTTACATTCTTAATTTGATCTAACTATTTATATGACATGTAGGTTCAAGAAAATGAGGTTAGCAATGCCTCCGCACAACAAATAAAGGAGGTTAGGAACGCCTCCGCACGGGTAAAAAGTTCTGGTGCTAAGAAGACCGTAGCTAGGAAAAAACCTACCACCAAGTATAGGTCGTGCCTCAGGACATTTATAGAGATGACCGATATACCGACCGGAGGTGTTCGGACTATACATATGGAGGAAGGGATTTTCGGCTTTGATCACGACCAAATGATTAGTAATGAAGACTTCATGCAAGTTTTTGGTCATGAAGAAATCGGCGTCAACGTTGTCAATACATATATTAGGTAAATCCGGTCTACTTTGTCTTATTAATTAAACAACTTATGTTAATGATGTTTACTTTATGTTAATCCGGTTTACTTTATGTTTCAAAAGAGGTGTTAATGATGTTTTTATATTAGGTTTTTGTATGACAAAATGATGCGCCCCAATGATTTGGACGAGTCATTCGGATTCTTAGCACCCGCGAGCATCAACTTAGGTTTAATTTTAAATAGACCGGATACCGTGACGGAGTACGTTCTTCGGATCCTCAATGACAATAAAGATGCGGAGAAGTTGTTTTTTATACCGTTTAATACCGGGTTAGCATTTCATTCTAAATTCATCTATTATAATTATTTTCCAAGTTACCATCTAACATTTGCCTAATCATTACAGTGGACATTGGTTGTTGCTCGCAATCAATCCTATCCGAGAAATTGTGTATTATCTTGACTCGTTAGGAAATGATTGGACAACATACCCGGATATGAAGTTCCTAATTGACACGTAAGTGAGAATGTTCAAAATTTTTCTTAGTTTATGTGAATTGTTCTAATTGCTTCATTTTTTTTTATTAGCATCCTACAAGCTTTTCGGGCCCAACGAGATATCCAAACCTCAAGGAGGGGCGCCAACCGCATTACATGGATTAAAGTGGCGGTATATTTTTAATTACCACATTTTTTATTATATTAGTGATGACACTTGATAAAACTTAGGATTTATAATCCATATTTTTTTTTCATGTAGTGTCCTCAACAACGTAATCAAATAGATTGCGGGTATTTCGTGTTGAGGTTTATGCGGGATACTCTTGCTTTGGGCCGATTAGTGATTCCCACCGATGTATGTATTTCTAACTTATGAGTTATTTTTATATTTACACATATCTCATATAATTAAATAGTTGGAATTAATTCAAAATATGTTATATTATTATGTAGTACTTTGAGGAATTCAAGTGTGCATTTTATACAAAGGATCAAGTGGACGAAATCAAAGAGGAGTGGTGTCAATTCATGATAGAGCTCAAAGTTTTTTCATAAATTTGTGTAATTAATGTGTACATTTGTAGTATATGTAATGACTTGTAAATGTGTACATAAATTTGTATATATTTTGATACATTTAAGGCAAATTAAAATGTGTTTGAATTGGTATATATATATATATATTTGTTAGCCAAAAATTGGTAGAAAAAAGGCCAAAATGGCATGTATAAAATGTGATAACTGTGTGTCAAAATCTGGTTGAAAACAGGTAGAAATTCTGGTTTATAAACCTGGAAAAAATGTGGTTTAAAACAAAAGCTTCAAAAATTTTCGTATACATTAGACAGCGCTTTTGTAAAAAGCGCTGTCTAAGGGGGGGATTAGAAAGCGCTTCAGGCAAAAGCGCTGTCTAAGGGGGGGGGCTTAGACAGCGCTTTCTGAAAAGCGCTGTCTAAGCCCCCCCCCCCTTAGACAGCGCTTTTGCCTGAAGCACTGTCTAAGGTATACCTAAAAAAATTAAAATAGGGGGGGCTTAGACAGCGCTTTTTGTAAAGCGCTGTCTAAGCCCCCCCCTTTAGACAGCGCTTTTGCCAAAAGCGCTGTCTAAGGTATACCTAAAAAAATTAAAATAGGAGGTTCTTAGAAAGCGCTTTTGGCCAAAGCGCTGTCTAAGGGGGGGGCTTAGACAGCGCTTTTAAGATTTAAACAAGCGCTGTCTAAACCTTTAGCAGCGGAGGCTTAGACAGCGCTTTAAAGCGCTGTCTAAGGCTAAAAAAAGCGCTGTCTAAGGTCTTGTTTGGCGTAGTGTGTCCGGGAATTTTAAAACTTTCATACATCCGACTTTTATTTACTTTACATCATCTGCATAGCATAATATGCATTTCATCACGCATAATGCATAAATTATTGACCAGAATAAATTTTTGGATATATAGACAGATCTATTGAATCGTTTCTTAAATGTACATAAACTTAGTAGGTAAACAGTTTCGAAATTGAGCTTGCAGACATCAATTATGTTAATCTACGGTTCGCGGAGTTTAACCTGATGCACTCGTTTTATTTTTTGACTACTTTTTCGATCGCATTTTGATCAGTCTGAGCTTTTTCAATCGAACATTTTTACTTTAAAATTTTATCAAAACCTATCTGTTTTTCAGAAGTTTATTTTGCGTTGATCATTATGGTGCAATCAGATTAAATTTTTTTTGATACTGTTGCGCTCAATTTTTATTCATTTTAATTCTTTTTATTTTTATTTTTCATCAAATTAATCAAAAAAAATGAAATAAAATTCTCTACATCATTTTATTTTTATTATTGTTATTTTTTAAAAAAATGTGAATTTTATTGATTTGATTTCATTTTAAATTCATAAAATATTTAGAAGGAAAATTTTGACATTTTAATTAATTTGTGTTTCTGTATTTTAATTCTGATTAATTCAAATTAATAATAGCTTACAAGCATCGTCCACATTTTTCTCTTTACTAATAAAAAATAGAATGAAAATGAATTAAAAATAAATTATAATAATAATAATAATAATAATAATAATAATAATAATAATAATAATAATAATAATAATAATAATAATAATAATAATAATAATAATAATAATAATAGAGGGACACGTAGGACCCTCAAGTTGGATTCCCCTCTCATACAACCCATGTCTGTCTATTTTGGGTAAGGGGGGAATTTGAAATGAAAAAGGTTGGGACCACCAATTGGCCGCCGGAAACGTAGAAAAAGAGGGACTCCCTTTCATGCACAGGTTGATATCTCTCTCATATTAAGAAAGATAATTTGTTTTCTTCATAATAAGTTTACAAGCGCCCATGACCAGTGGAGAAAGGGAGAAAAATCGGTTGTGGTGGATGCATACACACCAAACGATGCCTTGATGAAAATAAGCTCATCTCTCACAAATATATATATATATTTAGATTATAATCAAGAGAAAGATAAGATCAAATTGATTAACTTTGAAATTCAAGTCAAGTCAAATATTATTCAAAGATCTATACAAGGTTGTATTCTTTATTCACAATTGTTGTTTGGTGTGATCATCACAATGAGTCATTTCTGTTATATATCCAAAAAAAATCATTTCTAGCCGATGTGAGAATTAGCCACTCACACTTGAAATCCAACGATCTCCCCACAACTATGAGTCACTCACATCATTAGCTTTAATTCACATTAGGATCTACTTCCACTCCCCCACTAAACTTGATTCTGATATCACTTGTTGGTGAGTCTGAGGAATGAAACGCCGAAATTGCCAATGGACTAAATACTCATAGATCCAAGAGAGTTTGACACTAAATATCCATAAAAAATGTTAAGATAATAGGGTATGAATCCTTTTCCTTATATACCCAATTGATGTGGAATTTTAATATCTCACACTTGAATCTTTAACATCATCTATTTTTAATTTTTTTAAACATAAAATAACCACCTTCAATACAAATGTTTGTATCAAACTTCCTAAAAAGAGTGTAAGGTAATTTAATAAAGAGGAAAGAGAAGCATTCATAATACTAAGTTAATTAATATTTTTTTCACTTTAATGATTACTAGGTAATGATGAGAAGATCAATGTTTGCACATAATCATCAACAGTAAAAGTGCTTTTATCATCTCCATGTTGATAAATAACTTGAGCAGTTCTAGCCATGTTAAGAGAAGCTTTAACAACAGATAAGGGCACAGTTTTGTTCATGGCAAGGCCATTGAGTTCTCGCCACAAGTTCCTTATTACCAACCTTATGTGTTTCCTTCCTTCATTTTCATCTCTAATATTATTCTCTCCCATGAAGCATTGTATGCTGCTAGCATTATCCCCTCTCTCTTGTTCCTCCTGAACATCAAAATAAGAAATATATTATTGTTCTAAACTAAACTTACAAGTTTTTGCTAGTGATTAGAGAGATACCGTTGAAGTTCCTAAGTCATCCCATAATCGAAGAATTTCTCCGGAGCAAGTGAAGAGTCTAGGATATGGTTTCATCATGGAAATAGTTTCCTTTGATAAACCATCACCAATGAGGAAAGTAGCATGCACCAATGCCATACATGATCCAACAGAAATTGCTCCATTATCCAAATAAGTCCTAAAACTTGGCACATGTCCACTATTGAACCATTTCGCTTCTTCCAAATATGCATCAAACATGTCCATCCACTACATAAATTAAACACAAGTCTCTAATTATAAAAATCTAAAATGTTATAAATAAGTAATGAATATTCATATTCTTACTGTTCTTTTTAAGTAAGAAACAACAGTTATCCCATGCTCTTTTTGAATACTATATGAAATTTCATTTGTGGTGTTATATAATGCCATATAGCATATCTTCATATACTCAGGAAGTTGCTCCATTGCATCAAGGTCCCACCTGCAAAAACAAAAATAATAATAGTGAAACATTTTGATTATTAATTACATACAAATTATATATAGAAGAATACCTTTTGATTGCATGTGTGAAAAGAACAAGTTGATCTAATGTGCCATAATTGTCAAAGATGTCATCAATGACATCCAAAATGCATATGGTTTTTGTAAGTTCGATACGACAATTTGTATAACATGGTTCTGGAAAAATTCCCACTGTCCATAAGAAGCACTCTGTTGGTCTATCTCTCGCAAAACTTAGTTTTTCAATAAGTCCCAACTCTTTCCACCACCTGCATATTTCTGCTAACTCTGTTTGATGTAGTGATTGAATCATGTCATTGTCTAACTTTGCCAATTCCAAAAGAGCTGGTATTTGGTTACTTGCATGTCTATATTCATCCATGTAGTTTCTAGCTTCTAACCTTGCCATTCTTAGATGCTTTGGAAGTGTTAAGGATCTAACAATGTGCCTATAACCTATTTCAGGACTCGTGTGTGAGATGAACTCATGTAGACGAGTCCTTGAAAATTCTAATGCTTTCTTTAATATTTCTTCATCTTCTGTCCCTAAATATGATGCCTCATATAGGCTCAACATACCACAAATGTCTTTGTTCAGTGACTCCTTGAACCATACTTTAAAGTTTCTGAATACGAAAAGTACCAAGCATAAGAAAATTCAAATCATAATGTACCAGAACATGTAGGCCAACCATTGTGCCTAAGTAAACGAAACTGTAGAGATGTTGCAAAGAGGTTTGTAGAAGCATCCCAATCACATATCCTCTCAAGTTGCATATTGATCTCATCTTCCAAATGGTGGCTAATTCCTAGCCCTTGGATTGATTCAATCATCTTCATCGTTTCAATAGGATCACTTGAGTTTAACAATACTTCCCGGCTTCTTCTTTTGACTTGGTCCAAACTTCTGGTCTTGTCCTCTTTCTGTAAAGTTGGCAACTAACAGCGACAACATGAATTATTAGTATTATGAGAATAAAGGATGAGAGAGATTAGAAAAAGCTACCTTATCGTTAAAAGCAATGGACTTAATCGATAATTTACTATGCATAATCCTTGAATTTGAATTTTTAAGCGACAAGATCCGTGATTGATAAGTAGAAGTCCAAGAATTGCAACGAGGAAGTGAGTTTGTGAGATATGAAACTCTAAGTTGAGTAGTAACAGCCATTGTATTGGACAAATTAGTATTCTTATCTCAGTTCCTTCTATTAAACGTGTTTGGAATACTATTTGATATAGAAAGGAGCAGAAGCACATCAAGACACAAAATAACCCGTGACTTAGAAACTTCCCAACATAAACTATACAAGTGGAAAACCTGTGGTAGAGGAAGAATCTTACTCAAACTCAAACCAGCAACCACATATTTAGATTCTATAATGCATGAGCAGACCCACATACATAGGAGGTTGATATTTCATTATCTACACCAAATGTTATCACAAGCCTAATTTTTTGTTTTGTTTTTTTTTAATTTCTCGTGTCGAGGTTGATTAACGTTTTTGATAATCTATATCTTTATAATTAAATCAAAATTATGTATAATTTTACTAACACTTTAACTACTTTTGTGTAATATTATCTAAATTATTAGGTGACACATTTCAAAACTCTTCTTTAAGTTTTTTAAAAAAATTCACATATTTGTTCTCTATAAAAGGTTGTGGTTTCGAATTCTAACAAAGGTAAAAATCTATTTTTTTTTTTCATAAATTTTGGTATCAATTATTTCTTTCTCACCATAATTTTTTATTGCAGTTTTGTGGTGTTTTTCAAGTAATTTAAGTGTTGTAATCGGTTAAAGCGGGTAGGTAAATCGGTTACAGTAAGGTTTGAAGTTCAATTAAGTTGCAGAAATGTAGAGTTTTCACAGGTGTAACAGATTAAACATTTGTGTGTAACCGGTTATCATTGAAGTTGATTTAATTCCAATTTAATTCAGTGTCAAATGTAATCGGTTACCCACTTTGGTGTAACCGGTTACAAGCGCGATATTTTGTTTTTTATGTTATTTTACTTGGTCAATTCAGTTCCAATTGTATTGTATCTCATATATAAGTATTTAGGATGCGCATTCATTCTTAGTAAATGCAATAACAATCTCTCACCTCCAATTCTCTCTCTCTCTCTCTCTCTCTCTCTCTCTCTCTCTCTCTCTCTCTCTCTCTCTCTTAATTCTCCTTTTTCACTCTCCACATCTAAAAGTTACTCCACCATTGTTCATCAATCACGTGGTGTCTTGTTCCAACATTTAGCATCAAGGGCCTGATTCAGATCCATAAACACTTAGTGTGCAACATGAATTTTGTCTCTAATGAAAGAATCCCTGCAAATCTATATATCCTTGATGCGAAGAATTATGACAAATGGTGCAAGAAAATGAAGGTGTTGTTTGGCTACCAAGATGTTCTTGAAGTAATCAAGAATGGTGTTACTCCTCTTATTAAAAATGCAACACGCGCGCATCAAGTAATGCATAAGGAAGAGAAGAAGAAAGACTTCAAAGCGTTATTATTTATCCATCAATGTGTTGATGGCGACAACTTTGAGAAAGTTGGTTATTGCAAATCGTCAAACTAATCGTGGGAGATCTTAAAGAAGACATATGCAGGGGTTGACAAGGCAAAGGTGGTGAGGTTACAAACTCACAAACGTCAGCTCAAATTAATTCTAGTGGAGGAAAATGATACAATCAACGATTTCTCAACGAGAATCACTTGGTTGGGGAATCAAGTTAAGGCATGCAGAGAAACTGTTACGGAGCAGTATGTTATCGCTAAAATCTTGCGTTCTTTAACACAAAGATTTGACAATATAGTTGTGGCAATTGAGGAGTTGATGGATCTTGCAACAATGAGCAAAGAGGAATTGTAAAGTTCTTTTGAGGCTCATGAGAAAAGGATTTAAGAGAGGAATAACGATAAGGAAAAGACGAAGATCTCCTTGCAAGCTCGTTTCAATGATAAGGACAAGACATCAAAAGGAAAATGGCCCATGAAGAGCAAAGGGAATTTTTAGAGTTTTGTTGGAAGAGAGTCCCAAAATTCAAAGAATTCGACTTGTCAAAGGGGTGAGAGCAGCTACAATAAACATGGTGGTCAAGGAAACTTTAGAGGTGAAAGGAAGAGGTTTAACAAGAGCAAGGAGAAATGTTGTAAGTGTCAACGGTTCGATCATTTTGCAAAAGAGTGCAATGCAAACAAGAAGGAATCTCAAGCGGGTGAAGTTAAGGTTGCAAGACAAGAGTTTAATTAAGAGAATATACTCTTGGTCATGATCACGAAAGGGAATTGTAGCCGCAAACAATTGTGGGACAGAAGCTGCATCAACTAAAAGAGTGCTGAAAAATTGAGTTGTGACTAGTTGAATGATATGATTAACCAGGTGCGTGGACAGGAAGATGCCATGATTTGTTTGAAAGGATTTCAATGTAGTGAGGAATGATATTTAGAATCGGGTGGTTCAACTCATATGACAGGGAGAAAGGATTGGTTTGTCAAAATCAATTGTGCCATGAAAAACAAACTAAAGTTCACGGATAACACCACTATAATATGTAAGACCCCAATTTTGACCCTAAGATCCCTCATGCAAATTCATCATAAACATTAGCATTGGGATCATGACTTGACATCCTCCTTACCCCTCTTTCATTGGGTTTGTTTTGGGAGAGATTACCAAGCACTTTGTGATTATATCATACTTGTATATTATCATTTTACTAACTAAAATACCAAAAATATGTCTTTGTGTTTGCCTAACTCTTTTGTAGGTAGGGCATTAATCTCATTTGATTCATCAAGTTCACATCTAGGGTTTGAGACCCTCATGAATAAAGAGCACAACCAAGAATTGATTCAAAAATGGTTATGAACATCATATATGAGTCCCAACATTCTCTACATGTTATATTGATCAAGTTTTCTTCAAGAGTTTGAGGGTGATTTGCCTTGGAAACCCTAGTTTGACTGGGTATCTTGAGTAACTTCTCCAACAAGCTATCTCACCAATTGATCAAATTTCTCAAGGGACACTTCAAAATTCATCATCTTATGCATATATGATCTACCATGAGCCAAGAAAGTCAAGAGAATTGGAAATTAGCAAGTTGGTTGATGGTGGTTGGCCAGATGAATTCATCTGATCAAAACTGGGTCTCCCTAGACCCTATCTCCTACAGTTTTCACCATATGAAAATGATTCCAAGATCAAACTTTCTCTAAATGACAGTCCAAACAACTTTTATGTTGAGACCTAGAGCTATTTTTGCTTGGAAAATCATTTTATATGTTGAAACATTATATGTCATTTTGTCTAAATCCTAATTTGAAAGTCAACTTCCCAAGGCCATAACTTACTCAATTTTTATGAGATGAAAGATTTCCAAGTTGCACAATCAAATCCAATGTGTCTAATTCAACTTTTATGTTTGGAGTGGGAGCTAATTCAACTTTTTTGAGCATGTGATATGAGGCTACATTATAGGTCACTTTTAACCTATACCATTGATCAAGTGATTTTTCCAAACTTTAAAAATGCATAACTCTATCAGTTCAACTCCAAATGACATGAAATTAGTGACCATTTTGAAGATCTTTGAGAGAGATACAACTTCGATGAAAACACGTTTTTCATTTTAAGCTCCTATAAAAAGTTAAGCAAGATGGAATATTGAGACATATGGCTTGACACTTAGAAAAATTTTGATATGTCAAAAATTTCCAAACTTCCACCTCAAATTTCTCCAAGTTCCAAGCTCCAAATGAAAAAATGTTGAACATGAAAGTTGTTCCTCTTGATATCACCTTTCCGAAGAGCTCAAATTTATTCATTTTGGATAAGAAATGCATAGGCTGCACATGGCTTAAACAGGGTAACATCACTTGGCAGGGATCAAACTTCAAACATCAATGTGCATTTGCCTTGCAATCCAAGCTTACTTTAGAGCATCTGACGTTCATTTTTGGACCTCTAAAAATCATTTCATGGGCCTATGCGCGCCCATGCACCATTACATCACCATTTGCCAAAATTGGAAAGTGAATTAGAGTGTGCAATTATCAACCATTTCAGCTCTAAATAGAGCTTCAATTGCTCAGAAATTCACACACAATCGCGCCAGCTTTTATCCCCCATTTCAAACCCTCAATTCTCAAAGGTTAAGCCTGAAAAATTCTCTTGAATTTGAGCTTGAATCTCCACTATTTTGGAATTCAATTCTCCAGGAATCCATAGCTTTTTAACCATTCAATCCTTCTCCTGCAAGCAAGTGGAGTGAGTCCAAGCACAAGCAAGATCAAGATCAATTGAATCCAGACCTCCATTGAAGGTATTTTTCAGAAATTTTGAACTCTTCGATTCTCTCAAATTCTTGCTCAATTCTATTGATTCTTTGGTTGTTTGAAGTCCTACCAATGTAGGCAAGAAGATTGAGTTGCTTTGAGGTCAAAGCGAAGCAACTCAGTTCATGTACCTCAAATTTCAATTCCATGTATCTCTCAATATACTTGGAATTGGAGTGAATGGAGGTCTGATTCGAGCTCAGTGCCATTTTTTCTTCAAGATCATGTCCTTGTTTTTCATTATGGGGATGGTTCATGGTGGACCAGTCCGGTGAGGTCCACCAGAGAAGATGACCGGAGCTCTGGCTCCGGCGATGACTTGGCAAGGCTTTGAACCACATGATCAGTCCCTCACGTTTCAATCTTGATCGTTGGTGTTGATTACCCAAGTTGCAGCGTTGTTGACTCAAGTCCATGTAGAATGCGCGCTAGGGACCATCAGATCTGACACCTCAATTAATGAGGGAGATCTGATGGTCCACGTATTTTTGATTTTCTGAATTTTTATTTTTATTGCATTATTTTCAATAATTCATATTAAATTCAATATTGATCCAAAAAATATGGGACTTTCACCAAAAATTTCCAAATATTTTTCTCTTTTATATTCTGAATTAAAATCATTTTTTGGATTATTATTAATATTTTTCATGAATTAATTGATTTTGCATTTTTTTTTAATTGTTTAAAAATATTTTTAAATGTCCAAAAATTAAGATTTTTTTTCTCCAAGGTCCTTTGACCTTGTTTAACCTATGATAAATCTCATGGCCATTTCTTTGGTGTTTTGATGAGACCTTAGGATTTGGACAAAACATATTTGATTTAAATGCACTATTTTATTATTTTTAATTGAATAAATGCCAATTAAATTTTGTTGACCATTTGTATTGACTTGATTGAGTTTGCTTATTGTTGTTGGACCTTGGTCAATGTTGATTTGACTTTGTCAAGTTAATATCATTGGATTTAGGGGATTGATGGAATGTACATTCCATCTCCCAAAATGAATGAATGATATTAATTTAATAAAAATCCTCCTTTGACCAATTTGTGATTTCATTCATCCCCTTCCCACTTCATCCCATTCCTCTTCTTAATTCATTCATTTCATTTGACCTATGACATCTCAAAGTCGTAATGCTAGTTGATTGAAAAAATTGACATGGGTATGGATGAGATTAGGCCACACCTTTTGCATATTCTTTTTTGTGTGTGGTATGTTTTATGAGCATAGTCCATTATACTATGTCTCTAACATGTATTAACACCAAAATTCCATTGCCCGACCTCAAATAGTTGTGACTTCTACATAAGTCCAATTACGATTGCTTAACATAGCGTTAAATTTGTGACATAAAAGGCATAAGTATTCTAGTTAGTGAGATTGTAAGTCTCCCCTCTTTCATGGTATTGTGTGGAGACTTGGCCTTCTTTCCTTCCTTTAGAAGATGTTTTGGTTCAAGGATCCATGCTTGTGATAAGTGGGTTGAGTGTTTTCCAAAGAATGTCTTAAAAAAAGCAAAATAAAACTAATCTCTAACCTACTAACTATTAACTTTTAATTTCAAGCTTTTAATTTAATGTAATTTACTTTTAGCACTTTATTTCATTTGTCATTGTTCATATCATTCTAATTGTTTATGTTAATGTAATTTTCACTTTGTCCATTTGGGTCATATTGTGTGATATATTTTGTTTGTATATACTTTGCTTGTTTTGTGTGGTCTTTGACCATTAATGTACATAATAATAACAAAAACCCTAAAAAACTTTTGTGTGGACTGTTGGCTTGATCTTGGACGAATGGACTTAGAATCTAGGCAACCTTCCTATGCTAAAGGACTTGGCTAATGCCAACTTGCTGAAGAACCAAGTGCTTGCAATTTGAAATTCATCTGATACATCTTTGAAGACCTCTCTAAGATTCATCTACAACATGATCATTGTGAAGCTGTTATTTTGAACCTGTGACTTGTGGAATTCATTTGTTGCATGGGTTATTTTGAAGAAGATCATGGAATGGATAAGCTTGGATGAGGCCATCTTTATTTTATGTCTTTCTCTTCAAGATAATATAATTGTGCATTTGTGTATTGCTTGATTCTAAAAGTCCAAGGGAATTCTGGGTTTCTATTGACATCTTTGTCTATTGGATTGCTACCCATTTGGTCAGATCTTTTCAACTCTAAACTTTTAATTTTGTGCATAGGGTAGTCTCTTCATATTCTCCCCATTTCTTTAATTTTAAAATATATCCCTCCATTTTCAAAATCTTCTTTGTGTGAACTATTTTTGTTCTAAACTTTGACCACTTTTGCAAAAAGATAGAAACTTTGGCCTTATGCCATTGCATTTTCAAACTTCTTTTCTTAAATCAAACTTGTAAGTAAACTTAACTATATTTGACTTAAACTTTTAAAAATCCAAAAAGAACTAACTCATTCAAATCATTTTAGGCCTTTGTGCCTTTCAAACTTAAAATTTTGTTAAAAGCAATGCATCCATTTTGAAATTTGTATCACGAACTACGAGGTTTTGATCCCTCATTTTTATGTTGGTACGTAGGCACAAGTATGAAGGTCTTGTCAAACACAAAAATATAATTAATGAATTCTTTTCTCATCCCCCAATTCTATTTGTTTGTAAACATCACTTTGTACAAAATACATATGCACACAAAAAGGGTTCCCTAGGAGTACCTATGACACTTTGGGTGCTAACACCTTCCCTCTGTGTAACCAACCCCTTACCTGTGATCTCTGACTTTTATTAGTTTTTATTTGTAAACTTCTTACTTTTTGGGTTTTGTTCGTACTTTTTCCCTTTTCCCTTGGAAACAATAAAAGCGCGGTTGCGACTCTTGTTAATTGATCTCTAGTTTGTCAATAGCTTGATGATCATGAATTTCCCGCTACATAATGGTTGACGAGATCAATGATATTTTGATCATGATGAGGGATGGTAGACATTCCTTGATCAAAGATGTCTTGTACATTCTAAGAATGAAATGTAACCTTCTAAGTATTGGCCAATTGCTTGAGAAGGGTTACAAGATTCACATGGAAAACAAAGGATTGCGCGTTATGGATGCAAAGGGAGTTTTGATCATTAAAGCACATATTGCTTCCAATAGATCCTTCAGGGTTGAGTTGAAGTTCATGGAGCATAGATGTCTTGCTACTGCAGCAAGTAGAGAACAGTGGATGTGGCATTATCGTAAAAAATTAAATGGACAATGTGAATTAATTAGATTACGAAAATTTCTATATATTTTTGGCATAATACTTATTATTACTAAGATTAGGATTTGATTTGTTTTCGGAATATTGTACTACATAACATGATTAAGGAATTCACATTTTTTAACATTGTGATATTTATTTGATATTAATGTTTGTAATTGGAATTTTATTACGTTAAAAAGTGATAGAAATAAAATAAAAAATTACCAAAAAATACTAATAATTTATAGAAAAAATTAATATTATAAATTAAAAAAGTTGAGATGATAATAATTTAAATAAAAAAATATAAAGAATATAATACTTCACATACAAATTATTAATGGTTTAAACGGTTGTTAAAAATAAAAATTAAATAATTATATATTAAGAATTTGTCAAGTTACGATTGAACTATCAGGATTTTATAGTCATCGCAGTTAGCATTGAAAACAAAACTCAAACTGAAATTCAAAGCCGTTTATAACCGTTGCAACTTGCAATTTACACCAATTACCTATCCGTTGCAATTTAGAATGACGGTTGGAGTGACGATTTTAGCAACTGTCATGAGTCTGACAGGACCGCCATTTGTCTATGCAGCATGTGATGTAGAACAAAGCCCCAAAATTTGGAGGACCCACTTATTTTTTTAATTATTTAAACAATACATCTTATACATATTTATACAAAACTAGATGTAAAATATATATGTTTTCAAAATCTATTTTACATCTCTATTTCAAAAATAGGTGTAAAATCATAATTGTTTTTTTTAAAATTATATATATATATATATATATATATATATATATATATATATATATATATATATATAATATATATATATATATATATATATATATATATATATATATGTATATATATATATATATATATATATATATATATATATATATATTAAAATTTTGATAAAAATTTATATTCATTTAAGTCTATTTTAAAATTATAATAGGACCCCCAAATTAATTGGTTCGATCCTGCAGACTGACGACACAAGTTTTTGCGACAGAGCCATAAATGTCACAATTTGTCATTTACGATGATTTAAACCATTTCAATAAAAATTAACCGTCGGGACTTATATATATATATATATATATATATATATATATATATATATATATATATATATATATATATATAATTTAATTAAAATACATTGACAGTAAAAATATTTACACTATTAGTTAATTACAACCATTGATTTGTTAGAGAAGTTTGACTTTTATTATAATCACATATAAAGTAACACAAACAGATGATTGTGATCTATTGACAGTGTAAATTTTTTTACAGTGACAGTGTATAACAAATAATCTTATATATATATATATATATATATATATATATATATATATATTTAATTTTTTTTTATAAACATCATTTTTATTAATTCGTATCAACAACCACCCAATTTAATAATTCAATCCTAAAGACTTTAGGATAAGCAATTGTAGAGAGAGAAAAATGTATTCTTCTTAATTGTAGTGACTTATAATAAATATATTTCTCTACGTCTAAGATAAAATGTAAAATATAAATAAAAGAAACCACCTCTAAATTTTGTTAATTTTAAACTTGAATGAATTCAAACTTAATTAGAATTTTTATTTTAAATAATATTTTTAAATTAAATTCCTAGATAATCATCTTTTTCAAAAAAATACTAAAATAACCACTTCTTAACTGATCCATCAATTGAACTGGTGCATCCAATTAAACTAGAGAAGTCATGCCTCTTGGCGCATGCATCCAATGGCTATGCATATAAGCGTCATGCCTCTTGACACATGCATATGTGGTGTCACATGGATTGACGCATATATACACTACATAGTATATGCGGCAATGTATGTGACGCATGCACCTTTAATTTCTTTTTTAAAATTTTAAATGTTAATTTTATAATTAAATAAAAAATACTGAAAATAAAAATTATATTTATGTTATAATAAAAATTACATTGAATTGACAAGAAATTCAATGACCCGCCCGATTGAAAAGTCTCCATATTCCAGATCCCCCGATTTTCATGTCATGTCACTATAATAAGACAAAGATTTATCAATGAGATTATTGTTATTTTTAGTTATGCCAATCATTATTGTTATTCAATTTTCAAATAATATGATTAAAATATATATTTCAATTAAAAAACAAAAGATTTACATATATGCCAATCGTTATTGTTATTCAGTTTTGGAGGATTTACATAAATTTTCAAATATATTTTATACTGTTATAGTATTTTGAAAATTAAAAATTTAGTAATGATAAACACTCTTTTATCATTCTATATAAAAAAATATCAAATATTTTCTTATATTTAAAAAGTATATATATATATATATATATATATATATATATATATATATATATATATATCATTTTCGACAGTATTCCATTTGAGAGGTGGACTATGGCATACGACAACGGTCAACCTTAGGGTCACATGACAAAAAATCTTGTGAAATCAATGAACTCTGTCTTTAAAGACATCTAAAATCTACCTATAACCGCTTAACCAAACGTTTCAAATAAAATTCAATGTTGTAATCTGGGCAGTTGTTCAGTGATGCTTCAATAAAATTCATTAGACACAAAGTTGCCAAAGCTAACACACACGGTCACAATATTTGACTGTACTAAAGGTTGGTACAGTGTTGTTGATTCCATGGATCACAATGAAGTCATGCCGATGGAACAATACAAAGTGGAACTAGATAAAGGTTGGTGCAAATGCGGAAAGTTCCAAGCCTTTCATATGCCTTGCTCTCATGTCATTGTGGCATGTTCAAAGGTTCGAAGGTATCCATCCTATTTACTATCTAACATTTACAAAATCATAAGCCTATCCAATGTTTACAAAATTAGTTTTTCAATTGTTGCAAAAGAGGATTACTGGCCTGAATATCAAAGGGATATTCTCTGGCACAACGAAGTTATGCGAAGAAAGCAAAAGGGTTGTCCGAACAACACTCGTATTCGAACCGAAATGGATACGGCGAACAAAATGGTTCGATTATAATTCAAGTGGCCAACCAGGTCACAATCGTACGAATTATCCTAGTGTTGGAACAAGAACAACAAGATAATTTTGCATGTACCTATTTTGCTTTATATTAAAAACAATATTTATTTCATATTATATCTTTGTGAGAAAATACTATCACAAATAAATACAACACATTTAACACACAAGCAACACATAAACAACAACACAACAGACTACAACAAATAAAATACTATATCAAAATAATTTTGAACATATTATACATCATTCTGTGAACGTCTCTGTCAGTCTTAATATTCACCAATTCACACACTTCTCCATTTTGGTTGAACGTGGACTCAAGTCATTGAATTATTCTATTCCTTTCACCATCTGCAGCTTCTCCATCTAACCAACAGCCCAACGTCCAATTAAGACCTTCAAACGAATCTATATTCCAAAGTAAAATCTTTATCGGAGGTGCGACTGCTAAAAAGATTAAATGAGTATTTCTCTTGTGAATATATTCAGACATATTTAAAGAAAACAAAATTGAAGGAGATCGAAGAAATTGAAGGAAAATACAATGATGATAAGTTGTGTGAAATAATATGGGAGATGTGCATGATGGTATTTATAGAAGAACGAAAGCATGTGTTGAGTGTAATTTTAAGTGTCGGGTTTTTGTTATCGTCTCCACAGGGATTGTGAGATATCGCCGTCGTTCGACAGTTGTTTCAATTCTTAACTCGTAGTAACAAGGGGGATTTTTGGTTTTAGTCACGGTATCTTGCATAAAAGTGTGATAAAATGCGGTAAAAGATTTGATTTTAATATTTGAGAAATATTGCCAAAGTTAGGGTTCGACGATCACTTTGCATGTATATGTTCGATCAACAAAACTTATAAACTCCTTTAGATGATAAACTATTTCACAAAGTCCTCCCAATGTGTTTATCTCTAACACACATTGTGAGTTTTCCTATTTTGATCCATTGTTTATCTCTGACACAATCTATCAAAATGACAACTTTTTGGTTCAACCTTATGGTGAACAAAATCATTCATTACTATCTCTAGCTAACAAACAAGATTGGATGAAAACCTAGGTAAAGAGTTGGTAAACATCTCTCGATCATAAACCAACACAAAGAGTTTTCAATAAGAACAAAGTTTTCACCATATATTCACCATTAAAGAGTTTACAAATGAAGATCATCCCATTTACACACAAAGCTAATGATCATCTACATCTAACCTTGACAAAATGAAGAACTTAGCTACTAATTTTCATGGTAGCTTGGTCAACAAGTTTCGGAAGAAGGTTGATCAACATCCGAGTCGAATAATCGAGATTGGATGGGAATCCACCTTCTTTTTATGAAAGATTGTTAAGAGATGAAGAGAAATGATTTCTAGGTCACAAAGTATCTCTAGAGCAATGCTGGAAAAATATCTAAAAAGTACAAAAGTATGGAGGTGTAAAAGTATGGCTCCAAAAAGTAGCCCTTGCTACTTATAGTGCTGCTACTGAGCTGTCATGCTCGCTAGGCGAGCAGAATGGCGAGCCCCAAAATGAGGCACCTGAGACACCTGCGCCCAAAGAAATAACCTTTGCCAGATTGGCATGTTCGCTAGGCGAAGCCCACGCTTCACCCTTCGCTCCAGCAAGCTTAGGAGGTTTTGCTACTGGAATTGCTCGCTGGGAGCTCGCTAATGGCTCGCCTAGCGAGTGAGTGCTGGCTGCGCTTTTGACCAAGTCTGGACGTGTTCGCTACACCCTTCGCTGGCTGCTCGCCTAGCGAGTGTGTTGATGTTTGCTACTGTAAAATACTGGAGCACTTCGCCACAGCCCTCGCCTAGCGAGCAAGCTGATGAATGCATCCCTTTTTTGGTCCCTTTTCCAACTTTCTTGTGGCTTCATTTTCTATTATTTCATGCCTAATTCCGGCACAATAACACACAAATCAAAGGTACCAAGATCGCTTATCATTGTATTGCAATTCATCTAAAACAAAGGTGGTTTCGAACACTTTAGCAAGTAAATGGAGTGAAAGATGCCCATATTTGATAGCTCAAATAAGCACTTTTGGGTATCTCACAACTCTCCCCAACTAGATTCTTGCTTGTCCTCAAGCAAAGTATGCCTCTTGAAGGACAAGAGGATTTGCATTAAGAAAAAGGTTAAATGGCACCAAGTTTTCTACAACGAAATGTCTGGCTTTATGGACGACTGCCGCGAAAATCCTGGTATTATGGACAGATTTAGAAGTATTGAAGTTCAAGATCGATTTAGGCAATACTCCTTCATGGGCCACAATCCAGACACAATGCCTCCTCCTCCGCCTCCGCCAAGCTACAGAGATCCTGCCAGAGATGATGAGGAGTCCTGTGGTGGCCACAATCCAAATTAACCCACCATCATTTCATCTCACTGCATTTCATCTCATATTGCTCAAGTTTTATTTTGTTGCACAATATCTGGTTTAGCTTATGTAATTCTTAAACTTGTTCGAATCCTTAAATGCTTTTCTCTTTCTGTTTATCTCTATTGTTATTGCCCTTATTCGCCATTCTTTGTGAATGATTCTTTACTTTGAAGCTTCCTTCTTTGTGATTGATAGCTTTTTATCAATTTTTTTGCCATGTCCTGCTACACCATGCTACCTTGATAGACCTGCTTCTTCCTCTTTTTGATGTTGACAAAGGGGGAGAAAATGCAGATATGCACAAACTCAGGGGGAGTATCACACATCTTGCCAAGAATTTGCCATCATCAAAAAGGGGGAGTTTGTGAGAAAATTCTTTACTTTGAATTAATTTTGAATGATAGCAAATTGTGTGATCATCATCCAAATGTTGGCTGTGCATTACATTACATGATACATTTGTGTTTTTATTGTGTTTTTATCCCATTCTATTGTTGCATAACTGTACATAAAGACCTACATTGATACTCCTCTTAAAATAACACATAAAATCCATTTTGTGTCAGTATGCATCAACACATAAGCCTATGCATCGATCCATACAGCATGTGGTAAATCACAACATTCTTTTTGTTCAGTATGCATCGATGCATACGAGTCATGTGTCGACACATGAAAGGCAAAATGCTCTATGGATCGATCCAAACGATCCTTGCATCGATGCATGATCAGTTGAAACAGCCTATGTATCAATGCATACGTATTAGGCATCGATACATGTTAGTGGAAATGTCATATGCATCAATACATACGAAATATGCATCGATCCATGCTTTATCCATTTCACCAAAAACTCATTCACTTTACAGTATGCATCGATGCATACCCTCGTGTATCAATGCATAAGTTTGTTTTGTGTTCTAACAGTTTCTGTTTTCAGCATATATAAGAGGTGTTGTGACAGCAGTGGCTTGGTACGAATTCTTTGAGGGAAAAACAATTGAACACAAGATCAAAAGCAGTGTAGCAGCAATTGTTGGAGAGCACATAGAAACCTGAAAGAGACTTCATCTTCTTCATCTTCTCAATCACTTTTCTTCAAGAACATCAACACATAACCATTCTTGTTCTCTGGATTAAAGGATTATCGAGATAACGTTCAGTGGTACGATCAAGGATCTAGCTGTGGTTTTCAGTGGAACGATCGAGGATCTAGCTGAGTTGAAGATTGAAGGGGGTTTCGAGGAAAAACCTACTGGTTTATCCTTCAAGAACTGGAGTGTTCTTGAGGGTTTGTGAGTCACGTTTGCAGAACATATTCAGCCGCAGCGTTGCGTTTGGAGATCGGGGGATTTCGCAAGCAGGTCGTGGAACCGGTGAATTGTTTGCAATTTCGTGCAGGAAATTCTTGATCGTGCTCAGATCAAGTGAAGGTTCATACAAGAAGAAGTTCTTGGAATTTAGAATTCTGTCTTTGTATCATAACCTTGTATCAACGAATTCGGCAATAATTGATAATCAAAGTTCTCAATTTCATTTGAAATTGAGAGGGAGACGTACCCACACGCGAGGACGACGTGGGGAACTTCCTTACCAAATCTCTGCGTATCGTATTCTTACCTTACTCCTCTTTACGTTTAAAACAGTTTTCGCAATTTCAGTTAGTGTGTTGTGATTGTTCCTTTTGCAAGACAGCAGTGGCAAGAAAACCTTTTTAATTAAACTCTACTGCTGTTCATCATTGATCACATACACACCAACTGTTTGACAAAATTGTAAGCTAGGTTTTATTCATTGGAAATAGACTTTAATGATAAGTGCATTCAATTAGCTAAAATTCTGGTGTTGATTGTTTCTGTCATTCTTATTCAAATCCAGCATTAAACTCGTGTGTCCGGTTTTCTAGTAGCGGTTCAGAATAGACGGAAGTCGATTCGGGACTGATATTTTCCGCCAACTTTAAAAACTCTGATAAAACTTTAAATCCGTTAAATTTCAAAGAGGTGATCTATTCCCCCCCCCCCTCTTGATCACTAGCCACACCGTCTAACAAGTGGTATCAGAGCACCGGTTCGCTGGTGCTCTGTGGCTGCCTGTAACAGTATGGATTCTGAACCAAAGGGGGCGTATAATAGAGCGCCTATTTTCAACGGTGAAAATTACGGCTACTGGAAAGACTGCATGCGAGTTCATATAAATTCTGTGGATAGGCTAGTATGGGCTGCCATTGAAAATGGTCCGTTTCAAATTACTATGACAAATGCGGCTGGCGCCATAGTACCTAAACCAGAAGATGATTGGAATGAGAAAGATGAGAAAAAGTGGTCGTGTGATTGGAAAGCTCGAAACATGCTAATTTCAGCACTTGGTGTTGATGAGTATTATCGAGTATCCCATTGTACGACAGCTAAAGAAATGTGGGATGCTTTAGAAGTTTCCCATGAGGGTACTACTAAAGTAAAACAGTCCCGCATTAACACACTCAATCAAGAGTTTGAGCTCTTTCGCATGAAACAAGGAAAATCTATCTCCGACATGCAAAAGAGATTCACTCATCTAACTAACCGATTGAATGCGCTTGGAAAACCTATTTCCAATGAAATTGCTACTAATAAAATTCTCAGGTGTCTTAGCAGGGAGTGACAACCTAAAGTAACAGCAATTAAGGAAGCCAACGATCTAACAAGACTTACGATTACAACTCTGTTTGGAAAGCTGGAAGAACATCAGCAAGCATTGGAAAGTCTTGAAAAATATGAGAACAAAAGTAAGAAGGAAAAGGAGAAGAAAAGAGACAAAGAGGGAGAGAAGAAGCCAATAGCTCTTGTGGCCTCTAGCTCTAAGTCCTCACGAAAAGAGCAAAGCGACAATGATTCAAGTAGTGACAAAGACTCGGATGATGAGGAAATGGGACTGTTTGTAAGGAGATATAATAGATTCATTCGAAAGAATGGAGTCAAGCATTCCGACAAAAATCTCATGAAGTTTCGAAGACAATCTACAAATTCGAAACAAGAAGAGAACAAGAAGAGTAGAGGAAGAGGATCCTGTTTTAATTGTGGTAAATCTGGACATTATAAAACGGACTGCCCTATGAAGTATAAGGATCAAAGAAAAGATTCACCAAAAGGGTACAGCAAACAAAGAAGAGTGTACATTGCATGGGAAAGTGATAGTGATTCATCAAGCACACAAAGCTCAAGTGATGGTGATGAAGCCGCAAATCTGTGCCTTATGGCTCACACAAAAAATCTGTCCTACCACAAGAAGAAAAACAATGACAAAAAGGTAAAACAAGCCTATTACAATAATTTCTCTTCTATGTCTTTTTCGGAACTAAAAATAGCTTTTGAAAAACTGCATAACGAAGTTGTAGATGCTTTTAAAAGACTATCTTCCGACAAACATATTTTTTCATTTTTGGAAGGTAAAGTAAACAAAGCTGAAATTGATTTAGAAGCGTTGAAAGCTAGTATTGCAGAAAATTCAAAAAATAATGACATTGATGGATGTAGTAGAGTTAGGTATTGTGACGCTTGTTATATTTGGCAAAAAGAGGTAAACACTCTTAAGGTCAAATTAAAGAAGGCGCTACAACCTAAAGTTACTTATGCCGTTGACTCTAGGTTGTTTAAGAAGTCATTAAATCCTCCATATGCAAAATACTCCTTTATTCTAAAGGATTCAATGAACAAGAAACAACAAACACATCATCATGGTTTATGTCATTATTGTTGTCATGCTGGCCATACCATTGAGAAATGCAAGTTTAGGAGATTTCTTGTCCCTAAAGGTATTTATCAATGGAAGCCAAAAAGCAACCATGTTAGCACTTACCCACTTGGACCCAATGAAAATTAGGTACCAACTTCTCTCTTTTGGTATTGTAGGATGAGTGCCTTGCCTCCGCAGATAGAAGGTGGTTTCTTGACAGCGGCTGCTCGAGGCACATGACCGGTGACATATCGCTTTTTATAGACTTCAAGGCAAAGAAGAAGGGATATGTTACTTATGGAGACAATAACAAAGGAGCTATACTCGGCAAAGGTAGTGTAGGTAATCCCTCCACCACTACTATTTCAAATGTCCATCTAGTAGAGGGACTTAAACAATATCTATATGCTTGACCTGTTTGATGTACCTTTGACAAGTACTAAATGTCTAGTCACCTTGAATGATGATTCTTGGCTTTGGCATAGACGTTTAGCGCATGTTAATTTCGATTTGCTTAATAAGGTTGTATCTAAGGATCTAGTAGTCGGTCTACCAAAAATAAAATTTTCAAAAGACCACCTATGTGACGCGTGCCAAATGGGAAAGCAAACGAGGGTCTCTTTTAAATCTAAAAACGTAATTTCAACTTCACGACCCCTTGAGCTTCTCCATATGGATCTCTTTGGACCTTCTAGGACAAAGAGCCTAGGTGGAAATTACTATGGCTTTGTAATAGTTGATGACTACTCTAGATTTACTTGGACTATATTCCTTCATAGCAAAGATGAAACTTTTTCTGCTTTTAAAAATTTTGCAAATCTGTCCCAAAACAAAATGAATTCCAAAATAGTTACAATTCGTAGCGATCATGGTGGTGAGTTTCAAAATTATCACTTTGAGAAGTTCTGTGACAAGTATGGTATTGAGCATAATTTTTCAGCTCCTCGAAATCCACAACAAAATGGCGTTGTGGAGCGTAAAAATCGTGTTTTAGAGGAGTTGGCAAGAACAATGCTTAATGAGGGTGGATTACCAAAATACTTTTGGGCTGATGCTGTCAGCACAGACTGTTATGTTTTAAACAGAATCTTAATTCGCCCTATTTTAAATAAAACTCCTTATGAACTTATGAAAGGAAGAAAACCAAACTTGTCACATCTTCACGTATTCAGTTGTAAATGTTTTGTTTTGAATAACGGTAAGGAAAATATTGGGAAGTTTGATGCAAAAGCGGATGAAGGTATCTTTCTTGGTTACTCACTGTCAAGTAAAGCATATAGAGTGTATAATAAGCGTTTACTTACTGTTGAAGAATCTGTTCATGTTTCTTTTGATGAGTCTTATCCGAAAAATGTCGGAAAAGGTATTTCTTTTGATGACGCAGGTGTATCTACAGAAGACATACTCAAGGAAGTTGTTGAGGAAACTGATCAGTCCAAAACAGCTGCCCATGAGAAGGAGGAAGATACTAGTCATGAAGAAAATGAGGAAGAAAAGACAGCTGAAGTGAAGGATCTTCCAACAACTTGGAAATCCTCAAAAGACCATCCCATTGACAACATCTTGGGAGACATTTCAAAGGGAGTAATGACCCGTTCTAAGATAAGTAATTTTTGTTCTCACTTCGCGTTTGTTTCACAAGTAGAACCTAAAAATGCCAAAGAGGCCTTGATTGATGAATTTTGGCTAATGGCCATGCAAGAAGAGCTTAATCAATTTAAAAGAAATGACGTTTGGGAACTTGTCCCTCGTCCGCGAGATCATCATATCATAGGCACTAAGTGGGTTTTTAGAAATAAGCTTGATGAAAACGGAGTGATTACTAGGAACAAGGCACATTTAGTAGCACAAGGGTATAACCAAGAGGAGGGCATAGACTATGAGGAAACTTATGCTCCAGTTGCTCGCCTTGAAGTTATACGTCTTTTGCTTGCCTATGCGTGTTCTAAGGATTTTAAGCTTTACCAAATGGACGTAAAGACTGCTTTTCTTAATGGTGTCATAAATGAAGAAGTATATGTTTCACAACCTCCTGGTTTTGAAAATGCTGAAAATCCAGATCATGTTTACAAATTAAAACGAGCTTTGTATGGTCTTAAACAAGCCCCTCGGGTTTGGTATGAAAGGCTTAGCAAATTCCTAATTGATCATGGATATTCAAGAGGTAAGGTGGACAATACTCTCTTTATTAAACACAAAGGGAAGCACATTCTTTTAGTTCAAGTTTATGTCGACGATATAATATTTGGTTCAACTAACATACACTTGGTCGAAGAATTTTCTAAGGTTATGCAGGGTGAATTTGAGATGAGTCTAATGGGGGAGCTGAACTACTTCCTAGGACTGCAAATAAAGCAACTTGATGAGGGTACAACAGTATGTCAAACAAAATACTGCAGAGAACTACTCAAGCGCTTTGGAATGAATGACTCAAAATCAATTGACACCCCAATGCCTACCAACGGAAATCTAGATAAGGATGAGCATGGTAAGTGTGTAGATGTCAAAAAGTTCAGAGGTATGATTGGATCTCTCTTGTATCTTTCTGCTTCTAGACCTGACATCATGTTTAGTGTTTGTATGTGTGCACGCTATCAATCAAATCCTAAGGAATCGCACCTAAAAGCGGTGAAGCGCATATTTAGATATCTTCACGGAACACCTAAATATGGGCTTTGGTATTCCAAAGGAAGTGATTGTAGTTTAGTAGGGTACTCCGATTCTGATTTTGCTGGCTGCAAATCAGATAGGAAAAGCACAAGTGGTACATGTCACCTGTTTTCAAATTCCTTGGTAAGTTGGCATAGCAAAAAGCAGGTTTCTGTGGCTTTGTCAACTGCAAAGGCAGAATACGTTGCAGCCGGTAGTTGTTGCGCTCAGATTTTATGGCTGAAGCAGCAACTACAAGACTTCAACATTCAACTCAAACGTATTCCTATAAAATGAGACAACACTAGTGCCATAAACCTTACTAAAAACCCTGTTTTACACTCACGCACTAAACACATAGAGATTAGACATCACTTTCTTCGTGACCATGTTGAAAAAGAAGACGTTGTATTTGAGCACGTTGACTCCAAAAATCAGCTTGCTGATATTTTCACTAAACCTTTGGCAACGGAACCTTTCTTCAACATTCGTCGTGAACTAGGGATCTTAGATCTTTCTCATTTGATGTCTTAAGCATGTTGCCTCTTAATTATATTATGCCTCACCTTGGTTAATAAGATTCGTTTTAGATGACACTTATCCATCACAAGATTACGCCAACAGAGGTAATATCAATCCTTTCTACAATTCTCTTACTGCTAAGTGGTTGTGTATGTTAGAACAGATGTTCTTACTCTCGTTGATATAAATTTGATTGCATATATTGTTTGCCTATATGGCTTGCACATTAAAAATCTGACTTATGAATCTTTCTTGGGCATAACCATCATGACATAGTGCATAATGCATATCCATACTGCATCAAAATTCATTAAAATCTGGTTTAGCATCAGTATGCATCGACACAAAACATGTATGCATCGATCCATATATTCTGAATTTCAATTTTTTTAACAACTGGTTCAGGATGCATCGATGCATCCATCGCACGTATCGATACACATACCTGTTATAAACAAAAATGACTGATAGGCATCGATCCATGGCCATTTGCATCGACACATACTGATGCTATTTCAATTAAATGCATTTTTTTCTCTCTCATGCATCGACACATCAGCCAATCCTATCACTTCCTATCTCAAGACTTCATATCATTTGTCCTCAAAAACCCCAAAACCAGTGGCTAACCCTAATCTTCCTCATCTTCACTCTCTCTAAAACCCTAAATCTCACATCACCATGCCTCCCCGCACTATTCCAGCCAGAGCAAAAGGAAAAGGAAAAGGAAAGGAAACAGCCGGTACTTCTCAGCAACCACCAGATGTTCCTTCAAATGCCTTAGACTTACTTCATCCTGCTATTGCTGCTGAATTTGAGGAATCCTTCAAGACAAGGTTAGTTATGAAACCCCATGTCTTTGATAAAACAAATGTTATTCACCTGCATCTAAATGAGGTGGTTGAACTCCTACATGCACAAAGACTTGGGTCATTTTTGTCTACAAAGGATGATTACCATGAGGATTTCATCCGGACCTTTTATGCTGGCTTACAAACTGGTAGAGGCTATATGTTCCGGTGTTCCATCGGTGTCAGAACATATACCTTTGAAGCCTCTGATTGGGAAACGGTGTTTCAAATTCCGCATCCGTCGATGAATGTCAAGTCCTGGCATGACCTGCATTTTGATACTGAATTTGACATGAAGGACTTTACTCCATCTATCCTAAAGATAGACAGACCGCTGAGTGAGGATGAACACGTCACGTCTGGTATGATCAAGCAAACTCCGCGTATTCTTCACTGGATTATCACACACATTCTGCATCCAACAAACAGTGGACATTCTCGGTTGGATAGGCCAAGCATACATCTTCTCTACATTCTGCAAAATAAGGTTCTCTTAAATTGGGCAAACTACTTTGTAAAACGTCTATTTTTCGTGCGAGACAGCTCCAAGAATGTGGCTCTAGGTTATGCTTCTCAAATAATGAAAATTCTTAAGTTTTGGAAAGTTGCAATACCTATTGTTCCTCTCCTATCTCCATCTGCTGCTCAAGAGTTTGACTTTTCCACTCTATCGCATATGGGATATCGGTGGGACAAGGACCGCAAATGTTTCTACTTCTTTGAAAGAAAATCCAAAACCAGAATCTACAACTTTGACGTGCCTTCGGAACGAATCCATGTTGCTGAAGATCAGCCTGATGAAGAAATGCAGGATGCGCCTGAAACAGATGTGCCTCAAGCTGAGGCCAATGCTGGTTGGGGTGATTGGGTGCCACGAAGGTGGTCTCCTACCAACTATGTACCTGAACCTACAGCCCCTCCATTCTCCGGTGGTACTTCATCCTCAATACCTACTGCGGACATCACTCATATGCTTCAACAGATGGAAATTGCCAACAAAGAACGTCATGAAGAAGCACGGTATTGGAATGTACAACAATCTGAGTGGCACAAGGAACATCGTGACTGGCATGATGAGCATACACGGATGTATCAGAATCAACACGCTTGGCACCAAGACTTGGTTAAATGGCACCAAGTTTTCTACAACGAAATGTCTGGCTTTATGGACGACTGCCGCGAAAATCCTGGTATTATGGACAGATTTAGAAGTATTGAAGTTCAAGACCGATTTAGGCAATACTCCTTCATGGGCCACAATCCAGACACAATGCCTCCTCCTCCGCCTCCGCCAAGCTACAGAGATCCTGCCAGAGATGATGAGGAGTCCTGTGGTGGCCACAATCCAAATTAACCCACCATCATTTCATCTCACTGCATTTCATCTCATATTGCTCAAGTTTTATTTTGTTGCACAATATCTGGTTTAGCTTATGTAATTCTTAAACTCGTTCGAATCCTTAAATGCTTTTCTCTTTCTGTTTATCTCTATTGTTATTTCCCTTATTCGTCATTCTTTGTGAATGATTCTTTACTTTGAAGCTTTCTTCTTTGTGATTGATAGCTTTTTATCAATTTTTTTGCCATGTCCTGCTACACCATGCTACCTTGATAGACCTGCTTCTTCCTCTTTTTGATGTTGACAAAGGGGGAGAAAATGCAGATATGCACAAACTCAGGGGGAGTATCACACATCTTGCCAAGAATTTGCCATCATCAAAAAGGGGGAGTTTGTGAGAAAATTCTTTACTTTGAATTAATTTTGAATGATAGCAAATTGTGTGATCATCATCCAAATGTTGGTTGTGCATTACATTACATGATACATTTGTGTTTTTATTGTGTTTTTATCCCATTCTATTGTTGCATAACTGTACATAAAGACCTACATTGATACTCCTCTTAAAATAACACATAAAATCCATTTTGTGTCAGTATGCATCAACACATAAGCCTATGCATCGATCCATACAGCATGTGGTAAATCACAACATTCTTTTTGTTCAGTATGCATCGATGCATACGAGTCATGTGTCGACACATGAAAGGCAAAATGCTCTATGGATCGATCCAAACGATCCTTGCATCGATGCATGATCAGTTGAAATAGCCTATGTATCAATGCATACGTATTAGGCATCGATACATGTTAGTGGAAATGTCATATGCATCAATACATACGAAATATGCATCGATCCATGCTTTATCCATTTCACCAAAAACTCATTCACTTTACAGTATGCATCGATGCATACCCTCATGTATCAATGCATAAGTTTGTTTTGTGTTCTAACAGTTTCTGTTTTCAGCATATATAAGAGGTGTTGTGACAGCAGTGGCTTGGTACGAATTCTTTGAGGGAAAAACAATTGAACACAAGATCAAAAGCAGTGTAGAAGCAATTGTTGGAGAGCACATAGAAACCTGAAAGAGACTTCATCTTCTTCATCTTCTCAATCACTTTTCTTCAAGAACATCAACACATAACCATTCTTGTTCTCTAGATTAAAGGATTATCGAGATAACGTTCAGTGGTACGATCAAGGATCTAGCTGTGGTTTTCAGTGGAACGATCGAGGATCTAGCTGAGTTGAAGATTGAAGGGGGTTTCGAGGAAAAACCTACTGGTTTATCCTTCAAGAACTGGAGTGTTCTTGAGGGTTTGTGAGTCACGTTTGCAGAACATATTCAGCCGCAGCGTTGCGTTTGGAGATCGGGGGATTTCGCAAGCAGGTCGTGGAACCGGTGAATTGTTTGCAATTTCGTGCAGGAAATTCTTGATCGTGCTCAGATCAAGTGAAGGTTCATACAAGAAGAAGTTCTTGGAATTTAGAATTCTGTCTTTGTATCATAACCTTGTATCAACGAATTCGGCAATAATTGATAATCAAAGTTCTCAATTTCATTTGAAATTGAGAGGGAGACGTACCCACACGCGAGGGCGACGTGGGGAACTTCCTTACCAAATCTCTGCGTATCGTATTCTTACCTTACTCCTCTTTACGTTTAAAATAGTTTTCGCAATTTCAGTTAGTGTGTTGTGATTGTTCCTTTTGCAAGACAGCAGTGGCAAGAAAACCTTTTTAATTAAACTCTACTGCTGTTCATCATTGATCACATACACACCAACTGTTTGACAAAATTGTAAGCTAGGTTTTATTCATTGGAAATAGACTTTAATGATAAGTGCATTCAATTAGCTAAAATTCTGGTGTTGATTGTTTCTGTCATTCTTATTCAAATCCAGCATTAAACTCGTGTGTCCGGTTTTCTAGTAGCGTTCAGAATAGACGGAAGTCGATTCGGGACTGATATTTTCCGCCAACTTTAAAAACTCTGATAAAACTTTAAATCCGTTAAATTTCAAAGAGGTGATCTATTCACCCCCCCTCTCGATCACTAGCCACACCGTCTAACATAATGTACCCATTCCCCCAAATTCACCCTAAATGACATATAAATCAGAAATTTACAAAGTTAAAACATAAATAAATGGAATTAGGGCAAACCTTAGTGAAAGAGATTGATTTAATTTGAAGTGCACAGTGAGGTCTGCAATGCAATGTAACCGTTTAGGGTTTGAGTGAGATGAAAAGTGAGAGAGTGTTTGTGAGAGTTGTGTGTGAGTGCTTCAGTTCAGAGTTGTAAAAAGAAAAGTTGCATTTGGGCCCAAAAGAGTGGCCTGCTGATAATTAAATGAGTGTTGCCACGCAGCGCTCGCTGCTGCTTCGCCTAGCGAGCAGCTAGCGAATCCGCTCGCTACTGCTTCGCCTAGCGAGCAGCTAGCGAGCATGACAGCATTTGCTTTTTCAAAAATAGCATTCCTGGTACATTCAGCAAGGTTTTAACAATTGGAATCCCAATACGACACCACAGAAAAACTGTAAATACTTACAATGTTGGGGTGCCTCCCAACAAGCGCTTGTTTAACGTCGGATAAGCTCGACGGTGCGATGCTCACAGAGGAGCATCCGAAGAAATAGCACAGCTCTCGCGATCCACATGACCGCCGAGATAAACCTTCAAACGTTGGCCATTAACGGTCCAACTCTCCTTCTTTTCCATGTCCTCAATGACAATAGCTCCGTACTCCTTAACTTCTTTGACCCGAAATGGCCCGGACCATTTTGATTTCAACTTTCCGGGGAATAACTTCAACCTGGAATTGAACAATAAGACCAACTGTCCGGGCACAAATTCTTTCTTTCGAAGCTTTTTGTCATGATATTTTTTTACCTTTTCTTTGTACAACCAACTTGAGTGATATGCGGCATTGCGCATCTCTTCCAACTCAAGCAGTTGCACCTTCCTTTTCTCACCGGCCAAATCCTTTTCAAAATTTAAAAATTTCAGAGCCCACAAGGCTTTGTGCTCCAATTCGACCGGCAAATGGAAAGTTTTACCAAACACCAATTGAAAAGGAGTGAGCCCAATTGGAGCTTTAAAGGCGGTACGGTATGCCCATAACGCTTCATCCAATTTTTGTGACCACTCTTTCTTCGAATTTGACACAGTTTTTTCGAGAATTCTCTTAATCTCACGATTAGAGACCTCGGCTTGCCCATTAGCTTGTGGGTGATACGGAGTTGCCACTCTGTGTGATACACCGTAATGTTTTAAAATGCTTTCCAACGGTGCATTACAAAAGTGTGACCCTCCGTCACTTATCAACACTCGGGGGGTTCCGAAACGGGAAAATATGTTTTTCTTCAAAAAAAATTATTACCGTTTTCGCATCCGCCCGAGGTGAGGCAATCGCCTCAACCCACTTAGAAACGTAATCAACTGCGACAAGCATATACTCGTTACCATAAGAGGGTGGGAATGGTCCTACAAAATCGATGCCCCAACAATCAAATACTTCGACCTCTTGGATGTTTTGGAGAGGCATCTCGTCTCTCTTACCAATCCCACCGCTTCTCTGGCAACTATCACAACTTTGCGCATGGGTATGTGCGTCTTTGAAAATAGTGGGCCAATAAAATCCTGACTGAAGGATTTTAGTGGCCGTTCTCACCCCATTATAGTGTCCGCCGTAAGGCGAGTTGTGACAATGCCAAAGGATGCTCTGCGCTTCATCGCCAGTAACGCATCTCCTTAAAAGGTTATCACTACCCAACTTAAACAAGTACGGGTCATCTCATACGTAATACTTGGCATCCGAAAGAAACTTCCTTTTTTGGTTAGAAGTTAGGTCGGGAGGCACAAAACCACTAGTCTTGTGGTTCGCAAAGTCTGCAAACCACGGCCTAACTTGAATTTTAAAAAGTTTTTCATCAGGAAACTCTTCCCGGATTTCCTTCTCTGAAGCTGTAACCTCCACATTAACTAAGCGAGATAAATGATCCGCCACCAAATTTTCCGATCCTTTCTTGTCTTTGATTTCAACATCAAATTCTTGCAACAAGAGGATCCAACGGATGAGCCTTTGCTTCGAATCCAGTTTGGTGAGCAAATATTTAATCGTCGAGTGGTCGGTATACACTACGACTTTAGACCCTATAAGATAAGACCTAAACTTTTCAAGCGCATACACTATCGCAAGTAATTCTTTTTCAGTGGTGGCATAGTTAATTTGAGCCTCATTAAGAACTTTACTTGCGTAATGTACGCATGAAATTTTTTCTCTTTTCTTTGGCCTAATACCGCTCCGATTGCATAGTCGCTCGCATCACACATTAGCTCAAAATTTAAATTCCAATTTGGAGCGACTATAATTGGAGCGGTAACCAATTTTTCTTTCAAAGTCTCAAAAGCTTGCAAACATTCATCGGTTAAGAGAAATACCTGGTCCTTAGCTAGCAAATTACTCAAAGGCTTATCTACCTTTGAGAAGTCTTTGATAAAGCGCCGATAGAACCCGGCGTGCCCCAAAAAGCTTCGGATTCCCTTCACATTCACCGGAGGAGGTAACTTTTCAATCACTTCAACCTTAGCACGATCAACTTCAAGCCCTCTTAAAGAGACTTTATGGCCAAGCACTATCCCCTCGGTCACCATGAAGTGGCACTTCTCCCAATTAAGCACAAGATTGGTCTTCACACATCTTTCAAGCACCGTTTTCAAGTTTGCCAAGCATAGACTAAAAGAACCACCAAATACCGAGAAGTCATCCATGAAGACTTCCATTGTTTTCTCAATAAGGTCGGCAAAAATGGCTTGCACACATCTTTGGAAAGTCGTCGGTGCAATTCATTTAAAACAAAGGTGGTTTCGAACACTTTAGCAAGTAAATGGAGTGAAAGATGCCCATATTTGATAGCTCAAATAAGCATTTTTGGGTATCTCACAACTCTCCCCAACTAGATTCTTGCTTGTCCTCAAGCAAAGTATGCCTCTTGAAGGACAAGAGGATTTGCATTAAGAAAAAGGTTTCTCCGAAATCGGATAAAACGGCTCAAACACAAGCGAATCAGCAGATACAAATTTCCAACGGTTAGAATAAAATAATACACAAGAACTAAAACTTAGTAGCAATGTGAAATATGTATCTATCCACAACAATATTATCTTGAATGAATCATCCTATCTCTCCTCATCGAATAAGGATTGAAGAAATTACGCGTTTGCAACCGCGGGAATAATCTCACTCTCCAACAAACAATGAAGAAATCAATTCAATTCATACAATGTCTAACAATTATAAATGGTAATGTGGAAGCACGAAGATCACTAAGGACTTTTCGGTTGAAGCTTGGTTAGGTTAACAAACAAGGGTCATTTCTAAGGCCATTGAAAACGAAATTGCCGATGCAAAAGAGACATTCACTGTACATTATTCACACATCTCAACTTCGTTCCATTTGTTTCTCATTTGAAACCTTCACAACTCTTATTTCACAACTCAATTTTTGTTTTTCACTATTTTTCTTCCAAGCAAGCATTCATTTTCATTTTCTCTATATTATTTTTTTTTTCTTTCACATCATATTTACAAAACAGATGTTTCTCTTTTCTATATTATATATATATATATATATATATATATATATATATATATATATATATATATATATATATATATATATATATATATATATATATATATATATATATATATATATTTTTCTTATGCTTGCTTGATTTTTCAAGAGTTGTGGCACTTACCGATTCTCATTTTCGTTCTCCCCAACTTATTTCTTACTCACCCTAAGTGAATGCTCTTGACTTTTTACGGCAAAAGAACAATTATCAAAATTTTCCAGGTTTCAAGAAAAAAAAGATTTTTGAAATCTCGCTTTATTTCAAGTTGAGATTCAACTGTTTAAGCTCAAAGGGGTTGACGAATACTCTCTCTGCTCACAGGTAAGTTGTATTTGGAACTGGTTGTGCTCGATAGAAAACAAGTGCCTTGATCATTTCTAATTGCTTCCACATATTCACAATAATAAAAGACAAAGCATGAATCAAATGAATCAACAAAGCTTATTAGAATCCAGCATTTAAGTGTACAATGGAGGTTTCCTCACAATTTGTGGTTTTAAGTCCTAGATGAAACATTCATTCAATTATGTTGCAAAAAGACAATATTCAATTACAAAAAAGAGTAAAGTTCTTAATGCATTCTAAAATTCTAGCCGGAGGTAACCATGTACCTTAGCATTATTCACTTGTTTATTTTTATCATTGCCATCCAAGCTCGGATGCACCTTCATTGGATACTTCTTTGAGGAGCAACCAATCTAGAAGGTTTGACACTCAACCAACCAAAAATTTATTAAAACAGCCGAAATTTAAAACATAAATAATAACATTACTTCAAAATTTAAAATTGTTCATGGGGGACAAAACACCCCAAAAGTACATAACCAACATCAAAATACACAAATCTGAAAATACAATAGAAATAAAACATAATATGAAAAATAAAATAACTTAGCCCTCCAAGGACTCATAACCCTCATCAGTACCGGCTTCAGAACCGGTAGCCTCATCATCATCATCATCAGCAGCACCAGAAGAAGCACCAGCACCCGCCCCCTCTCCAAACACAGGCCTGTCCACAGGCCAGCTAGCGTGCTGCAGAAACTGCTCACGTGTCATCATAGAATGCTCTCCGGAGGGGTCGCGCATCTGCAACTGTAACAGCTACATAGAATCGTGCATATCGAGCATGGTGCGCTGAGTTGCCGCCATCCAATCCCAGTTGTAGTTGCAGACAGCCTGCTGGAAAGGATCGGATCCTAGAGTAGAAGTACCAGGACCATCAGAAGCCCTGGTAACCTCAGCAGCTGAACTACTTCTTACATTCTTCGATTTGCAATACTTGGCCACGTATCGGTCATCAATGGGCGGCGGGATCCTTACTTGACCCTTAGAGGGTAGCCTCACCCTCGCTTGCAGGCACAAAGCCATGATTAGGCAAGGGAAAGCCAGGGGACAATTCACTTGTGCCCCCGACTTTAGCCCGCTTTCAATCACGGACTTCAGCTCCAAAGCAATAATCCTCGCCACATCAATCTGGATGTTCGTGAGGATGTTGTGTACCAAGTGTGCCACTGGGATCGGCACGGTAGAAGTATGAGACTTGGGCTTGATGTTTGTCAGAACCAACAAAAGAATCAGTTGAGCCAAGGGAATCATGTCCTCCATATGGTATCTCATGGGAACCCCAGATGGGTTCAGCTCAACTGATTTCCCTTTCAAAAGCAGGGCAGCAGAAATCGAATCAGTATCCCGGTGAAGCCTTAGATCTTGGTGGTAGGTGTCTCTCTCCTCGGCTCCCAGATGGAGCGGTTCACCCAGGACACGGTTAATTGCATCCCGATCGAACGCAACAGGACGGCCGGACACTCTAGACGTCCATGTGAATGGCTCGTCGTCGTTCGGCAGTGCGTTCGCGTAGAACTCACGCAATGTTGCGATATCGTAATGCTCCAGGGGAGAAATTAACCGGTCCCACTTTTTGCTGTTAATCAACCCGGCGAATGTTCGGTTCGTGCCTTCAGGGTTGATTAAAAATCTCTTTTCCGGCAAAATCTTTCGCTTTTCCAAAGCAACATATCTTGCTGCTTACTTTGGCCCGACAAATTTGTCGGTGTCGAATTGTATTGGTACGGGACGAGAAGTGTTCCCGCCCTTTCTCTTTTTCGAAGCTCCGGACCTGGATTCCATCTGCAAAAACATAGAGAGGAAACAACACAAACACAAAACAGATTAGAAAGCAAAACCAGAATTCCAACTACTGTCATGGTCGCTGCTGCTTCGCCTAGCGAGAACCCAGCGAAGCTTCGCTACAGGTTCGCCTAGCGAAGTGGCAGCGAATGCTCGCCACTGATTCGCCTAGCGAGTTGCTAGCGAATCTTACGGGTTTTTGGGTTCTGCAATGTTTACAGTGAAATTTAGGCAAAACCCATGGTCTCATGGTATTTATTTCAGAACCAAATGATCTATCAAGAAAGGTATTGTTCTAATGTACATGCAAATCTACACCCACATGCAAAACCTAATGTGTGAGAAAATTCTTTACTTTGAATTAATTTTGAATGATAGCAAATTGTGTGATCATCATCCAAATGTTGGTTGTGCATTACATTACATGATACATTTGTGTTTTTATTGTGTTTTTATCCCATTCTATTGTTGCATAACTATACATAAAGACCTACATTGATACTCCTCTTAAAATAACACATAAAATCCATTTTGTGTCAGTATGCATCAACACATAAGCCTATGCATCGATCCATACAGCATGTGGTAAATCACAACATTCTTTTTGTTCAGTATGCATCGATGCATACGAGTCATGTGTCGACACATGAAAGGCAAAATGCTCTATGGATCGATCCAAACGATCCTTGCATCGATGCATGATCAGTTGAAACAGCCTATGTATCAATGCATACGTATTAGGCATCGATACATGTTAGTGGAAATGTCATATGCATCAATACATACGAAATATGCATCGATCCATGCTTTATCCATTTCACCAAAAACTCATTCACTTTACAGTATGCATCGATGCATACCCTCATGTATCAATGCATAAGTTTGTTTTGTGTTCTAACAGTTTCTGTTTTCAGCATATATAAGAGGTGTTGTGACAGGAGTGGCTTGGTACGAATTCTTTGAGGGAAAAACAATTGAACACAAGATCAAAAGCAGTGTAGAAGCAATTGTTGGAGAGCACATAGAAACCTGAAAGAGACTTCATCTTCTTCATCTTCTCAATCACTTTTCTTCAAGAACATCAACACATAACCATTCTTGTTCTCTAGATTAAAGGATTATCGAGATAACGTTCAGTGGTACGATCAAGGATCTAGCTGTGGTTTTCAGTGGAACGATCGAGGATCTAGCTGAGTTGAAGATTGAAGGGGGTTTCGAGGAAAAACCTACTGGTTTATCCTTCAAGAACTGGAGTGTTCTTGAGGGTTTGTGAGTCACGTTTGCAGAACATATTCAGCCGCAGCGTTGCGTTTGGAGATCGGGGGATTTCACAAGCAGGTCGTGGAACCGGTGAATTGTTTGCAATTTCGTGCAGGAAATTCTTGATCGTGCTCAGATCAAGTGAAGGTTCATACAAGAAGAAGTTCTTGGAATTTAGAATTCTGTCTTTGTATCATAACCTTGTATCAACGAATTCGGCAATAATTGATAATCAAAGTTCTCAATATCATTTGAAATTGAGAGGGAGACGTACCCACACGCGAGGACGACGTGGGGAACTTCCTTACCAAATCTCTGCGTATCGTATTCTTACCTTACTCCTCTTTACGTTTAAAATAGTTTTCGCAATTTCAGTTAGTGTGTTGTGATTGTTCCTTTTGCAAGACAGCAGTGGCAAGAAAACCTTTTTAATTAAACTCTACTGCTGTTCATCATTGATCACATACACACCAACTGTTTGACAAAATTGTAAGCTAGGTTTTATTCATTGGAAATAGACTTTAATGATAAGTGCATTCAATTAGCTAAAATTCTGGTGTTGATTGTTTCTGTCATTCTTATTCAAATCCAGCATTAAACTCGTGTGTCCGGTTTTCTAGTAGCGGTTCAGAATAGACGGAAGTCGATTCGGGACTGATATTTTCCGCCAACTTTAAAAACTCTGATAAAACTTTAAATCCGTTAAATTTCAAAGAGGTGATCTATTCACCCCCCCTCTCGATCACTAGCCACACCGTCTAACATAATGTACCCATTCCCCCAAATTCACCCTAAATGACATATAAATCAGAAATTTACAAAGTTAAAACATAAAGAAATGGAATTAGGGCAAACCTTAGTGAAAGAGATTGATTTAATTTGAAGTGCACAGTGAGGTTTGCAATGCAATGTAACCGTTTAGGGTTTGAGTGAGATGAAAAGTGAGAGAGTGTTTGTGAGAGTTGTGTGTGAGTGCTTCAGTTCAGAGTTGTAAAAAGAAAAGTTGCATTTGGGCCCAAAAGAGTGGCCTGCTGATAATTAAATGAGTGTTGCCACGCAGCGCTCGCTGCTGCTTCGCCTAGCGAGCAGCTAGCGAATCCGCTCGCTACTGCTTCGCCTAGCGAGCAGCTAGCGAGCATGACAGCATTTGCTTTTTCAAAAATAGCATTCCTGGTACATTCAGCAAGGTTTTAACAATTGGAATCCCAATACGACACCACAGAAAAACTGTAAATACTTACAATGTTGGGGTGCCTCCCAACAAGCGCTTGTTTAACGTCGGATAAGCTCGACGGTGCGATGCTCACAGAGGAGCATCCGAAGAAATAGCACAGCTCTCGCGATCCACATGACCGCCGAGATAAACCTTCAAACGTTGGCCATTAACGGTCCAACTCTCCTTCTTTTCCATGTCCTCAATGACAATAGCTCCGTACTCCTTAACTTCTTTGACCCGAAATGGCCCGGACCATTTTGATTTCAACTTTCCGGGGAATAACTTCAACCTGGAATTGAACAATAAGACCAACTGTCCGGGCACAAATTCTTTCTTTCGAAGCTTTTTGTCATGATATTTTTTTACCTTTTCTTTGTACAACCAACTTGAGTGATATGCGGCATTGCGCATCTCTTCCAACTCAAGCAGTTGCACCTTCCTTTTCTCACCGGCCAAATCCTTTTCAAAATTTAAAAATTTCAGAGCCCACAAGGCTTTGTGCTCCAATTCGACCGGCAAATGGAAAGTTTTACCAAACACCAATTGAAAAGGAGTGAGCCCAATTGGAGCTTTAAAGGCGGTACGGTATGCCCATAACGCTTCATCCAATTTTTGTGACCACTCTTTCTTCGAATTTGACACAGTTTTTTCGAGAATTCTCTTAATCTCACGATTAGAGACCTCGGCTTGCCCATTAGCTTGTGGGTGATACGGAGTTGCCACTCTGTGTGATACACCGTAATGTTTTAAAATGCTTTCCAACGGTGCATTACAAAAGTGTGACCCTCCGTCACTTATCAACACTCGGGGGGTTCCGAAACGGGAAAATATGTTTTTCTTCAAAAAAAATTATTACCGTTTTCGCATCCGCCCGAGGTGAGGCAATCGCCTCAACCCACTTAGAAACGTAATCAACTGCGACAAACATATACTCGTTACCATAAGAGGGTGGGAATGGTCCTACAAAATCGATGCCCCAACAATCAAATACTTCGACCTCTTGGATGTTTTGGAGAGGCATCTCGTCTCTCTTACCAATCCCACCGCTTCTCTGGCAACTATCACAACTTTGCGCATGGGTATGTGCGTCTTTGAAAATAGTGGGCCAATAAAATCCTGACTGAAGGATTTTAGTGGCCGTTCTCACCCCATTATAGTGTCCGCCGTAAGGCGAGTTGTGACAATGCCAAAGGATGCTCTGCGCTTCATCGCCAGTAACGCATCTCCTTAAAAGGTTATCACTACCCAACTTAAACAAGTACGGGTCATCTCATACGTAATACTTGGCATCCGAAAGAAACTTCCTTTTTTGGTTAGAAGTTAGGTCGGGAGGCACAAAACCACTAGTCTTGTGGTTCGCAAAGTCTGCAAACCACGACCTAACTTGAATTTTAAAAAGTTTTTCATCAGGAAACTCTTCCCGGATTTCCTTCTCTGAAGCTGTAACCTCCACATTAACTAAGCGAGATAAATGATCCGCCACCAAATTTTCCGATCCTTTCTTGTCTTTGATTTCAACATCAAATTCTTGCAACAAGAGGATCCAACGGATGAGCCTTTGCTTCGAATCCAGTTTGGTGAGCAAATATTTAATCACCGAGTGGTCGGTATACACTACGACTTTAGACCCTATAAGATAAGACCTAAACTTTTCAAGCGCATACACTATCGCAAGTAATTCTTTTTCAGTGGTGGCATAGTTAATTTGAGCCTCATTAAGAACTTTACTTGCGTAATGTACGCATGAAAATTTTTCTCTTTTCTTTGGCCTAATACCGCTCCGATTGCATAGTCGCTCGCATCACACATTAGCTCAAAATTTAAATTCCAATTTGGAGCGACTATAATTGGAGCGGTAACCAATTTTTCTTTCAAAGTCTCAAAAGCTTGCAAACATTCATCGGTTAAGAGAAATACCTGGTCCTTAGCTAGCAAATTACTCAAAGGCTTATCTACCTTTGAGAAGTCTTTGATAAAGCGCCGGTAGAACCCGGCGTGCCCCAAAAAGCTTCGGATTCCCTTCACATTCACCGGAGGAGGTAACTTTTCAATCACTTCAACCTTAGCACGATCAACTTCAAGCCCTCTTGAAGAGACTTTATGGCCAAGCACTATCCCCTCGGTCACCATGAAGTGGCACTTCTCCCAATTAAGCACAAGATTGGTCTTCACACATCTTTCAAGCACCGTTTTCAAGTTTGCCAAGCATAGACTAAAAGAACCACCAAATACCGAGAAGTCATCCATGAAGACTTCCATTGTTTTCTCAATAAGGTCGGCAAAAATGGCTTGCACACATCTTTGGAAAGTCGCCGGTGCATTGCACAACCCAAAGAGCATTTTTCGGTATGCGAAAACTCCAAACGAACATGTGAAAGCTGTCTTTTCATGATCGGCCGGGTCAACCGCAATTTGGTTATACCCGGAATAGCCATCCAAGAAACAATAATATTGTTGCCCCGAGAGTCTTTCGAGCATTTGATCCATGAACGGGAGTGGAAAATGATCTTTTCGAGTTGCGGTATTCAACCGCCTATAATCAATACACATTCGCCACCCCGTTGCAACTTTAGTCGGGATCAACTCATCCTTGTCATTTCGGATCACGGTAATTCCACCTTTCTTCGGAACCACATGCACAGGACTAACCCATGGACTATCCGAAATCGGGTAAATCATTCCCGCATCCAACAGCTTGACAACTTCCTTTCTAACAACCTCCTTCATAGTATGATTTAAGCGGCGTTGTGGTTGAGCTACCGGCTTAAAATCCTCTTCCATTAAGATCTTGTGCATGCAATAGGAAGGACTAATTCCTTTTAGATCGGAAAGAGTCCAACCCATGGCTTCTTGATTTTTTTTAGCACATTGATCAAACGGGTTTCTTCATCATTTGACAAAAGGTTGCTTATGATGACCGACTTTGCTTCGGTCTCATTTAGGAATACATCCTTCAAAGTAGAAGGTAACATTTTCAATTCAATAGGCGCTTTTTCGTCATTAACCTCCTTCTTCAAGTCTTCCTCCTCAACTTCCCATGGTTGTAGTTCGTTTAAACCATCAAGTTCCCTTAAGCATTCATCAAGAGCTTGCTCTTCTTCAGCTGTGAAAACTTCAAATGAGTCGTCAAGAGCTAACTCCATAGGAGATATCTCATGAATATGCTTAGAAACCTCCACAATTGCCTCTTCGATCACATCGATGCGAAAGCTATCACTTCTATCTTTTGAATGATTCATTGCTTCGAATAGATCGAAAGTAACTTCTTCATTTTGGACTCTCACCTTCATCAAACCGTCGTCAACGTCTATCATCATGCGTGCGGTTTTCATGAACGGTCGGCCCAGAATGAGCGGAGCATCATCATCCTCTTCCATATCAATAACAATAAAATCGACCGGGAAAAAGAATTTGTCGACTTTAACCAAAACATCTTGGGCTACGCCATGAGGATGGGTAGTCGACTTATCGGCCAATTGCAACGTCATCCGGATGGACTTAATTTCAATGTTGCCAAGCCTCTTTACAATAGACAATGGTATAAGATTAATGCTTGACCCCAAATCAATTAGTCCTTTTCCGACATAGATATCACCAATTTTAACCGGCAAAGTAACTCGTCCCGGATCAACCTCTTTTTTTGGAAGCATCCTTTGAATAATTGCACTACAGCTCGCATCTAGGACAATGGTCTCCGGTTCCGTATACCTCCACTTTTTTGTAAGTATGTCCTTCATGAATTTGGCATACTTGGGCATTTGCTCCAAGGCTTCGGCAAACGGAATGTTGATTTGCAGTTGTTTAAAAATATCCATGAACCGGGCGTAGTATCGTTCATTCTCCCTTTTTGATGGAGCATGTGGATAAGGAAGGTTTTGGATTGGAGTAGCGCTCACTACCTCCTTTCCTTTAGCAACTCTAGAACTTCTCGCTCTTTTCTTTTTCACTTCCTCCACCATTACTTCATCACTCGTATTTTTCTCAATTTCCACACTTTCTTTCTTTTCAACTTCACCATTTTTTTCGTTCTTTTCTTCTTCCTCCTCACTCCACTCCCCCACTTCACCATCAATATTTTCCTCCAATATTTCCTCCTCATTTTTTTTCTTTTCCTCTCTTTGTTCACTCTCATCTCTTTTTTTATTCTCACTAATCAACTCCCTCCCACTTCTCGTCGTGATCGCTTTACAATGCTCCTTAGGATTTGTTTGCGTGTTCGCCGAAAAGGATGGACCGGGTTGTTGTTTCGCTAGTTGCTTAGCAAGTTGTCCAACTTGAGTCTCGAGATTTTTGATTGCCGCATCGTTGCTCTTTTGATTAGCCATTGACATTTGCATAAATTGTGTCAATGTCTCTTCTAATTTTGAAGTTACGACCGACGGTTGTTGAGGTTGATAAGGATTTTGGGGAGGGTTTTGACGGCTAGAAGAACCACCCCCATAACCTTGGTTATGGTAATAGTTACTCCTAGGTTGGAACCCTTGATTCCCTTGGAAGTGTTGTTGTTGTTGATTTTGAGGATGTGGTTGATAAGGTTGTTGTTGTTGTTGTTGTCTCGGTTGGTAGTCTCGTTGGTTCGCCATGTAGTTTACTTCTTCGAAACCGGGAGGTGGACAAAATCCGGTGTCATGCTCACCTTTGCAAAGCTCACAACAAGCTATTTGTTTAGCTTTTGAAGGTTCTCTCAACTCTTTTATTTGCTGCGTTAAGAGTTCCACTTGTTGTGAAATCAGTTTGTTTTGGGCAAGAATGGCATCGTTCGTCCCAAGTTCAAGCACTCCCGGCTTTTTCAAAGAGTTGCCTCTACTTTGACTTTGAAGATCATTTAGAGCCATTCGATTTATGATATTTGTAGCTTCTTCGGCGCTTTTAGACAATAAAGAACCACCCGAGGTAGCATCCAACAAAGTCTTGCAATTTGGTTGAAGTCCATTTTTGAAAATATGGATTTGAGTCAATTCATCAAATCCATGCCCTTTACACTTCCGAAGCATGGATTTGAATCTTTCCCACGCTTCATTTAATGATTCGTTGGTTCCTTGTGAAAACACTGAGATGGCCGTCTTGGATTCCATGAACCGGTTGTGGGAGAAAAATCTTTCGATGAACTTCTCTTCCAACACGTTCCAGTCTGTCATGACGGCTGGTGTTTGATCTAAGTACCAATCTTTTGCTTTGCCGAGCAAAGCGTGGGGAAATAATCTTTTGAACAACGGTAGCTCTTGAGCTTGATCAACTCCGGCCGCCAATGCTATCTCGTAAAATTTGGTGAGAAAAGCAAAGGGATCTTCATGATCCATTCCGGTGAATGGACTTCCATATAGTAAATTAAGAGTTCCCGTTTTCATCTCGGCTTGCCTTCCCGTGTGGTTGGCAAACTGAGCAGTATTCCTTGGACTGTTTACACATGGAGTTGAAATGGGCGGTGGTGGTGGTTCCATGATAGGTATGAACGGTGGTGGATGTGTGGTAAAAGAACTTTCTCCTTGCTCTTGTCGTTGTCTAGCCTGTTGCCTCCTTCGTCTCGTTCTGCTATTCAGCCTCCTTGCGGTTCTTTCGATCTCGGGATCAAAAAGAAGTTCGTCCACAGGAATCTGCCCTTGCATAAAACGAAAGCTGCACACTAAACCAAACAAATTACAAGCACAAGGCAAAAATTCGAAAGCTAAAAATTAAGCAACTATTGCGATGCTCGCAATATCAATTCACAATCCCCGGCAACGGCGCCATTTTGTTGAGTGTAATTTTAAGTGTCGGGTTTTTGTTATCGTCTCCACAGGGATTGTGAGATATCGCCGCCGTTCGACAGTTGTTTCAATTCTTAACTCGTAGTAACAATGGGGGTTTTTGGTTTTAGTCACGGTATCTTGCATAAAAGTGTGATAAAATGCGGTAAAAGATTTGATTTTAATATTTGAGAACTATTGCCAAAGTTAGGGTTCGACGATCACTTTGCATGTATATGTTCAATCAACAAAACTTATAAACTCCTTTAGATGATAAACTATTTCACAAAGTCCTCCCAATGTGTTTATCTCTAACACACATTGTGAGTTTTCCCATTTTGATCCATTGTTTATCTCTAACACAATCTATCAAAATGACAACTTTTTGGTTCAACCTTATGGTGAACAAAATCATTCATTACTATCTCTAGCTAACAAACAAGATTGGATGAAAACCTAGGTAAAGAGTTGGTAAACATCTCTCGATCATAAACCAACACAAAGAGTTTTCAATAAGAACAAAGTTTTCACCATATATTCACCATTAAAGAGTTTACAAATGAAGATCATCCCATTTACACACAAAGCTAATGATCATCTACATCTAACCTTGACAAAATGAAGAACTTAGCTACTCATTTTCATGGTAGCTTGGTCAACAAGTTTCGGAAGAAGGTTGATCAACATCCGAGTCGAATAATCGAGATTGGATGGGAATCCACCTTCTTTTTGTGAAAGATTGTTAAGAGATGAAGAGAAATGATTTCTAGATCACAAAGTATCTCTAGAGCAATGCTGGAAAAATATCTAAAAAGTACAAAAGTATGGAGGTGTAAAAGTATGGCTCCAAAAAGTAGCCCTTGCTACTTATAGTGCTGCTACTGAGCTGTCATGCTCGCTAGGCGAGCAGAATGGCTCGCCTAGCGAGCCCCAAAATGAGGCACCTACGCCCAAAGAAATAACCTTTTCCAGATTGGCATGTTCGCTAGGCGAACAAAACCTTCGCTAGGCGAAGCCCACGCTTCACCCTTTGCTCCAGCGAGCTTAGGAGGTTTTGCTACTGCAATTGCTCGCTGAGAGCTCGCTAATGGCTCGCCTAGCGAGTGAGTATTGGCTGCGCTTTTGACGAAGTCTGGACGTGTTCGCTACACCCTTCGCTGGCTGCTCGCCTAGCGAGTGTGTTGATGTTTGCTACTGTAAAATACTGGAGCACTTCGCTGGGTGCTCGCCTAGCGAGCTCTTCGCCACAGCCCTCGCCTAGCGAGCAAGCTGATGAATGCATCCCTTTTTTGGTCCCTTTGCCAACTTTCTTGTGGCTTCATTTTCTATTATTTCATGCCTAATTCCTGTACAATAACACACAAATCAAAGGTACCAAGATCGTTTATCATTGTATTGCAATTCATCTAAAACAAAGGTGGTTTCGAACATTTTATCAAGTAAATGGAGTGAAAGATGCCCATATTTGATAGCTCAAATAAGCACTTTTGGGTATCTAACAGCATGCATGATACAATCACTACGCCAAATAAGGGAAAAGAGGGCGCTTTTTTTGGCCTATAACAGCGCTTTAAAGCGCCCTCTAATCTGGCGCTGGCATAGGTAAAGACAGCGCTTTTTTTCCTGGTGAAAGCGCTCTCTAAAGTGGCTCTTTAAGCCCTTTAAGGGCCACTTTAGAGGGCGCTTTTTAAAGAAAGCGCCCTCTAAAGTGGAAACTTTTAAGGGTTTAGTGTACGAGAATTGCCATCCAAGGCGTAGGGGAATTTAAAAATTTCTCCATTTAGTGATCCTTACGAATGGGCATGATCAGTGATAGAATCGTTACCTCTTGTGGCGATTCAAACCTTTGGTGCAGATCTCTGATAATGATCAAAACCTTTGATACAGATCCACGGGGCGATCACGAACGTTGAACGATGACAACGTCTCTACTCAGTCCACACGAACGGATTCCTTCAATCGCAGTGCTAGCTCTTATGAATGAAGGCTTTGAGTGAGAGAAAGAGGGAAACAAAATTCCAAGTCTCTACTTGAATTTCTGTCTGAGTGGATTGGAGTGACAATGCTTTTACCCAAGGGGTTCTATTTATAGAACCACTTGTGTGGGCTTCAAGCTAAAAAGCCCACTTAAGTGTATTTTAGCCCATATCTTATAATATGCCCAAAATCACTTAAGTATTTGGTACCTTACCATATTTCGTTTCCACTTAAGTGCACCGTACCTTACGGTGTTTCTTAGTTACTCTATTTCTCATCAATCCGTCCTTTGTGTGTGACCCTATAGGTTTTCGCGGCGTTGGCAATTATATTAAATCACGCATTTAACATAATAAACAGTGAGCGGTATCTAGCCACACATCACTGCTACCCAAGTCACGAAAATGTCATGTGATCTGACAAAACCTCCTGTGATAATAATTATGTGTATAATTACTACTTTGCCCTTATGTCTATATTGAACACAAGGTATAGACCGTGTCACCCTTGTCCAGTTCAATATTGGGCCCATAGACATTTATACTGTTACGCAGGATTGGCAAATTCCATCTAGGACACTCATGTCCCTCAACATGCTTCGTGGAGTACTCATCAACTGTCTTTATGGTCATCCAGTTACGGATAACGTTGAATCAGTAATAAAGCACTCAACTCTACATCTAGGATCCATAGTGGTTTCAGGTCGAAGAGTGGTATACACTATTATCACCATGAGAATAACTTATGACACTTTGCATAACTTTCTATATAGTATTCTCATAGCGGGTCAATCCGGTATAAATATTACTCCTAATATTCATACCTATGTTTAAGACTTGATAACTCTTTATCCATGATCCATGAGAGGTGATCATCAGTCTACAAACATAATAGTCTTAATGCTTTAATGTTATCCCACTTCACATTAAAGCTCGACTACGAATACTTTAAGAACAGTGCCCTTATGTTTAATGCGTTCTCATGATTAAGTCACACTTAATACATTAAATGGACTATCTATTCTAGGGACTTTATTAATCAACCATAATAAAGAAAATGCCTTTTATTATTAATAAATAGTTCGATACAAGTACCAAAAGTATTGGCCTCTAGGGCTTACACCAACAATCTCCCACTAGCACTAGAGCCAATCAGGCATACCCCGTATGCCCATTGATCTAGTATGGCCATCATGCTTCTGCTGCACAAGAGGCTTTGTCAGTGGGTTAGCAACATTGTCAAGTGTAGGTACTTTACATATTTTCACACAACGTCTAAGTATGTGTTTGGATCGTTGGTGAGATCTAGGCTCCTTAGCTTGTGCGATAACACCATCGTTATCATAATAGAGACCAATGGGATCCACAATGCTAGGGACTATGCCAAGTTTATTGATCCAAACAGCTTCCTTTGCTGCACTTAAGGCAGCAATATACTCGGCCTCAGTTGTAGAATAAGCAACTGCATCTTGCGTTGAACTTTTCAAGCTCACAGTGCCACCATTTAAGCAAAACACATAACCAGATTGGAATCATTCATATTAAAGCGTCTCAACACTTTGTCTATGTACTCTGTCTTAGGCCAAGCATTTCATGATCTATCTCTATAGATTATGATAGGCTGCTTCACCCAGGTCCTTTATAGAAAAGCATTTCCCCAACCAAGACTTTACTTGTTGCAGGGTAGGGATATCGATTCCAATGAGTAATATGTCATCTACATATAATACCAGGATTACGATCATGCTCCCACTAACCTTCTTGTAGACACAAGGCTCATCTTCGTTCTTGATGAATCCATACAGTTTTACTGTTTCATCAAGGTGAAGATTCCATGAGTAGGTCACAGGCTCATCTTGATCCATGAGTAATACATCACCTTGATCAGATATCCATATATCTCAGGTAGGTGACGTATCCTGCCTGACCTACGCTGGTCTTGTTCTATTTGAGCAGGTTGCTCTTACATAACTACTTGTGTTTCCTGCTTTAATTCCTCCATAGGTGTATCGATACTTTGTGATTCTTGAATTTCTTCAAGTTCTACTTTCCTCCCACTGATTCCTTTGGAAATAAAATCCCTTTCTAGGAAAACTCAAGTTCGAGCGACAAACACTTTGCCCTCAGAAGGATTATAGAAATAGTATCCTATTGTTTCTTTAGGATACCCCACAAATAAGCATTTGTCAGATTTGGGCTCAAGCTTAGTTGAAATTTGTCATTTCACATAAACTTCGCAACCCCAAATCTTCATGTAAGACATATGTGGTCTCTTACCACTCCATATCTCATATGGTGTCTTTTCAACCTTTTGGATGGAACACGGTTAAGTGTGTAAGCTGATGTCAATGGTGTATGTCCTCAAAAGGAGTTTGGAAGATTGGTGTGACTCATCATGGATCGGACCATGTCCAACAGGGTTCGATTTCTTCTCTCAGATACACCCTTCCATTGGGATGTGCCAGGAGGAGTAAGTTGGGATAGGATCCCACACTCTTTCAGATGGTCATCAAACTCTAGGATTAAATACTCACCACTTCGATCTGATCGAAGAGTTTTAATATTCTTACCTAGTTGGTTTTAACTCGTTAGGTTTCACCCTTTTGTATTAATGTTATTAATAGGCATTTCAAGATCAAGGACATATAGTCCATTGTTCATTTGTGCAGTAGCATAGAATATATCATTCAAATAAATTGAGCAACAATTGTTCTTTATTATAAATGAAAAACCAAACTTGTCCAAACAAGCAATGGAAATAATATTCCTGCTAATTGCAGGTACATAATAACAGTTCTCTAACTGAATTATTAAACCACTAGGTAAAGTCAATACAAAAGTTCCTACGGCTAAAGCAGCAACCTTTGCTCCATAGCCAACTCGTAGGTCGACTTCACCTTTTGCCAAATCTCTACTCCTTTTTAGTTCTACACATTTGTACAAATGTGAGAACTACATCCAGTATCTAATACCCATGATGCAGAAGTAGATAAATTAATAACAAAAATACCTGAAGTTGAAGTCTCTACTCCATTCTTCTTATCTTCCAGGTACTTAATGCAGTTCCTCTTCTAGTGTCCGGTCTTACCGCAATGGAAGCAGGTGCCTTCTTTTGCTATGCCTCCACTAGGCTTCAAAGCAGCAGTGGGTCTGGGATTGGCAACTTCCTTGCCTTTCCCCTTATCACTCTGCTTAGTGGGCCTTTTGTTCTGTCTCTTTCCATTTCCGATCATCAGAATGGACTTCCCTTTTGACTTCAGATTCTGCTCGGCAGTTCTCAACATGGCGAGCAGTTCAGGAAGAGATTTGTCCATATCAATCATATTGAAATTTAGGACAAATTGACTGAAACTATCTGGCAACGATTGCAAGATCAAATCAGTCGCAAGTTCCTTTCCGAGGGGAAAACCCAATCTCTCAAGGTTTTCCACATACCCAATCATCTTGAGTACATGGGGACCTACAGGGGCTCCCTCAGCTAACTTGCTTTGAAAAAAGGCTTTTGAAACTTCAAACCTCTCATGCCTTGCTTGCTCTTGATAGAGCAACTTCAGGTGTTCGATCATATCGAATGCTGACATGTTCTCATGTTGCTTTTACAATTCTGAGTTCATGGTAGCTAGCATGAGACAAGCAGTTTCATTGGCATCATCGACATGCTTCTTATAAGCATCTCTTTCTGCCTTAGGTGCAGAACTAGGAGGTTCCTCTTCAGGAACAGGTGTCTCCAAGACATACAGCTTTTTATCATGTTTGAGGACAATCCTCAGGTTTCGGTGCCAATCCAGAAAATTTGTCCCAGACAATTTTTCCTTATCAAGGATTGATCGCAGGATGTTGTTAGAGGTGTTTGTTGTCATGGTAATCTACATAAGGATTAATGAAAATATAAGTATCATTGACATATTTAATTAGGCTTTTAATTAAATATGCTCCCACTATTTTATTCAAAATAAATGACCCTCATCATCTGATTCGGAAAATCCCGTTGGAAGATTTTCTAGTGGGTCGAGATCCATATTTCACTTTGTTCTAAGTCCGCGTAGGCGGATTACACAAAACTAGGTTATTTTAGGTAGGAACTCCTTCCAATTGTATCTCATACAACTCTCGAAAATTTCAGTTGGGTGAATAACTCCTTATTCTAATCCATCATATGGATCATTCCCAACTCTTGCTTCTAAACATATATATAATCTTATTATAATTTGTTTAGTTAAGTTTGACCCATTGTTTTAACAGTTAGATATTACAATTATCCCATCGCACCTTACTAATATATAGATCATGCACCTCGCGTAGGCGAAACCTACATTATCCATTACTAGTCTTGATGAGTGTTAAAACTCGGAAAGCATAAACTTAATATTTAATTTGAGGGAATTGCAATTTTTCTGATCTCACCGGCTTGTTTATCATATAAACCGTCTCTCACATGCATCAACATACATTCACATGCATCAACATACATAATGAAACAGTTATGGCCCCTAGTGCAATTGTTCTCCCAAGCCAATGAGAGAACCTAAGCTAACCTACAACGATCTAAGCTTCTCCAAGCAAGATCTTCAAGGTTGTCCTCCTTTGGCACTGACTTCTTTGCTTTCTTCATATCATTACATTACATGAAAGAAGCTCGTTTTACATACGAGGAGTGAGATGAGAAAAGAAGTTACATTTGGGAGATTAAGAGAGAGGCACGACACGCAAGTCGTATTTTAAAAACCCAAAACAAAACAAAGGAAAACTAAGGCCATAACCGATCACCACAAGACAATAATAAACACTTTATTATTATTATTAATTCCTTTAATTAATTAAAATCAAATTAAATTTCGAGACCGATCACACTACGCAGAGTTAGCCGGGGGTCCGCTGCCCGGACAACGGGAACGGGTGTTCCGCTGCCCGGTCAGCGGACGGTGGTTCCGCTGACCGTTCAGCGGACAGGGGTCAAGGGGGCAGCGCCCCTTGCGGGTGAATTTTTCCTTGCGTTAACCGGTTAACCATATGCGTTAACCGGTTAACACTGTTTGAAAACTTTTAGAAAATTCTTTTCTGCCTTGCGTTAACCGGTTAACCATATGCGTTAACCGGTTAACACTGTTGAAAATGTCTTGGAAAACTGTTTTCCGCCTTGCGTTAACCGGTTAACCAAATGCGTTAACCGGTTAACACTGTTTGAAAATTAAAAAAAAAATTTATTTCGCATTTCGTTAACCGGTTAACCATACGCGTTAACCGGTTAACACTGTTCGGAAAAGTGTTTAGAATGCACAACTCTTGTGCAGTCAAACCCCAATCGCATAACTCTCTGACAACACGACCCTTGTGCCGTCACTAACCCTGACGCACCAATTTCAGACCGTCAAACACATCTCGATTGTTAATTCAGTATGATTGATCAACACGCCATTGCTTCACCATACTAATGTCGGATCAAGAAGCAAACGACCATTGATCGCTCAAAGGAAAACAATCATCGAGGGTTTGAATGAACGAAACGAGAACACTATATCATATATAATGTATTTTGCATCAGGATTACATATATCACACATATGTAACTTGATCGATCTCAATTTAACCTTTGATTCATTCTGTCTTTAATCATATTATTACAGAACAAAAACAAATATCAGATTCATGGTTTCGTAAGTGGCTCTGATACCACTGTAGGAGAACTGCCATCCAAGGCGCAGCGGAATTTAAAAATTTCTCCATTTAGTGATCCTTACGAATGGGCATGATCAGTGATAGAATCGTTACCTCTTGTGGCGATTCAAACCTTTGGTGCAGATCTCTGATAATGATCAAAACCTTTGATACAGATCCACGGGGCGATCACGAACGTTGAACGATGACAACGTCTCTACTCAGTCCACACGAACGGATTCCTTCAATCGCAGTGCTAGCTCTTATGAATGAAGGCTTTGAGTGAGAGAAAGAGGGAAACAAAATTCCAAGTCTCTACTTGAATTTCTGTCTGAGTGGATTGGAGTGACAATGCTTCTACCCAAGGGGTTCTATTTATAGAACCACTTGTGTGGGCTTCAAGCTAAAAAGCCCACTTAAGTGTATTTTAGCCCATATCTTATAATATGCCCAAAATCACTTAAGTATTTGGTACCTTACCATATTTCGTTTCCACTTAAGTGCACCGTACCTTACGGTGTTCCTTAGTTACTCTATTTCTCATCAATCCGTCCTTTGTGTGTGACCCTATAGGTTTTCGCGGCGTTGGCAATTATATTAAATCACGCATTTAACATAATAAACAGTGAGCGGTATCTAGCAACACATCACTGCTACCCAAGTCACGAAAATGTCATGTGATCTGACAAAACCTCATGTGATAATAATTATGTGTATAATTACCCCTTTGCCCTTATGTCTATATTGAACACAAGGTATAAACCGTGCCACCCTTGTCCAGTTCAATATTGGGCCCATAGACATTTATCCTGTTACGCAGGATTGGCAAATTCCATATAGGACACTCATCTCCCTCAGCATGCTTCGTGGAGTACTCATCAACTGTCTTTATGGTCATCCAGTTACGGATAACGTTGGATCAGTAATAAAGCACTCAACTTTACATCTAGGATCCATAGTGGTTTCAGGTCGAAGAGTGGTATACACTATTATCACCATGAGAATAACTTATGACACTTTGCATAACTTTCTATATAGTATTCTCATAGCGGGTCAATCCGGTATAAATATTACTCCTAATATTCATACCTATGTTTAAGACTTGATAACTCTTTATCCATGATCCATGAGAGGTGATCATCAGTCTACAAACATAATAGTCTTAATGCTTTAATGTTATCCCACTTCACATTAAAGCTCGACTACGGATACTTTAAGAACAGTGCCCTCATGTTTAATGTGTTCTCATGATTAAGTCACACTTAATACATTAAACGGACTATCTATTCTAGGGACTTTATTAATCAACCATAATAAAGAAAATGCCTTTTATTATTAATAAATAGTTTGATACAAGTACCAAAAGTATTGGCCTCTAGGGCTTACACCAACATTTTGAGGGCGCTTTTACTGGAAAGCGCCCTCTAAAGTGGAAACCTTTAAGGGTTTAGAGGGCGCTTTTACTGGAAAGCGCCCTCTAAAGTGGAAATTTAAAGGGTTTAGAGGGCGCTTATTTTGGAAAGCGCCCTCTAAAGTGGGTGGTTATTTAACATTTACATGCATCACATGTCTCTGTGACCATATTCTCATTTCAGGTTATGTTGCAGCCACAAGAGGTAACCAGAAGAAAATGGCATACAACTGCTTGTTATAATTCACAAGAGCAACTAAAGGTTCTTTTTATGCTTTTATAATATTAAAATACAAATACTGATATATGCTTATTGTTTATATGATCCTCTTGCTATTTGAAATGTCATGAACCGAAACCACTGCTACTCTAATTGAAATGTATAATAACCACTCTCTTTCATTTATTTGTTTATAATCAATCAATTACAACAAAAATGCAAGTATGCTGCTAGATTAAAAAATCACACTGTTTTGGTATTTTTCATATTTAACAAGACCAAAGAGCACAAAAATGAATTGAGTTGATTCAGAAAAAAAATATGAATGTGAATACATGAGTGAACACTAGCTGAAGTGCTACTCGAAAGGAAACTTCATCTGAAAAACTATTGTATTTCTTCAAGAGTTTTTCCCTTTGTCTCGGGGACCCAAATGGCAACAAATCCTGCTGTGAAAACACACACTGCAGTATATATTGTGAAGGTTCCTGATAAAAACATAGGAAGCTTCTGGTTAGAAACAATAGATATTTATAGAAAATTAACATAGGCAATGCACACAAACCTCCCGAACTCCAATCCAAGAGCAAATTTGTTGTTAATGTAACCAACCAGGAAAAGAACCAATTGGCAAGTGTTGCAAAACTTCCAGCTAGGCCTTTGATGTTAATCGGAAGAATCTATTATGTAAAATATATTCAACACATCAACTATCACATTATATTACAACAAAGGTTTGTTCATATTGTAGCACCTCAAATTTGCACCCATCATTGTACATACATTTTCATATTAGGTCATAGCATATCATGGTCCATTGCATAGCATTGCATTGCCTCTTTTGCCTCAAGTGCAAGCCAATCAAGAAATTAGGTCAAACTGATCAGGAGATCAGTCAACCAAGCAAGCAAGCACAATTCTCAAGGAGCCAAGGCCCTAGGGTTGGTCCAACATGTTCACATGACTTGGGGATCCATTTGAAGTGTTTTGGTCAAGGATTGGATGATCAGAAGTCATCAGTCAATGCACAGTCAGTCAGAAACCCTAAAAGTCAACTGTTGGTCAACTGTCCATTTAATCAGTGATTTGATGAGGGAAATTGGTTTGAGAGGTCTCATTCATGTCCATATAGGCCTCATATATCATGTCAAACACCATCATGGAAGAATTTGAAGCCAGATCAGAAATTTCCAAAAATGGAAACTGGACCTGTAACTGAAACTTACCAAAAATGGAAAGTCTTGATCCTCAAACTTACATCATGATACAAGCTTCAAATGAATTTTTGCCCAACATGAAAGTTGAAGATCTTGTTCTCCCATTTCCAAAAAGTCCAAGAACTCTCAATTCCCATGTGTGGTTGGCAAGTTATGATCGAATCGATTTCAGAAATTCTTGAACTTCAAAAGGCCATATCTCTCAAACCATTTGGCCAATTTTGGTGGGGTTTTTTCCTACAAGTCACATTTGATCCCCTCTTTCCAAAAATATAAATTTCATGAGCCAAAACATTGCCAATCAAAATGGCATTTTTTGACTTGTCTCATTTAAATTCAAGTTTGACCAAGGGTTGACTTTTTGATATAATCATTTTTTTACCACTTGGCCATTGGAATATGTTCAGAAATGTTATTTAAAATATGTTTGCAAGGTCATTTTATGCAGTACATGCAGCCCATGCTAGTTTGCTTGAAGTTTGGAAAGCAAGTACACTTTCACCATATCTATCCATACTTTCATGAACCATGCTTTGTACCTCTCAACAGCAGATTTTATGCACCATTTTCTGTCATGTGAAACACTACAAGCAGACACAAGATATCAGCAAGAAAGTTTGGTTCATCTCATTCACAAAAAAAGGCTTCATTCTTGGCCATTTTCTCAAAAAATGCTCCAAAAACCTTAAGTAACCCTAGCAAGCTTTATTGGTTTTCTTCATCCAAGCAACATCAAACAGCAAATTAAAACCTCATTTTCTGTCAAAAGAAATCAGCAGCTGCAGCCAGCATAACCAACAAAAAACATTGGTTCTCTCATTCTCTCAAAAAAATCACATTTGGTGCATTTTCAAAAACCAGTCCAAAAACTTCTAAAAGAACAAAACCTTGCCTTGCTTGATACAATATCAAAACAACATTTTCTGTCATTTTTGAAACCACAAGAAGCAGTCAGCAAAACACATCAAACCAACAGAACCTTACTCATTCAAAAAACACATCTTGGCCATTGTTCAAAATCTGTCCAAAACTTCCAAATAACCTAACCTTGCCTTTGTTGTTTCATCATCAAAACAACATCTTGAGCTCATTCCAACATGATTTCTCCATCTGTAGAAGCTTCTTGCAGCACTGTTTTTGCAGAGCATACAGCCATGGCAGAGTTTGTTTAAGGTCTTTCCAAGCTATCTCAAGCCAGGCCAACTTCACACTCATCATTTGAAGGCCTAAGGTGCATCTGTTTCAGGCCAAAGACACCAAACAACATCAGAAACACGACTGTCCTTCCATTTGGTAAAAATTCGATCTCCCTATTTTGTGAAATAGATGCATGCTTTAGGTAGGTCTCTTGATGCTGAGTTCATTGATGGTTTTGGTTTTAAAAATGGTTGAGTAATGGTCAAGTTATGTTGAGTGGAAGTTTTACATCCAAACTTGTTTTTGCCTATTTCTTTTTGTTTAACTTGATTCGATGAAAATGGAGTTTGAAATGTTGATGTGTGTTGTTTGATGATTACCATGATGCCTTCGATTCGCATTTCTGGGAATTTTGTTTTTAAACTTGATTGAAGATGATGAAGGGGTACTGTGCGCGAAACCCTAGTTTCCAAAAGCCATGCCCAGAATTTTTGTCTTATTCACACGTACGCATGGCTGTAGCCCCCTCGCCCAATCAGAATATTTCCTGCCTTGGCCCTAAACGCGGCCGTTTTGATAAGTGATTGGCTTATTTACAAAAATGCCACGGCCGGACCCCATGACCCATTAAGTGATGTTGTTTCTTTCATTTTTATTTCATTTGATCACCAACCTTTCAAAAATCATAACTTGTTCATTTTTAATCCAAATTTAATGGGATTTTTTGTGTTGTGTTCATCATGATCTCTACTTTTTTATCATAATTTTTCCAGAATTTTTTGATCAATGGTTTTTGATTGTTATTTGGGTTTGTGACATGTGACCAATTTTTGTACACTTTGCCAAAACATTTGTGAAATGGTGATACTTTATCCAATGGCTCCCAAATTTTTTGTGCTTAAACTAGACACACTCATGGTGATTTTGGTGTAGAGTTTGTGAATTTATCATTGCTGGTTTGTGAGTTATGATTTTTTGAATTAGGGTGTGACAATTTGTGTCACACCATTGATGTCCAACTTCATGATTTTCATTACCATGCTTCTTGACCTCCAATTGATCTGATTTTTTGCATAAACCTACTCTTGTATGTCTAGTTTACATGTGAATTTTCTTGGAATTATTTGTGGCATTTCCTAATTGTTTGAGATTTTCTCCCCTGCTTGGTCATATGTTGACTTTTTGTGACACTTGTTCCCATTTCATTTGTGAAATTCTCATACTTTATTGGATGGACATGAAATTTTACATGAGATAACTAGACATCCTCATCTTTGCCATGGTTTTAGTCCCATTCATTTATCATACACCATCTCTGACTTATGATTTTTCTAAGTTGATGCATGTTTGGTTGACTTCTTTGAGCATGTTCAAAATTGCTTTGACTTTCTGATTTTCATTGACTGCCTTCCACTTGTCCAAATGAGATGAAATTTGACATGCTTACCATGCTATGGGTTGTGATTGATCATGATTTATTTTGTGATTTTTGGAAATGTTTAAGATTGCTTTTGATGCAAGTCTTGCTGTTGACTTCTATGAGCCTCTGTTTGCTATACCTTGACCTAATTTGTTCATGAAATGATGGTGATGATTGATATGAATGTGAAACCAATTGGTATTGTTTCTTGATTGTTTGAACTTGATTTTGATTGGGCATTGTTTGCTGTTTTGACTTTTTCATTCATTTTTGACCCTAGGCTTGTCCTAGTGGTCCTGTTACTCACTTTTGAGCTTGTGTTTTCAGGTTGACCAACAAATGACCAATGAGACCAATTCTTTTTGATTGAGCTTGCTTAAATATCATTGACTAACTTGTTTGTTTTGTAGGTGACTTGGCTCACATGCCTTGAGCCTTGTGCTTTGCACATTCACTTGCTTGTGTTGACTGGTTGACATCTGTCTCATTTTGATTTAACTTTGACTTGTATACTAACTGTGCTTGACTGATTTCAGGTACTTTAGTTGCTTTTAGTTCCTTGTGAACTTTGCTTTGCTTTGCTTGTATAAGCGGTTTGCATTGAGGTACGCTTCTAACTTCATGTAGTCTGGAAGACCTGGCCTGTTACTCGGCCAGGCAACTGTCTGAAGTCCTCCTTAAGAGGCAATGTTTGTGTATGTTTAATTTTGTCCTTGCATAGAGTCAAAGACCTCCTAAGTGAAGAGGCAATTGGCAGAACCCAAGGGATAAGCAACCTATCCCCTGCTATTCAGTGTGTCTTCTGTTTTGCTCACACCACTGTGTTGATGCATTACAGATAAAAACCCAAGATCTTGTGCAATTGCACAGTTGAGTCAGTTTTAAATGTGTAGAAGGGTTCCCACTTTCTGAACCCACACATTCTTGTCTTAAGCTCTCCCAGGCCAGGGATAAGAGCTGTGAAGTCTTACCTTCACTCACCTTTCATCTGCTTCACCTTAGCCCCTCAATGGCAAGGTTAAGAGCACATTCACCCAGTTCCAGAGGTTTGTTTGTTGAGGTTGATATGACCCCTCGACTAGAACCTAACCCTTGTTTGAGCCACTTGCTTGTGTATAGTGTGTGCTATCTGTGCTTGTAGGATTGTTTGACTTGCTTCCTGTGCAAGTTAGGATTGTTTGACTTGCTTCCTGTGCAAGTTAGGTTTGGTTTAGACTTGCTCCCTGTGCAAGTTAGTTTGTGCTTGGCTTGCTTCCTGTGCAAGTTAAGTATGTGTGTGGCTTGCTTCCTGTGCAAGTCATGCCTAGGATAGGTTGGCTCCCTGTGCCAGTTAGCTAGAAACCTTAACTTAGGGATGATTTGCATGATAACATCTAGGCTCGAGTCGTAGTCTCCCTAGTTGTGTCTCCCTCTGTTATCTGGTTAGGCTAGTCCTTTATCCCTCTGTAGGGGAACTACATCGCCCTGATCTTCATACCAGATGAAGTATGTAGGCAGGAGATTGAGCTGATCTCTCCGGGCGCCCTTTTCCTTTTTTGTGTGAGTTGTCTGACAGTTGCTAGGCTCGAGTGCCTGACTCCTTAGCAATTTGTTGTCTGTTTGTTTGAGTGTGTGCTTGACAGTTATAGGCTCGAGTCCCCGACTCCCTATTAACTTGTTGTGTTGTTGTGTGCTTGGAAGCCGATGTAAGTCCATCGATTGGCATTTGGGTTCCAGTGTGTGTGTGTTTGGTTCGGATGCTGATGTAAGTCCAGTGATTGGCATTCAGGCTCCATGTTTGCCTTCTTGAGTGTGTTTTGGTTCGGATGCTGATGTAAGTCCAGTGATTGGCAGTCAGGCTCCACGTTTGCCTTTGCCTGTGTTTGTTTGTGTGCGTGTTAGCCGAGCTACGAATGCTCTGATTCTTCTCTCGTCCGAGAAGATACGTATGCATAGGATGCGATATCCTAGCGAGCATGTGTCGTCTCCCCAGTCCGAACTACTTCGACTCTGATGTCTATGCCTGATAGACTAAGTAGGCCCAGGATACGATATCCTGCCGAGTCGGTTTCAGTCAGTTTCTTTTGTCTCTTTTCAGCCAGTGTGTGTGAGTATGTGAGCAGTATTCTTAGCAACCAATTTTCCTTCCTTTTGTGCGTGGATCCCGTAGAGTACTACGGATGCGTAGGGGTGCTAATACCTTCCCTTCGCATAACCGACTCCCGAACCCATTCTCTTTGGTCGTGAGACCATGTTCTTTCCAGGTTTACTCTGAGCGTTTCCTTTCCCTCTTTTGGGATAAATAACGCACGGTGGCGGCTCTGTTGTTCTTGTTTTCCCGCCGGTTTTTCGCGTAATGCGACAGCTGGCGACTCTGCTGGGGAAATAGAGAAGTTGACCTGTGCTGGTCCATCTTCCCTAAGCGAGTCTCTCCTAGCGCTCTCTAGGTTAGGGCTTTGGTTGCTTTGTGCTGCTTTATTTATTGCATTCATTTGTATATATGTGCATTTATTGTTTGCATTTATTGTTTGCATCGATGTTTGCATTCATTCATATTCATCTGCTGGCTGTGCTGTGTTTCTCTGTTTGGGGTGGGAGTTACTCGAGGTAAAAGGCCCAATACCCAGGCTATGAGTGAAATCTAGGAAACCTAGGAATAGAGTGATTCATGGGAAGCGGGTGGTGTACGCCACTTAGCGGAACATTGATATCACGAGCAGTTCAGACCCTGGTGGGATATTATCGGTGCATACATCGGGTGTGCACAGGATGATATTCTGCGAAAGGTTATTTATGCTGCGTTTCTCTCGACCTTACCCTGGCCTAGATGACACCCGTGAGTGGGGAGGGAATGATCATTATTACAGGTACAGTTGGTGACTCCCAGTACTGATGGTGACCACGAATTATGGACGTTTATTGCTGGAACGCCGGAGTTCTGTCCGTTGGTTTATCAGCGGGTTCCGTTTATTTCGGATCCCCGGGTTGAATTGAGAGTACTTGTTCAGAGGATCTGACTGTCATCCATTCAATGGATGATCTTGTGATGATAGTGATGCAAACTCCAGTTCCGTTTATTTCGGAACTCCACAAGTCGGATTTATGGTGACTCGGTTCTCCAGATATGGGTTCAGATGCCAGTTGATCAGATTGACTTTGGATTTCAGATGATTGTGACTCCGAATTCAAGCCGAAGCTTTGACCCTGTGCCTTGAGATGCACAGCCTGACCAGTCATGTTCGCATCATTTGCGTCATAGCATGTTTATTTTCAAAAAAATAGTAATGCATGAAAAAAAGGTTAACTCGCATACGCATATCCTTTATCAGGATCATTCATATTAAAATAGCATCCGCATCATGCATATCATGCACATAACATCCTTGCATTGCAAACATGTTTGGGAGAGAGTTCTCACTTTGACTGAGACAGGATTGCTGATTGTCGTCCACACCGCTACTCAACCAGACTGAATCATCAGAAGAAGTATGGACCAGGTTCAGACAGAGTTGGCTGAGATGAGGGCAAACATGGCCCAGTTTATGACGATGATGCAAGGAGTTGTTCAGGGGCAAGAGGAGCTGCGTGCCTTAGCCCAGAGATTGGAAGCCGTGATTCCACTAGTCCACCGTGCTCCACCAGTGGATGTACCCGCTCATGAGGATGTTGCTGTCACCATTCTCGTCGATGATTATGCCGTGGGTGATGAATTGAGGGGGATCGGAATCAGTGAACAGCCTCTTGCTGCAGAGACTGTTAATGTCAGAGCAACCCGCGCTCCGGTTCGCCATCCTGGCTCTTCAAGTTCTTCCGGTTCTAAGAAGACATACTCTGGGGCACCCAAAAGGGGAGAGATTGAAACAAATGTTGTGCACCGTCGGAGGAGCGCAAACAGAGGACGGTATCGTCAGGTTGCCACTGTGACTATTCCAGCAACTCAACAACAGCAGAGAAGGCCAACTCAGCAGTATCAGCATCAACAACATCGTCCTCAGCAGCAGGCTTCCCATCAAGCCAGTACGAGTAATGAGAGGAAGAAGATCATTTTTGATCCAATCCCCATGTCCTACGCCGAGCTGTATCCCTCGTTGATAGAGCGGAACTTGATTACTCCCAGAGACCCGCCGCCCATACCCGTCAACCCTCGGTGGTGGTATAGGCCTGAACAGCATTGTGTGTATCATTCGGGTGCTCCTGGTCATGATGTGGATAGTTGTTTCCAGCTGAAGATGAAGGTTCAAGACCTCGTGAGGTCAGGTATTTCGAACTTTGAAGACTTGGGTCCCTGTGATAATCAAGCTTGAAGATAACAAGTCCTGGACTGGCGCCGACTTTTTCTTCAGAAGGGTTGTTCAGAAAGCAGAAGTTTCTGATGCAAGAGATACTGACAGTTGTCATCCTCGGTGGGATCTATCACAATTAGGTCACTGTGGGCTTTCCTACAGTTGTTCATAAGTCAGAGTGACAATCACTTTGTTTAAAAAACCCTTCTCCCATGCCAAAAGGAGAAGTGATGACATTGTTGGCAACATTTTGTGCAATGATATTTTCATTCAAATAAATGCATGTTAAAACATTTGTTTTCCATTTGTTTTCCCTTTTTGCTTTTTTGCATGAAATTGGTGATCACAAAAAACCCTAAAAAACAAGAATAAAAGCAATCTTTTCATCTGCATAACGATTGTCTTGTTTGATTTTCAAAGAGCTTTTCATCTCTAAATCATTATGCAGGTTATTTCTTAAACCCATTGAACATAGTGATCGGACGTCATCTCCCGATTTTGAATTCCCTGTATTCGAAGTGGACGAAGATGATGTTGAAGGGATTCCTGACGAGATTTCCCGACTTCTTGAGCAAGAAAAGAAGATCACTCAGCTGCATCTCGAGAATCAGCAGAACAGCCAACTGGGGCATTATCAAAAAAAAAAAGAGAAAAAAGAAAAAGAAAGAGGAGGGTGCAAAATCAAAAAAAAAGAAGAAGTCAATCAGAATCAAAAGAAATCAAAAGAAATCACAAGAAAGGAAAAGAAAAAAAAAACAAAAGAAAAATAGCACCCTCAAAGTCCCAAGTTGGCTGATGCTGAATTCGATCGAAAGGAAGAGATCAACTACCATGTGTCATGGTCAAGTTATATCAGCAGAGAGTGAAGAAAACATTCGACAAGAAGATCAAGCCTCGTGTGTTCCGAGGGACCTTATGCTCAAGAAAGTCTTGTCTTTCACACCCGATTCCAGGGGCAAGTGAACCCCAAATTATGGATGTCCATATGTTGTCAAGAGAGCCTTTTCAGGCAGTGTTCTAACACTTACTACGATGGATAAAGAAGTTCACTCGTCCTGTGAATTCTGATGCAGTCAAGAAATACTTCGCCTAAAACAAAAAAAAAAAAATCAAAAGCTCGCTAAGTCGAACACCCCAAAGGGCGACTTAGGCAAAAAGGAGCGTCTCGGTGGATTGAAAACCCGAAAGGGCGATCCAGGCAAAAGTTAGAGACATTGAAAAAAGAAAGAATTTGCATCCCGCTAGATTGATCACCTCACACTGGGGCAATCTAGGCAAAAATTAGGGATTTGGCAAGTAACTGCATCTTGACAAGACTGTGCTCTATATCTGTCATCCGTCAGGAATTCTCGATTTGTCGTCGACTGAAGCTTTGAATACATCGAAAATTCAGAATGGTAGAGGAAAGGTCATTATGTTCAATGTAGCCCTCTCCAATATATATCACCGATTTCAAACTTGTACAGATCTATGGAGTCTCGCCCTTTGCAGACTACCATTCCATTACATCTATTTGAACCTTTATCCAAATTATTTGCACTCTTATTTGTTTCAACTCAACGAATGTTTTGCATGTTTTTAATTGATAAAGTATCATTGTTTTCAAAATAAACGAAATTTTTCAAAAAAAATTGTTCTTAAACAAAGTGAACATTCACGATGATGGAAGGATACTTAGGAGATCCGCAGTGCTCTCCCGAAGGTGGTATGATTACCAACAGGTAAGACATTTATTCGTATCTCGAGCATAACTGTATCTTTTTCCTGTCGAACCTCTTTCGGTTTCTCCTCAGCAAGGTTGCTCAGTGCAGTGTTTGGTTGAAAGTTGTTCATCTTCATGTTCCCGGCAGTACAGATTCTTCCTCCAAATCCCCGTTAGCACTTATTGTGGGGCATCCCCAGTAGAGTGCTGTTTGAGCCCTATCGTGGGGCATCCCCAGCAAGTTTGCTGTTTCGGACATTATTGTGGGGCAGCTCCCCTAGCAGAGTGTTTATTGAAGACTGCAACTTTCGCCTCTCCAGCAGAGCAGTCTTCATCTCTCCCCAGCATGGGTGCTTTTCTTGGAAGATTCAGTATTTTGCAAATTGACATCCCAGTACTCCATCGTGTCCCTCAGATAGGTTCCCCAACGGAGTTATTGGCATGATAAGCTTTCTCGATGCCTATCTATCTTCATCAGAGATCTGATTGCTTCTTGGTATCTCTGGCACAAGTTGTTGTGGCGCATCCGCCTGTATGTTGAACTCTTTTCTCCGGTTGTGACCGACGATCCCTCCGGAAACCTCTGGTGGTCTTTCTCCCCTGCAGGATGATGATTGTTCCCTATTGTCCCAGCCTCCAGTGGATTTTCTTGGCTCTATGTTGGCTTTGGTTTTCTCTCCAGACGGTTGATTCCCGAACCTGCGTGTTAGGCATGTCTGTTTGTCAACATTCATCATGCATTTTAGGTATAGAGCATACATGCATAATCATAGCATTCAGGTACCCATGTTGCAGCTGTTGCCGTGTATCTGTTGATGATTGCCTCCTGCTATTTGGTAATACAAATCTCCCCAGTAGATTTTCCTAGCAGAGTCGGGTGTGTCTGATCTCTCCATGTAGAGCCAACCCTTAAGCAGAAAGTGTCTATCCTTTCCTGCCATTTCCCCACTGAGATACATCCTCGTGGATGACGGTTGCTTCCGTTCCCTCCCTACACGGGATGGGTTTTCCCTATTGAGTTCTTTCCTCATTAGGATGAGTCTTGTTTCAGTCTGCCTTTTGGATCAATCCTAAATTGACTTCCAGTTGGCTGTCTCCTGTACTTCCCTGGGGCATAAATGAATAGTCGCTCACTAACCGGCACTCATTCATCTTATCCTCAGCGAGATTTGTGGGCATCTACCTACAAACCGGTAGTTGTAAGTCCTATCGTCGTGGTTTTCTACCTAGAAGCCGGTAGTTGTAAAATCCCACTTTCACCCCCTAGCAGAGGTGACCTTTGTGGTTCATTCTGTTTGTTGGCCTCTACCTACGAACCGGTAGCTGTAAGTCCTCTCTTTACGGTCTTCTACCCACTACCCGGTAGTTGTAAATCCTTTTTTCTCACTCTGTCTCTCAGTAGATTCGTTTGTTGGCTTCTACCTACAAACCGGTAGCTGTAAGTCCTATCTTTGTGGTTTTCTGCCTACTAGCTGGTAGTTGTAAAATCCCACTTTCATCCCCTTGTTGGAGTTAACCCTTTGTGTTCATCCTATGCATGACTGGTTACTTTTCCGTGGTTTTCTGCCTACTAATCGGTAGATGTAATCCCCTCTTTGCAGTTATCAGTATCCGGTTTGTGATATTGATATTCTTTCCCCTCTGGATACTTGCCTTGATCAAGCAGTATTGTCCCCATTGGGTCTTCCCCTTCTTTTTGGATACTTGCTCCGAATAAGCAACTTTATCCTCTTTTGATTGGTCATCTTTTGCATACCTAGTCTGGTACCCAGATGCCTTTCTTTTCGGTCGCTTGTTCATTTAACAACCTACAACCCGGTTATGGATAATCTTCCATGCGAGTGTATTATCTACGTTTTGACGGCTATAGATAATATGTCTTATGTTTTTCCGGTATTCAGACCGAAGAAGTTTCCGACGATCAGGTCGATGTACTTATGTCTTTCCGGTATTCAGACCGAAGGAGTTTCCGACGATCAGGTCGATGTACTCATGGCGCTCAGGCCAATTTTCCGGTATTCAGACCGAAGAAGTTTCCGACGATCAGGTCGATGTACTTATGTTTTTCCGGTATTCAGACCGAAGAAGTTTCCGACGATCAGGTCGATGTACTTATGTTTTTCCGGTATTCAGACCGAAGAAGTTTCCGACGATCAGGTCGATGTACTTATGTCTTTCCGGTATTCAGACCGAAGGAGTTTCCGACGATCAGGTCGATGTACTCATGACGCTCAGGCCAATTTTCCGGTATTCAGACCGAAGAAGTTTCCGATGATCAGGTCGATGTACTTATGTTTTTCCGGTATTCAGACCGAAGAAGTTTCCGACGATCAGGTCGATGTACTTATGTTTTTCCGGTATTCAGACCGAAGAAGTTTCCGACGATCAGGTCGATGTACTTATATTTTTCCGGTATTCAGACCGAAGAAGTTTCCGACGATCAGGTCGATGTACTTATGTCTTTCCGGTATTCAGACCGAAGGAGTTTCCGACGATCAGGTCGATGTACTCATGGTACTCAAGCCAATTTTCCGGTATTCAGACCGAGGTGGCGTTCAGGCCAATTTCCGATTTTTTTCGAATCGAAGAAGTATTCTCCTCTCCGTTGGTGTCGATAAACGTCGAGTTTTTCCCGATCATCCGTTGATGATTTGGTTGTGTCCTTCTTCCCTAGTGAAGTATTCTCCTCTCCGTTGGTGTCGATAAACGTCGAGTTTTTCCCGATCATCCGTTGATGATTTGGTTGTGTTCACTCTCCCCAGAGATTCTTCCTCATCCGTTGGTGTCGATAAACGTCGAGTTTTTTCCCGGTCATCCGTTGATGATTTGGTTGTGTTCACTCTCCCCAGAGATTCTTCCTCATCCGTTGGTGTCGATAAACGTCGAGTTTTTCCTATTTCGTCCTATGACGTCTAGTTGTACCTGTCCCCACGTGGATTTACCTCTCCGTTGGTCTTGGTAAACGTTGAGTTTTTTCCCATTACGTCCGTTGACGTATGGTTGTATCTCGTCCAGTCATTCATTAATGTTTGGTTACCTCTCCGTTGGTCTTGGTAAATGTGGAGTTTTTTCCCATTTCGTCCGTTGACGTATGGTTGTATCCCTCCCAGTCTTTCATTAATGTCTGGTTACCTCTCCGTTGGTCCCGATAAACGTCGAGTTTTTCCTAGTTGTCCGTTGGCATCTAGTTGTGATTCTTGTTCCCATTCACTATCGTTGTAATGTCTGGATGTGGCCGTACCCTTTGAAAACAAAAGAAACAAAAAAATACCCAGTAATAAATATCAAATCCCAGTGGACGTTTCCATTGGTGGATCCCTGTATTGTGCAAATTCTACGGTTCTTGGTATTCAATCCCTGTTTACCCTGAAAGTCTGACAGCCGTTGCTCTCATCCATTCGGGTTCCCAGCTGATTGAATAGGGGCAGCTGTAGCACCTCAAATTTGCACCCATCATTGTACATACATTTTCATATTAGGTCATAGCATATCATGGTCCATTGCATAGCATTGCATTGCCTCTTTTGCCTCAAGTGCAAGCCAATCAAGAAATTAGGTCAAACTGATCAGGAGATCAGTCAACCAAGCAAGCAAGCACAATTCTCAAGGAGCCAAGGCCCTAGGGTTGGTCCAACATGTTCACATGACTTGGGGATCCATTTGAAGTGTTTTGGTCAAGGATTGGATGATCAGAAGTCATCAGTCAATGCACAGTCAGTCAGAAACCCTAAAAGTCAACTGTTGGTCAACTGTCCATTTAATCAGTGATTTGATGAGGGAAATTGGTTTGAGAGGTCTCATTCATGTCCATATAGGCCTCATATATCATGTCAAACACCATCATGGAAGAATTTGAAGCCAGATCAGAAATTTCCAAAAATGGAAACTGGACCTGTAACTGAAACTTACCAAAAATGGAAAGTCTTGATCCTCAAACTTACATCATGATACAAGCTTCAAATGAATTTTTGCCCAACATGAAAGTTGAAGATCTTGTTCTCCCATTTCCAAAAAGTCCAAGAACTCTCAATTCCCATGTGTGGTTGGCAAGTTATGATCGAATCGATTTCAGAAATTCTTGAACTTCAAAAGGCCATATCTCTCAAACCATTTGGCCAATTTTGGTGGGGTTTTTTCCTACAAGTCACATTTGATCCCCTCTTTCCAAAAATATAAATTTCATGAGCCAAAACATTGCCAATCAAAATGGCATTTTTTGACTTGTCTCATTTAAATTCAAGTTTGACCAAGGGTTGACTTTTTGATATAATCATTTTTTTACCACTTGGCCATTGGAATATGTTCAGAAATGTTATTTAAAATATGTTTGCAAGGTCATTTTATGCAGCCCATGCTAGTTTGCTTGAAGTTTGGAAAGCAAGTACACTTTCACCATATCTATCCATACTTTCATGAACCATGCTTTGTACCTCTCAACAGCAGATTTTATGCACCATTTTCTGTCATGTGAAACACTACAAGCAGACACAAGATATCAGCAAGAAAGTTTGGTTCATCTCATTCACAAAAAAAGGCTTCATTCTTGGCCATTTTCTCAAAAAATGCTCCAAAAACCTTAAGTAACCCTAGCAAGCTTTATTGGTTTTCTTCATCCAAGCAACATCAAACAGCAAATTAAAACCTCATTTTCTGTCAAAAGAAATCAGCAGCTGCAGCCAGCATAACCAACAAAAAACATTGGTTCTCTCATTCTCTCAAAAAAATCACATTTGGTGCATTTTCAAAAACCAGTCCAAAAACTTCTAAAAGAACAAAACCCTGCCTTGCTTGATACAATATCAAGACAACATTTTCTGTCATTTTTGAAACCACAAGAAGCAGTCAGCAAAACACATCAAACCAACAGAACCTTACTCATTCAAAAAACACATCTTGGCCATTGTTCAAAATCTGTCCAAAACTTCCAAATAACCTAACCTTGCCTTTGTTGTTTCATCATCAAAACAACATCTTGAGCTCATTCCAACATGATTTCTCCATCTGTAGAAGCTTCTTGCAGCACTGTTTTTGCAGAGCATACAGCCATGGCAGAGTTTGTTTAAGGTCTTTCCAAGCTATCTCAAGCCAGGCCAACTTCACACTCATCATTTGAAGGCCTAAGGTGCATCTGTTTCAGGCCAAAGACACCAAACAACATCAGAAACACGACTGTCCTTCCATTTGGTAAAAATTCGATCTCCCTATTTTGTGAAATAGATGCATGCTTTAGGTAGGTCTCTTGATGCTGAGTTCATTGATGGTTTTGGTTTTAAAAATGGTTGAGTAATGGTCAAGTTATGTTGAGTGGAAGTTTTACATCCAAACTTGTTTTTGCCTATTTCTTTTTGTTTAACTTGATTCGATGAAAATGGAGTTTGAAATGTTGATGTGTGTTGTTTGATGATTACCATGATGCCTTCGATTCGCATTTCTGGGAATTTTGTTTTTAAACTTGATTGAAGATGATGAAGGGGTACTGTGCGCGAAACCCTAGTTTCCAAAAGCCATGCCCAGAATTTTTGTCTTATTCACACGTACGCATGGCTGTAGCCCCCTCGCCCAATCAGAATATTTCCTGCCTTGGCCCTAAACGCGGCCGTTTTGATAAGTGATTGGCTTATTTACAAAAATGCCACGGCCGGACCCCATGACCCATTAAGTGATGTTGTTTCTTTCATTTTTATTTCATTTGATCACCAACCTTTCAAAAATCATAACTTGTTCATTTTTAATCCAAATTTAATGGGATTTTTTGTGTTGTGTTCATCATGATCTCTACTTTTTTATCATAATTTTTCCAGAATTTTTTGATCAATGGTTTTTGATTGTTATTTGGGTTTGTGACATGTGACCAATTTTTGTACACTTTGCCAAAACATTTGTGAAATGGTGATACTTTATCCAATGGCTCCCAAATTTTTTGTGCTTAAACTAGACACACTCATGGTGATTTTGGTGTAGAGTTTGTGAATTTATCATTGCTGGTTTGTGAGTTATGATTTTTTGAATTAGGGTGTGACAATTTGTGTCACACCATTGATGTCCAACTTCATGATTTTCATTACCATGCTTCTTGACCTCCAATTGATCTGATTTTTTGCATAAACCTACTCTTGTATGTCTAGTTTACATGTGAATTTTCTTGGAATTATTTGTGGCATTTCCTAATTGTTTGAGATTTTCTCCCCTGCTTGGTCATATGTTGACTTTTTGTGACACTTGTTCCCATTTCATTTGTGAAATTCTCATACTTTATTGGATGGACATGAAATTTTACATGAGATAACTAGACATCCTCATCTTTGCCATGGTTTTAGTCCCATTCATTTATCATACACCATCTCTGACTTATGATTTTTCTAAGTTGATGCATGTTTGGTTGACTTCTTTGAGCATGTTCAAAATTGCTTTGACTTTCTGATTTTCATTGACTGCCTTCCACTTGTCCAAATGAGATGAAATTTGACATGCTTACCATGCTATGGGTTGTGATTGATCATGATTTATTTTGTGATTTTTGGAAATGTTTAAGATTGCTTTTGATGCAAGTCTTGCTGTTGACTTCTATGAGCCTCTGTTTGCTATACCTTGACCTAATTTGTTCATGAAATGATGGTGATGATTGATATGAATGTGAAACCAATTGGTATTGTTTCTTGATTGTTTGAACTTGATTTTGATTGGGCATTGTTTGCTGTTTTGACTTTTTCATTCATTTTTGACCCTAGGCTTGTCCTAGTGGTCCTGTTACTCACTTTTGAGCTTGTGTTTTCAGGTTGACCAACAAATGACCAATGAGACCAATTCTTTTTGATTGAGCTTGCTTAAATATCATTGACTAACTTGTTTGTTTTGTAGGTGACTTGGCTCACATGCCTTGAGCCTTGTGCTTTGCACATTCACTTGCTTGTGTTGACTGGTTGACATCTGTCTCATTTTGATTTAACTTTGACTTGTATACTAACTGTGCTTGACTGATTTCAGGTACTTTAGTTTCTTTTAGTTCCTTGTGAACTTTGCTTTGCTTTGCTTGTATAAGCGGTTTGCATTGAGGTACGCTTCTAACTTCATGTAGTCTGGAAGACCTGGCCTGTTACTCGGCCAGGCAACTGTCTGAAGTCCTCCTTAAGAGGCAATGTTTGTGTATGTTTAATTTTGTCCTTGCATAGAGTCAAAGACCTCCTAAGTGAAGAGGCAATTGGCAGAACCCAAGGGATAAGCAACCTATCCCCTGCTATTCAGTGTGTCTTCTGTTTTGCTCACACCACTGTGTTGATGCATTACAGATAAAAACCCAAGATCTTGTGCAATTGCACAGTTGAGTCAGTTTTAAATGTGTAGAAGGGTTCCCACTTTCTGAACCCACACATTCTTGTCTTAAGCTCTCCCAGGCCAGGGATAAGAGCTGTGAAGTCTTACCTTCACTCACCTTTCATCTGCTTCACCTTAGCCCCTCAATGGCAAGGTTAAGAGCACATTCACCCAGTTCCAGAGGTTTGTTTGTTGAGGTTGATATGACCCCTCGACTAGAACCTAACCCTTGTTTGAGCCACTTGCTTGTGTATAGTGTGTGCTATCTGTGCTTGTAGGATTGTTTGACTTGCTTCCTGTGCAAGTTAGGATTGTTTGACTTGCTTCCTGTGCAAGTTAGGTTTGGTTTAGACTTGCTCCCTGTGCAAGTTAGTTTGTGCTTGGCTTGCTTCCTGTGCAAGTTAAGTATGTGTGTGGCTTGCTTCCTGTGCAAGTCATGCCTAGGATAGGTTGGCTCCCTGTGCCAGTTAGCTAGAAACCTTAACTTAGGGATGATTTGCATGATAACATCTAGGCTCGAGTCGTAGTCTCCCTAGTTGTGTCTCCCTCTGTTATCTGGTTAGGCTAGTCCTTTATCCCTCTGTAGGGGAACTACATCGCCCTGATCTTCATACCAGATGAAGTATGTAGGCAGGAGATTGAGCTGATCTCTCCGGGCGCCCTTTTCCTTTTTTGTGTGAGTTGTCTGACAGTTGCTAGGCTCGAGTGCCTGACTCCTTAGCAATTTGTTGTCTGTTTGTTTGAGTGTGTGCTTGATAGTTATAGGCTCGAGTCCCCGACTCCCTATTAACTTGTTGTGTTGTTGTGTGCTTGGAAGCCGATGTAAGTCCATCGATTGGCATTTGGGTTCCAGTGTGTGTGTGTTTGGTTCGGATGCTGATGTAAGTCCAGTGATTGGCATTCAGGCTCCATGTTTGCCTTCTTGAGTGTGTTTTGGTTCGGATGCTGATGTAAGTCCAGTGATTGGCAGTCAGGCTCCACGTTTGCCTTTGCCTGTGTTTGTTTGTGTGCGTGTCAGCCGAGCTACGAATGCTCTGATTCTTCTCTCGTCCGAGAAGATACGTATGCATAGGATGCGATATCCTAGCGAGCATGTGTCGTCTCCCCAGTCCGAACTACTTCGACTCTGATGTCTATGCCTGATAGACTAAGTAGGCCCAGGATACGATATCCTGCCGAGTCGGTTTCAGTCAGTTTCTTTTGTCTCTTTTCAGCCAGTGTGTGTGAGTATGTGAGTAGTATTCTTAGCAACCAATTTTCCTTCCTTTTGTGCGTGGATCCCGTAGAGTACTACGGATGCGTAGGGGTGCTAATACCTTCCCTTCGCATAACCGACTCCCGAACCCATTCTCTTTGGTCGTGAGACCATGTTCTTTCCAGGTTTACTCTGAGCGTTTCCTTTCCCTCTTTTGGGATAAATAACGCACGGTGGCGGCTCTGTTGTTCTTGTTTTCCCGCCGGTTTTTCGCGTAATGCGACACATATAGGGTTGTCATGCATATTATTATTGAAGAAAATTGTACCCCAGACATTATAATCCATGGCATTGCTCCTAATCCCAGAGAGAATGCAATAACCATGACCTGAAAGAAATTGAAAGTTTATAATAATGAAGTTAGGGAAACAAACAATAGAAACCATCATTTGTGTAATGAAGTTGTATTTACACACCACAACTCTAGCCACCGATACGAGGCTCAATGTCGCATATAAATCAGAATCTGGTGATATATATTCCTGAGAGCAAATTCAACATAAAATATATTATCCATATAAAAAACCAAAAATATAAAGAAGAATTTACTGATATATAATCCTGTGAATCTGTGTTACAAATTTCTGAACATTTATGCATGAATGCATGTGTAATATCTAGTTAATGTATTATGTATATATAAAAATAAACAAAAAAAAATGTTCAAAAAATATAACAAACAAAAAAATTATTATTACCTTCAAGTAGAATGATATTGAAACAACCAAAAGACTCAAAGCCATTGCAGATGAAGAAACCTGCAATAGGAGATTTTGATTAATCTCTTATTACCCTCCAAACAAATAGTAATGTGAATGCGAAAATTATCGAAAAAGCTCAGACTCACAATAAGTAAAAGCCGGCGACCAGATTTGTCTGCTAACCACAAAGTTAAAATCGTAGCAAGAACCTAAATGACATGTAAATATTATTCAGATTATGGTCTGGTAAATATTGTTCAGTTGGTGAAATTTAACCCATAATGCCTAGTCTCCATTGCTAGCATTGCAACACAATAATTATTGTTGAGAATACTCAATAAATGTATGAACCAAGAAAAATGAAACCAAAAATGAACAATAGCGAACGTCAGAAGAGAAACCAAGTAATATGAAGATTAGAAAAATACCTATGGTGTCAAAATCGAACAGCTAACAACGAATTAATAGAAGGAGGAAACGTCGTAGATCTAACAGAGGTGGAAGGAGAACGCCTTAGAAGTAGCGAAAATCGTAGCAGTGAGAACCCTAACGTGAAAAAGAACGAAAATAACAGAGAGTGAAATAACAAAACGCGCAGTATGTTATAATTTTAATGTTTACTAAAGGGGACCTTAAAGGGCGCTTGTGGAAAAAAAGCGCCCTCTAAAGGGGGCCTAAGAGGGCGCTTATGAAAGCGCTCTCTAAGGCTTTCCAAAAGCGCTTTATAAACTGGAAATGCACATGGACTTATAGAGCGCTTTTTTAAAAGCGCCCTCTAAGGGTAACCTTAGAGGCCGCTTTCTAAAAAGCGCCCTGTATTGTTGTCCCTCTATCTCCTCCTTATTTTTTCGCTTCACCTTAGAGGGCGCTTTATTACAAAAGCGCCCTCTAAAGTGCGCTGTCTATTCCAGTTGTTCGCTCCTTATTTTTTCGCTTCACTTTAGAGTGCGCTTTTGTAATAAAGCGCCCTCTAAGGAGCGCTGTCTATTCCAGTTTTTGGCGTAGTGAATGCACTAGGCTTTACACACACATAACACATACATAACACATACATGCGCCAATGCATGTAACGCATACACACATGCATGCGTGAATGCATGCGACGCATACGCACATGCACACATGCATGCGCGCATGCATGTGTACATGCATTGGTTTTGCATGCATGCGTTAAGGCTCTGGGTGCCTCCTTTGATGTTTAGTTTGATGCATCAGTTCAACCGACGCATAAATAGGAAAAAAAATAGTTATTTTGGTTTTGTTTTTTTAAAACAAATTATTTAAGGATTTAAATTAAAAATACTGATTATTTTAAAAAAAATAACTTAATTACATTAAATCTTTTTAATTAAATAAAATAATTATTTTTCTAAATTGCTATGATATGAAACCCATGGTTACAATCATTTTTAGATTAAAAGTTGCAAGTTCTATTAAAAGATTTAAAGCTTAAATTTATAATAGTTCTATTTGAAGGTTACTTTTCATATCATAAGTGAAAAACACTGTATAAATTCAAAAATATCTTTACAAACCTAAAATAATATATTTTCGGCTGTACTTTATATAAATCGAATTGCATATTTATTGTATTAAAAATAATATTTGAAAATAAATTTTTATAATAAATCAGAGAGCATACTTCCATAAATTTTGTAGTAAAATTTGTAACTCAAATGCTATCCATTATTTTTACTCAAAAACTAAACTAAGTTCTCCACTGTACCGATGTTTTCCATATTATTTATTAGAGATTAACAAATATATATAAAAGAGGCAAAGTAATTACAAATCCATAATATTAGAATATGATTAAATCTGTATAATCTATCAAAAAAACTAGAGTGTGTATTTTACTTACACGTGAATTTGGTATATTTGAGATAGATTTTGAAATATTTTTAGTTTTTCAATAAGGTGCTAGAATAATCTTTAAGATGGGAAAAGTAACCTTATCATATTTTTAGACCTTAGAAATTTTCAAATACATGATTGGTTTATTAATCAATTTAAAAAGCATATAGTTTTGTAAATAAGTAATTTGACTAATTTTTAAATATATTAATAAATTAAAATATCAATGAAATTAAATATTTATTTTCATTGATTTATTTATGTTTACATATTAACATTTTTAATTAGTTTTGTAAAATTATTTATTTGAGAGAATTTATAAAAATAAAATATGAAAGTTTACCAGATTTTTTTAACAATTCTAATAGGCTCTTTAAGATGATTAACTTTATTTATAGTTGATTCAAACTACAAAATAATAATAATAAATTTATTCATGTTTGTTTAAATAGTTTTGCATTAATTATAAATTTAGAAGTTTTTTTTTATGATTTATGACCTATCTTTTTTAATTAAATAGATTTAAAAAATTTAGATTTTTTATATTTTAAAAATAACATGGTTTGACACGAGTCTATGTAAGTTAAACTGCCAAAAACTTAAAAATAAATAAATTTATAACATTAATAATTGGTAGAGATACTACCATCAGTCATCACCACTACTTGTTCATAAAAGGACAATACAATACCAAATTTGACTTCTATTAAACTAAAAAAAAAGCCAATAGACATGTCCATACTAAAACATGTCACAATAGTTAATCACACATACAACAGCATTCCTAGTTTGTTAGCTAAATGCAACATGATACACATTCCTAACATTACCGTGTATAAATAGACGTTTGATAGATATTTGGTAGCTCACAATGTTAGAGATAGAGAGTGAAAAAGACTCAACATATTACAAACATATAAAGACTGTAAATCTATAATTCACATTTTTTTTAAATCACAAATTGATTCACGTGAATAACTTGACCATATTTATTCATGATATCTTTGTGATTCACACAAAATTTACATTGGAAGTTATGTAAAATAAAGAGCGAATTAAAAATAATTTTTAAATTTAAATGAGATAATAATTATCTAATAAATAAAAAAGAAATACATCTTTTATCTATTTTCTTAATTATTTCTTAATTATGGAGGGGTGAGTATGATATTATAAAAATAAAAAGTAGTGAACATACCAATCCAAATTTTGTAATGGCTTTTATAGTAACTATTTTTCTCTTTACATTCAAATGAAAATGTGAATATAAAACAAAAATTACCTATAGGTTTTCTTAATTTTTATCTTAAGTGATTTCAAACTTAATTATATCAAATAAATTATGACACGGAAAGAGAGTAATTATTGATTCAATAAAACAATTATTTTTCTAATTGGCATCATATAAAACCAATGGTTACAATCATTTTTAGATTAAATGTTGCATGTTAGATACATAAATAATCTTGAAGTACTATTTTGGCGAAATATTAGTATGTGTTTTAAGAAAACATAAAAACAAATAAATTAGTGTAAGTGCATCTATAAGAATCAAATTCATGATGCTAAATGTTGGAATTTAAAATAATAAGAATGATAAATAATAAAAAGAATGTAGAGAAAAAAAAAGAAAATTAAGAGAGATAATTAAGGATGAAAATATTTTCATTAATAAAGATAAAAATGTCTCCGAAATATTTATAGAAATATTAAAAGTGATTGAAATTCAAATAAAATATAAGATAAATAATATAAAATTAAAAAATTTGTGTTTATAACCGATTACACTAAACATATAACCAATTACAACTGTTACAAAAATTAAATCATTTTTAACGGATAACCCATTACGTGGAGGTGTATACATTAATAGATAATATTTAAATTACTCAAAATATTTTTAATGGTATATCATATTTTCTCTAATAAATTATAATATAAATAATTGATATAGATAATACCCTCACCGCCATAAATAATTGATATAGATAATACCCTCACTGCCACTTGCTCATAAAAAGACAATACAATACAAAATTTGAATTTCGATAAACTGATTAAAAAAACCATAAGACATGACAATAGTTAATCACACATCGCACACTAGCATTCCTAATTTGTTAGCGAAATGCAACATGATCCAAATGCTTAACATTACCAAATATAAATAGACATTGACAAAGTTATTAAATGAAAAAGACTAGACATATTACAAACATATAAACGCATTAAATCTATTCTCACTCGCGCATAAATGATAGTCACACAGTTCACATGTAATCTTTAAGAACCGCAAATTCATTTATATGTAAAGGTATTTTTTGTTTTGGAATTTTTCTTTAAGAACAACAATTTTTTTAAAAGATATATTATATATTCATCCAAAATCTTAAGGTGATAGATATGTGAATTCTCTTATTTATAAATGTTCTAGTCTTCACATTTCTAACCAATGTTGGACTTTCCCACACTACTCACACTTGTTATTCTCAGTACTCCTCACAAGTGTGAGTCTATCAACAATATTCACACTCAAACGGAAGCCATTTTTTCCATCAATACACTTGTACCACCAATGATACTCTTCAACGACACACTTTATCCACGACCATATGGGGATACTTTCGATACAAGTGAATCGGTCCCTTCACTCGAACCAAAGGCTCATGATACCACTGTTGAGGTCAATTTGGTGGCAACATGAGGGAACATTTTTACTTTAGGATATTTCTTTAAGAGTAACACACCTTTATGATAGACACACCACATACTCATCCAAAATCTTAAGGTGATAGGTTTGTGGGTTCTCCCACTTATAAATGCTTAAGTCTTCATACTTATAACTAATGTGAGACTCCTCCCCACTACTCACACTTGTTATTCTCAACAACCAGTTCACAATACTTTTCCGAATTAGTTTGCACAAATTTACATGGAATTCATGCAAAATAAAGTACTAGCTAACAAAATATAAAATTTAAGTTTAAATGAGATAATAATTGTCTAATAAACTAGAAATTATTTTTTTAAAACTATTTTCATAATCATGGATAGATCGGTATAATATTGATACAAATGAATAGTAGAGACCATATTCTTGACAAAATAAATTGAATTGCCTTAATGAATTTGAAATAACAATTAGTATTTTCTGTAATTCACATGCTCGTTGGAGCTTTCTCTTTATAATTGTTTTGTATTTTCTAATGAGTACATCATTTCAATTGATATAAACTATTTATACTAATGAGTACTTGCATATTTTTAGCTTTGACAAACAGAGTTCATTCAATATTCAAGGCTTCCCTTGAAACTAGCTTATGATTTAATTCACATCTCTAAAGCATGTAAGGACATGGTTTCCCTTATTGACCAAAATTCAAATTTCAAGTTTATTTCATATAACATCCTCCCTTAAAATTGGTTTTATCATCCCTAAGATATTCTTCATCTTCAAGAACATATTGCTTTTTAGTGACTTTGCAAAAGTATCAGCAATTTGATCTTCCTAAGTTCAATATTCCACCACAATTTCTTTTTCTTTGATTGAGTTTCGAATGTAGTGATGTTTGATGTCAATGTGTTTGCTACGCCCATGAAAATTGGATTATTTGTCAAAGTAATTGTTGATTTGTTGTCGTAGAATACCTTCGTCGAACCATCTTATTGATAATGCAATTCACTTAATATTATCTACAACCAAATTACTTAAATATCACAATTTGTTGTTGCTATGTACTTTGCCTCTATTGTTGACAAAGCAATTACTTGTTGTTTCTTAGTGGATCAAGAAAACACGTACGTACCAAGTTGGAAAACGTAACCCAAAGTGCTTTTTCGAGTTTTAGTTTCACCTGCCCAATCATTATCTATGTATCCAATCAACTTTGGCTTGGTAGAACTTGAATAAAAAAATACTTTCAGCATTTGCTCCTTTGACACTCCTCAAAATTTTCTTTGCAGCTTTCCAGTGTGATTGTCTTGGTAAGTACATGAATCTACTTATAAGTCCAACTCCATAAAAAATATCAAGTCTTTTGTTGTCAAGTCCCTGAGGCTTCCCACCAGCCTTCTAAATTGTTTTGAATTGACAAGATCACCGCCACTTTCTTTTTCTAATTTCAATCTTTCTTCCACTGGAGTCAGCATTGGTTTACATGATTCCATCTTAAATTTCTTCAGAATATCTGCTGCATATTACTTATGTGAAATAAAAATTTCCTCATATGTCTTCTTCACTTCAATGCCTAGAAAATAAGACATTGGCCCATATATGTGTAAGACCCTAATTTTGACCCTAAGATCCCTCATGGCATTATATCATTGCACATTGCATTTGCCTCAAGGATCATAGCATCTTGGCTCCTTAACCCTTAGGTTGGGACTTGTGTGAGTTGGTTTGAGACCACCAAGCATGCTTGAATTGTATATTATTGATTTTCTTATTTTGTTTACTAACAAAAAGCACAAAAATATGTCACTAACTTTGTTTTGTAGCCTGAGCAATCATGTGATCCAAGGCTCCTAGGAGGCCCCTATGCTCATTGAAGTGGCTAGATGAAAGTGAAAGCAAGCATGACAATGGTTCCCAAATCTCTCAATCATCATCTATGCCTCCCAAGTATCTCAATTTGTCAATTTAATCAAGATAAACAAAAGGGCTTGAGGATTGTTTCCCAAGGAAACCCTAATTCACTTGTGCATTGACTGTGCCTTGCTCATGAAGCAACCTTAACCCATGATCAAATAAAATCAAGGGAAGTTATTTCATTCATCATTTTATGCATATTTGAGCTTATGTGAGTGTCCTCAATCATTCATTCATCAAGATTTAAAGTTTGGACTTGAGAAGTTGATCAATCAATTCATCTGACTATTTTGAAATCCACTGAGACCTAACTTTTGATGTGTTTGTTAAATGAAGATAACCCCAAGATCACAAATGTTATTAAGAACCATATGAACAACTTTAATGTTCATCAAAAATTTAGTTGAAGCTTGGAAGGTCATTATTCATTTCAAAACATTATAGGTCATTTGACTGAAACCCTAATTTTGGGTCAACTTCCCAAGGACCTAACTCACTCATTTTTCATGATTTTAGGTGGGATCAAATGCATTGGAAATTTTAAGATGTCTACTTCAATTGTTATGTTGGACAAAATTTCATAATCCTAAAATAAACACATGTGATAGTACAAAATATTATAGGTCACTTTGGACCAAAGCCATTGAAATGTGAAAAAATCCAACTTGAAGTGCCCATAACTTTCTCATCAAAAATCCAAATGATGCAAATTTAAGTCAAAATTGATTGTCTTGAGAAGATATACAACTTTGATGTTGAAGGTTTTGTCATTTGAGGCTTGCATCATTGAAACAGAAGGGCTTGAAGTTGGTCCATTTTGGCAAAATTTCCATGTATATGTTTTGCACCTTGAACTTCATGATCAGTTTTCAATATCTTCCCAACTCCAGATGGATTTTTGTTCAACATAACATTTGTTCCTCATGTCAAGACCTTTCCAACCATTACCCACATGGCTATGTTTCAATTTGGTAAAGGGTATTTTCGAAGAGGAGAAGATTTGTGGTCAATTATGCATAACATGATTAAATTGCTTGCACACCACATTGCCTTGCCATGTACACGTCCAAAGTCATTTTTTTCATCATCAGCATGCAAAACCAACTGATATTGGGCCTCACATGCGCCTGTACAGGCCCATGCATGGAGGACCCAAGCTCATGCACACACGAATTTCTCATTGCTTGCATCATGCTTGGCTATAAATAGAAGCTCCATTCTACTTTAAAATCCAACCTTAAGGCGCCTGAACTGCTGCACAATTGAATCCCTAACCTTCACTCAAAGGAATTTTGATTTTCTCTCAAACTTTCAAGCTCAGATTTCAACTTCATTGGTTGATCTCTGAACTTCAATTCCTTAGCCTAGCTTCTTTGCCATCTCAAGAACACAATGCATCAAAGAATTGGAGCGGATCAAGTCTTGTGAAGTTACACTTCAAAGGTTGTTGTTCAAACTTTTTTGATTCGAAACTCCTTGAATAGTGATCATTTCTTGTGTTTGTTGGTACCTCTGAAGTCCTCATGTGAGAGGCAATTGATCTGTGCATTTAATTTCATGAATTGAGCAAGTTCAGTATGAACACCATAAATTTCTATCTCAGATTTCTCTCTCTCTCTCTCTCTCTCTCTCTCTCTCTCTCTCTCTCTCTCTCTATAGAGATCTTGAGTGGAAACCAATGGCACAGGGGTGATGTACATCACCCTAGCTTTTTAAAGATATATAGATCGTGTATTTTGGTGTAGTTTTTAAAACCTGCAAGTTTTGGCCGGAACTGTGAAGCTCACCAGAGAAGACTGTGGTTTCCACCACCGTCCCCACGTGGTTGAGTTCCTTGCCCATGGATCTGGCCTCTGGGATCTAATCTCAGCGCTCCATTTGATTGACTTCATTTAATGCCATGTGTGATGATGTTGACTCAAGTACACCATGCGCGTGCGTCTCCCATCCACTTGATGCGCCACGTCAATTAATGAGACTAGATCAAACGCTCCATGATTTTTCCATTTTCTGATTTTCCATTCTATTTTCTTTAATTCCATTTTATTTCAAAAATTCATAACTTCTTCATTTTTAATCCAAAAAATATGGGACCAATTGCAATATTTTCCTCTTTAATTCTAGTTTCTAAAAATGATTTTTAATATTTTTTATGAGTCCATTTAATATTTTTTGTGAATTTTCTCTTTTCTTGTTATTTTTAATTCATCTAAAATAGTTTCCAATATTCAAAAATGCCAAAAATATTTTTTTAACATCTTTGAATGATGATGAATCTATGAAAAATATTCTCATCAATTTCTTAATTGATTTCAGATTTATTTGAGATTTTAGTTCAATTATGTTATTTTCTTTTCATTTTTAATTGTTTAAAATTAGTTTCTGTTTTCAAAAAATGATGAAATTTTTTGTCAAACCTTGTTTGACCTTGTTGAACTTAGGATGATCCATTTTCGAAGTTGATTTGAAATGGATTTGAAGTTTGACCTTTATTTGTTTATTTTAATTCAAGTATTATTTTAATTCCAAAAAATACCAAAAATATTTTTATTGTTTCTTGACTTTTAAGCTTCATCTCACTTCTGTTTACCATTGATTGATGTTGATTCCATTCATATTTGTTCAATGTGTTTTGCTTATGTCATTTAAATTTCAATTATGTACATTCCATTTCTTCTTCTTCTTCTTCTTCTTTTTTATTTCTTTTTGATCAATGAGTTAAAGATTGGTGGTTAGTCTTGACATATGAGAGGCTTAACCTTCCTTGATTCAAATCAAATTCATCTTGATCAAAGATCAAGTGAATTGCTTTGCATTAAGGATAGGTTGCTTCTTGGTCAAGCAAAAAACCTAAATCAATACAAGATCATTCTTCTTTTCTTTTGGCATGGCAAGTCGTAGGAGCTTGGCTTACTAGTCATGGTCTCTAACTTGTGTTTGTTGCCTATAGTTTTATTGACCGACCTCAGATAGGTGTGACTACTACATTAGTCCACTTACGATTGCTTAACATAGCGCTAAATTGCCTTATGGCACACTAACACTAACAACTAATGACTAACTTTAATTCAAGCATTTAATTCTTGCAATTTACTTTAATGCAATTTAATTTCTTGCACATTAATTCATTTGCCTTCGCCCTTTGCTCACTTGAGCTCATGTTTATGTTAATGCAATTTGCCTTTTGCTCACTTGAGCACATTATTGTGTGTATACTATTGTGTTTGTTTTGTTTTGATTGTGTGAACCTAATGCAAATGGAAAAAGGACTTAGATTTAGGACCTTACCTATGCTAATGGAGTTTGAAGAGCAACTAGGCCTTATTCCATTAGAATGTCATAAATTGTCAAAGAGCAACTAGGCCTCTTGCCTTTAGAATGCTTAATCTTAAAGATGACATTGAAAGGACCCTAATTCTAAACTCACTCTTGTCCATTCTTTCTATTGCATTGTGGAACTTTTTGATTTGTGTGTGCTTGTGTGCTAGGGATCCTAAACTTGAGTCAAGTAGAAGAACCATTGTCATGAGCATCCAAAGTGAGAGATACAAAAGCCAATTGGAAGATTCCTAGAAGCTTGATTGATTGTTTGCTTGATTGCTTGAGATATTTGCTTATTGCTTGCTAAGTACAAAGGATTGGAGAAACTTGGATCATCTTTATGATCTCAAGAAGGGAACTCCATGTGGTTTTATTTCTCTTCCTTCATCTTTTCATGTTTAGGACCTAGCCATTCTCTTCTTCTCTCCACTCTAACCCAAGCCAAACTTTTGTGCAAACACTAACATTGTTTTTTTTCAAAAATTATAAACCTAAGCACTATGCTTTTGATTTTCCAAACTCTTTTTCATAACACTTATTTTGAATTGAATCTTAAGTCAACTTTGACCTTATTTTTGTGAATACTTTTCATCTGTAAATACAACCCACTCAATTGTTTTTTGTGGTTCCAATTACCACTTTTGCCAAAGCTTTTCATAAACATTAGCTATTAGGTTTGAGTTATCCTAGAGGTTGATATAATACTAACCTATATCCTTAGTGATGGACTATAAGTCTTCCATGCTTATTATAGGGTTAACCCCTCACTAGCATGTTGAAGCCCTCCTCACATGGTGGATTTGTGGTTTTAGGTTGAGTTTTCTCCCTTTGATAACAAAAGACCTTAAGGCTTTTGACCAATCAATTCACCAACTTATTTTGAGATTTTTACCCCGAACTATGAGGTTTTGATCCTACCTTTTTAAGATGGTATGTAGGCAATGGGTTTATCCATTCAAACACAAAATTGTAAATAACTTGTACATTCTTTTCTCATCTCCCCAATCATGTTTGCACAAATATTTTTCACAAATACCAACCTACCTTACAACATTTGTAAAAAGGGCTCCCTTAGAGTACTAAGGATGTTTTGGGTGCTTAAAACCTTCCCATTGCATAACCAACCCCCTTACCCAGATCTCTGACATTTTTATTAGTTTTTGACTTGATAAAACTTCTCGGTTTTTGTTCGCTTTCTAACCTTTCCTTTGGATAAATAGAAGTGCGGTGGCGACTCGAATTGTATGATTTACTTTTGATTTAGTCATTAAATCTAAAGGTAACGAATACCCCACTACAGAAAAGTGGCGACTCTGCTGGGGAATCTATTTGCCTAGTGGGTTTTGCCTACTTTTTACCTTTGTTGTATTGTATGTTTATATTATTTGTGACATATTTTTGTGCAAATTGGGATGACTGTATTATTTGTAATGTATGAATTGCTTGATATATCAATTGCTTGTGTGCTTGGTGGTCTCTTGTGAGATGAGTTCTATACCCAAACTCGAGTGCACTTATGATAGGAGAATGGCATAGTCTTGTTGACTTGTGTGGAGTTATTCCTTAGCAAGTTGACTTGCAAGCCCATTCACTTGGTGGAGGTTATGTTGGGATCAATAATGTCACACGAGTAGTCGTGATTAGGCATTACTCTTTCCAATATATGCCTTAGAAGCCAAGGACCTTAGTTTACCAAGCCCATCTTGGCCTATTTTAGGACGTAGTGCGAAGGTCGTTCAAGTGTAAGATTTGATACGATTGTTACGCGATACTACACTCATAAGAGTCTCTCTTGAGAATATTTTTGGAATACGAGTAGTCGTTTATCCGATAATATCCGAAAGATGGGATGATGACTATGGGAACCTCTTGTAGAACATGATTGTTAGGTTTAACCATAGTACACTCCCTTTGGGTGGTTCTTAACCAAGACTCCATGCTCATGACTTGCAACAAACCCTTAATTCATGGTTGATCCGTTCCTGTATATCCTTAATATCAATGGAACTTGGGTGTTGATAAGGTGTAAACCATAATCCACCAAAACGGATGATTGATATTAAGGATGACTTGATCCATCCCATGACCTTTGTGTGGTGTGATTTGCTTGATCCTTGAGTGTGATTGTTGCATCCATGCATTCATGCATTCATACACATCCACATCATCAACAATGAGAAAATTTTCAAGGAACTTAAGAGGTCTATTTGCAAATTTTCAGACATGGATAAGCAAAGAAGGAATACAAAGAAGTACAATTTCAGACAACCCGACTTGAAAGAGTTAAGGAGTTTGACATCCTATGTATTAGATCCCTTGGAGTTCAAGGCTCGTCATGGGAAGCTTCTGTCCATTCTTGCTACTCAAGTGGATGAAGGTCTGATGAGTGTGTTGGTGCAGTTCTATGATCCCTTGTATCGTTGCTTCACTTTTCTGAATTTCCAACTTTTGCCTATGCTTAAGGAGTACGCCCATCTTGTGGGTATACCTATCCTAGATCAGTTGCCGTTCAGTGGCTTGGAGAGAGTTCCTACTTCTCAAGAGATTGCTGATCTGTTGCATATAGATGAATCTATTGTTGGTGCTCATATGACTACCAAAGGTGGAATTCAAGGTCTCCCATCTGATTTCCTCATTGCTCAAGCTACTATGTTTGGAAAGGCCATGAGTGAGGACGCCTTTGAGGCCATATTTGTACTTCTCATCTATGGGCTAGTGTTATTCCCCAAGATCGACAACTTCATGGATATGAACGCCATTAGGATTTTCTCTACTCTTAATCCCGTTCCGACTCTGTTGGGTGACACTTATTTTTCTTTGCATATGAGGAATGCAAAGGGTGGTGGTACCATTGTGTGCTGTTTGCCTCTGTTGTACAAGTGGCTTATTTCGCACTTGCCACAGACGCTCGCCTTCAAGGAGAAAAAAAGATGTCTACGGTGGTCCACGAGACTTATGTCTCTCACTAATGATGATATCTTTTGGTATAACCGTGTATATGATGGTGTGCAGATTATTGACTCTTGTGGTGAATTCTCCAATGTGCCTCTTCTTGGTACATGTGGTGGGATTAACTACAACCCTATTTTGGCACGTCGTCAGCTTGGGTTCCCCTTAAAGGATAAAACTAATAACATTCTGTTAGAAGGAGTGTTCTTTCAAGAGGGTAAAGATCCCCAAAACTGGAAGGGCAGGATGGTCCTCACTTGGCGCAAGATTCATAGGAATGGAAGGAAAGAGCTTGGTCTGAAGAATTGTATTGCTTTGGAACCCTATACCTCGTGGGTTAGGAAGAGAGCTTCTGAGTACCATATGCCCTATGACTATCCGAGACCTACACCTATGGTTATGGTTGGGCCTTCAACCCTCCCTAGCCAAGGAGTAGAGGAGTTGGGAGATGAAGACCGTTCGCGTGCTTGGGTCCGTGAGCGAGAGGAGCTACTTCAACAACTTAGAGATAAGGACACGTTGATAGAGTTTCTGGAGCATCAGGTTATCGACGAGCCTGATGATGTGGTCACTTCTCTTCTTCCTCCGTCTTCCAGGTTTTGGAAGAGGAAGTACGATCGACTCGCCAAGGAGAAGGCAGATATGGAGGCAACCTATGAGAGAGAGGTGAAGAGGCTTCGTGCAGCTTATCTTCCAGTCTCGAGAGCTTTGGACGATTATTTCTAGGGTTCCATAGGATGTTCATTTTCCTTCTCTCTTGTATTGTATTTGGTTACCAAGACTGTACTTCTTTGGTGTAAAATTTTTTTCCAGATACTATTGATATGATTTTTCCGTATATGTCTCAATGATTAATATTTTCCCAAATATTTGCAAATAGAGCTCTAAAAGTTCCTCTGATTAAAAATAAAATCATATGCACAAGCATTGCATGCATCATGTGCATAAGCAGGTTTTGTTCCAGGGCTTCTTGTTCAGTGGTCTAACTTTGTGTTCTTCATTTATTTTGAAGACAAGCTGACGCACCGGTACTACACCAGAGCCAACTCATCAAAGCTATTGGATCACCTCGAGAAAGAGAACAGAGAACTGAAGGAGGAAGTGGTAAGATTGACTGCCCTGATGGAGTCATTCTTGGCCGCCCAAAGCCAGTCTTCTCTAACGCCTTCAACTCCTCCCTAGAGGACAGTCTTCTCAGAGATTTCTTCCCCTACCTTTGCTTCTCTACCGGCATCTAGCCCGGTCCTTGTTGTGCCACCTCCAGTCGTGCATACTTTGCCGAGAGTAGATGACACCATTTATCACTCTAAGCCATCTGAGGGCCCAGACGTGTATGAGAAAATGGATGCTATGAATGATCAATTCCTTGAGCTTCGCAAGGAACTTAAAACTCTCAGAGGGAAGGACCTCTTCGGCAAATCTGCTGCTGAGCTTTGCCTTGTACCCAATGTCAAGATTCCTGTCAAGTTCAAAGTGCCTGACTTTGAAAAGTACAAAGGAAACACTTTCCCGCTCAACCATCTTGTGATGTATGCACGCAAGATGTCGACTCAAACCGACAACGATCAACTTCTCATCCACTACTTCCAGGACAGCCTGTCCGGTGCCACTTTGAGATGGTATATGGGCTTGGATAGTGTGAATATCCGCTCCTTCAATGACCTTGGCGAAGCTTTCGTCAAGAAGTACAAGTACAATGTTGATATGCCTCTCGATAGGGACCAATTGAGGGTCATGTCTCAGAAGGAGAAAGAGACATTCAAGGAGTATGCCCAGAGGTGGCGTGAATTGGCTACACAGATTGTGCCCCCGCTCGAAGAGAAGGAGATGACGAAGATCTTTCTCAAGACTTTAAGCTCTTTCTACTACGAGCAGATGATTGCTAGTGCTCCTTTTGACTTCACCGAGATGGTGAACATGGGGATGCGTTTAGAAGAGGGAGTCAGGGAAGGGCGCCTGACCAGAGAAGAAGGCTCTTCTGCCAAACGTTATGGGGTGTTTGCTAAGAAGAAAGATGGTGAGGCACATGCTGTGGCCTCTCATGTTAAATCAAGAAGACCCTCTGTGAAGAGGAAGACTGTGCGTCTCGCCAGTAACCAGCACCAGGTGGCTCATATAGCACCTGCATTCAGATAAAATCAGCATTATCAGCATCAGAACCAGCAACAGCAACATCAACAGTATCAGCAACAACAACATCGTCCGCAACATCAGACCTACCAACCTCGAAGCAACAATCAGACCATCACTAGCTATGATAGGAAGAGGGTCAGTTTTGACCCTATTCCAATGACCTACACTGAATTATATCCTTCCCTGATTGAAAGGAAGCTGATTACTCCACGTGACCCACCTGCTATACCAACCAACCCTCAGTGGTGGTATAAGCCCGAGCTTCATTGTGTTTATCATTCCGGTGCTCCCGGACATGATGTGGAGAACTGTTAACCTCTCAAGACCAAGGTGCAGGACCTTGTTAGAAGTGGTATTCTGTTTTTCGAGGACGTAGGTCCTAATGTGAAGAAGAACCCATTTGCCCGAGCATGGGAAATCTGCTGTTAATATGGTTCAGGGTTGCCCTGGCAAATACAATGTCAGATATGACAGCCATATCAGACAATCACTGGTCGAGATGCATAGATTGTTATGTGGATACAATCACTATGAGCATGACCATGATAGTTGTCGTGTATGCACTGTCAGTGGGAGGGGATGTCGTCAAGTCAGGAAAGACATCAAAGAAATGCTGGATCAGGGTGTGATCGAGATACTTCAGAATCGTGACGAGGATGAAGTTAATGTTATATCCCCCGTATTCAGGTTACTTGAGCCTATTATTGTCAGATATGATGGCAGCAAGCAAAAGGCTTCTCCTACTCTCATAATTAAGCCAGTTGGCCCTGTTCCTTACTCTTCAAACAAGGTTGTTCCCTATCGATATAATGCAATTGCATTAGAAGATGAGAAGGAGGCGCCTTTGCCCTCCACGTCTATTACCAATATTGTTGATGTCAGTGATTTGACCCGCAATGGTCGTGTTTTTTCGGCGCCACTGAAACCCCAGGCTGACACCAGAAGGGTTGATGCTGCTGATAGTGCTACCCGTCCGATGGGAAAATCTTCTAATTCTCCGAATCTGGCACTTGCTCTTGACAGACCTGCCGTTGTTGCTAGAACTCCTGTCCCTGCTGGCCAGAATGGCATGTTAAGAGAGGACTGTGATGAGATGTTGAGGCTCATCAAGAGGAGTGAGTATAATGTTGTAGATCAGCTGCTACAAATGCCTTCAAAGATATCAGTGTTGTCTTTGTTGATGAACTCCGAGCCACACCGAGAAGCTTTGCAGAAGGTGTTGGACGTGGCATACGTAGATCACGATGTCACCATAGAACAGTTCGATAGCATTGTTGTAAACATTATTGCTTGTAACAACCTGAGTTTCTGTGATGTTGATCTTCTCGAGGAGGGAAAGGACCACAATTTAGCACTTCACATTTCCATGAATTGCAAGGATGATGCCTTGTCTAATATGCTGGTAGACACAGGATCATCGCTGAGTGTGTTGCCAAAATCCACTATGGCGAAACTTTCATACCAGGGGCCTCCCATGAGGCAGAGTGGAGTGGTTGTCAAAGCTTTTGATGGATCGCGTAAGACTGTGATTGGTAAGGTTGAGCTCCCAGTCAAGATAGGACCTAGTGATTTCCAGATCACTTTCTAGGTCATGGATATCCATCCATCATATAGCTGTTTGTTAGGCAGACCATGGATTCACGAGGCAGGCGCCGTGACATCCACCCTACACCAAAAGTTGAAGTTCGTGAAGAACAAAAAGTTGGTGGTGGTAGGGGGGAGAGAAGGCTCTCTTGGTTATCCATCTGTCTTCCTTTTCTTACATTGATGCTGAGGATGAGGTTGGGATGCCGTTCCAAGCCTTATCTATTGCTGAGCCTTCTAAGAAAGGAACTTCTTCATTTGCGTCCTACAATGATGCGAAGTGGGCCATTGAGCATGACACAACTACTGGTTTAGGACAAATGATTAAGCTAGAAGACAATAAATCCCGGGCTGGCATAGGGTACTCTTCAGGCACTTTCAACAAGCACGGTCTGTTTCAGAGTGGTGGTTTCATCCATACGGTCGAAGACCAGGAAGCAGTTGCTATTGTGGAAGAGGATGCAGAGGAAGATTAGAGCAACTTTGTCATCCTTGGAGGGGTCTGCAATAACTGGGTCGTTGTTGATGTTCCAACAGTTGTCCATAAGTCCACGTAATGTTCATTTTTGTTTAAAAACCCTTCTCCCATGCCAAAAGGAGAAGTTATGACATTGTTGGCACATAAATACAATGATATTCATTAAATAATTACATGTTAAATGTTTGTTTTTCCAAATTATTTTCACTTTTTGCTTTTTTGCATGAAATTGGTGATCACCATAAAACCCTAAAAAATAAAATAAAATCAATCTTTTCATCTGCATAATGATTTGCTTTGTTTGAATTCTAAAATCTCTTTTATATCCAAAATCATTATGCAGGTTGATCAAACCCATTGAACATAATGATCCAACACCATCTCCCAACTTTGAGTTCCCTGTATTTGAGGCCGAAGAAGATGATGTTGAAGAGATTCCTGATGAGATTACCCGTCTGCTTGAGCATGAAGAGAAGATCATTCAGCCGCATCGTGAGAATCTGGAAACAGTCAACTTGGGGTCTGAAGATTGTGTTCGTGAGGTAAAGATTGGGGCACTCCTGGAAGACTCTGTCAAGAAGGGGTTGATTGAGTTTCTACGAGAATATGTCGACATCTTTTCCTGGTCATATGAAGACATGCCTGGTCTAGATACTGATATCGTGCAACATTTCCTGCCTTTGAAGCTTGAGTGTGTGCCTGTGTAGCAGAAGCTCAGAAGAACTCATCCTGATATGGCAGTGAAGATTAAAGAAGAAGTTCAGAAGTGAAATTCTGGTATCAGATATGAGATGTCGAAGGTAATGTCACGACACTAATATCTGAATAAAACAAACAGGATAAATATAAAGAATAATAATGCAAAAGACACAAGCAATTGTTAACCCAGTTTGGTGCAACTCACCTACGTCTGGGGGCTACCAAGCCAGGAAGGAAATCCACTAAATAGAATCAGTTCAAAGACTCTCAGTACACTTCAACAAGTTAGAGTCTTTCTCACATAATCTCTACCTGTGTGATTTCTACCTAAGCACTCTTAGATATGAGAACCCACTCACTCCCCCTCAATCACACCTGTGATTTTAAACAACAATTACTTATGAAAAAGAAGACACTCTTCAAAGACACACACTTGATCTTCAATCAAGTAGACACACACTTGATCTTACTTAATAGCTTCAATCAAGTAGACACACACTCATGCTTAAAAGCTTAGAGTGACAAATTACAACTCACAAATCAGACCAATTCAATCATCTATGGATGAATTGAATGGCTTACAGGTCACACGACCAAACAAGACACAAACCCTTATTCTCTCTCAATATTCCGCTCAGTATTGGTTGTGTATCAAATCAGGTTTTTCCATGTCCTATTTATAGAAGCATTCAGCTGGGCTTGGACATCTTGAAAACCCTAAAACTATTTTCCAATTAAATCTTCTCATGACAGCTGATTAGATCTCTTTGGAAAATAAGTGAAATTCTGGTATCAGATATAAGATGTCGAAGGTAATGTCACGACACTAATATCTGTTAATACACAATGGATAATTAAACAGAATTGTAAAGCAAATCACACAAGCAATTGTTTACCCAGTTCGGTGCAACTCACCTACGTCTGGGGGCTACCAAGCCAGGAAGGAAATTCACTATAATAGAATTAGTTCAAAGACTATCCGTACACTTCACCAAGTTACAGTCTTTCTCACCTAATCTCTACCCGTGCAATTTCTACCTAAGCACTCTTAGATATGAGAACCCACTCACTTCCCTTACAATCACACACCCGTGATTTTAAACAACAATCCCTTGTGAAAAGAAAATACTTTTCAATTACAATATTCTTGATTTTACTTCACAATTTCAATCAAGAAGACACACTCTTGATCTTGCTTCAAAGCTTTGATCAAGAAGACAAATCAGTCCAATTCAATCATCAATGGATGACTTGAATGACCTACAGACACAAACCCTAGCTCTCTCTCTAAATTTTGCTCAGTCTTGGTTGTGTGTACAATCAGGTTTTCTAAGTCCCTTTTTATAGAAGTATTGGACACCTTGAAAACCCTAGATATATTTTCCAATCAAATCTTTTCATATCAGCTGTAAAGATCTCCTTGGAAAATAAACAAATCTGGTTGATATCCCTGATAGAATGCGCCAGCTAGCCATATCTTCAATCAACCAATGATTGCCACCAATTGTGCAATCACAAAACACCAGACATTCATACTGAATATTCTGTGTACAAGATGTCATGACATCGGGTCTGACATCTGGAAAAATCCTGCATAATCCAATTTCCTTTTATAGCAGGTACAACCATATCAGTTACCATGACAATGAGTATGTCAACTGAAACAATCCTGCAGCATATGTCTTCCATTTAAGCTCCAGCAGGTACATCCAATATCAGAAGCCTAGTCAATGTATGTGGCATTCTGAAACAATCCTGCTTGCATATGTTCTTCATCTCCAGCAGGTACATAGGATATCTCATGTTAAGACATCACACATGACATCTTGTGAACACTCTTTGTTTTACCAAAATTGCTGCCAACTCTTAGAATCAACAAACTCCCCCTTTGGCAAATTTTGGCTAAAACATATATTTGTCCTTTTTGTTCACAAGGTAAACTATCAGCAGTTAAACCACATCACAGTAGTTTAATCAGCAGCAGAAGCAAAACAGTTACTAGCTATGGCTACTAGTAATACACACATGCACAAGGGTACTTCTCCTCCCCCTAAATCTGTGCAACAATCAACAGAATTACTAGTTATGGATGCAACTAGTAAGACACACAAATGCACAATGCACCAGGGTACTTCTTCTCCCCCTCAATCTGTGCATTCAAAGCAGCTACTGAACTCCAGTACCTGTACCAGCCAGAATGGCATACTGACATCTGCTTCAACATCAGCACATGTGCACCATATCAGACATCCTCTTTGACATCTGCTAACAGACCAACAGAAACATTCTGTTTTAACACCTGTGCACTTCTTCCAATAATGGTTGTATTTCTGTTCATCCATCTCAGCCAGTACCCAACTTCACCCAGCTCCACCAGCTCCATATACTTCTCCCCCTTTTTAGTCAAAATTGATCAAAGGTAAATAAATCTCATAGAATCTTTACACCAATCACATCTCTTGCTACACCATACCTCACAAAACTCCATACTCTTTTTGTGAGAACTATCCCCAGACTCCTTTGATTGCTATAGATTCTCATACACACAGATCCCCAATTTTCCTCTTAAACATTCAAACTGATTGGCATCCAAGGCTTTTGTGAATATGTCAGCTAATTGCCTCTCTGTAGGAACATGCTCCAGTGCTATGATTTTTTCTTCCACAAGTTCTCTGATGAAGTGATGCATGATATCTATGTGCTTAGTCCTGCTGTGCTGAATAGGATTCTTGGAAATATTTATAGCACTCAGGTTATCACAGTATAATGTTATGACTTCTTGTGTGACATTGTATTCAAACAATATTTGTTTCATCTAGACCAGTTGAGAACAACTACTTCCCGCTGCTATGTACTCAGCTTCAACAGTGGATAGAGATACACAATTCTGTTTCTTACTGAACCATGAAATCAGATTGTTCCCTAAGAAGAAACATCCTCCTGATGTGCTCTTCCTATCATCAGCAGTTCCAGGCCAGTCTGCATCCCAATATCCAGTCAACATAGATCCAGATCCATGAGTATATAACATCCCATAGTCACTGGTGCCATTGACATATTTCAGTATTCTCTTTACTTGGTTTATGTGACTGACTTTTGGTTCAGCTTGATATCTAGCACACACACCAACAGCAAATGCAATGTCAGGTCTGCTTGCTGTGAGATATAGCAGACTGCCTATCATGCTTCTGTATAGACTTTGATCTACGCTGACACCATTTTCATCTTTGGAGATTTTTACATGTGTAGGAGCAGGAGTTCTTTTATGGCTTGCATTCTCCATGCCAAACTTCTTCACAATGTTCTTGGCATACTTGCTTTGAGATAAAAAGATAGAGTCTTCCATCTGTTTGACTTGTAGCCCAAGAAAGTAAGTCAGTTCTCCAACAAGGCTCATCTCAAACTCAGATTGCATTTGTCTAACAAAGTGTTCAACCATCTGCTCTGACATTCCACCAAATACTATGTCATCTACATATATTTGTGCCACCATGAGCTTCCCTCCCTCATTCTTCACAAACAAAGTTTTGTCAATTCCTCCTTTCCTGTATCCATTGTCAGTGAGGAACACTGTGAGCCTCTCATACCAAGCCCTGGGAGCTTGTTTTAACCCATAGAGGGTTTTCTTCAATCTGTACACATGTTTTGGAAGGTTTGGATATGTGAAGCCTTTAGGCTGTTCAACATATACTTCTTCATTCAGGTAGCCATTTAGAAAGGCACTTTTTACATCCATCTGAAACAGTTTGAATTTCAGAATACATGCCACCCCAAGCAGTAATCTAATGGACTCAAGGCGAGCTACAGGAGCGAAAGTTTCATCAAAGTCAACTCCTTCAACTTGAGTATATCCTTGAGCTACCAATCTAGCTTTGTTTTTAGTAACAACCCCTTGTTCATCAGATTTATTCTTGTATACCCACTTTGTACCTATGACATTTACTCATTCAGGTCTAGGAACCAATTCCCATACTTCATTCCTTTTGAATTGACCTAACTCTTCTTGCATGGCATTGATCCAGAACTCATCAGTCAAGGCTTCCTTGATATTTCTAGGTTCAATCTTTGACACAAAGCAGCCATGTGAGATTACTTCTCTTGATCTAGTGGTGACTCCTTTGTCTGGGTCTCCTATGATAAGGTCTTTGGGATGATCCTTCTGAATTCTGATAGAGGGTCCCTTGTTGATTTTGTCATCTTCAGGTTCAGCTTGAGGTGGTTCTTCTTCCTTATTCTTGTCTGAGGAGTCAGCTGGAGAATCATTCAGAGATGTCTCGACATCGTCTGTGACATCAGTCTGTTGATCATCAACCACTACATTAATGGATTCCATCAACACATTAGTTCTAGAATTGAAGACCCTGTAGGCTCTGCTGTTTGTTGAATAGCCCAAAAATATTCCTTCATCACTTTTGGGATCCATCTTCCTTCTTTGCTCACGATCAGCTAAGATATAGCATTTGCTACCAAAAACATGGAAGTATTTTACTGTAGGTTTTCTTCCTTTCCAGACTTCATAGAGAGTTGTGGGAGTCCCTTTCTTTAATGTCACTCTGTTGTGGACATAGCAGGTTGTGTTCATGGCTTCAGCCCAAAAATGATAGGGTAACTTCTTAGCATGGATCATAGATCTGGCTGATTCTTGCAGAGTCCTATTTTTCCTTTCCACCACACCATTTTGCTGGGGAGTGATGGGGGATGAGAACTCATGATGAATTCCTTCTGAATAACAAAATTCAACAAATTTGTTGTTCTCAAACTCCTTTCCATGATCACTTCTGATTTTGATAACAGGACTTTCTTTTTCCCTTTGAAGCTTCAGACACAGCTCCTTAAAGACTTCAAACACATCATATTTTTCTCTTATAAAATTGATCTAGGTGTATCTGGAGAAATCATCCACCACCACATATGCATATTTCTTACCACCAAGGCTTTCTACCTGCATGGGTCCCATTAAGTCCATATGAAGTAGTTCCAGGACTTTGGTAGTTGTGTCATGTCTGAGCTTCTGGTGTGACATCCTTGTCTGTTTTCCAATCTGACATTCCCCACAAATTTTTCCCTCATCAATCTTTAAGTTGGGAATCCCTCTAACTGCTTCTACTGATATGATTCTCTTCATACCTTTCAGGTGCAGATGGCCCAATCTTTGATGCCATATCTTCACTTCTTCTTCTTTGGCTAAGGTACACATTGAAGAGTATCCAGTTTCTTGAGAGCTCCACATGTAGCAGTTGTCTTTGGACCTAACTCCCTTCATGATTACTTTATTTTCTTTGTTAGTAATCAGACATTCAGTTTTTGTGAAGTTTACATTCAGACCTTGATCACATAGTTGACTGATGCTTATAAGATTAGCAGTTAATCCCTTAACAAGTAGAACATTATCAAGGTCAGGAACTCCAGGGTAATCCAGCCTACCCATTCCCTTGATTTCCCCTTTTGCACCATCACCAAATGTAATATAACTCATGGCATGAGGATGAAGTTCAGTCAACATGTTTTTGTTCCCAGTCATATGTCTGGAGCAACCACTGTCAAAATACCAATCTTCTTTGGCTGAGACTCTGAGGGAAGTGTGGGCTATTAGGCTTGTGACCTTTGTTTTAAGAGCCCATTGCTTTCTGCTGACAGTCTTGTGATGTTTGGACCTAGATTGGTGTTGAGACTGAACAGGACCAGGATAGCCATATAGCTTATAACAGAAGGGCTTCAGGTGGCCAAATTTTCCACAATATTGGCATTTCCATCTTTGATGGTTCCCTTTATGTTGTTGTGACATCTCAGATTTGCTTTTACCATGGCTGCTCTTAGGTTTGGATTTTGATTTGCAACTGCACTCAGCCTTGAATCCAATGCCAGATTTGTTTCCAGTTATTTTCCCAGTCTGGAGAATCTTGTCTAGGGTGGCAGATCCATTGTTAAGCATTTTTACATGCTTAGTCATCTCATCTAGTTTGGAATTCAAGAATACAGCCTCAGTTTCCAATTTTGAGATGGTTTCCATATACTCTTTCTTCTCATTTTTCAGCTGAGCTATCACTTCCTTTTGTCTTTCAACTTGTCTGCACACTCCTGCCCTTCTGTGGCACCATTCTTTGTAGGTAGTGTCCAGCTCTTCAAAGGATCTTTCATCATCAATTGACTCTTCCTCAGACCCCCATCTTCCTGTCAAAGCATTCACATGATTTGTAGCTTCTTCAGTTTCACTTCCATCAGACCAAGAGGCTACAAGGCTCCTCTTTTGTTTCCTGAGGTAGGTCCCACATTCAGTTTTAATATGACCATATCCATTACACTCATAGCACTGGACTTCTTTGGGCTTTTCTTCAGACTTTGTGGTCTTACCAAAGCTGTTGGATTTATTGATGTCAGATGTGATGTTTTTGACATTGCCCTTAGCTCTGACATCTACCTTTTTCATTAGTTTGTTGAACTGTCTTCCCAGCATTGCTATCTCATTTGCCAGGTCTTCATCAATGTCGTGACCACCTACCTCATCTTCCTCTTCGGTGTTTGACACAAATGCTATGCTCTTGGCCTTCTTTTCAGCTCCATCACATATTCCCATCTCAAATGTTTGGAGGGACCCAATCAGCTCATCCACTCTCATATTTGAGATGTCTTGAGATTCTTCTATGGTTGTGACTTTCATAGCAAATCTCTTGGGGAGTGATCTTAATATTTTTCTTACCAGTTTTTCATCTGACATCTTCTCGCCCAAAGCTCCAGAGGCATTGGCAATTTCAAAAATGCTCATGTAAAATTCATGAATATTTTCATCTTCTTTCATTCTTAAGTTTTTAAACTTGGAGGTGAGCAGCTGAAGTCTAGACATCTTTACCCTAGATGTGCCTTCATGAGTGGTCTTGAGAATTTCCCAAGCCTCTTTGGCTATTTCACAGTTATTTATCAGTCTGAAAATATTCTTGTCCACTCCATTGAAGATGGCATTCAGAGCTTTAGAATTTCCAAGAGCAAGATCATCCTCCTCCTTGGACCATTGTTCTTCAGGCTTCTTCTCAGTGGTGACTTCTCCTTCTTTAGTAATGACAGGATGCACCCAACCTGTTAGCACAGCTTTCCAAGCCTTGTTATCAAGGGATTTCAGAAACGCTACCATTCTAGGTTTCCAATAGTCATAGTTAGAACCATCCAAAATTGGTGGCCTATGAACAGATCCTCCATCTCTCTCCATTGTACCAGAAAGTATTGCCCCTAGATCTCACCCAGAACCAGAGCAGGATGCCTGCTCTGATACCAATTGAAATTCTGGTATCAGATATAAGATGTCGAAGGTAATGTCACGACACTAATATCTATTAATACACAATGGATAATTAAACAGAATTGTAAAGCAAATCACACAAGCAATTGTTTATCCAGTTCGGTGCAACTCACCTACGTCTGGGGGCTACCAAGCCAGGAAGGAAATTCACTATAATAGAATTAGTTCAAAGACTATCCGTACACTTCACCAAGTTACAGTCTTTCTCACCTAATCTCTACCCGTACAATTTCTACCTAAGCACTCTTAGATATGAGAACCCACTCACTTCCCTTACAATCACACACCCGTGATTTTAAACAACAATCCCTTGTGAATAGAAAATACTTTTCAATTACAATATTCTTGATTTTACTTCACAGTTTCAATCCAGAAGACACACTCTTGATCTTGCTTCAAAGCTTTGATCAAGAAGACAAATCAGTCCAATTCAATCATCAATGGATGACTTGAATGACCTACAGACACAAACCCTAACTCTCTCTCTAAATTTCGCTCAGTCTTGGTTGTGCGTACAATCAGGTTTTCTAAGTCCCTTTTTATAGAAGTATTGGACACCTTGAAAACCCTAGATATATTTTCCAATCAAATCTTTTCATATCAGCTGTAAAGATCTCCTTGGAAAATAAACAAATCTGGTTGATATCCCTAATAGAATGCGCCAGCTAGCCATATCTTCAATCAACCAATGATTGCCACCAATTGTGCAATCACAAAACACCAGACATTCATACTGAGTGTTCTGTGTACAAGATGTCATGACATCGGGTCTGACATCTGGAAAAATCCTGCATAATCCAATTTCCTTTTATAGCAGGTACAACCATATCAGTTACCATGACAATGAGTATGTCAACTGAAACAATCCTGTGGCATATATCTTCCATTTAAGCTCCAGCAGGTACATCCAATATCAGAAGCCTAGTCAATGTATGTGGCATTCTGAAACAATCCTGCTTGCAGATGTTCTTCATCTCCAGCAGGTACATAGGATATCTCATGTTAAGACATCACACATGACATCTTATGAACACTCTTTGTTTTATCAAAATTGCTGCCAACTCTTAGAATCAACAGTAAGTAAATCACGTTGTAATTAATGATTGAATGCGTGTGCAAATCAGATCTTCAATCATACATAGATTGCCATTAAATGCGCAATCACATAACACATAACATTCACCCTGAATGTTCTGTGTACAGGATGTCATGACATCGGGTCTGACATCCTGGAACAATCCTGCATATTTCCATTTTAAATATCCAGCAGGTACATAATATCATATGCCATGACATCGTGTATGACATCCTGAAACAATTCTGCATAATTATTTTTTTAAACTCCAGCAGGTACATAGATATCTTAAGTTAAGACATCACATACAACATCTTGTGAACACTATTTGTTTTACCAAAATTGCTGCCAACACTAAGAACCAACAAGAAGCAAATTGATGCAAGGTTTCTGGTGACTTCTACATATCCTCAATGGGTGGCCAATATTGTGCCAGTGCCTAAGAAAGATGGAAAAGTCCAAATGTGTGTGGACTATAGAGACTTGAATAAAGCTAGTCCAAAAGATGATTTCCCTCTACCACACATTGATATGTTGGTAGATAATACAACTAAATTCAATGTCTTCTCATTTATGGACGGATTTTCCGGTTATAATCAGATCAAAATGGCACCCGAGGATATGGAGAAGACAAATTTCATCACACCTTGGGGAATATTCTGTTATCGAGTGATGCCCTTCGTTTGAAGAACGCCGGAGCCACGTATCAACGAGCTATGATTACCTTATTTCATGATATGATGCACAAGGCGATCGAGGTTTATGTTGATGATATGATTGCGAAGTCGAGAATGGAAGTTGAACATGTAGAGCACTTGTTGAAGCTTTTCCAGCGTTTGAGAAAATACAAACTCCGCCTGAATCCTAACAAGTGTACATTTGGAGTCCGTTCCGGCAAGTTATTGGGCTTTATTGTCAGTGAAAGAGGTATTGAAGTTGATCTTGCCAAGGTCAAAGCAATACAAGAGATGCCTGCGCCCAAAACTGAGAAGCAAGTCCGAGGTTTTTCTTGGCCGCTTGAATTATATTTCCAGATTTATATCCCACATGACCGCCACATGTGCGCCAATATTCAAGCTCCTCCGGAAAGATCAGCGTCATGATTGGACCGAGGATTGCCAAAAAGCCTTTGACAGTATTAAAGAGTATCTGCCCGAGCCTCCGATTTTGGCTCCGCCTGTAGAAGGGAGACCCTTGATCATATACTTGACAGTTCTTGAAGAATCTATGGGTTGCGTATTAGGTCAGCAAGATGAATCAGGGAAGAAAGAATATGCCATCTACTACCTGAGTAAGAAGTTCACTGATTGTGAGTCTCGATACTCGATGCTTGAGAAGACATGCTGTGTTTTGGCTTGGGCTGCTAAGCGTTTACGCCAGTATATGTTAAATCATACGACTTGGTTGATATCCAAAATGGATCCAATCAAGTATATCTTTGAGAAACCTGCTTTAACTGGGAGGATTGCCCATTGGCAGATGCTATTGTCTGAGTATGATATTGAGTATCGAGCTCAGAAAGCTATTAAGGGTAGTATCTTGGCTGACCACTTGGCACATCAACCAATTGAGGATTATCAGTCTGTTTAGTACGACTTCCCAGATGAGGATGTAACACCCCGAATATTGTTAGAGTAATTTAAATATTATTTTAATATGATTATTGGAAGGTAAAAGGAATTATTAAATAATATCGGGAATTATTATTATTATTATTATTATAGGTGTTATTTATTTTAATAATAATTAAATAATAAAATAAATGGAATATGAAGAGTGGAAGGGTAAAAGTGGAAATTTGATAAGAGGTCAAAGGGAGAACTCAGAGTGTTTTCACGTATTTTGCCTCAGAGTCAGAGAAAGGGGAAAACGCTGAAGAGGAAGAGAAGAAAGAGGAAAAAGGCCAAAGATTGCTCAGAACTTCCTTCAATCCAAAGAGGTAAGGGGTCTGAACCTTATTAAACAATAATATGCTGAAAATGGTGAAATATTGGATGAACGAAATTGAGATTTTAATCGAAGGAATTCGTAGAAATTATATGCAATGATGTTAGGACTTGTGAAATTGAATAGGGGACTATTGTATTAGATGATATGAGTGATTTTGTGTGAAATTTGGACTGTGGAGGGATGAATTTGGGTAGATCTCGTAGCAGAGAAAGCCATTGCAGATCTGAGAGTTCTGGTCTCTGGTCATACGCGTATGGCACTAGACAATACGCGTATGAGATGGCTGGTACGCGTATGGCACTAGGCAATACGCGTATGGATGAGGAAGATGATGTTTTGAACGTGTTTTGGTCTCTGTTGGTACGCGTAATGGGGGATTGTTACGCGTAGCATACGCGTATGAGACAGGTAATACGCGTATGGGTTGGGCGAAGAAATGCGTAATACGCGTATGAGCGTGGGCATTACGCGTATGGGATTGGTCAGGCGTGGGCAATACGCGTATGGGCATAGGCAATACGCGTATGGGCAGAATTGTGGTCTTTCCTGGACTGTTGTTGAGCAGTTTTGGTTGTTTAGGCTGAGCGAAGTAACTTAGCTGATGCATGGTATATGAGGGATCATTTCCCGTTGCTTTGAGTGGTATAGATATTAGTAGAGTGTGATAATACTGTGTTTGATTATGTGGCATGATGTGTTATGTAACGATGTGATATCGTTGTAATGTTGTTGTTGTTTTGTTGAGTTGTATGTCATGCTATTAATGATGATGATAACATGACTATAAGATGCTGTTGTTGCCATGTTGATTATGATGCATGTTTGGTGTGCATACATTCATGAAAGGCCGATGCCTAATGATGAACGGACTGAGTTCCAATGATGTTGTTGACTCCGGGCTTGTTGAGAGGCTTGGTTCCTTGCGGGGAACTCGGATTCTATGGTGATGAATCTGGGAGTGGTGATCCTGTAGTTGGTCACAAAATGGGTATACCGAGTCGTGTTGAGTCATGCATGGGTGTGTGCATTGCATTTGATATGTTGTTTTGTTGATGTTCATGAATTTGTTGATTTTGATGATTATGATGAGCTGTGTTGGCATATGTGAATTATATTTATGTTTATGTTTCTGTCGTTATATTATTATTTAATAATGTAATTCTCACCCCTTCTGCATGTGTTTATGTTCATCTATGATGAGCAATGTGCAGATAAAGAGGAGTAGCTATTGTTGAGGTTTGAAGAATGAGTGTAGAGTTATTCTACAGCGTCGAGTCAAATGCTCTGGTCATGTGACACCGGGGTTATGGGATTCGATAGATAATTGATTATTATTTACGTTGTTTATGATGACTAACATGTTGAGATGTTTTGTTGAGATAATGTTGAACCATTATTATGAATTGTTATATGATGAATGATAATATTAATGTTGTTGTCCGCTGCGAAGTTTTAATAAAATAAATAATATGTTTTATGTTGTGATGCGATAATTGTTATGTTGTAAGAAATGTAAACTCTTCTACATGTTGTACTCTGATAATCTATTTAAATATGTCGTTTGGGTAGAAGGGTGTTACATTAGTGGTATCAGAGCATGGTCAGTCCAGTCGAGTCATAATGTGAGGTTTTCCCTGTTGGTCGATTAGTGTAAATGACACTGTCAATATTTAACGGTTGTGGTTGTGTTGTGCAGAGTATGGCTGGAGAAAATGACCGTGCGATTGCTGAGGCTTTGACTGCTATGGCGCAGGCTATGCAGGCGCAGCAGAATCCGCCGGTCGACGAGTTTAAGAATTTGGGAAGGTTCCTGAAGAATAACCCTCCTACATTCAAAGGGCGCTATGATCCAGATGGTGCTCAGATTTGGCTGAAGGAAATTGAGAAGATTTTTCGGGTGATGACGTGTACTGAAGCGCAGAAGGTGCAGTTTGGTACGCATATGTTATCTGAAGAGGCTGAAAACTGGTGGGATAACACTCGCCAGAGAATTGAAGTACCAGGTGCTGAGATGACTTGGGAAAGGTTCAAGACGGCCTTTCTGGAGAAATATTTTCCTGCTGATGTGCGATGTAAGAAGGAGATGGAATTTCTAGGACTGAAGCAGGGTAACATGTCTGTTGCTGATTACACTTCGAAGTTTGAGGAGCTGGTGCAGTATTGTCCTCATTATAATAATGCTGATGCTGAGGAATCCAAGTGTGTCAAGTTTGAGAACGGGTTGCGTCCCGAGATCAAACAGGGCATTGGTTACCAGGAGATTCGTAGGTTTCCTACACTGGTTAACAAGTGCAGGATATTTGATGAAGATAGCAAGGCTAGGACTGCTCACTACAAGAGTCTTAGTGAGAAGAAGAATAAGGATCGTGGTAGTCCTTATGCATCTCCGAATGGTAAAGGTAAGCAGAAAGTGGTAGATGCGAAGAAGCCAAGTGGGGGAGGATCTCCCATAGCTGGTAAATGTTTCAAGTGTGGCGAGCCAGGCCACCGTGCTGATAGCTGTACCAAGAAAGTGCTGAGATGTTTCCGATGCGGTCAGGCTGGTCATAGAGTTACGGAATGTAAGGATGCTGGTCCGACATGTTTTAATTGTGGCGAGAAAGGCCATATCAGTTCGCAGTGCTCGAAACCGAAGAAGGCGGCTACTGCAGCTCATACTACTGGTAGGGTGTTTGCTCTGAGTGGGACTGAAACTCCTAAAGAAGATAATCTGATTAAAGGTACTTGCTTGATTAATAATGTTGAATTGCTTGCCATTGTTGACACTGGTGCTACTCATTCGTTTATTTCGTATGAGTGTGCGACCAGGATTGGTGTGATTATGTCGTCCCTAGGCGGAAGTATGGTGATAGATACTCCTGCTAATGGTTCTGTGAAGACTTCTGTTGTCTGTCGAGGTTGTCGTTTGACGATCTTTGAGAGAGAGTTCGTAGTTGATTTGGTGTGCTTACCCTTGCACCAAATTGATATTATTCTGGGAATGAATTGGCTAGAATTCTATGGCGTGTTTATCAACTGCTATAGGAAGACGGTGCGGTTTTCTGAAGTTGGTGAGAATGATGAGGCAAGATTTCTATCTGCTAGGCAGGTGGGGGAATTTGTGAAAGATGAAGCTCAGATATTCGCTTTATTTGCGTCTCTGCAAGCGGATAAGAAAGTGGTGAGTGTAGATTTGCCTGTTGTCTGTGAATTTCAGGATGTGTTTCCGGAGGATGTAAGTGAATTACCTCCAGAACGTGAAGTCGAATTTGCCATTGACTTAGTACCAGGTACGAGTCCAGTGTCGATGTCTCCTTATAGAATGTCGGCAACTGAATTAGTTGAATTGAAGAAGCAACTCGAAGAATTGCTTGAGAAGAAGTTTGTGCGTCCAAGTGTTTCTCCTTGGGGTGCACCAGTATTGTTAGTGAAGAAGAAAGAAGGTACGATGAGGTTGTGTGTCGATTATCGGCAGTTGAATAAGGTGACTATCAAGAATCGGTATCCATTACCGAGGATTGATGATTTGATGGACCAGTTGGTTGGAGCTCATGTTTTCAGTAAGATTGATTTGCGGTCGGGTTATCATCAGATCCGAGTGAAGTCAGATGATATTGCGAAGACTGCTTTCCGTACGAGGTATGGTCATTATGAATACACTGTGATGCCGTTCGGTGTGTCTAATGCTCCAGGTGTGTTTATGGAATATATGAATCGTATATTTCATCCGTACCTTGATAATTTTGTTGTGGTGTTCATAGATGATATATTGATATATTCTAAGACGGAAGAAGAGCATGCAGGACATCTGAGAATTGTTTTGCAGGTGTTAAGAGAAAAGAAATTATATGCAAAGTTATCTAAATGTGAGTTCTGGTTGAAGGAAGTGAGTTTCCTTGGCCATGTGATTTCGAGTGGTGGGATTTCTGTTGATCCGGCTAAAGTTGATGCCGTATTACAGTGGGAGACTCCGAAGTCTGCTACTGAGATACGCAGTTTTCTGGGGTTAGCTGGTTATTATCGCAGATTTATTGAAGGCTTCTCTAAGTTGGCATTGCCGTTGACGCAGTTGACTAAGAAGGGTCAGGTGTATGTGTGGGATACAGCTTGTGAAGCGAGTTTTGTGGAGTTGAAGAGGCGGTTGACCAGTGCTCCAGTGTTGATCTTGCCTAATTCTGGTGAGTCCTTCGTTGTTTATTGTGATGCTTCTTTGATGGGTCTTGGTGGTGTTTTGATGCAGAATGGTAAAGTTGTAGCTTATGCTTCTAGACAGTTGAAAGTTCATGAGAGGAATTATCCTACGCATGATCTAGAACTTGCAGCTGTTGTATTTGTGTTGAAAATGTGGAGGCATTATCTGTATGGTTCCAGATTCGAAGTGTTCAGTGATCACAAGAGTCTGAAGTATCTGTTTGATCAGAAAGAGTTAAATATGAGGCAGAGAAGGTGGTTAGAATTACTGAAGGATTTTGACTTTGAATTGAGTTATCATCCCGGTAAGGCTAATGTAGTTGCAGATGCGCTGAGTAGAAAGTCTCTACATATGTCTATGATGATGGTTCGGGAGCTTGAGTTAATTGAACAGTTCCGTGATATGAGTTTGGGTTGTGAAGTCTCCGCCGATAGTGTAAAGTTGGGTATGCTAAAGTTGACTAGTGGAATTCTGGAAGATATTCGGAATGGTCAGCAAGTTGATGTCGCTCTAGTTGATCATATTACTATGGTTAACCAGGGTAATGGTGGTAATTTTGAGATTGATGAGAATGGCATCCTGCGATTTAAAGGTAGAGTTTGTGTTCCTGAGGTGCCTGAATTGAAAAAGAGTATTCTTGAAGAGGGTCATAGGAGTGGATTGAGTATCCATCCAGGTGCAACTAAAATGTATCAAGATTTGAAGAAGTTGTTTTGGTGGGCTGGTATGAAAAGAGATGTTGCTAAGTTCGTGTATGCCTGTTTGACTTGTCAGAAGTCAAAGATTGAACATCAGAAACCGGCAGGTATGATGCAACCTTTGAAGATTCCTGAATGGAAGTGGGATAGCATTTCCATGGATTTTGTGACGGGATTGCCGAGGACGGTGAAAGGTAATGATTCTATTTGGGTGATTGTGGATCGATTGACTAAGTCGGCACATTTCTTGCCGATGAAGATTAATCACTCTTTAGAGAAGTTGGCAGAGTTGTATATTGAGGAGATAGTGAGGCTGCATGGTATTCCATCCAGTATTGTGTCTGATAGAGATCCCAGATTTACTTCTAGATTTTGGGAAAGTTTGCAGAAAGCGTTGGGAACTAAGTTGAGGTTGAGTTCCGCTTATCATCCTCAGACTGATGGTCAGACTGAAAGAACTATCCAATCCTTGGAGGATTTGTTGAGAGCTTGTGTGTTGGAGCAAAGTGGTTCTTGGGATAGTTATTTGCCGTTGGTGGAGTTTACTTATAATAATAGTTTTCATGCTAGTATCGGTATGGCTCCATATGAAGCATTGTATGGTAGGAGGTGTAGAACTCCATTGTGTTGGTATGAATCAGGTGAGAGTGTTGTACTCGGACCTGAGATTGTGCAGCAGACGACTGAAAGGGTTAAGATGATTCAGGAGAAAATGAAGATTTCTCAGAGTCGTCAGAAGAGTTATCATGATAACAGGAGAAAGTCACTTGAGTTCCAAGAGGGAGATCATGTGTTCTTGAGAGTTACTCCGACGACGGGTGTGGGTAGAGCTTTAAAGTCTAAAAAGCTTACTCCGAGGTTTGTGGGTCCGTATCAGATTTTGAAGAGGGTTGGGGAAGTGGCGTATCGGATAGCTTTACCGCCGTCGCTTTCTAATCTGCATGATGTGTTTCATGTATCTCAGTTAAGAAAGTATATTGCGGATCCTTCGCATGTTGTTCAGTTGGATGATATCCAGGTGAGGGATAATTTGACCGTTGAGGTGTTGCCAATTCGGATAGATGACCGAGAAGAGAAGACCCTGAGAGGTAAGAAGATTGCTCTAGTGAAAGTTGTTTGGGGAGGTCCAGCTGGTGAGAGCTTGACTTGGGAGCGTGAAGATCAGATGAAGGAGTCGTATCCGGCTCTATTTGCTTGAGGTATGTTTTCGAGGACGAAAACTTCTAAAGTGGGGGAGAGTTGTAACACCCCGAATATTGTTAGAGTAATTTAAATATTATTTTAATATGATTATTGGAAGGTAAAAGGAATTATTAAATAATATCGGGAATTATTATTATTATTATTATTATAGGTGTTATTTATTTTAATAATAATTAAATAATAAAATAAATGGAATATGAAGAGTGGAAGGGTAAAAGTGGAAATTTGATAAGAGGTCAAAGGGAGAACTCAGAGTGTTTTCACGTATTTTGCCTCAGAGTCAGAGAAAGGGGAAAACGCTGAAGAGGAAGAGAAGAAAGAGGAAAAAGGCCAAAGATTGCTCAGAACTTCCTTCAATCCAAAGAGGTAAGGGGTCTGAACCTTATTAAACAATAATATGCTGAAAATGGTGAAATATTGGATGAACGAAATTGAGATTTTAATCGAAGGAATTCGTAGAAATTATATGCAATGATGTTAGGACTTGTGAAATTGAATAGGGGACTATTGTATTAGATGATATGAGTGATTTTGTGTGAAATTTGGACTGTGGAGGGATGAATTTGGGTAGATCTCGTAGCAGAGAAAGCCATTGCAGATCTGAGAGTTCTGGTCTCTGGTCATACGCGTATGGCACTAGGCAATACGCGTATGAGATGGCTGGTACGCGTATGACACTAGGCAATACGCGTATGGATGAGGAAGATGATGTTTTGAACGTGTTTTGGTCTCTGTTGGTACGCGTAATGGGGGATTGTTACGCGTAGCATACGCGTATGAGACAGGTAATACGCGTATGGGTTGGGCGAAGAAATGCGTAATACGCGTATGAGCGTGGGCATTACGCGTATGGGATTGGTCAGGCGTGGGCAATACGCGTATGGGCATAGGCAATACGCGTATGGGCAGAATTGTGGTCTTTCCTGGACTGTTGTTGAGCAGTTTTGGTTGTTTAGGCTGAGCGAAGTAACTTAGCTGATGCATGGTATATGAGGGATCATTTCCCGTTGCTTTGAGTGGTATAGATATTAGTAGAGTGTGATAATACTGTGTTTGATTATGTGGCATGATGTGTTATGTAACGATGTGATATCGTTGTAATGTTGTTGTTGTTTTGTTGAGTTGTATGTCATGCTATTAATGATGATGATAACATGACTATAAGATGCTGTTGTTGCCATGTTGATTATGATGCATGTTTGGTGTGCATGCATTCATGAAAGGCCGATGCCTAATGATGAACGGACTGAGTTCCAATGATGTTGTTGACTCCGGGCTTGTTGAGAGGCTTGGTTCCTTGCGGGGAACTCAGATTCTATGGTGATGAATCTGGGAGTGGTGATCCTGTAGTTGGTCACAAAATGGGTATACCGAGTCGTGTTGAGTCATGCATGGGTGTGTGCATTGCATTTGATATGTTGTTTTGTTGATGTTCATGAATTTGTTGATTTTGATGATTATGATGAGCTGTGTTGGCATATGTGAATTATATTTATGTTTATGTTTCTGTCGTTATATTATTATTTAATAATGTAATTCTCACCCCTTCTGCATGTGTTTATGTTCATCTATGATGAGCAATGTGCAGATAAAGAGGAGTAGCTATTGTTGAGGTTTGAAGAATGAGTGTAGAGTTATTCTACAGCGTCGAGTCAAATGCTCTGGTCATGTGACACCGGGGTTATGGGATTCGATAGATAATTGATTATTATTTACGTTGTTTATGATGACTAACATGTTGAGATGTTTTGTTGAGATAATGTTGAACCATTATTATGAATTGTTATATGATGAATGATAATATTAATGTTGTTGTCCGCTGCGAAGTTTTAATAAAATAAATAATATGTTTTATGTTGTGATGCGATAATTGTTATGTTGTAAGAAATGTAAACTCTTCTACATGTTGTACTCTGATAATCTATTTAAATATGTCGTTTGGGTAGAAGGGTGTTACAGAGGAGATTCTGTATTTGAAAATGAAAGATTGCGATGAGCCTACGCTCGATGAAGGGCCAAAGCCTGGTTCTCGATGGAGCATGGTGTTTGATGGTGCTGTAAATCAATATGGAAATGGTATTGGGGCAGTAATTATCACTCCTCAGGGCACACATTTTCCTTTTACAGCAAGGTTAACTTTCAAATGCACGAATAATATGGTGTAGTATGAGGCCTGTATTATGGGATTGGAAGAGTGTATTGATCTTAGGATCAAGCATCTTGATGTTTATGGTGATTCGGCCCTTGTTGTTAATCAGATTAAGGGTGAATGGGAGACGAATCAGCCTGGCCTCATCCCATACAGAGATTATGCGAGGAGGATTTCAACATTCTTTACTGAGGTTGACTTCCATCATATTCCTCGAGATGAGAATCGGATGGCAGATGCTCTTGCTACACTTGCTTCAATGATTATGGTGAAATTCTGGAATGAAGTCCCTGACATCACTGTAATGCGCTTGGATAGACCAACTCATGTATTTACAGTAGAAGAAGTGAAAGATGATAAGCCATGGTATTATGACATCAAGTGTTTTCTTCAGAGTCAGATTTACCCGTCTGGGGCATCTGTTAAAGATAAGAAGACTTTGAGGAGATTATTTCGCAGTTTCTACCTCAATGGCGATGTGCTTTACAAGAGGAATTTTGACATGGTTTTGCTCAGATGCGTGGATAGACACGAAGCAGACCTGTTGATGACTGAAGTCCATGAGGGTTCATTTAGTACTCATTCCAATGGACAAGCCATGGCAAAGAAGATGTTGAAAGCAGACTACTATTGGCTGACAATGGAGTCTGATTGCTGCAAATACGTGAAGAAATGCCATAAGTGTCAGATTTATGCGGATAAGATTCATATTCCCCCGACACTTCTGAATGTTATTTCATCACCTTGGCCTTTCTCTATGTGGAGAATTGACATGATTGGTATGATAGAGCCAAAGGCGTCGAACGATCACAGATTTATTCTCGTAGCAATTGATTACTTCACCAAATGGGTTGAAGCGACGTCGTACGCCAATGTAACCAGGCAGGTAGTTGTGAAGTTTATCAAGAATCAACTCATCTGCCGTTATGGTGTGCCAGACAAGATCATTACTGATAATGGATCTAACTTGAACAACAAGATAATGAGAGAGTTGTGTAGCGAGTTCAAGATTGCACATCATAATTCTTCTCCTTATAGACCCAAAATGAATGGGGTTGTTGAAGCTGCTAATAAGAACATCAAGAAGATTATCCAGAAGATGGTTGTTACGTACAAAGATTGGCATGAGATGCTGCCATTTGCTTTGCATGGTTATCGTACATCTGTCTGTACTTCAATAGGGGCAACCCCTTTCTATCTTGTATACGGAATGGAAGTCGTGCTCCCCGTAGAGGTTGAGATCCCATCAATGAGAGTCTTGATGGAAGCCAAGTTAACTGAGGCTGAATGGGTTCAGAGTCGTCATGACCAACTGAATTTGATTGAAGAGAAGAGATTGACTGCCATGTGTCATGGTCAGTTATATCAGCAAAGGATGAAGAAAGCTTTTGATAAGAAGGTCAAGCCTCGTCTGTTCCGAGAAGGTGACCTTGTGCTCAAGAAAGTTTTATCTTTTGCACCCGATTCCAGGGGCAAGTGGACTCCAAACTATGAAGGTCCATATGTTGTTAAGAGAGCCTTTTCAGGCGGTGCTTTGATACTTACAACTATGGATGGGGAGGATTTCACTCGTCCTGTGAATTCAGATGCAGTCAAGAAATACTTCGCCTAAAATAAAAACAGAATAGCTCGCTAAGTTGAAAACCCGAAAGGGCAATTAGGCAAAAATGAGCGTCTCGGTGGATTGAAAACCCGAAAGGGCGATCCAGGCAAAAGTTAGAGACATGAAAAAATGAATATATATATATATATATATATATATATATATATATATATATATATAAACATATATATATATATATATATATATATATATATATATATATATATATATATATATATCCCGCTAGATTGAGTACCTCACCCTGGGGCAATCTAAGCAAAAATTAGGGATTTGGCAAGTAATTGCGTCTTGACAAGACTTTGTCCTACAACCGTCTTCTGTCAAAGAATTTCGCTCAGTCATCGTCAACTGAAGCTTCAAATACATTGGATTCAGAGTTGGTGGAGAAATGGTCATTATGTTCAATGTATCCTTTTTCTAATATATATCACCAATTTCAAATTTGTAAAGATCCATGGAGTCTTGCCATTTGCAGACTACCATTCCATCAAATAAATTTGAGCCTTTATCCAATTCTTTGCACTCTTATTTGTTTCTGTTCAACAAATGTTTGCATGTTTTAATTGATAAATATCATTGTTTTAAACAAATAAAGTTTTTATAAACTGTTTTTAAATAAAGTGAACATTCACAAAAGACTGAAAAGGATAATTGGGACATCTTCAGTGCTCTCCCAAGGATAGTATGATCTCCAAAAGGGTAAGGAATTTGTTCATATTCCTATCATATCTGTTATCCTTTTCATCATCTTTCAGGTTGTCTCTTCAGCAAATGCAGAAGAAGGTGACACACCACCCAGATCCCTTGAGAGTCTGGAGTTTGGTCCTAATCCTCTAGCTCCCCAATGAGGCTGGATCTAGCATCTGTGTTATCAATTATAGGGTTGTCATCCCTTGTGTGGATTGACCTAAAATCCTTTATAGATTGATAAATTGGCATGCTATCTGTTTCAAGGAAGTCGGTTTGTAGCTTATCCCATGTGGATTCGCCTACATTAATCTCCAGCAGGTTTGCTTCTTGTTCATCCTCAGCAGAATTGCGAACATTAGACTCCCTCAGTTTGATCACCAGTAGGTTATATCCAGCTGATCGCCTACAGGTTATTCCCGGTTCGGTCATCAGTAGTTGTTTCCCTAGTGGAGTTACCTGATCGGAGCCTGATCGTTGTTTGCTTCCTCCTTCTCGGATAATTTTCCTCTTAGTAGAGCGAGTGATGAAAATGTTTATTTTCTTATCCCCAGGGGAGCAGCGTTTCCCTTTTCCTCGGCAGAGATTTGTTTCTCTAGCAGTTTGAGGAAATGTGATGGTTTTTAGAACTTTTATTTGGTGGTTATTCCCCGAAGAGTTTCTTATCTTTCCTTAGCTCTTCCCCAGTAGAGTTACTTATACAAGAATATCTTACCTGTGTTAAGCTCCCTAGTGGTGATTGAGTAGCTTCCCCAGCTAAGGCTTTACCTGATTTTAGTTTGGCATTGGAACTTCTAAGGAGGACGTGTTGTCTTCTTCCCCAGCAGATTGACTCCCCTTCTCCACAGCAGAGATGTTTCCTTCTGTGGTTAGAAGTGAATGTTGTTTGATGTGCTTCTATTTAGTGGTTATTCCCCATAGAATTCCACATCATCCCCTGATAAGATTCCCAGTAGAGTTCTTCTCTGGCTGATCTTGTCCATGCCTCTGCATACTGTTGGAAGATCCCCAGCTTTGGTGGTTGTGATCCTCTGCTTGTTCCCCTAGCAGTAGTCTTTGTTCCCGGTAGCGACTCTGTCGGATCCTCATCATTGGCCTTTATCCCCTGCAGAGATCGGTGTTTTCTGGTATTTTGGTTGCCCCACCAGATTGGATTTCTCCTGTGGGCCTGGTTTTCTCTTTTGAGACGTAGTACCAGATGTCCTGTCCATTGATTCCTGGACCTATTTGTGTTAGATATGTCTGTTTGTCAGCATTAATCATACATAAACCATGCATATACATGCATAATTATAACATTCAGATATTCATGTTTCATTCTTTGCCATATATCTTTGTTTGTTGTCTCCTGCTATTTGGTGATACAGATTTCCCCAAGCAGATGTTTGTGTCTGATCTCTCCACATAGAGTCAGCCCCATAGGCAGAAAGCGTCCATCCTTTCTCCCGTATTCTCCCCTGAGTTATATCCTCATCAGGTTGAGTCTTGCTTCATTGTGTCTCTCTAGTTTGTTCCTAGATTGATTTGCCCTTGTTATTTCCCCTGCATTTCCCTGTGGTTCAGGTGATCAATTACTCAGTAAATAGTAGTTGTTCATTCTCTCCCCAGCGGACGTTGTGGCCTTCTACCCAGTAACCAGTAGTTGTAAGTCCTATCTTTGTGGTTTTCTACCCAGTTTTGGTAGTTGTAAACCCCATTTTATCCCCTTGCAGAGTTAACCCTTGATTTTGTTCATCCTAACCGATGACGGTTACTCTCTTCTTTGGTTTTCTACTCAGTAACCGGTAGATGTAATCCCCTCCTGGTTGGTTATTTTTATCCAATATTCGGTATTGATATTCCTTCAGTTTGAGTATATCTCCCAGTAGCCGGTGATATATCTCTTGGATAATTGCTCTAGTTAAGAAATTTATCCCCAGCAAGTCATCTTTCATTTACCCTTTTTTGGTAATGATTGTTTCTCCCCTTGATTGGTCATCATTTTATACCCGGTAGCTGGTATCCCGATGTCCTTTCTATTCGGTCGATTTATCCTTCATTAACCCAGTAACCGGTTGTGGATAATCTTCCATGCGAGTATGTTATCTACGTTCTGACGGTAATAGATAATATATCTCATGCACTCTTCAATCGAAGTCTTTTTCTTCCCCAGTTGAGTAAGATTTGTATTTCCTTATGGGACCGAATGTCCATCCTGTAATCAAGTCTGCTTTATCAGCTCTCCTTTCAGATGATGAGTGTCTTGGAAATATTCCCCAATTCACGTCCGGTTGGTCACCTATTATATGTCCAGTAACCGGTATCCCTGGTGTTCCTTCCTTCTGCTCCCTATTATGACTTTTGTCCCCTATGGAGTCAGATTTTCCTGAGTTGAAATATACCTTTTTAGGTTTTCCTCAGATGTTTTGGATGATCAATATCTCTCACCCTTATATCGGTGATTTGATCACATATCTCTTTGAGCTTATTACCCAGTAATCGGTAATACCTCATTTATTTCTTCCTCAGCTGAGTCATTTGCGGGTGTTCCCAGCCTGAGTCCCTTAGTGGATTTTCCCCATCCGAGTCTGGATTTTTATCCGAAGTATCCTTTGTTGATAGTTTTGCTGTATTGGCATATTCCCTAATACATGCATCTTTGCGTCAGCTCAAGTCTTTCCATTGATTTATTTTCATGGAATCCCTTCGTGTCTCTCAGCAAGTTTTAAGTCGTGACCTGCTCACGCATTTTTATTCCCCTTTATTCCATAGTAAAGTCCCCAGAGTCTCTGTCCCATTTATGAGTGTATTACTCATATGAATTTTCAGTTTCTTCTGATTTCTTTTTCCTTTGTGGACATATATCCTCACAGAGCATTAACTTTTGCATACATACATTTGCATCATGAGGTCTCTTAGGGACCAAAATTCATATCTTTGTTATTATTTAAGCCCATTCTACCTCGTCGAGATGAAGATTTTAACCTTCATATCTCCGGATAGAATGACCTTAAATAGGGGCATCTGTAAGACCCTAATTTTGACCCTAAGATCCCTCATGGCATCATATCATTGCACATTGCATTTGCCTCAAGGATCATAACATCTTGGCTCCTTAACCCTTGGGTTGGGACTTGTGTGAGTTGGTTTGAGACCACCAAGCATGCTTGAATTGTATATTATTGCTTTTCTTATTTTGTTTACTAACCAAAAGCACAAAAATATGTCACTAACTTTGTTTGTTTTGTAGCCTGAGCAATCATGTGATCCAAGGCTCCTAGGAGGCCCCTATGCTCATTGAAGTGGCTAGATGAAAGTGAAAGCAAGCATGACAATGGTTCCCAAAGCTCTCAATCTTCATATATGCCTCCCAAGTATCTCAATTTGTCAATTTGATCAAGATAAACCAAAGGGCTTGAGGATTATTTCCCAAGGAAACCCTAATTCACCCGTGCATTGACTGTGTCTTGCTCATGAAACAACCTCAACCCATGATCAAATACAATCAAGGGAAGTTCTTTCATTCATAATTTTATGCATATTTGAGCTTATGTGAGTGTCCTCAATCATTCATTCATCAAGATTTGAAGTTTGGACTTGAGAAGTTGATCAGTCAATTCGTCTAACTATTTTGAAATCCACTGAGACCTAACTTTTGATGTGTTTGTCAAATGAAGATGACCCCAAGATAAAAAATGTTCTTAAGAACCATATGAACAACTTTAATGTTCATCAAAAGTTTATTTGAAGCTCTGACGGTCATCATTCATTTCAAAACATTATAGGTTATTTTGATTGAAACCCTAATTTTGGGTCAACTTACCAAGGACCTAACTCACTCATTTTTCATGATTTTGAGGTGGGATAAAATGAATTGGAAAGTTTAAGATGTCTTATTCAATTGTTATGTTGGACAAATTTTCATAATCCTAAAAGAAACACATGTTATAATACAAAACATTATAGGTCACTTTGGACCAAAGCCATTGAAATGTGAAAAAGTCCAACTTCAAGTTCCCATAACTTTCTCATCCAAATTCCAAATGATGCAAAATGTAAGTCCAAATTGAGTGTCTTGAAAATATCTATAACTTTGATGTTTAAGATTTTATCATTTGAGGCTTGCATCATTGAAACAGAAGGGCTTGAAGTTGGTCCATTTTGGCAAAACTTCCATGTATATGTTTTGCACCTTGACCTTCATGATCAGTTTTCAATATTTTCCGAACTCCAAATGGATTTTTGTTCAACATAACATTTGTTTCTCATGTCAAGACCTTTCCAACCATTACCCACATGGCTATGTTTCAATTTGGTAAAGGGCATTTTCGAAGAGGAGAAGATTTGTGGTCAATTATGCATAACATGATTAAATTGCTTGCACACCACATTGCCTTGCCATGTACACATCCAAATTCATTTGCTTCATCATCAGCATGCAAAACCAACTGAGATTGGGCCTCACATGCACCTGTACAGGCCCATGCATGGAGGACCCAAGCTCATGCACACACGAATTTCTCATTGCTTGCATAATGCTTGGCTATAAATAGAAGCTCCATTCTACTTTAAAATCCAACCTCAAGGTGCCTGAACTACTGCACAATTGAATCCCTAACCTTCACTCAAAGGAATTTTGATTTTCTCTCAAACTTTCAAGCTTGGATTTCAACTTCATTGGTTGATCTTTGAACTTCAATTCCTTAGCCTAGCTTCTTTGCCATCTCAAGAACACACTGTATCAAAGAATTGGAGTGGATCAAGTCTTGTGAAGCTGCACTTCAAAGGTTGTTGTTCAAACTTTTTTGATTCGAAACTCCTTGAATACTGATCATTTCTTGTGTTTGTTGGTACCTCTGAAGTCCTCATGTGAGAGGCAATTGATCTGTGCATTTAATTTCATGAATTGAGCAAGTTCAGTATGAACACCATAAATTTCTATCTCAGATTTCTCTCTCTCTCTCTCTCTCTCTCTCTCTCTCTCTCTATAGAGATCTTGAGTGGAAACCAATGGCACAGGGGTGATGTACATCACCCCAGCTTTCTAAAGATATATAGATCGTGTATTTTGGTGTAGTTTTTAAAACCTGCAAGTTTTGGCCGGAATTGTGAAACTCACCGGAGAAGACGGTGGTTTCCACCATCGTCCCCACGTGGCTGAGTTCCTTGCCCTTGGATCTGGCCTCTGGGATCTAATCTCAGTGCTCCATTTGATTGACTTCACTTAATGCCATGTGTGATGTTGTTGACTCAAGTACACCATGGGCGCGCGTCTCCCATCCACTTGATGCGCCATGTCAATTAATGAGACTAGATCAGACGCTCCATGATTTTTCCATTTTCTGATTTTCCATTCTGTTTTCTTTAATTCCATTTTATTTCAAAAATTCATAACTTCTTCATTTTTAATCCAAAAAATATGGGACCAATTGCAATATTTTCCTCTTTAATTCTAGTTTCTAAAAATGATTTTTAATATTTTTTATGAGTCCATTTAATATTTTTTGTGAATTTTCTCTTTTCTGGTTATTTTTAATTCATTTAAAATAGTTTCCAATATTCAAAAATGTCAAAAATATTTTCTTAACATCTTTGAATGATGATGAATATATGAAAAATATTCTCATCAATTTCTTAATTGATTTGAGATTTATTTGAGATTTTAGTTCAATTATGTTATTTTCTTTTCATTTTTAATTGTTTAAACTTAGTTTCTGTTTTCAAAATATGATGAAAATTTTTGTCAAACCTTGTTTGACCTTGTTGAACTTAGGATGATCCATTTGGACTTTTCGAAGTTGTTTGAAATGGATTTGAAGTTTGACCTTTATTTTTTTATTTTAATTCAAGTATTATTTTAATTCCAAAAAATACCAAAAATATTTTTATTGTTTCTTGACTTTTAAGCTTCATCCCACTTCTAATACCATTGATTGATGTTGATTCCATTCATATTTGTTCAATGTGTTTTGCTTATGTCATTTAAATTTCAATTATGTACATTCCATTTCTTCTTCTTCTTCTTCTTCTTCTATTTTTTTTCTTTTTGATCAATGAGTTAAAGATTGGTGGTTAGCCTGGACATATGAGAGGCTTAACCTTCCTTGATTCAAATCAAATTCATCTTGATCAAAGATCAAGTGAATTGTTTTGCATTACGGATAGGTTGCTTCTTGGTCAAGCAAAAAACCTAAATCAATACAAGATCATTCTTCTTTTTATTTTGGCATGGCAAGTTGTAGGAGCTTGGCTTACTAGTCATGGTCTCTAACTTGTGTTTGTTGCCTATAGTTTTATTGACCGGCCTCAGATAAGTGTGACTACTACATTAGTCCACTTACGATTGCTTAACATAGCGCTAAATTACCTTATGGCACACTAACACTAACAACTAATGACTAACTTTAATTCAAGCATTTAATTCTTGCAATTTACTTTAATGAAATTTAATTTCTTGCACATTAATTCATTTGCCTTTGCCCTTTGCTCACTTGAGCTCATGTTTATGTTAATGCAATTTTCCTTTTGCTCACTTGAGCATATTATTGTGTGTATACTATTGTGTTTGTTTTGTTTTGATTGTGTGAACCCAATGCAAATGGAAAAAGGACTTAGATTTAGGACCTTGCATATGCTAATGGAGTTTGAAGAGAAACTAGGCCTCATGCCTTTCGAATTCCATAAATTGTCAAAGAGCAACTAGGCCTCATGCATTTAGAATGCTTAATCTTGAAGAAGACATTCAAAGGACCCTAATTCTAAACTCACTCTTGTCCATTCTTTCTATTGCATTGTGGAACTTTTTGATTTGTGTGTGCTTGTGTGCTAGGGATCCTAAACTTGAGCCAAGTAGAAGAACCATTGTCATGAGCATCCAAAGTGAGAGATACAAAATCCAATTGGAAGATTCCTAAGAGCTTGATTGATTGTTTTCTTGATTGCTTGAGATATTTGCTTATTGCTTGCTAAGTCCAAAGGATTGGAGCAACTTGGATCATCTTTATGATCTCAAGAAGGGAACTCCATGTGGTTTTATTTCTCTTCCTTCATCTTTGCATGTTTAGGACCTAGCCATTCTCTTCTTCTCTCCACTCTAACCCAAGCCAAACTTTTGTGCAAACATTAACATTGTTTTTTTTCAAAAATTAGAAACCTAAGCACTATGCTTTTGACTTTCCAAACTCTTTTTCATAACACTTATTTTGAATTGAATCTTAAGTCAACTTTGACCTTATTTTTGTGAATACTTTTCATCTGTAAATACAACTCACTCAATTGTTTTTTGTGGTTCCAATGACCACTTTTGCCAAAGCTTTTCACAAATACCAACCTACCTTACAACATTTGTAAAAAGGGATCCCTTAGAGTACTAAGGATGTTTTGGGTGCTTAAAACCTTCCCATTGCATAACCAACCCCCTTACTCAGATCTCTGACATTTTTATTAGTTTTTGACTTGATAAAACTTCTCGGTTTTTGTTCGCTTTCTAACCTTTCCTTTGGATAAATAGAAGTGCGGTGGCGACTCGAATTGTATGATTTACTTTTGATTTAGTCAATAAATCTAAAGGTAACGAATACCCCGCTACAATATGTCATTTCAAATTGAGTGAACATGTTTTCCTTAAAATCTACTAACAATTTGGTATTGTTACAAGTGAAGATAAGATTATTCGCGTACAAGCAAATAATAATAACATTTCCATCCTTATTGTAATTCTGGTGTAGTCAGAGTTCAGATGTTCTACTCCAAGTCATGACATCTGATCCAACATTGTTACTAATACAGCAAGACAGTTATACAAATTAAAACCCAGTACTGATATGCACACATTCACAGATGTCACGACATCTGCTACTATATCACCATAGAATGGAAGAACACTCAGTTCTGTCCATCTGGTACAAAGACACAGCAGAGATCAAACATAACACTTACTTCTGTTGAGCCTGCACAGTTATCAGCATGATGTCTCAACATTGATTTGAACATCACCTGTTACAGCATTACAGGTTGACCTTATTTTATAATAGACAGAATTATAACGTGCAGAAGGTAAAAACACAAGTAATTGTTAACCCAGTTCGATGCAACATCACCTACTCTGGGGGCATACCAAGCCAGGAAGAAGATCCACTATCAGCAGTATTAATTCAGAGTTAAACTCCCTCGTTTACAACTCTTCACTTAGTCCCTACCCAATGCAATCTATACTTAGGAACTCCTAGATAGAAACCTCCAGTTTCCATTCCTATCACTACAATTACAATGTAATGCTAAACAACTTGAACTTGCTTCACAGCTTCGTTCAAGACCATAACAAACTCTTACCTACAGGCTTTGAGTTACAAATAATCTCATGCTTTCGAGCACTGAGAAACACCTGGTAACCTTCCCACAGGTTGGGAGGTTTACCGCACACACACCCCTAATTTTACATTCTTTGAGGCTTGCAAAACCTAGGTTACAATCTGCTATTTATAACCTAAACACCCAACTGGATTTGGGCCTTGTACTTGTATTTCCTAAAATTAAGGTTAGACAAGTTAACCTAATTTCCACATATTAGGGTGCTAACAAATAGGCTATTTGTTAGGGCTCTTGAATTTAGCTCTTCTGTTAGTTTCCTGGATTTTAGCACAGCTGTTAGATTCCTGAGAAATAGCCTGAGATAAATAATGAAACAAAAAAACTAACTAGCCTACACTTTAGCATATGCTGTCAGGAATGAATGTCACAACATTCAGTTTGATGTCCAGAACATAGGCCATATGCTAACTCTGTTATTCTCCTGAAAACCAGTCAGAAAGAAATACTGAGCTGTAATAAATACTGAACTATACCAGAAAAACTAACTGGCCTATAAGTCAGTATTTGCTGTCAGGAATGAATGTCATAACATTCAGTTTGACATCCAGACAATAGGCTGTGTGCTAGGTCTGTTATTCTCCTGAAAAACAGCCTAAAATAAATACTGAACTATAACAGAAAAACCAACTAGCCTATAGTTCAGTATCTGCTGTTAGGAATGAATGTCATAACATTCATTTTGACATCCAGACAATAGGCTGTCTGCTAGGTCTATTATTCTCCTAAAAAACAGCCTGAGATAAATACTGAACCATAACAGAAAAACTAACTAGCCTATAGTTCAGTATCTGCTGTCAGGGATGAATGTCATAACATCCAGTTTGACATTCAGTAAGTCCTGTATTGAATGACTGTCATAACAAAACAGAAAATCAGCCTGCTGTTAGTTTCCTGAAAATCAGCCTGAGATAAATAACAGAAACACTAACTGGCCTGTCAGGAATGAATGTCATGAGATTCAGTTTGACATTCAGAGACTGCTGTCATGAATGACTGTCATAACAGAACAGAAAATCAGCCTGAACTAAATACTGAACTCAACAGAAAAACTGATTAATCTATAATTCAGTATCTGCTGTCAGGGATGAATGTCATAACATCCAGTTTGACATTCAGTAAATCCTGTATTAGCTAATCCTGCAGCATACTACTTAAGCATGTCATGACATCAGTCAAGACATCTAAGTACAATAACTGTTTTAACACAAAGTGCAGCCAATCAAAACATCTACAAACTCCCCCTTTGGCAAATTTTTGGCTAAAACAACTTGGCATCACAACAGAGTTCACAGCAGCGGAAAGCACACATCCAAGCAGAGAATCAAGTTAGCTAATACACTAATCACACCCCGAAGATAAACTTCACACAGCAGCAACACATAGAAGATAGCAAACAGCAGCATAACCTCTTGTTTTAGAGGACCTTCATCTTCACAGAAATCTGTTGTCCTGGGGTACATTTGTTACTCCCCCTTTTTGTCAAAAATGTTGCCAAAGCAACACTTAATATTACAGACCAACAACAATAAAGTTACAAGCAAATTTCAGAAACACACACTTGATTTTACTTCACAGTTTCAATCAAGAATACACACTCTTGATCTTGCTTTACAGCTTTGATCAAGACTACACCCACTTGATCTTGCTTCACAACTTTGATCAAGCAGACACATACTCTTGCTTTAGAGTGACGAATTTCAGCCACAAATCAGATCTTCAATCAAACACAGATTGCCATTAAGTGTGCAATCACAAAACACCAGACATTTACACTGAATGTTCTGTGTACAGGGTGTCATGACATCGGGTCTGACATCCTGGAAAAATCCTGCATAATTCCATAATTCCTTTTATAACTTCCAGCAGGTACAATCATATCAGATGCCATGACTTTGTGTATGACTTCTTGAAACACTTCTGCATGAACATGTTCTTGAACTCCAAAAGGTACATATCATATCAGATGCCATGACCTTGTGTATGACATTCTGAAACAAATACTGCATGAACATGTTTTTGAACTCCAGCAGGTACATAGGATATCTTATGTTAAGACATCAAACATAACATCTTGTGAACACTCTTTGTTTTACCAAAATTGCTCCCCCTTTGGCAAATTTTGGCTGAAACATATATCTTTCCTTTTTGTTCACAAGGTAAACTATCAGCAGTTAAACAACATAACAGTAGTTTAAACAGCAACAGAAGCAACACAATTACTAGCTTTCTGGTTACTAGTAATACACACATGCACAAGGGTACTTTTCCTCCCCCTAAATCTGTGCAACAAAAACAGAATTACTAGTTAAGGATGCAACTAGTAAGACACACAAATGCACAAGGGTACTCCTCCTCCCCCTAAATCCGTGCATACATCAAATAACAGTAACTCCAGCACCTGTACCACACAACTGTAACACACAAGCTAATTCTAATATATCATAATGAGACACACCACATCCATATTTCCTTATGACTGTAAGTTTCAGAAGGAAATAACAATATTGTCCAAGGCAATGTCATGACATCCGGTCAGACATTCTTCTGCTCACTCAGCCTTGACACACACCACGTCATCCCAATAACTAACAAGGTGCCATACCTTGTTATCTGAGAACTCATAGACCACAAGCTTGATGATTACTTGCAGCGCAAAGACAGAACTCCCCCTATCATGAACAACCAACTCTCCTCTTGAAACTTGGAGATCACACATGAACATATCCAACACCCCAAAGTTGGACCTGCACATACTTCCTGATTCAAAGAGAACCCAGACCACTTGATGAATGGAAAACATAAGACGCATCTTCATGTCTTCAAGAGCACACCCTCTGTTCAACCCTCTTGGCTGAACACATCCACACTCTGTGTCAATCTCTCTTCTAACCAGAACAGAAAACCACTTCACAAAATGTTCTAACATAAGTTAGGACATCCTTCACAATATAACAAAGAACACCATCTGATAATCTTCAGATATCACTGAGTCACCAGCTTGATCCAAAAGAAACAAGACACAAATTGGGACATATACATTCTCATCCCATTACAAGAGATAATCTTCCATAGATAGCTCAGAACTCCTACCACAAGCTCCAAGAGATGAATAGAAAACACCTCCTTTTGTCTTCAACTTACTACTTTTCTGCTCAAAAGTAATTTGTCTCAGACTTTCCTCAAGAATAATCAGCTGCCATATGTTGATTATCTTGATTCTTCGAACTCACTTCTGAGATAGACCAAATGCCACTGGTTGATTACCTCCTTCATGAATCCTCATATGAAAAAGTCAAATGCCACTTTTTGACCTCTCCACGTTTATCAAACTTCTCCCAAAGATATTCTGACCGTCCAAGTGAGACTTGAACTTCAAGCTACAAGTTAAACAAAACTTAGATTCTCTAAGACATGAACATGTAACATCCTCTCCATCCAGCAACTCCAAAGAACTGCAATGAGAACGATCTTTTTGAAGTACCCAATCTACAACTCTGTAGACCCTCCTATCTTAAGTTGATGTGCCACTTCACCAACTAAGATTCTGATGTTGAACCAAATGTCACAACATTGTGTTTTAACATCTAGCTGTTGAATTCAGCTCCTTCTTCTGCCACTTGAGAGAACTTCCTCCCTACACAGAACAAGAGTTCAACGCTCTCATAGACTTGATTGTGGAACCAAGTTTGAGCAAACAACCTCCATCCTCCAGGTTTGCAGTTAAGTCATCCAAGCTCACACCTTGATGAATCCCTGCTTCTTCTCCAAAGACATCAGACACTCTGATGCATGAGTCTTCAGAAGGACCAGTTAGAAACTAACCCTTCAGCTATACCAAGGATTCCACTTCCTAAAGCAAGGTTGTTTCCATGATGTCAAGAATGCTGCCACTTGTTCTTAACTCCACAGTGTGCATTAGCCAATGCACTTCCTTACCTAGATCAGAAATAAACTGATCCAAGTAACCACCATCAAGACTATGATGTCTTCTTCTTCTTGTACACACCAAGGCTGAACATGTTTCTTGCCAGAAAACCTTTTCAGAGATCATATGCTTTTGCTGCCACCAAAGAGATAGACCATAAACCAATGTACTATCCTTCCTGTGATTCTGCACAGGGTCTTGAAGAAGAGATGTTCCAACATCTTTAAGAACATCAATTATCTTGAGCTCCAAGGATAATCAATTAAATACTTGTACTTGGCACAAGTAGACATTGATCTTAACTCCTTTCCCAATTATTCTTTCAGATACTTCCACCATAAGAATACTTTGAAAATACTCTTCTTGTGTCAACATCTTCTGCTTGCAAGCACCTCAACAGTTTTTAGAATCTTTCCAGATTAGATTCACCCTTAGGAATGAGAGAGATGAATCCTTCCTTGCAAATGTGTCACACAATAGCCAGAACCCATGTGACACAGGTCAACAACCAACCAGACCCTAGGCTGACCAAACGTGAAGAGGTTAACCAAAACTCCCCCTCAAATTAACAATCATGGAAACTCCACACCAATATCCATGCATTGTACATAAATGTCTCAACATGACATACACCATCCCTACCAATGGCAACTAACTCTATGAGTTATACCTATACATACTCCAATCACACCAATCAGACTCCAGCTGACCATAAGTACTAGTGAAAAAAAAACAACACCAGTCAATAGTAGATATGCATTGCCAGAGCATACTACCTCAACCAACCTCTGAATCTTCATATTCTCACTCCTTGAAAGAACTGCCACTTCTGAGCGTGGTGTTTGAATAACAAGATTCATGGTCCCAATCCTCTTAAATGAAATAGCAATCAGGTTACCCCATTATTGAATTCTAACATCCAGGGGACTTGTCTTCCAACACAACATAGTACTTCAGGGAACAACTATCCAACCCTGATCAATCTACAGGAATAGGACAAACAGCAGGAAATTGCACAATGTCACATCTCAACCAGCTCCACTTCTAGAGATCAGACTTCTAAAAGTGACCTTCTTGAGCACACACACAGTTGACCCTACCCTTGTCAACTTAGCACACACAGATGTCTCCTCTTCCAGGTCAGGAGTAGGTTCCAAACAAAAGTATCCCTTTGTTTGACACCTAAAAACATCTGCTCTTCAACCAGTAGCTGCATACTTGTTGAACAACATGTTCTAACATCACATAGAACATTAGTTCCACCTCCTTGGAACAAACCCTCCTTGAAAGTCTTCAAGGTCTTCATATACACTACCCAAGAGAGTAAAAGAATCAGTGATCAAGTGATTCTTACCATCCTGAAGTGAGAACGTCATGATGAGTGGACTTGAGGAGACTCAAGTATCTTTGACATCTTCAGTAGATTATGATGAAATCTTGAATACAGCAGCCTTTCATCCACATGAGGGGAAACTACATCGGAGTTTGAGTTTTGCCAGGTATTATGCAGCGGAAATCATAATACAACTCAACCTACGAACACACACTTCACCAGATCAGCCTCCAAGAACATACCAAGTTTGAATATGATTCAATACTAGCACATCTGTCCCACACAAAGGCCAATTGCCAACCTCTAGAGACAGGTACACACAGTTCCTGTCATGAATAGTCCATCCACCTACTTCAAGGGACCATTCAGGGAAATCACGGAACCTTCCACAGGTTCCAACATCAGTACTAACATAACTCCTTGCAAGATACCAAAAAGTATCACCCATGGATCTCATCCAGAAACAGAACAGGATGCCTGCTCTGATACCAATTGTAATTCTGGTGTAATCAGAGTTCAGATGTTCTACTCCAAGTCATGACATCTGATCCAACATTGTTACTAATACAGCAAGACAGTTATACAAATTAAAACCCAGTACTGATATGCACACATTCACAGATGTCACGACATCTACTACTATATCACCATAGAATGGAAGAACACTCAGTCCTATCCATCTGGTACAAAGACACAACAGAGATCAAACATAGCACTTACTTCTGTTGAGCCTGCACAGTTATCAGCATGATGTCTCAACATTGATTTGAACATCACCTGTTACAGCATTACAGGTTGACCTTATTTTATAACAGACAAAATTATAATGTGCAGAAGGTAAAAACACAAGTAATTGTTAACCCAGTTCGGTGCAACATCACCTACTCTGGGGGCATACCAAGCCAGGAAGAAGATCCACTATTAGCAGTATTAATTCAGAGTTAAACTCCCCCGTTTACAACTCTTCACTTAATCCCTACCCAATGCAATCTATACCTAGGAATTCCTAGATAGAAACCTCCAGTTTCCATTCCTATCACTACAATTACAATGTAATGCTAAACAACTTGAACTTGCTTCACAGCTTCGTTCAAGACCATAACAAACTCTTACCTACAGGCTTTGAGTTACAAATAATCTCATGCTTTCGAGCACTGAGAAACACATGGTAACTTTCCCACAGGTTGGGAGGTTTACCGCACACACACCCCTAATTTTACATTCTTTGAGGCTTGCAAAACCTAGGTTACAATCTGCTATTTATAACCTAAACACCCAACTGGATTTGGGCCTTGTACTTGTATTTCCTAAAATTAAGGTTAGACAAGTTAACCTAATTTCCACATATTAGGGTGCTAACAAATAGGCTATTTGTTAGGGCTCTTGAATTTAGCTCTTCTGTTAGTTTCCTGGATTTTAGCACAGCTGTTAGATTCCTAAAAAATAGCCTGAGATAAATAATGAAACAGAAAAACTAACTAGCCTACACATTAGCATATGCTGTCAGGAATGAATGTCACAACATTCAGTTTGACGTCCAGAACATAGGCCATATGCTAACTCTGTTATTCTCCTGAAAACCAGTCAGAAAGAAATACTGAGCTGTAATAAATACTGAACTATACCAGAAAAACTAACTAGCCTATAAGTCAGTATTTGCTGTCAGGAATGAATGTCATAACATTCAGTTTGACATCCAGACAATAGGTTGTGTGCTAGGTCTGTTATTCTCCTGAAAAACAGCCTGAAATAAATACTGAACTATAACAGAAAAACCAACTAGCCTATAGTTCAGTATCTGCTGTCAGGAATGAATGTCATAACATTCATTTTGACATCCAGACAATAGGCTGTGTGCTAGGTCTGTTATTCTCCTAAAAAACAGCCTGAGATAAATATTGAACCATAACAGAAAAACCAACTAGCCTATAGTTCAGTATCTGCTGTCAGGGATGAATGTTATAACATCCAGTTTGACATTCAGTAAGTCCTGTATTTAATGACTGTCATAACAGAACAGAAAATCAGCCTGCTGTTAGTTTCCTGAAAATCAGCCTGAGATAAATAACAGAAACACTAACTAGCCTGTCAGGAATGAATGTCATGACATTCAGTTTGAAATTCAGAGACTGCTGTCATGAATGACTGTCATAACAGAACAGAAAATCATCCTGAACTAAATACTGAACTACAACAGAAAAACTAATTAATCTATAATTCAGTATCTGCTGTTAGGGATGAATGTCATAACATCCAGTTTGACATTCAGTAAATCCTGTATTAGCTAATCCTGCAGCATACTACTTAAGCATGTCATGACATCAGTCAAGACATCTAAGTACAGTAACTGTTTTAACACAAAATGCAGCCAATCAAAACATCTACACTTATTTGCTTTGACATATAAAGTATGCTCATATGGACTTCTGTGGAATCCATTATTGATAAAATATGTGTCAATACGTGTGTACCAAGCTCTAGACGTCTACGTCAATCCATGAAGTGCTTTTTTCAACTTGTACACCTTATCATCATCTCCTTGTAAATAAACTGGTGGTTGTTCTACGTAAACTTCTCCTTTAAGCACACCATTCAGGAAAGTAGACTTGACATCCATATGAAATATCTTCCATTAATTCTGGGTAGCAAGGGAAAGGATCATGCGTGTCGTGTCCATTCTAGCAAATGGAGCAAAAACTTCAAAATAATTAATGTCGGGTTTTTGTTTGTACCCTTTTGCTATTAACCATGCTTTAAAGCGATCTACTTCTCCTTTTTTATTGTACTTTATTTTGTACACCCACTTGACTCCAATTGGCTTCTTTTCTTCTAGAAGTGTAGTTAACTCCCATGTATTATTTTTCTCAATTGCATGAATTTCTTCATCCATTGCTTTCATCCAACAATCTTTACTGACTGCATCCTCATATCTCATAGGATCACAGTTAGCAAACAAGGCATAATAAGTACTTTCTTCCTCCCTATCACCAGAATTATCATCTCTTACAACTTCATAATCTTTCAAGGGAGTAGGTGGACGATGCTCCCTTTATGGATATCTATGAGGTGATGACTTTTGTGTTGGTTCATTTGTTAGTTCATCAGCTTTATCATCTACTTCCTCATTTATGATAACGGGTAAAGGAATAAACTCCTTTTCTTTTTCGAACCAGTCTCACACTCCATCTTCATCAAAGGTAACATCTCTACTGATGACTACCTTTTGAGTTTCTGGAATATACAACTTGTAGGCTTTTGTTTCTTCACTGTATCCTACAAAGATGCACTTTTCTGTTTTGTCATTAAGCTTCTTCCTTAGTTGATCTGGAACATGTGCATAAGCAATACAACCAAAAACTTTCAAGTTACTCAAATTTGGTTTTTCTCACTTCAAGCTTCTTGTGGAGTTTTGTAATGTACACTTAGGACACCTATTTAATAGGTATACTGCACAAGTCACCACCTCCGCGCAAAAACCCTTTGGTAAATTCTTACAATGCAAAATGTTTCTCACATTATCAATGATTATTCTATTCTTTGTTTCTGCCATTCCATTTTTTTGAGGAGTGTCTCTTGCCGTCATTTGATGCTTGACACCCAGTGTCATACCCTAATTTTTAACCCTAAGATCCCACATCTCATTTGCATCTTTTGCATACAAACAAGGTCACGTCTTGGATCTTCCCCTATCCATCTTTGGGTTTGCTTCTTGCAGGGATCACCATGCACCTCTTTATTTACCTTTATGTTTATATGTTCATTTCTTATCTAACCACTAATCAAAATACCAAAAATATGTCTTGTTTCCCTTAAGTTTATTGTGCAAGGTAGGGCTCCACGAGTTAAAAGCATCTTAAAGTTTGATGGCTTACTTCTCAAGAAAAGTCTAAGGTTCATGTGTTTATTTCCATGCCTTCTTCAACAAGTAACTTCAAGATTTGATAAATCTAACCAAGATACAATCAAGGACACCTTATTTCGAGTTCATATGATCACCCATGTTCTTTGAAGTGCAAGGAAAGTCCAAGTGCACAAGCTTTTTCCAAGGGGTTTGACCTAAAAGTCAACATTTTGAAGTAAAGGATCCAAGGATCACAACTCCTTCAATTCTTAACATTTTTGAATGCCCCTTTTTGCATATTACTCTTATCAACATCCTATACAACTTATCTTTATATGATAAGAGCCAAATATGCTTGGAGGATCATCAAAAGTTTAGAGACATTATAGCTCATTTGTGGACTTAGTGAAATTTGACCTATTTTCAAGTGACTCTTTGCCAACTTTCAAAGATCATAACTTCTTCAATCTTCAACATATGGATCTAATTCTTTTTGCACAATGCCATTGGTAATACCCTCTACATTTTTTCTTCAAATACCAAGATAAAATATGCCTGGAAGGCAATGGAATTCATTGGGATATTATAGGTCATTTTCAGCCATGAAGCACTCAAATTTTTCTAAGTTATGGAACCAGTATTTTATGCCAACTTCAACACTCCATAACTTTGTGCTCAAACATACAAATGAAATATTTCTTGGCTCATTGTAATCTGGCCATGATGTTAACATATTGCAAAAAGAATGGGATCAAAAAGCCTCTTGAGTAGGATGCCCCATTGAGTTGAACATGGTGACTTGAAACTGAAGAAATCACCATTGCCCGAAATTTGATCATGACTAAACTTAATTCCAGGCCAAGTTAACAAGTGTTTTGGTCCTAAACATGTTTAATCAAACCTCCAGAAGTTAATTGACACTTAAAATGCATCATTTGGCTGAGTTTTGAGGAGTTTCAAGTCACAATTTTCACACACTTGGATCAAATTCGTTTTGCACGAATTCAACATCATTCCACACGTGTTTGGATCCAATTACATTCCCTATAAATAGAGGAATCTATTTCCTTCATTGGCAAGCTTTGGAGAGCCAAGAAACCCCTTTCGTAACTTGAAGTTTTTCCAGAAAATTCAACTGTCGTGTTTTGAGTTTCAGCATGTTTCAATCTATTTTCTTGATTCTATTAGCTCCATAGGCATCCTCTGAAAATTTTGCAAAAATTCCCAAGCTCTGAGACCTTATGAATTTCTCCAACCAGATCGAGCTTCATCAACTTCTGATCATCATCTCGACAAGGTAGTTCTGAGCATCATTACTATTTGCTTATTTTGCTTGCCTGGGGCTTAATCTAAAGGAGGGAAATTCTTGCTTGACTTATGTCATAAAGCTTGTTATCTCTTAGTTAGATCTTTCCTCCCTAGATTTTGCTTTATGCTTTAGGATAGTCTCTCCTTCTCCCCCCCCCCCCCCTTCTTTAATTTTCAAAATTTCCTCTCTTTTTCAAAAGCTTCTTGTTTTCAAACTTGAACCATTTTCTCAGTAAACCTTGACTTTTGTCAAGTAATTTTCAAAACCTTTTTCTTAATAAATGTCAATCCATCTTAAGCATACTTAGACCAATTTCAAAGGACTTAAAAATGCCTAACTCGTTCAAACCATTTTGTGCTCTTTTCCTTTTTTTAAACTTTTTCTCAAGGCATTAGACATGAGTCATTTCTATAGTTGAGTTATAATTCTCCTATATCTATAGTATTGATGATAATTCTTTTCCATCTGTGAGAGCTATTGGCATACTTATTGATCCTTATCCAAGTTGGAGCCCTTCTCATGATGATGCAAAGTTCTCATACTTGTGGGTGACTAGTTGAGTATTCTCCTTAAAATGACAAAATGTCTTTTCCATAAAAATGAACCAAAATAAACTCCTTTTGTTATTTTTACCATGAACTACAAGGTTTTGATCCTCCATTGCACTTTGTTGGTACGTTGGCATGAGACTTTAAAAGTCTTGGCAATAACCAAATCATAATAAAAATGCTTCTTTTCCCATCCCTCCAATCTTTTAACAAACAACACCTTTTTCAAGCTAAAATGTGCATATTCTCAAAGAGGTTTCCATGGAGTACCATGGATGTTTAGGGTGCTAATACCTTCCCTTTGCATAACTAACCCCCGAACCCTTGTTCTCTTTTTATTAGTTTTGTTTTAAAACTTCCTTGGGTTTTGTTCGTACTTTTTCTCTTTCCTCTGAAAATAATAAAAGCGCGGTGGCGACTCTTTCTTTATGAGTTAAGTTAATCAATGGCTTAATCTAAAAAAAATTATCGCTACAGAAAAGTGGAGACTCTATTAGGGAGTAGTCCCTAGTGGGTTAAGCTCATCCTTGTTTTGTGCATATATTATGTTTGTTCTTATTTATTATTGTTTGTTCTGTCTGGTGCTTGGTGATCTCTGTATGGTGAGATAAGTACTATACCCGGAGTTGAGGGCTCTTATGATAGGAGGGTGGTGTAACACCTCAAAATTTGCCCTCCTCTCCTGGGACTAGTATTATCATATTGCATATCATTTTAGGTCATTAGGCATTGCATATTGTATATCATGTGGTTACATTGTGCAAGCTATCCTCCCAAGTCTTGATCAGAAGATGAAGAAGTCAAAAGTGCAAGCCTAGGGTTTACTGACTGATCCTTGGCCATCTGAGGATTGGGCTGTGAATTAGGGTTTTGTGATTCTCAATGGATAGTGGTCTTCATCTTGCTTGCAATGATACATCATCATCATCATGGTTGGTTATCATCAAGTGTTGAAGCAGGATTTCTTGAGATTAGGGTTTTGACCACTGGTCAACCCTAATCAGTTGCATTGGGCCAATCAGGGCATAATCAGGAGATGGGGTCTATGATGGTTATGGGGTTCATTCTATGATTATATTGTGCTTATGGAAGCTAGGGTTTCACTCTTGAGCCATTTCAGTTGAAGATTGGAGCTCAGATTGATCTATGCATTGCCAGATTCATCTATCAGTTGAAAAAGTCAACTGTGGTCAACTGCACATGATCTGATGAATTTGGAGGTGGAAATGAGTTGGATACACTTCATTCATGTTGGAACAAGTGTTATTTGACATCTCAAAGCTTAAGAATGAAGAAAATCAAGTCAGGACAAAAACTGCCAAAAATAGAAAGTGACTTGTAATTGAAGTTTCCAAAAATGGAAAGTTTTTGACCTCAAGACCACGTGTCCAAGGAAGCTTCAAATGAAAATTTGTTCAACATTAAAGTTGTAGATCTTGTTCTCACCTTTCCAAAAAGTCCAAGAACTTGAAAATCCCATGTATGGTTGGAAAATTATGGCTCAGTGAAATTCAAGAATGACCCATAATCAAGAGGCCATAATTTCCACATGGTTTGTCCAAATTGCAAGTTCTTTATATGCACAAACTCCATTTGACATGTACTTTCATGGTGCATAATTGGATTTTTCCAAAAGTGGTCAATGCAAAAAGTCAAATTTCAACTGGACAGTTAAAATGGACCAAGGGCAAAATTGTCCAACTTGTGAAATAATTGGAATTTTTGAGTGGGGATTTTTGCCACACCTCATAAATGGCATTTGAAAGTTGTTGGAATCATCATAATATGCTAAGGCCTTGTGGTTTGGAAATTGGCTTGAAAAATGAAATTGCAAAAATGGACACATAGCCATTCACATGTGATTTTCTAAAATACACATCCAATGAGAGTGAAACAAGTTGCAATAGCTCATGACAGGTATTTGGAAGTTGTATGAGCTGTCCATGAGGTGGCAATGAGCTGGCTTTGGAAAGTACCATTTTGCCCTTACTTGAAAATTAGCCATTTCACTAATCAAATGCATTTGGTTAATTAACATGTTTAAGCTTGGATTAAGGTGGCATATATATTCTTAATCACATTATAATCATAACAGAAACTCACACATCCCAAAACCAGATCCAAAAACTCTTCATTCTCTCAAATTCCTTCAAGAACACAAAACCTTCAAATCCAAAAATCTTCGTCAACTCTTGATCAATCTTCGAAATTCCTTTTGCATCAATCTTCAATCATCATCCTCTCCATCTGTTTGTGAAGATTGGAAGGAGAGAAGCACTGATTCTCAATTGTCCATACAAGCATCATCAATGGAAGATCGAGTTTTCGAGCAATAGAAGTGAAGTCAATGGAACCTAATCACATCATCCAATTGCCTGGACCTTCCACTGCATCTGTTTGAGGTTGAAGCACGCAAAGAACAGCTAGAACACCACTGCCATTCCAGGTATGTGATTTTTTCGAGTGTCACGATTCTTCAAGTGCTTAGGTGCGTTTTGTAGAGCATAGAACGTAGGTTATGGTGATGTGCTTGGTTTGTGAAATGATGCACTGTAGGCTAAGAAATCTGGATTGGAAGTTTCGTAACCAAACCCTAACATGATCGATCTGAGAGATTAAGGAATAATTGGACAAAATTAGGTTGATATTTGTGATCCTTGTGCTTAGACGAGTCCAACGAGTATTAACTTGTTCATTTTGGTGTTAGTTCATAGTTCATGTGTTCTTCGTGTGCCTGGGTTGAAGAAGACGAGTTTCTGGAAATAGTTGAGTGTTTGATCCAAAATTGCGTTTGAATTTTTGAATAACACGTTTACCGCCCCCGCCTGTAACTAATTACCATTGTGCCATTGGAACATTTAATTAATTATATTAATTCTAAAAAATTCTAAAAAATTCATAAACACATTAGAAAATTCATAAAAAATGTTTAAAAAATCAGAAAAATATGTGGATTTTTTTGTTGACTTCCAAATTGACTCTAGAATTTTATTGACCTATTGGTTGAAGTTGTGCATGGTAATATTTGTGTTTGACTTAGGGTTGTTTCACATGTGCTATATTTGATACATTCTACCATTTTGATTGGGAAACTCTCATATTCTAAAATAAATGCCTGAAAATTTTTGTGGTAATTGTAGACTGGTTGATGTTTATTTCCATGTACACTTTGTGAATTTTTGATTCCTGGTGATTGAGATATGAATTTTGGAACTTAGGTGTGACAATTTGTGTCACACCTCATTATGTCAGCTTGCTGGATTTATTTGAATGGCTTAGGCTTGTTAGAATGATGTGAAATTTTGCAGGGGTGTTCATTAACATGTTAAGATGCTATGTGAATTTTTGTGGAATTTTCCATTGCATTTTCAATTTGATTGCTATTTTTCATCTCTGTTGGTCAAATGTGCAAGCTTGTATGACATGTGTTTAGAATATTTGATGTGAAATGCTCATATGGTATTGAATGATCATGAAATTTGGTATGATAGTTGTAGACACATGATGTAACATCCCTGTTTTGGTCTCACTCATTTCTTTACTGTTTTCATTGAGTTATGAATTTTTGAAGTGAATGCATATGTTGATGTTGTGATTTGGAGCATGTAATTGTGTCTGTTTTTGTTGATTTTTATTGACATGGTTCCCTTTGCCCAATTAAGCTGAAATTTGGTGTGCCATACCTGGATTAGGTCCTGTTTAGGTATAATTTATTTGAGATTTTTTGGATTTGTTTTGATATGGATTTGAATGCAATAGTTCTGTTTGGATGTTTGGTGTTCCATTTGAACTAGTTTGGATTGTTTTGTGCATAAAATGAACATGATGAATGATATGGACATGGGACTAATTGTGTTGGCTTTTCTATTTGCATTAATTTGACTTTGGTTAGAGACACCTTGCTGTTTAGGAATTTTTCTTGCTTTTGGACCCTAGGCTTGGCCTAGTGGTCTAGTTGCTAATATTTGCTTGATTTTTCAGGATGAATAGCATAAGGCTCATGGAGAATGATCCAAGTTGATTGAAATGATGTTGTTTGATGTTTGTACACTAACATAACATCGTTTTGTAGGTTGTGAAGCTTGGGCTTGAGCTCATAGCTTGCCTTTGTGTGCCTTGGCTTGCATAGTTTGACTGATTAACTTGTTGTTTTCTGGTTGGTTGTCTGAGTTATTAACTGGTTAGCTTTTGTACAGGTACCTTTAGTCGCTCTAGTTCTTTTAAGAACTTGCTTGGTAGCCGCTGCTCGGTTGTGTAAACCGCTTGAGGTAGGTCCTCTTGACTTCATGTAGTCTGGGAGACCCGGCTGTTACCGGGCCGGGCAAATGTCTGAAGTCCTCCTTAAGAGGCAATGATTGTGGTTGTTTATTTTTCGTGCCAAGCAGGTGAAAGTCCTTTAAATAAGGCAATTGGTGGAAGGTAGGGGTATGCAGTCTACCCCCCACTATTCTGTGAGTCTTCTCCTTGCTCCCATTACATGGTTGTAGCATTGAGATTACAAGCCCAAGATCCGTGCAGTGCACGTTATGTCAGAGTCTCTGAGTATAGAAGGGTTCCCCCATTCTGGACCCATGCTCATTTGTCAGAAGCTCTCCCTGGTTAGGGATAAGAGCTGTGAGGTCTGATCCTCACTTCATCCTTTCATCTACTTCACCTTAGCCTCGTAATGGCAAGGTTAAGAGCAAACACAGCCCGTACAGACGACTTGCTGAGGCAGTCAAACCTATTGTGTGAGCCACTTGTTTGGTTATAGTGCGTGCTATATGGATATCTGTTTGAGATGCTTGTTCTCATTTGATGTATGCTTGAATTATTCTGTATGCTTGTGTGCTTGCTTCTTTCCTGGATAAGAGTAGTTTGCTTAAGCAAGTAGGATAGAAAACTGAACTTAGGGTAACGATGCATGACAACACTAGGCTCGAGTCCAACTCCCTAGTAGTGTGTCTTTCCCTGGTTTCTGGCTAGTAATTCAGTCCCTTTCAGGGGAACTACATCGCCCTGATCCTCGTTCCAGACGAGGTATGTAGGCAGGGGGTCGTGCGAGACCTCTCCGGGCAGCCTTTTTCTTTTTATCTGTGTTTGTTTGTTATCTGATTGTGTTTTGGTTCGGATGCCGACGTAAGCCCAGTGATTGGCTGTCGGGCTCCACGTTTGCCGTTTTGTGCGTGTTTTGGTTCGGATGCTGACGTAATTCCATCCAGTGGTTGTCGGGCTCCATGTTTGCCACCCTTGCTTGTTTGTATGTTTTATGTTGTTTGGCGTGCGTAAGCCGAACTACAGTGGCTCTGATTCTTGTTCCAGACAAGATATGTAGGCATAAGGTGCGATACCTTATCGAGCTCGTTCCTCTTAACCCCACCTGCGTTCCCTATGTGTGTGTGATGTTATAGCAACCTATTCTTTATTCTAGGACGTGGATCCCGTCGAGTACGACGGACGTGAGGGGTGCTAATACCTTCCCCTTGCGTAACCGACTCCCTTACCCTTTCTCTCTGGTCGCGAAACCATGTTCTTTCCAGGTTTCTCTGAGCGTTTCCTTTCCCTATTTTGGGATAAATAACGCGCAGTGGCGGCTCAGTGTGTGTTTTGTTTTTAGCTCGCCGGTTGATTTTTCGCGGATGCGACAGCTGGCGACTTTGCTGGGGACCACGATGTAGACCTATGTTGGTCCATCGTCCCTAAGCGAGTCCTTCCTAGCGTTTTAGGATTAGTTTAGGTTGCTTGTTTTGTGTTATTTATTGCATTTATTATTCAGACTGTGTATATATTTGCATTAATGTCTACATGCATCATACTATCATGTTGTTGCCGTCCTTTGTGCAGGTGGTTCCTCTGTTTGGGGTGGGTGTTCTGAGTGGGGCTAAAACCCAGGCCCGAGTATACACCTAGGATTAGTGTGGTCTCGCGTTCCTCATTTGCTTTATCAGCATATTGTTGCAACGTGACATACCACAAGCCAGACGAGGTTCATTTGATAGTGCTTGCCTCTGTGGGGTACTCCACTTTGGTTGAGTTACTTCATCTGAACTATTGACTCTGGTGACCGATCATTTCCCGGATCTTTGGTTTAGATGATCTCAGGAGAGCTGCAATGGCACACCCGAAAGGGCAAACCCATTGAGTATCTCTGCCCGATTGTCGAGACTATTGTCCGCCTTAGGATGACCTGTTTAGAATTTACCTGTGAGGGGAGGGTGATTCTTTCAGATGCATGTTCAGATGGTGACTTTGATGGTGACTAATTGTTCCGTGGATCAGAGTCCTATTTATAAGTCGGATTTATGGCCGTTTATTTCTGAGACGCCAGAGTGCTGTCCGTGATTTATCAGTGGGGATCCGTTTATTTCAGGATTCCCCGGGCCGATTCAGATGTTGTGGGTATCTGCTCAGAGTTTTGTCTGGTGATGATGATGATGTATCTGTCTTCCGTTTATTTCGGAACCCTTGGATCGGATGGGTGATTGTACATTCCTCAGATGGTTATGATCAGTTCAGAGACCAGGTTTCAGTACAGATGATCAGATGGCTTGGAGGATGGCAACGCATTGCATTCATTCATCAGCATCATTACATTTTGCATTTACCTGCATCTAACACATGTTTATCCATATGCAGGGACATTTTTGATCGAGATCCTGGTTGAGAGACTTTCTGCTAGAGATGAGAACCGGTTTGAAGGATGATGTTGTCTACAGTTTCTTCAACCCAGAGATTGATGAGTTGAGAGATATGATTGCATTGATTACACCTGACCATGTGGGGATGTTCAGGGAGTCATACGGTAGTATCCTGAAGATGGTTTTCAGACTCACTGACAGTGACAGAAGCGCCATTCATACTCTTCTCCAGTTCTATGACCCGGGGCTGAGATGTTTTGTATTTCCGGACTATTTGTTGGGACCTCTGATGGAGGATTATGCTAGCATCCTGGGTGTTCAGATCCGCGATCAGATTCCTTTTTGTGCTATTAGGAGAGAGCCTGACGTCCTTGGGATTTCCCGTGCTCTTTATTTGAGTCCGGAAATAGTCAAGGAGGGTTTGAAGGAGAAAGGAAAGTTACCAGGTTTTCACTTGAGTTTCTTGGAAGCTAAGGCCAAGGAACACGCTGTTGTGGGTGATTGGAAGACGGTTTGTGCTTTGATTGCTGCAGGCATTTATGGGGTTATCCTGTTTCCTAATCAGAAGAGCTTTGTGGACCATAATGCCATCAGATTGTTCATGCAGAGAAACCCTATTCCTACTCTGATCGGAGATGTTTATTACTCGGTTCATAACAGGAATGAGAAGCGGCGTGGTGGTTTGATCCGGTGCTGTGCTCAGTTACTCTTCAGGTGGTTTATGGGGTATTTGCCTTCCAGAGGTGCTTTTGCTCATCTTGATCCTTCGGTCAAGTGGTCCTTCAGGTTGATGGGGTTGCGGGCTGAGGACATAGCATGGACTCATAATGGTTTGGCTGGACGGAATTTTATATATAGCTGCGGGGATTTTCCCAATGTGCCTCTCATAGGAGTTCAGGGTTGCATTAATTACAACCCAACGCTTCTTAGGAGACAGATGGGATTTGCTATGGAGGTTCCTCCCCTTGAGTGTGAGACTCAGGAGTCCTTTTACTTCCCGATTGAGGGCAATCAGGCCAAGTTGATGCAGGTGTCTGGGTCATGGCGCAATATTCAGAGGAAAGGAAAGGTTCCATTTGGCAAAGTTAACTGCCGGTATTTTCCTCTATTCGAGGATTGGTTGCGGAAGAGGATAGAGCTCACGCTTCTACCATTTCCTGGAGGTGATCTGGGGTGTCCTAGGATTGAGGGTCCAAGTTCTTCTGTCAGTATGGAAGAATTCCTCGAGATGAGGAGAGCCAGAGATCAGTTACTTGCAGAGAAAGCTGAATTGGAGAGGAGTGTTGCTCGGTTTCAGACAGCTAACCAGGAGATCAAAGTGAAGATGGAAGATCAAGACAAGCGACATGCCCTGGCAGCCAAACGCTTTGAGATGGATACAGCCTACTATGGGAAGATCAGCCAAGCTTTAGCATCATCCAACCGGGAGCACGACATCACGAAGGATAAGTTGTTCAGAGCGTCGAAGGTTATTGAGGATGAGAAGAGAAGGCAAATCTTGGTGAAGGATCAAAGAGACGACAGAGTCCGAGTCCTCATTGCTGAGTGGGAGACCAAGCTGAAGGTCAAGGAAGCAGAGAATCTGAAGATCACCGCTGAGAGAGATCACTACATGGCAGAGAGAGACCACTACTTCAGACAGATGAAGATTCATCAGAAGGAAGTGGGGAGACTGCAGCAGGAGAACACCGAGCTCAGGTTCGCCGCAGAGTTCGCGAGGATGGAAGATGAGATAGGGCCATCTGTGGGACCCTCATCCAGATAGATCTTTCATTTGTTGTGGATTACCGTCAGGCTTGTTGACGGAATCTACTTGATTGTATTTCTTTCTTATTCTGGAGGATTGTATTTGACTTTATTTGACTTGATGTATGACTATGGCACTGATTGTGCGCTTTTGGTTATGTGATGGTTCTTTTCATTCAGTATTTGGTCTTCAAGCTTTATTTGCTTTACCGTATGCACTCACACAAGCACACACAGGGTTGGGGGTATCATGCTAAATCACATATCTCCGATCTGCACGATGAAATCAAATGCTGAATGACTGAATATTGATGCCGGATTATTATCTGTTTCAGTGATGCCAGGATCAAGAGACAAAGTGTCCTTCATATGGATAGACACTGCATCCATGCATTAATCATAATAACTGTGCTTTATTTTGTAGGTGTTTGTTACTAATGTGCTTGTTTGCTAAAGGAATCATTGCTCGCGCTCGAAGAACAGTACCTTTGCACTCAACTCGTCCTCACAGATATTATACCAGACGAAATACTCCCAGACTCATGGAGCTTCCCAGCGCAGATATGCTTGAGCTAAAAGATAAAATGAACGAGCTGATCAACATAATGCAAGGTTTCGCAGTTGGTCAGAAGGCTCTGGCAGACAAAGTCGAGAAGCTCGAGCGGGCTTCTGCAGCAAACAGTGGGGTTAACCTGGATGGAGTCTCCAACCAGGGGCAGGGGTCTCGAGATGGCGGAAAGAGGACGACTGTGGGTCTCGTGAATAATGCTGGTGGTGCTGGTGGCCAACCGGGTCAGAATCAGAAGGACAATTTTGTGCCTCCGTTTTATGGGTTCGATGAAGATCAGGAGGAGGACAAGGAGGCTGACCAGTTCTCAATGCAGAACGAGCCGTTTGTGCCGTATAATGCTCCACCTTAGAATAAGGAGATTCAGCTGCTGGCTGAGAAGATTAAGGTGTTGGAGAGTTATGCCACTCCTGGGGTGGTGAATATGTCAAACATGGGGCTGGTAGAGGGGATTGTGATCCCACAGAAGTTCAAGGCGCCCAGTTTTGACAGATATAACGGGAGTTCTTGCCCTGAGACTCATTTACAAGCCTTCGTCCGCAAGATATCTGCATACACGATGGACCAGAAATTGTGGATGTACTTCTTCCAGGACAGCCTGTCCGGAGGCTCCTTGGAGTGGTATACTAAGCTGAAATCGTCTGATATAAAAAACTGGCAGGATCTTGGAGATGCTTTCTTCAAGCAGTACCAGTTTAACGCTGACATGGCTCCGAGTCGTACCCAGCTGCAGGGTATGTCTCAGAAAAATAATGAAGGATTCAAAGAGTATGCTCAGCGGTGGAGGGAACTGGCTGCGAGAGTGCAACCTCCGCTTGTGGATCGTGAAATGTCTGACTTGTTTATGGGGACCCTGCAGGGGCCGTTTGCGGAAAGGATGGTGGGTTGTCCTGTCACCAATTTCTCAGACATTGTGGTGGCAGGAGAGAGGATAGAAAGTTGGTTAAAGCTGGGAAAGATTCAGGGTACTGCTTCTGCTTCTTCTTCGGGATCGAAGAAACCGTTTGGTAATGGTGGGCAGAGGAAGAAGGAAGGAGACACAAGCGCAGTATATACTCAACGCGGACCCAGTAGGGACCGTTACTTCCAGCACAATGCTGCGGTAACAATTCCTGCTGAGTCTCAGTCAGCACAACCGCAACAGCAGCAACAGCGACAACCTTTCCAACAGAGGCCACAGAGGGTTGGATACCAAGTCAGGGGCAGGGCGAATGATCGACAATTTGATAGGCCTCCCGTGACATATTCATTTCTGTTGAAGAAGCTTTTGGACCTTGGGCTGGTACAATTGAGGACGCTGGCGCCTTTGAGACCTGATCAGAGGCCAGCCAGTTATAATGAAAATGCAAAGTGCGAATTCCACTCGGGTGCTCCCGGACATAATGTAGAGGACTGCAAAGCTTTTAAGCACGTAGTCCAGGATTTAGTGGATTCCAAGGCCATCAATTTCGCGCCATCTCCCAATGTCAATGCCAATCCCATACCTGCGCATGGTCAGAGGGGGGTGAACGCCATTTCTGTGGAAAACCGAGTCGGACTGTCTGATGTTGATCACCTGAGGGCGCCTCTGGCCGAGGTCAAGAGGCAGTTGTTGAAGAATGGGGTGTACCCGGGCTGTGGTGTTGATTGCATTGAATGTCGGGTTGTTCAGAACGGTTGTGAGCTTCTGCGGAAGTGTGTCCAGGGTCTGATGGACAATGGTGATATTATGATTGAGAGGGCTGATGAAGAGAAAGAGGAGGTCTCCACCATAACAATTTATTATGATCCGGTTGATTTGTCTAACCTGGTAGAGGAGGCTCCAGTTACCATCACGGTACCTGGGCCGATTCCCTATGACAAAGATGATGCCGTACCGTGGCATTATGGTGGGGAGGTGTACTGTAATGGTGAAAAGGTCGAAGAGCAATCTGCAAGTGAAACCACCGTGCTAAAGGTGGATAATGCCGGTCCCAGCGGTTTCACTCGCAGCGGTAGGCTGTTTGCTCCTGATGCTTTGAGAAGAGGTGAGGAAGAAAAAGATAAAAAAGAAAAGGCTGAGGCTTTAGCCAGGGCAAAGGGAAAGACTGTGGTGGATAGTGGAAGTACTCCTGTGGTGACACCGGCGCCTGCGGGGTCGGAAAATAAATTTGACGATGAGGCTGAAGAATTCCTCAGAATAATCAAAAAGTCGGAGTATAAACTGGTTGATCATTTGCAGCAAACTCCGTCCAAGATCTCAATTCTTTCATTGTTGCTAAGCTCAGAGGGGCATAGGGAGGCCTTATTGAAAATTCTGAAGAAGGCTTATGTTCCTCAAGAGATCACCATCAATCAGCTGGAGACGGTCGTATCCAATGTGCATGCTAGCCATGGGTTGGGCTTTACGGATATGGACCTAACAGTGGATGGCAGAAATCATAATCGGGCGCTACACATAGCTATGGAATGCAAAGGAGCCGTGCTTTCGCATGTGCTGGTTGATACCGGCTCCTCATTGAATGTGTTGCCAAAGAAAGCCCTGGCAAAGCTAAACTGTGATGGGCTGATTTTGACCCCGACTGATCTGATTGTGTGAGCATTTGATGGGTCTAAAAGGGCCGTGTTCGGGGAGGTTGAATTGCCGGTGAAGATTGGACCTGAGGTGTTCAAGTCGACTTTCTATGTTATGGACATCCAGCCGGCTTACAGTTGCCTGTTGGGTCGCCCATGGATCCACGCTGCGGGAGCAGTTACATCGACTTTGCACCAGAAGCTAAAGTATATCTGGGAGGGCCAAGTTGTTACCGTCTGCGGAGAGGAAGACATTTTTGTCAGCCACCTGTCTTCATTCAAGTATGTGGAGATGGATGGAGAAATCTGGGAGACGCCGAGTCAGGCTTTCGAAACCGTCAGGGTGGAGAATGCTCTGTTCGCAAAGCAGGAGGAAGAGAAACCATCCATTGCTTCATACAAGCAGGCCGCTGAGGTGGTAAAGAATGGAGAAGCTCCTGGTTGGGGCAAAATGATGCAGGTCCCTGAGAAGAAGGACAGGTTCGGAGTTGGGTATCAGCCTGGCCGAGGCTCAGGGCGAGGAAGAGGACGTCGTGCGTCAGTAACCTTCACAAGCGCCGGAATGCTGGATCCGGATCACATCTGTATGCTGAGTGAAGATGCTGATAGTGACTGCGACATTGACCAATGGATAAAGCCGTGCATACCAGGGATGGAAATCCAGAACTGGAAGGCCGAAGAGATCATCCGGGTCACTCTCCTTGAAGAGTAATATTTTTCTTGTTTTCATTTTATATGCATGAAAGCCATGCGTGTTGCCCGACACGTAATGGTCCATTGTAAGGGCCACCTCATGTTTAAATTTGCAAGATTTTGCATCATGAATAAAGGATGTTTTTTCAGTTAAAAGCGGTGTTCCCTGTTTTTCATTTATTTTTGCAGTTTAAAAACAAAAACAAATAAAAATGGCAATGTTTTCATTTTTCTTTTTCAATTTCTCACACCGGTTCTAAAGCAATGCATGAATCAACATTCATGCAGATGCGATTCCTCTCCGGATCTCATTGATAACAACCCTGTTACACCCTTGTATGACTTCGACAACCCGATCTATCTTGCTGAAGAAGAAGACGAAGAAGATTGTGAACTGCCAGGGGAATTAGCCAGGTTGTTAAAACAAGAGGAGAAGGTGATTCAGCCGCATGAAGAACAGATTGAGGTGGTGAATCTGGGTACCGACGAGGTCAAAAGAGAGGTGAAAATCGGGGCTGCTTTGGAGGAAAGTGTCAAGAGCAGAATGGTGGCGTTGTTGAAGGAGTATGTCGACATCTTTGCCTGGTCTTATCAAGATATGCCAGGGTTGGATACCGATATTGTGGTGCACAAGTTACCGTTGAGAACAGATTGTCCTCCAGTGAAGCAGAAGTTGCGCAGAACTCGACCTGATATGGCGATGAAAATTAAGGAAGAAGTGCAAAAGCAGTGGGATGCTGGTTTCCTTGCTGTCACTAATTATCCGCCATGGGTTGCGAACATTGTGCCAGTCCCGAAGAAGGATGGGAAGGTGAGAATGTGTGTGGACTACCGAGATCTGAATAGAGCTAGTCCGAAGGATGATTTTCCATTACCTCACATTGATGTGTTGGTAGATAATACAGCTCAATTCTCGGTGTTTTCCTTCATGGATGGCTTTTCTGGCTATAATCAAATCAAAATGTCGCCAGATGATATGGAGAAAACAACGTTCATTACACCATGGGGTACCTTTTGTTACAAGGTGATGCCATTCGGTCTCAAGAACGCCGGTGCTACTTATCAGAGGGCCATGGTGACTTTGTTTCATGATATGATTCATCATGAAATTGAATGCTATGTTGATGACATGATAGCAAAGTCCCAGACAGAAGAGGGGCATTTGGTAGATCTGGCCAAGTTGTTCGACCGGTTGAGACAGTTCAAACTGAGGTTGAATCCGAACAAATGCACGTTCGGAGTGCGGTCCGGTAAATTGCTGGGATTCATTGTAAGTGAGAAAGGAATCGAGGTTGATCCTGCAAAAGTAAAAGCAATAAAAGAAATGCCTGAACCGAGAACAGAGAAGGAGGTTCGTGGTTTCTTAGGTAGATTGAACTACATTTCACGGTTCATATCTCATCTAACAGCCACGTGTGAACCGATATTCAAATTGTTAAGGAAAGATCAAACGGTCAGGTGGAATGATGATTGCCAAGCGGCATTTGAAAAGATCAAAGAGTATTTGCAGGAGCCTCCGATTCTGATGCCTCCTGTGGAGGGAAGACCGTTAATTCTGTACCTGACAGTCCTCGAGGGGTCTATGGGGTGTGTATTGGGGCAGCATGACGAGTCTGGTCGAAAAGAGCATGCCATATACTACCTTAGCAAAAAGTTTACCGACTGTGAAACAAGATATTCACTGCTCGAGAAAACTTGCTGTGCTTTGGTCTGGGCTGCTCGCCGACTAAGGCAGTACATGCTGGTTCATACCACTTTATTGATTTCCAAGATGGATCCGATTAAGTACATTTTCGAGAAGCCAGCATTGACCGGACGGGTTGCGAGGTGGCAAATGATTTTGACTGAATATGATATACAGTATACCTCTCAGAAAGCGATCAAGGGGAGTGTATTGTCTGATTACCTCGCCCAGCAACCCATTGATGATTATCAACCGATGAAGTTTGAATTCCCTGATGAGGACATCATGTTTCTCAAATCGAAAGATTGCGAGGAACCGATCCCGGAGGAGGGGCCTGACCCTGAATCCGAATGGATTCTGATGTTTGATGGGGCCGTTAACGTAAATGGAAGCGGTGTTGGTGCTGTTTTGGTTACGCCGAAAGGATCTCACATTCCTTTTGCTGCCCGGCTAACATTTGAGTGCACCAACAACGTGGCTGAATATGAAGCTTGTATATTGGGGATTGAAGAGGCGATTGATTTGAGAATCAAGAACCTTGTCATATATGGAGATTCAGCTCTGGTGATAAATCAGGTTAATGGAAAATGGTATACGCATCAATCTCATTTGGTTCCGTATCAAGATTATACGAGGAGATTGTTGACATTTTTCACCAAGGTGAAGTTGTATCATGTGCCCAGAGAGGAGAATCCTTTGGCAGATGCTTTGGCTACTCTGGCTGCCTTGATTAAGGTGCAGAGGTGGAATCAGTTCCCCAGTGTTGAAGTTGGACGTCTGGATAGGCCGGCTTACGTGTTTGCTGTTGATACAGCACCTGATGATGAGAAGCCGTGGTATTATGATATCAAGCGCTATCTAGAGACTCAAGAATATCCTGAGGGAGCGTCTAAGAAAGATCGGAAGACTCTGCGGAGGTTAGCCATGGTATTCTACCTGAATAAGGACGGGGTCTTGTATAAGAGAAATTTTGATTGGGTCTTGCTCAGATGTGTGGATGATGCAGAAGCAAGCCAATTGATGAAAGAGGTTCATGAGGGATCGTTCGGTACCCATGCCAGTGGGAACGCAATGGTGAAGAAGCTGCTGAGGGCAGGCTATTACTGGATGACAATGGAGGCTCAATGTTTTAATTTCGTGCGGAAGTGTCATAAATGCCAGATTTATGCTGATAAGGTGCACGTGCCTCCGAATCCGTTGAGCTTGATGTCGTCTCCATGGCCGTTCGCTATGTGGGGCATTGATATGATTGGAAAGATTGAGCCTACAGCTTCGAATGGGCACAGGTTCATATTAGTGGCTATTGATTACTTCACTAAGTGGGTTGAAGCAGCCTCTTATACGAACGTGACGAAGCAGGTAGTAGCCAGATTTCTCAAGAGAGACATCATTTGCCGATACGGGGTTCCCGAGAGAATCATTACTGATAATGGTTCTAATTTGAATAATAAGATGATGGCAGAGCTGTGCCGGGAATTCAAGATTGAGCATCACAATTCTTCTCCCTATCGTCCAAAGATGAATGGGGCGGTTGAGGCAGCCAATAAGAACATAAAGAAGATTGTGCAGAAGATGGTGGTAACCTACAAAGACTGGCATGAGATGTTGTCGTTTGCATTGCATGGGTATCGAACGTCGGTACGCACATCTACTGGGGCAACTCCTTTCTCGTTGGTATATGGGATGGAGGCTGTATTACCCGTTGAGGTTCAGATTCCCTCTTTGAGAGTCCTGATGGACGTGAAATTGCAAGAGGCTGAATGGGTGAGGACCCGGTATGAGGAGTTGAGCCTGATAGAGGAAAAGAGGCTAGCAGCCATCTGTCATGGGCAGTTGTATCAGCAGAGGATGAAGCGTGCTTTTGACAAGAAGGTGCGACCTCGGGTATATCACGTAGGTGATATGGTGCTGAAAAGGATCCTTCCTCCTCAAAACGATCGAAGGGGCAAATGGACGCCGAATTATGAAGGTCCATTCGTGGTCAAGAAGGTTTTCTCTGGCGGAGCCTTGTTGTTAACGACCATGGATGGCGAAGATTTTCCATCCCCTGTGAATGCGGACGCAGTTAAAAAATACTTCGTATAAAGAGACCCGCTGGACGAAAAGAACAAAATAGTCCAGGCAAAAATGGGCATCCCGGCGAACCAAAAACAGAAAGAAAGGTTCGGGCAAAAATTAGGGATAAAGATGAAAAAATGTACACCCGGCAAGTCGAAAACCTGAGAAGGCGACTTGGGCAAAAATGGGTATCCCGGTGGACTGAAAACCCGGAAGGGCGGTCCAGGCAAAAGAGGGATTGACACGAACAACTGCATCTGGCATGATCGTTTGCGCTTTGGTTAAAGCATCATGGATAATACCCGGTAAGGATCAGTCAGAAACGTCTTGTTCAGAAGGCAGAATGCATGGAGAGTCTGAGGACATATGGGGTGTAACCGAGTTGGAACTCGATGAGGTCACGGGTTTCACATTGCCATTAGGATAGATTTTTCCTTTTGAGCGCAATTACCTCTTTTCAGGAATTGCTTCCTTTTGTATTGCTCATTTGAGCCACACACTTTTCCAATCAATAAAATGCATATTCAGTCAAAAAATTTTGTTTTTGTTTTTCATTACCGCTTTGATTGCAAAAACATCTGATTATTTTGATAAAGAATCTTTGCATTTTAAGACATACAGGTCCCTTCCAATGCATGTTTATAGGATTGAAAGCTTGAAATCTTATTTGGAAGGTTGAGGGACCCAAGTGTTGAAATCTTGACACGCCTGGGGCACGGTTTTATCTAACTGTCTGTTTTGCAGGAACTGTTAGATATTTTCACTCACTTGCAGGTGGTGATGCGGGAGCTTTGTAACAAATCCCCAGAGAGTTTGCTCAGGAACGGATGTATGTAAGAATGACGAAGGCGTTGAGACGTACGACGATCCTTGGTGGTAATCAAGAAGACTCTTCAAAATCAGAAGATTTGAGAGTATGTAATTCTCCGCAGAGTCCGATCAGGGACGAGTGCATGAAGAAAGGACGGAGAGACGACGGGACGTCCGACGACCTTTGAAATTAACCAAGAAGACTCTTCAAAGTCGGAAAATTGAAATTTCTGTATAATCCCAGGAGTACGTTCTCGTCGAGCGCGGAGCGATTTGGAATACAAGATGATGGAGCAGAAAAGGTCCAGATGAGTCTGGAGTTCTCAAAAGTGGAAAGCTGATATGAGTATTGGAGGTAGATACCGTGGTTCGATGAGTCGACGGGTGTTCTGTGCCAATTATTCTTATTTCCCAGCTAAGTCCCCAAGCAGAATCGTAGGAGTAGTTCCCCAGCAGATTCAAGGTTTGTGGACGTCTCCAGCCGAGTCAGGATAGTTATCCCGGCCGGTTTACAACGGTGTTTCCTCAGCAGCCAGGTCTGAAGGTTGTTATTCCCCGAGTGGAGCGGGTTTCAATGAAATATATCTCCAGCAGTGTTCATCCTGCCAGTGGATTGGACGAGTTTCCGCAGCAGACGGATTTTTGCATCCCCAGCTGAGTTGATTCTACCTATGGATAGCATGGGTTGTCCCCAGCGGAGTAGTATTCATTTCCCCTAGCAGGGTCAGGATGGTTATCCCCAGCGGGTTTCAGATCGAATGCTTCCCCAGTCGTCAGTCCTGGAGGTTGCTGTTCCCCAGCGGAGTTCTTTGTGAGCACTTCCCCAGTAAAGTCAGCAGGTATCTGTGAGGGTTTTCCTGGAGCGGAGTCAGGATTGATATCCCCAGTAAGTCAAGATTGGAGTATCCCCACAGAGCGTTGGTGGTGTTTATCCCCAGCGGTTTCTCAAGTGGATTGGGTGCAAAGGAGGTTCTTCCCCAACAAGGGTTGCCTTTTCCCAGCAGCAGTGATTCCCCAGCATGGTGGAAGTCCGAGCGGTGACGAGATCCTCAGCGGAGTGTCTCGTATTCCCAGAAGAGTCCCTTGAGGGGGATATTTCTTTTTATGCATTCATCATGAAAAAATAACATGGCATATTGCATAGAAAAATAAATGATCGCGTAGCATTTCCATGTTTATGGAGCATTACGCAGAAAAAATCAATCATGCATCATATTACAGGCATAAGCTAGTCTCAAGCTGTGGTTACCGTTTGAGAGGTGATGTTGCATCAAAGTTTCTGTCAAGCGAAGATGGGAGCGATAATCCAAAGAATTTTTCCGGTATTCAGACCGATGTGGCATTCAGGCCAGTTTCCGATTCTCAGATCGAAGAAGTTTCCGACGATCAGGTCGAAGCACTTATGGATATCAGGCCAGTTTTCCGGTGATCAGACCGAGGCGGTATTCAGACCGATGTGGCATTCAGGCCAGTTTCCGATTCTCAAATCGAAGAAGTTTCCGACGATCAGGTCGAAGCACTTATGGCAATCAGGCCAGTTTTCCGGTGTTCAGACCGAGGCGGTATTCAGACCGAAGTGGTGTTCAGACCAATTTTCCGGTATTCAGACCGAAATGGCGATCAGGCCGATGTTCCGGTAATCAGACCGAAGTGGTTCTCAGACTAAGAAGAAGCAAAGAAATTTCGGGGTTCAAGAAAAGCATAAAAAAAAAAGGAGAGAGTGATAATCCCGAGTGGATGTGTGGTGATCAGGCCATGGTTGTCCCTGTGTTACCATTTATTTTGGTATCCAGGTCGACGTTTCTTTCGAGTTGGTTTCTTCGCCGATGCTGACAGGCGTTGTTAATTATTTTCCCATCAGAGTGCAAATTGTTCGTCTGTTCTTGGTATTCAATCACTCTTCATCCTGATCATCCGAAAGCCGAGGCTGTTCGTATCGACAGGTTCACAGTGGATTGAATAGGGGCAGCTGTAACACCTCAAAATTTGCCCTCCTCTCCTGGGACTAGTATTATCATATTGCATATCATTTTAGGTCATTAGGCATTGCATATTGTATATCATGTGGTTACATTGTGCAAGCTATCCTCCCAAGTCTTGATCAGAAGATGAAGAAGTCAAAAGTGCAAGCCTAGGGTTTACTGACTGATCCTTGGCCATCTGAGGATTGGGCTGTGAATTAGGGTTTTGTGATTCTCAATGGATAGTGGTCTTCATCTTGCTTGCAATGATACATCATCATCATCATGGTTGGTTATCATCAAGTGTTGAAGCAGGATTTCTTGAGATTAGGGTTTTGACCACTGGTCAACCCTAATCAGTTGCATTGGGCCAATCAGGGCATAATCAGGAGATGGGGTCTATGATGGTTATGGGGTTCATTCTATGATTATATTGTGCTTATGGAAGCTAGGGTTTCACTCTTGAGCCATTTCAGTTGAAGATTGGAGCTCAGATTGATCTATGCATTGCCAGATTCATCTATCAGTTGAAAAAGTCAACTGTGGTCAACTGCACATGATCTGATGAATTTGGAGGTGGAAATGAGTTGGATACACTTCATTCATGTTGGAACAAGTGTTATTTGACATCTCAAAGCTTAAGAATGAAGAAAATCAAGTCAGGACAAAAACTGCCAAAAATAGAAAGTGACTTGTAATTGAAGTTTCCAAAAATGGAAAGTTTTTGACCTCAAGACCACGTGTCCAAGGAAGCTTCAAATGAAAATTTGTTCAACATTAAAGTTGTAGATCTTGTTCTCACCTTTCCAAAAAGTCCAAGAACTTGAAAATCCCATGTATGGTTGGAAAATTATGGCTCAGTGAAATTCAAGAATGACCCATAATCAAGAGGCCATAATTTCCACATGGTTTGTCCAAATTGCAAGTTCTTTATATGCACAAACTCCATTTGACATGTACTTTCATGGTGCATAATTGGATTTTTCCAAAAGTGGTCAATGCAAAAAGTCAAATTTCAACTGGACAGTTAAAATGGACCAAGGGCAAAATTGTCCAACTTGTGAAATAATTGGAATTTTTGAGTGGGGATTTTTGCCACACCTCATAAATGGCATTTGAAAGTTGTTGGAATCATCATAATATGCTAAGGCCTTGTGGTTTGGAAATTGGCTTGAAAAATGAAATTGCAAAAATGGACACATAGCCATTCACATGTGATTTTCTAAAATACACATCCAATGAGAGTGAAACAAGTTGCAATAGCTCATGACAGGTATTTGGAAGTTGTATGAGCTGTCCATGAGGTGGCAATGAGCTGGCTTTGGAAAGTACCATTTTGCCCTTACTTGAAAATTAGCCATTTCACTAATCAAATGCATTTGGTTAATTAACATGTTTAAGCTTGGATTAAGGTGGCATATATATTCTTAATCACATTATAATCATAACAGAAACTCACACATCCCAAAACCAGATCCAAAAACTCTTCATTCTCTCAAATTCCTTCAAGAACACAAAACCTTCAAATCCAAAAATCTTCGTCAACTCTTGATCAATCTTCGAAATTCCTTTTGCATCAATCTTCAATCATCATCCTCTCCATCTGTTTGTGAAGATTGGAAGGAGAGAAGCACTGATTCTCAATTGTCCATACAAGCATCATCAATGGAAGATCGAGTTTTCGAGCAATAGAAGTGAAGTCAATGGAACCTAATCACATCATCCAATTGCCTGGACCTTCCACTGCATCTGTTTGAGGTTGAAGCACGCAAAGAACAGCTAGAACACCACTGCCATTCCAGGTATGTGATTTTTTCGAGTGTCACGATTCTTCAAGTGCTTAGGTGCGTTTTGTAGAGCATAGAACGTAGGTTATGGTGATGTGCTTGGTTTGTGAAATGATGCACTGTAGGCTAAGAAATCTGGATTGGAAGTTTCGTAACCAAACCCTAACATGATCGATCTGAGAGATTAAGGAATAATTGGACAAAATTAGGTTGATATTTGTGATCCTTGTGCTTAGACGAGTCCAACGAGTATTAACTTGTTCATTTTGGTGTTAGTTCATAGTTCATGTGTTCTTCGTGTGCCTGGGTTGAAGAAGACGAGTTTCTGGAAATAGTTGAGTGTTTGATCCAAAATTGCGTTTGAATTTTTGAATAACACGTTTGTCGCATCACGCGAAAAACCGGCGGGAAAAGAAAGAAACAACAGAGCCGCCACCGTGCGTTATTTATCCCAAAAGAGGGAAAGGAAACGCTCGAAGTAAACCTAGGAAAGAACATGGTCTCGCGACCAAAAGAGGATGGGTTCGGGAGTCGGTTATGCGAAGGGAAGGTGTTAGGCACCCTACGCATCCGTAGTACTCTACGGGATCCACGCACAGAAGGAAGGAAAATGGTTGCTAAAACGCTGCTCACACACACACACACTGGCTGAAAAGAGACAAAGGAAACTGACTGAAACTGACTCGGCAGGATGTCGCATCCTGGGCCTACTTAGTCTATCAGGCATAGACATCAGAGTCGAAGTAGTTCGGACTGGGGAAACGACACATGCTCGCTAGGATGTCGCATCCTATGCATACGTATCTTCTCGGACGAGAGAAGAATCAGAGCATTCGTAGCTCGGCTGACACGCGCACAAACAAACAAGACACAGGCAAACGTGGAGCCCGACTGCCAATCACTGGACTTATGTCAGCATCCAAACCAAAACAACACAACAGATAGATAGGGAGTCGGGGACTCAGCCTATAACTGTCAAACACACACAAACAGACAGACAGCAAATGCTAAGGAGTCACGGACTCGAGCCTAGTAAAGGTCAAACAACACACACAAAAGAAAGAAAAGGCGCCCGGAGAGATCAGCTCAATCTCCTGCCTACATACTTCATCTGGTGTGAAGATCAGGGCGATGTAGTTCCCCTACGCAGGGACAAGAATCTAGCCTAACCAGATAACAGAGGGAGACACAACACTAGGGAGACTACGACTCGAGCCTAGATGTTGTCATGCAAAAGTCAACCCTAAGTTAAGGTTTCTAGCTAAATGGCACGAGGGCCAACCTATCCTAAGACAAGGCTTGCACAGGAAGCAAGGGTCTCGATTGCAACTAGGGCAAGAGAAAGGGGAGGTCTCAATCGCAACGAGGGCGAGAGAAAAGAATGTCTCAATCGCAACGAGGGCGAGAGAAGAGAATTAGTGTTAGTGGTTAGTCAAACTCGGCAAGACATCGCGTCTCGTGCCTACGTATCTCATCTGAACATGAGAATCAGAGTTGCCGTAGTTCGGCCACGGAGGGGAAAAGGACTCGATCGCAACGAGGGCGAGAGAAAGGATCACAACGAGGGCGAAAACAAGCACGGATTAGTTGTTAGTCAAACTCGACAAGACATCGCATCTCGTGCCTACGTATCTCATCTGAACATGAGAATCAGAGTTGCCGTAGTTCGGCAGGCAGGGAAAAAGGATCTCGATTGCAACTAGGGCAAGAGAAAGGGAAAGTCTCGATAGCAACGAGGGCGAGAGAAAGGATCGCAACGAGGGCGAAAGCAAGCAAGGAAAAGCTGTTAGTCGTTAGTCAAACTCGACAAGACATCGCATCTCGTGCCTACGTATCTCATCTGGACATGAGAATCAGAGTTGCCGTAGTTCGGCCGGACAACTCTAAACGTGGCTCACACAAGGGTTAAGCCACACAGACTTGACTTGCACAGGAAGCAAGTCAAGCACAACCTATCTTGCACAAGGGCAAGTCTAAGCTACACCTAAAGAGGCAAAGCAAACAGGCAATCACAATCACAAGAAGCACACTCTATATGCATACAAGAGGCTCAAGCAAAAGGTTAGGCACTAGGGCCAACTGGAATAGGGTAAGTGTGCTCTTAACCTTGCCATTGAGAGGCTAAGGTGAAGCAGATGAAAGGATGAAGTGAGGATGAGACCTCACAGCTCTTATCCCTGGCCAGGGAGAGCTAATAGACAAATGAGCATGGGTCCAGAAAGTGGGAACCCTTCTATACTCGAAGACTCTGACACTGTACACTTTGTACAAGATCTTGGGTTTGTATCCCAATGCATCAACACACAGCAGTGTGAGCAGAGGGATGACACAACAAGAGTAGTGGGGGATAGATTGCATATCCCTACCTTCCACCAATTGCCTTACTTGAAGGACTTTTCCTGCTTGGGGACAAGATTTAAACATACACAAACATTGCCTCTTAAGGAGGACTTCAGACAGTTTGCCCGGTCAAATAACAGACCGGGTCTCCAGACTACATGAAGAAAGAGTAATTATACCTCAAAAGCAATTGCTAAATAGCAAAGCAAGCAACTAAAGTACCTGAAAAAGTCAAACCAATCAGTAAACAGTTTCAAAGTTAAAACCAAAAGGAATGGATAAACAGTCAACCACAGAAGGTCAACTGTGCAAAGTAAGACTCAAACACATGAGTCAAACCATCTACAAAACAAAGGTTAGTTCACATGTAAACAAAATCCAATCACATTTGCATGATCTCAATGGCAATGGTGCTTAACCTGAAACAGGAACTCAATAGTAAGCACAAAAGACCACTAGGACTAGCCTAGGGTCAAGGATGAAAGAAAAAGTCAACACAGCAAGGAAAAGTCAACCAAAACCAAAGTCAAACATTTGAGAAGCTATCACAATTGGGCCCACACTCAAATCATGCATTATGATCATTTCATGAACATTTGAAGTCAAAGTAAGGCAAAGGAAGGCACACAAAAGTCAACAGAATGACTTGCATCAAAAGTCAACCCAAATATTTTCAAAAATCATGAAATAAATCACACTCAATCCTAACATCTAGCATGGCAAGCATGTAAAATTTCATGGCGTTTGGATGAGAGGAAGGCAGTCAATTAAAATCATGAAGTCAACACAATTTCAAGTAAGCACAATGAAAGTCAACAAGCATGGGTCAACTTCAAAAAAATCATATCAAATTGAAAACAGAAGAGAAATGAATGAGATTAACACCAATGCAAAGCTTGAGATGTCTAGTTATCACATATGAAATTTCATGATCATACAACATGGTATGAGAATTTCCCAAATGATTTGGCAACATGTAGCACAAAAGTCAACCATTGACTAGGCAGGGAAGAAAATTCTCAAATAAATGGAAAACAGCACAATCAATTCCAGGAAAAATCACACATGAACTAGACATATAAAGGATGGCTCATGCAAAAAATTGGATCATTTGGATGTAAGGAAGCATGTCAAACAAAATTGGGAAAATACATGTTCATGTTGTGACACCAAATGTAACACATGACTTCAAAAATTCATATCCAGCAAACCACAAATGGGAAATCCACAAACTTTAAACCAAAACAAAGGTAAATGAATCTAGTTTCTCCACAAAAAATTTCAAGGTCAAAGGATGCAACATGAGTATTTCACAAAAGGAATGGCACAATGTATCAATTGTGCATACATGTCAAGAAAATAATTATCAATTAAAATCCAGCCAATGGAAAATTAATTAAAAATCACAATAAAATACTAGACATCTTTGTGATCATCATGCAAAAAAAATCAGAATTTTTGGAGTTGAAATGGATGAGGAATTAATTGTTGAAGTTGATGCACAAATTGATGAAACATGAAGCACATAGCATAGCAAGATGGTCAAACGTGGTCAACGCAGTGGCAATGTTGTAATATCCGCCTCACTAATCAAAGCTGCGCGTTTTGGCAAAGGGAAATGAAATGTTTTGATTGGCTCTCAGCCAATAGAACAGTAACTTGGCCAATGAGCTTCATATTTTCTGTTTTAGAAACCCTAGGGTTTACATACAGCAGGGCAAGCTTCATCATGTTCAAAGTCATCAAACAAAATTCAAATCATAGCACACAAACAACATGGTATTGGTACGGGCAAAATCATTCAGCAACACACAAGCATAATCATGCGAATTTCTGGCAAATATTTTAGGGTTCAGCTCAGCAGCATGCTTCATCATTCAACTTCATCATCATGAACAACAATCAACAAACAGCATCAAAAATCAATCATGGCAAGGAAGCACTGTCATCATGCAACATCAAATGACAAACAAGACAAGCATAAGTTCCTGCAAATTTCTGGGCAGGACAAGATTTAACATGAACAGCACACCATCATTCAATGTTCATCATCAAAGCATCAACCGCAACCAACATCAACAATCAAAACAAAGCAATGTAACATCATCATTAAACAACATCAGCTAACAACCAATCGAACACAAACATGGGAAATCTGGGCCGGTTTAGGTTTAACAGCAGCAGCACACATTCATCATGAAATTTCAACAAACCCAGAAAGTTTAAACAAGCATGTCATTAGCTTCAGCAAACATCAAGCAATACAAATATGGTAGCCATTTTCACTAACTCGATGCTAGCAAGGTAAATCGAGCAGAAATAGGTTTGGACACACAAAATGAAATCCAGATTTCTTGGCCATGACACAACCATTTTAAGCATGCTTTAGTTCATTAGAATCAGCTCAAGAAAATCTTTCATAAACATATCATAGCATGGCAAATGATTGAGTTCGAATCACTTACTTGTTTTTGAAGAAGATTGAAAACAGTGTTGTATTGAGTGATCCAAGTGCAAACAGATGGAGATTGTGCTTTGTAATGAAGGATGTTTGAAGTCTTTTGGCTCAACCATGCTGGAAAATGCTCAGCTCATGCTTTGCCATAGTTGGAGCTCGGGGGAAACAGAGCAAGAACAGGCTTTTCAGGAGGGGAATGGAGGTTCAAAGAGCTTCCAAAAGTTGATTGGATGATAAAGGAATGAATGTTACTCGAGGGTTTTTGATGGCTTCTGCAGAAAATCCTTTTTGAGCAAAAATGCAAAATGTGAAGGTGAGAGTATTTTGGGTCGTGGCTGCTCTCTCTAGGGTTGCAGATGGCAGAAAAATTGACTTATATTCACTGTTTAGCAATGGTAAACCATGTGGTAATCTTGTTTAGCTCAACATGAACCAATTGCTAATTTTGCTAACTTTGTGTAAGTGAACATGGAGGGTGTATGTTTGCCACGATTTGGGCTTGCCAACAGGCTGTACACAGACCTTGCCAATTGCTGCTGTACTTGTTTTACTCTTTTGATTCCAATTTGCAAAAATATGCCAAGTTTGTATCTTTGGCCAAAATGAGGTATGGTAATGGTATGATCATGATTTTGGAATTGGAACAAGTTTCAAATATGATATGAAAGCAATCTCAATTGGCAAAATGGTGAAAAAAGTCTTAATTCAAAAAGTCAAAGTTTGGTCAAACTTTGATTTTAAAAGGAAAAGGTCAAAAAATGCCATTTTGATTGGCAAGGTTTTGAGACATGAAATTTATATTTTTGGAAAGAGGATGAAAAATGTGGTTTGTAGGAAAAAACCCCACCAAATTTGGCCTTATGGTTTGAGAGATATGCCCCTTTGAAGTTCAAAAATTGATGAAAATGAATTGATCATATCTTGACAACCACACATGGGATTTGAGAGTTCTTGGACTTTTTGAAAATGGGAGAACAAGATCTTCAACTTTCATGTTGGGCAAAAATTCATTTGAAGCTTGTATCATGATGCAAGTTGAGGATCAAGAAGTTTCCATTTTTGGCAGTTGAAATTACAGGTCCAGTTTCTATTTTGGGAAATTTTCTGATTGGCTTCAAATTCTTCCATGATGTTGATTGCCATGACATATGAGGCCTATTAGGACATGAATAAACTCTTCCAAATCAATTCCATCCATCAAATCCACAAAATCAACCACAGTTGACAAACTTTGACTTTTCTAGGGTTTTGGACTGACTGTGCACTTCTGATGAATTCCAAACCCTAATTCCTTGAGACCTTGACTTCAAATGATGTCCCAAGTTGTATGAACTCTTGATTATTGATCATGGTGCCCAAATTCCACAAGAATGGCCACCATCCACTGCTTTGACTGACTGTTGACTTTCTAGGGTTTTTGACTGTCTGTGCATTGACTGATGACCTCTGAGCCTTCAACCCTTGACTTGAACACTTCAAATGAACCTCCAAGTCATGTGAACTTGATGGGCAAGCCCTAGGGCTTTGATTCCTTGAGAAACACCTTTGCTTGATTGGTTGACTGATCTCCTGATCAGTTTGACCTAATTTCTTGCTTGCTTGCTCTTGAGGCAACTGAGGACAATGCAAATGCTATGCAATGTATCATGATATGCTATGACCTAATATGAGATGGTATGTACAATGATAGGTGCAAATTTGAGGTGCTACAGCTGCCCCTATTCAATCAGCTGGGAACCCGAATGGATGATAGCAGCGGCTGTCAGACTTTCAGGGTAAACAGGGATTGAATACAAAAGAACCGTAGAAATTTGCACCGAATGGAATCCACCAATGGAAACGTCCACTGGGATTTGATTTTTATTACTGGGTATATATTTTTTGTTTTTGTTTTCAACGGGTATAACCACATCCAGACACCGCAATGACGATGAATGGGAAAAGAAATCACAACTAGATGCCAACGGACAACTAGGAGAGGTAAATCCACAAGGGGACAGGTACAACTAGACGTCATAGGACGAATAGGAAGACTCACGTTTATCGACACCAACGGAGAGGAGGAAAACTTCAACCAGACGTCATAGGACGAGAGGTAGACTCACGTTTATCGACACCAACGGAGAGGAGGAAAACTTCAACCAGACGTCATAGGACGAGAGGGAGACTCACGTTTATCGACACCAACGGAGAGGAGGAAAACTTCAACCAGACGTCATAGGACGAAAGGGAGACTCACGTTTATCGACACCAACGGAGAGGAGGAAAACTTCAACCAGACGTCATAGGACGAAAGGGAGACTCACGTTTATCGACACCAACGGAGAGGAGGAAAACTTCAACCAGACGTCATAGGACGAAAGGGAGACTCACGTTTATCGACACCAACGGAGAGGAGGAAAACTCAGCCAGACGTCATATGACGAAAGGGAGACTCGCGTTTATCGACACCAACGGAGAGGAGGAAAACTTCAACCAGACGTCATAGGACGAAAGGGAGACTCACGTTTATCGACACCAACGGAGAGGAGGAAAACTTCAACCAGACGTCATAGGACGAAAGGGAGACTCACGTTTATCGACACCAACGGAGAGGAGGAAAACTTCAACCAGACGTCATAGGACGAAAGGGAGACTCACGTTTATCGACACCAACGGAGAGGAGGAAAACTTCAACCAGACGTCATAGGACGAAAGGGAGACTCACGTTTATCGACACCAACGGAGAGGAGGAAAACTTCAACCAGACGTCATAGGACGAAAGGGAGACTCACGTTTATCGACACCAACGGAGAGGAGGAAAACTCAGCCAGACGTCATATGACGAAAGGGAGACTCACGTTTATCGACACCAACGGAGAGGAGGAAAACTTCAACCAGACGTCATAGGACGAAAGGGAGACTCACGTTTATCGACACCAACGGAGAGGAGGAAAACTTCAACCAGACGTCATAGGACGAAAGGGAGACTCACGTTTATCGACACCAACGGAGAGGAGGAAAACTCAGCCAGACGTCATATGACGAAAGGGAGACTCACGTTTATCGACACCAACGGAGAGGAGGAAAACTTCAACCAGACGTCATAGGACGAAAGGGAGACTCACGTTTATCGACACCAACGGAGAGGAGGAAAACTTCAACCAGACGTCATAGGACGAAAGGGAGACTCACGTTTATCGACACCAACGGAGAGGAGGAAAACTCAGCCAGACGTCATATGACGAAAGGGAGACTCACGTTTATCGACACCAACGGAGAGGAGGAAAACTTCAACCAGACGTCATAGGACGAAAGGGAGACTCACGTTTATCGACACCAACGGAGAGGAGGAAAACTTCAACCAGACGTCATAGGACGAAAGGGAGACTCACGTTTATCGACACCAACGGAGAGGAGGAAAACTTCAACCAGACGTCATAGGACGAAAGGGAGACTCACGTTTATCGACACCAACGGAGAGGAGGAAAACTTCAACCAGACGTCATAGGACGAAAGGGAGACTCACGTTTATCGACACCAACGGAGAGGAGGAAAAACTCAACCAGACGTCATAGGACGAAAGGGAGACTCACGTTTATCGACACCAACGGAGAGGAGGAAAACTCCACTAGGGAAGGGAGGGGACGTTATGAACATCGAAAGAGGATGTTTACCGACATCAAAAGAAGACCAGACACTTTCGCATGACTGGAAATCACCGAAGGATGGTGTTTATCGACACCAAAGAAGACCAGACACTTACGCATGACTGGAAATCACCGACGGATGGTGTTTACCGACACCAAAGAAACAACACACGCGGGTGCTGACGGGATACTGACATCCACAAGATGACAGGGCAAGGCTAAACACTTGCAGGGGGTTTCGCTGGGGAACAAGGTCACGACAGCGAACAAACAGGAAGGAACACCAAGGATACCGGGTTGTAGGTATGAAACGGGTGACCGACCAAACGTGAATTGGTTTGTGTTCCAAAACACTCAACATCCTGAAGAGGGCTAGAAAAGCAGTCTTGTTAGAGGATGAACATTCGATTCCACAAGGAATACGAATCTTACTCTGCTGGAGATAACAATCGAAAGATTGACCAAAGAGTGCATGAGATATATTATCTAGAGCCGTCAAAACGTAGATAATACACTCGCATGGAAGATTTTCCATAACCGGGTTGTAGGTTGTTAAATGGATAAATCAACCGACAAGAAAGGCATCAGGGTACCAGGACTAGGTATGCAAAAGATGACCAATCAAGAGAGGATAAAGTTGCTAACTCGGAGCAAATACCCAAAGGCAGGGGAAGACCCAATGGGGACAATACTGCTTGATCAAGGCAAGTATCCAAAGGGGAAAGAATATCAATACCGCAAAGCGGATACTGATAACTGCAAAGAGGGGATTACATCTACCGGTTTGTAGGCAGAAAACCACGGAAAAGTAACCAGTCATCATCGGGATGAGCACAAAGGGTTAATTCCAACAAGGGGATGAAAGTGGGATTTTACAACTACCAGCTAGTGGGTAGAAAACCACAAAGATAGGACTTACAACTACCGGTTTGTAGGTAGAGGCCAATGGAAAAGTAACCAGTCATCATCGGGATGAGCACAAACGGTCAACTCCAACAAGGGGATGAAAGTGGGATTTTACAACTACCAGCTAGTGGGTAGAAAACCACAAAGATAGGACTTACAACTACCGGTTTGTAGGTAGAGGCCCATGGAAAAGTAACCAGTCATCATCGGGATGAGCACAAACGGTCAACTCCAACAAGGGGATGAAAGTGGGATTTTACAACTACCAGCTAGTGGGTAGAAAACCACAAAGATAGGACTTACAACTACCGGTTTGTAGGTAGAGGCCCAACGATCTGCTGAGAGACAGAGTGAGAAAAAAGGATTTACAACTACCAGCTAGTGGGTAGAAGACCGTAAAGAAAGGACTTACAGCTACCGGTTCGTAGGTAGAAGCCAACAAATTCCGCTGAGGATAAGATGAATGAGTGCCGGTTAGTGAGCGACTATTCATTTATGCCCCAGGGAAGTACAAGAGACAGCCAACAGGAAGCCAATTTAGGATTGATCCAAAAAGGCAGACTGAACAAGACTCATCCTAATGAGGAAAGAACTCAATAGGGAAAACCCATCCCGTGTAGGGATGGAACGGAAGCAACCGTCATCCACGAGGATGTATCTCAGTGGGGAAATGGCAGGAAAGGATAGACACTTTCTGCTTAAGGGGTAGACTCTACATGGAGAGATCGGACACACCCATATTTGCTTGAGGAAAATCTACTGGAGAGATTTGTATCAACCAATAGCAGGAGACAATCATCAACGGATATACTGCAACAACTGCAACATGAGTATCTGAATGCTATGATTATGCATGTATGCATTATGCATGATGAATGTATGACGGATGCTGACAAACAGACATGCTCAACACGCAGGCCCGGGAATCAACCGTCCGGAGAGAAAACCAAAGCCATCAGAGAGCAAAGAAAATCCACTGGGGACTGGGATATCAGGGAACATTTATCCTGCAGGGGAGGAAGGCCAACGGAGGCTTCCGGAGGGATCGTCAGTCACAACCGGAGAACAGAGTTCAACATACAGGCGTATGCGCCACAACAACTCATGATGAAAATCTGAGATACCGAGAAGCAACCAGATCTCTGATGAGAAATACAAAAGCATTGATACAGCTCCTTACGCGAACAACTCCACTGGGGGATCTATCTGAGGGCATGACATAGTACTGGGATGTTGATCTACCAAATACTGAATCTTCAAAGAAAAACACCCACGTTGGGGGAGGGATGAAGACTGCTCTGCTGGAGAGGCGAAAGTTGAAGTCTTCAGTAAACACTCTGCTAGGGGAGCTGCCCCACAATAATGTCCGAAACAGCAAATTTGCTGGGGATGCCCCACGATAGGGCTCAAACAGCACTCTACTGGGGATGCCCCATAATAGAGCTAACAGGGATTTGGAGGAAGAATCTGTACTGCCGGGAACATGAAGATGAACAACTTCAAACAACACTGCATCGGGCAAAATCACTGAGGGGAGACCGTACGAGGTTCTGCAGGACAAAGATACAGTCATGCTCGAGATACGAACAATTGTCTTACCTGTCGGTAATCATACCACCCCCGGGAGAGCACTGTGGGTCTCCTAAGTATTCTTCCATCATCGTGAATGTTCACTTTGTTTAAGAACAGTTTTTTTTGAAAAATTTGTTTATTTTGAAAACAATGATACTTTATCAATTAAAACATGCAAAACGTTTGTTGAGTTGAAACAAATAAGAATGCAAATAATTGGATAAAAGCTCAAATAGATGTGATGGAGTGGTAGTCTGCAAAGGGCGAGACTCCATAGATCTGTACAAGTTTGAAATCGGTGATGTATATTGGAGAGGGCTACATTGAACATAATGACCTTTCCTCTACCATTCTGAATTTTCGATGTATTCAAAGCTTCAGTCGACGACGAATCGAGAATCCCTGACGGATGACAGATATACAGCACAGTCTTGTTAAGATGCAGTTACTTGCCAAATCCCTAATTTTTGCCTAGATTGCCCCAGTGTGAGGTGTTCAATCTAGCGGGATGCGAATTCCTTTTTTTTTTCAATGTCTCTAACTTTTGCCTGGATCGCCCTTTCGGGTTTTCAATCCACCGAGACGCTCCTTTTTGCCTAAGTCGCCCTTTGGGGTGTTCGACTTATCGAGCTTTTGCTTTTCTTGTTTTTTTTTTGTTTAGGCGAAGTATTTTTGACTGCATCGGGAATTCACAGGACGAGTGAACTTCCATCCATTGTTTGTAAGTGTCAGAACACTGCCTGAAAAGGCTCTCTTGAAAACATATGGACGTTCCTAGCTTGGAGTCCACTTGCCCCTGGAATCGGGCACGAAAGGCAAGACTTTCTTGAGCACAAGGTTCCTCGGAACACACGAGGCTTGACCTTATTGTTGAATGCTTTTTCACTCTCTGCTGATATGACTGACCATGACACATGGCAGTTGATTTTTTCGATCGAATTCAGCATCAGCCAACTTGGGACTTTGAGGGTGCTATTTCTCTTTTGTTTTTTCTTTTGATTTTGCTTTTGATTTTGCTTTTGATTGATTTTTTTTTTTTTTTTTTGATTTGGTTTTGCACCCTCCTCTTTTTTTTTCTTTTCTCTTTTTCTTTCTTTTTTGATAATGCCCCAGTTGGCTGTTCTGCTGATTCTCGAGATGCAGCTGAGTGATCTTCTTTTTTGCTCAAGAAGTCGGGAAATCTCGTCAGGAATCCCTTCAACATCATCTTCGTCCGCTTCGAATACAGGGAATTCAAAATTGGGAGATGACGTCCGATCATTATGTTCAATGGGTTTGAGAAACAACCTGCATAATGATTTTGAGTATAAAAAGCACTTTGAAAATCAAACAAGACAATTGTTATGCAGATGAAAAGATTGCTTTTATTCTTGTTTTTAAAGGTTTTTTGTGATCACCAATTTCATGCAAAAAGCGAAAAGGGAAAACAAATGGAAAAACAAATGTTTTAACATGCATTTATTTGAATGAAAATATCATTGCATAAAATGTTGCCAACAATGTCATCACTTCTCCTTTTGGCATGGGAGAAGGGTTTTTAAACAAAGTGACTGTTACTATGACTTATGAACAACTGTAGGAACGCCCACAGTGACCCAATTGTGACAGACACCATTAGGAATGATGAAATTGTTCAAGTCCTCGGCGTCCTCTTCCAAGATAGCAGCCTCCTCTTCTTCAAGTTGATCGGCATGGATGAATCCTCCACTCTTGAACAGACCTTGCTCATTGCATGCCCCAGAACAGTAGTCAATGCCAGCCCGGGATCGGTTAACCAGGAATAAATCCATCAACAGTACAAAGTCTGGCAAATATCTCTCTGAGTTCACAATCCTCTTGCTCAGGATGATCCATCAATCTGGCAGAGTCGGCTCTGGTATAATACCGGTAAAGTGCGTCTTCAAAATAAATGAAGATCGCAGGGTCGGACCACTGGATGGGAGACCGGATCAAAACACCTGTTTATGCAAATGATGCATGAAGTGTTTGTGCTTGTTTATATTTATTTCAAAGGAACTCGAGGGTTGTATTTGCAAACTTTGAAATATTTAGCATTTTGATCATACATGAGAATATCTTATCAGATATATCAGGTGAAAAAATTTTCCCGGTTTTTTCATGTTTTTGAAATTTTTTGCAAATAAACTCCTTTGAGTTCCTTGAAAATTTTCTTTTTCTGATGATATGGATGCAGATGAATGTATGGATGCATGGATGCAACAAATATACTCAAGGGTCAAGCAAAGCACGCCAAACAAAGGTCGTGGGAAAGCTCATTGTATCCCTAATATCAATCATCCATTTTGGTGGATTTAGGTTTTCACCTTATCGACACCCAAGTTCCATTGATATTAACGGTACATGAACCGGCTCAAACATCCTTAATATCAACCAGCCGCTTTGGTGGATTTTAGGTTTTACACCTGATCCGGGATCCATTGATATTAACAATGTTTGAACGACTCAACCACGAATCATGGGTTTGTTGAGAGTCACGAGCATGGAGTCTCGGTTAAGAACCACCCAAAGGGAGTGTACTAGGGTTTAAACCTGCCAGACATGTTCTATCAGAGGTTCCCATAATCATCGTTCCATCTTTCGAATATTATCGGAGGAACGAATACTCGTATTCCAAAAATATTCTCAAGAGAAACTCTTATGAGTGTAGTATCGCGTGACAATCGCATCAGAACTGACATCTGAACGACCTCCGCACTACGGTCCTAAAAATAGGCCAAGATGGGTTTGGTAAACTAAGGTCCTTGGCTTCTGCGGCACATGATTGAAAGAATAATGCCTAACCACAAATAACTTGTGTGACATTATTAGTCCAACATGACCTCCACCAAGTGAATGGACTCGCAAGTCAACTGGCTAAGGAATACTCCACACCAGTCAACAAGACTATGCCATTCTCCTATCCTAGAGTGCACTCGAGTCCGGGTATAGAACTCATCTCACAAAGGAAAACAGACAACCAGCCAGGCAACAGCAAATGATGAATATGAATGTAAACATCAATGCACACAATCAATGCAAACAATAAATGTACATATATACAATGAATGCAATAAAATACAACAAGCAGAAAGCAACCAAAACCCTAATCCTAGAGAGCGCTAGGAGAGACTCGCTCGGGGAAGATGGACCAGCACAGGTCAACTTCTCCTCATCCCCAGCAGAGTCGCCAGCTGTCGCATCACGCGAAAAACCGGCGGGAAAAGAAAGAAACAACAGAGCCGCCACCGTGCGTTATTTATCCCAAAAGAGGGAAAGGAAACGCTCGAAGTAAACCTAGGAAAGAACATGGTCTCGCGACCAAAAGAGGATGGGTTCGGGAGTCGGTTATGCGAAGGGAAGGTGTTAGGCACCCTACGCATCCGTAGTACTCTACGGGATCCACGCACAGAAGGAAGGAAAATGGTTGCTAAAACGCTGCTCACACACACACACACTGGCTGAAAAGAGACAAAGGAAACTGACTGAAACTGACTCGGCAGGATGTCGCATCCTGGGCCTACTTAGTCTATCAGGCATAGACATCAGAGTCGAAGTAGTTCGGACTGGGGAAACGACACATGCTCGCTAGGATGTCGCATCCTATGCATACGTATCTTCTCGGACGAGAGAAGAATCAGAGCATTCGTAGCTCGGCTGACACGCGCACAAACAAACAAGACACAGGCAAACGTGGAGCCCGACTGCCAATCACTGGACTTATGTCAGCATCCAAACCAAAACAACACAACAGATAGATAGGGAGTCGGGGACTCAGCCTATAACTGTCAAACACACACAAACAGACAGACAGCAAATGCTAAGGAGTCACGGACTCGAGCCTAGTAAAGGTCAAACAACACACACAAAAGAAAGAAAAGGCGCCCGGAGAGATCAGCTCAATCTCCTGCCTACATACTTCATCTGGTGTGAAGATCAGGGCGATGTAGTTCCCCTACGCAGGGACAAGAATCTAGCCTAACCAGATAACAGAGGGAGACACAACACTAGGGAGACTACGACTCGAGCCTAGATGTTGTCATGCAAAAGTCAACCCTAAGTTAAGGTTTCTAGCTAAATGGCACGAGGGCCAACCTATCCTAAGACAAGGCTTGCACAGGAAGCAAGGGTCTCGATTGCAACTAGGGCAAGAGAAAGGGGAGGTCTCAATCGCAACGAGGGCGAGAGAAAAGAATGTCTCAATCGCAACGAGGGCGAGAGAAGAGAATTAGTGTTAGTGGTTAGTCAAACTCGGCAAGACATCGCGTCTCGTGTCTACGTATCTCATCTGAACATGAGAATCAGAGTTGCCGTAGTTCGGCCACGGAGGGGAAAAGGACTCGATCGCAACGAGGGCGAGAGAAAGGATCACAACGAGGGCGAAAACAAGCACGGATTAGTTGTTAGTCAAACTCGACAAGACATCGCATCTCGTGCCTACGTATCTCATCTGAACATGAGAATCAGAGTTGCCGTAGTTCGGCAGGCAGGGAAAAAGGATCTCGATTGCAACTAGGGCAAGAGAAAGGGAAAGTCTCGATAGCAACGAGGGCGAGAGAAAGGATCGCAACGAGGGCGAAAGCAAGCAAGGAAAAGCTGTTAGTCGTTAGTCAAACTCGACAAGACATCGCATCTCGTGCCTACGTATCTCATCTGGACATGAGAATCAGAGTTGCCGTAGTTCGGCCGGACAACTCTAAACGTGGCTCACACAAGGGTTAAGCCACACAGACTTGACTTGCACAGGAAGCAAGTCAAGCACAACCTATCTTGCACAAGGGCAAGTCTAAGCTACACCTAAAGAGGCAAAGCAAACAGGCAATCACAATCACAAGAAGCACACTCTATATGCATACAAGAGGCTCAAGCAAAAGGTTAGGCACTAGGGCCAACTGGAATAGGGTAAGTGTGCTCTTAACCTTGCCATTGAGAGGCTAAGGTGAAGCAGATGAAAGGATGAAGTGAGGATGAGACCTCACAGCTCTTATCCCTGGCCAGGGAGAGCTAATAGACAAATGAGCATGGGTCCAGAAAGTGGGAACCCTTCTATACTCGAAGACTCTGACACTGTACACTTTGTACAAGATCTTGGGTTTGTATCCCAATGCATCAACACACAGCAGTGTGAGCAGAGGGATGACACAACAAGAGTAGTGGGGGATAGATTGCATATCCCTACCTTCCACCAATTGCCTTACTTGAAGGACTTTTCCTGCTTGGGGACAAGATTTAAACATACACAAACATTGCCTCTTAAGGAGGACTTCAGACAGTTTGCCCGGTCAAATAACAGACCGGGTCTCCAGACTACATGAAGAAAGAGTAATTATACCTCAAAAGCAATTGCTAAATAGCAAAGCAAGCAACTAAAGTACCTGAAAAAGTCAAACCAATCAGTAAACAGTTTCAAAGTTAAAACCAAAAGGAATGGATAAACAGTCAACCACAGAAGGTCAACTGTGCAAAGTAAGACTCAAACACATGAGTCAAACCATCTACAAAACAAAGGTTAGTTCACATGTAAACAAAATCCAATCACATTTGCATGATCTCAATGGCAATGGTGCTTAACCTGAAACAGGAACTCAATAGTAAGCACAAAAGACCACTAGGACTAGCCTAGGGTCAAGGATGAAAGAAAAAGTCAACACAGCAAGGAAAAGTCAACCAAAACCAAAGTCAAACATTTGAGAAGCTATCACAATTGGGCCCACACTCAAATCATGCATTATGATCATTTCATGAACATTTGAAGTCAAAGTAAGGCAAAGGAAGGCACACAAAAGTCAACAGAATGACTTGCATCAAAAGTCAACCCAAATATTTTCAAAAATCATGAAATAAATCACACTCAATCCTAACATCTAGCATGGCAAGCATGTAAAATTTCATGGCGTTTGGATGAGAGGAAGGCAGTCAATTAAAATCATGAAGTCAACACAATTTCAAGTAAGCACAATGAAAGTCAACAAGCATGGGTCAACTTCAAAAAAATCATATCAAATTGAAAACAGAAGAGAAATGAATGAGATTAACACCAATGCAAAGCTTGAGATGTCTAGTTATCACATATGAAATTTCATGATCATACAACATGGTATGAGAATTTCCCAAATGATTTGGCAACATGTAGCACAAAAGTCAACCATTGACTAGGCAGGGAAGAAAATTCTCAAATAAATGGAAAACAGCACAATCAATTCCAGGAAAAATCACACATGAACTAGACATATAAAGGATGGCTCATGCAAAAAATTGGATCATTTGGATGTAAGGAAGCATGTCAAACAAAATTGGGAAAATACATGTTCATGTTGTGACACCAAATGTAACACATGACTTCAAAAATTCATATCCAGCAAACCACAAATGGGAAATCCACAAACTTTAAACCAAAACAAAGGTAAATGAATCTAGTTTCTCCACAAAAAATTTCAAGGTCAAAGGATGCAACATGAGTATTTCACAAAAGGAATGGCACAATGTATCAATTGTGCATACATGTCAAGAAAATAATTATCAATTAAAATCCAGCCAATGGAAAATTAATTAAAAATCACAATAAAATACTAGACATCTTTGTGATCATCATGCAAAAAAAATCAGAATTTTTGGAGTTGAAATGGATGAGGAATTAATTGTTGAAGTTGATGCACAAATTGATGAAACATGAAGCACATAGCATAGCAAGATGGTCAAACGTGGTCAACGCAGTGGCAATGTTGTAATATCCGCCTCACTAATCAAAGCTGCGCGTTTTGGCAAAGGGAAATGAAATGTTTTGATTGGCTCTCAGCCAATAGAACAGTAACTTGGCCAATGAGCTTCATATTTTCTGTTTTAGAAACCCTAGGGTTTACATACAGCAGGGCAAGCTTCATCATGTTCAAAGTCATCAAACAAAATTCAAATCATAGCACACAAACAACATGGTATTGGTACAGGCAAAATCATTCAGCAACACACAAGCATAATCATGCGAATTTCTGGCAAATATTTTAGGGTTCAGCTCAGCAGCATGCTTCATCATTCAACTTCATCATCATGAACAACAATCAACAAACAGCATCAAAAATCAATCATGGCAAGGAAGCACTGTCATCATGCAACATCAAATGACAAACAAGACAAGCATAAGTTCCTGCAAATTTCTGGGCAGGACAAGATTTAACATGAACAGCACACCATCATTCAATGTTCATCATCAAAGCATCAACCGCAACCAACATCAACAATCAAAACAAAGCAATGTAACATCATCATTAAACAACATCAGCTAACAACCAATCGAACACAAACATGGGAAATCTGGGCCGGTTTAGGTTTAACAGCAGCAACACACATTCATCATGAAATTTCAACAAACCCAGAAAGTTTAAACAAGCATGTCATTAGCTTCAGCAAACATCAAGCAATACAAATATGGTAGCCATTTTCACTAACTCGATGCTAGCAAGGTAAATCGAGCAGAAATAGGTTTGGACACACAAAATGAAATCCAGATTTCTTGGCCATGACACAACCATTTTAAGCATGCTTTAGTTCATTAGAATCAGCTCAAGAAAATCTTTCATAAACATATCATAGCATGGCAAATGATTGAGTTCGAATCACTTACTTGTTTTTGAAGAAGATTGAAAACAGTGTTGTATTGAGTGATCCAAGTGCAAACAGATGGAGATTGTGCTTTGTAATGAAGGATGTTTGAAGTCTTTTGGCTCAACCATGCTGGAAAATGCTCAGCTCATGCTTTGCCATAGTTGGAGCTCGGGGGAAACAGAGCAAGAACAGGCTTTTCAGGAGGGGAATGGAGGTTCAAAGAGCTTCCAAAAGTTGATTGGATGATAAAGGAATGAATGTTACTCGAGGGTTTTTGATGGCTTCTGCAGAAAATCCTTTTTGAGCAAAAATGCAAAATGTGAAGGTGAGAGTATTTTGGGTCGTGGCTGCTCTCTCTAGGGTTGCAGATGGCAGAAAAATTGACTTATATTCACTGTTTAGCAATGGTAAACCATGTGGTAATCTTGTTTAGCTCAACATGAACCAATTGCTAATTTTGCTAACTTTGTGTAAGTGAACATGGAGGGTGTATGTTTGCCACGATTTGGGCTTGCCAACAGGCTGTACACAGACCTTGCCAATTGCTGCTGTACTTGTTTTACTCTTTTGATTCCAATTTGCAAAAATATGCCAAGTTTGTATCTTTGGCCAAAATGAGGTATGGTAATGGTATGATCATGATTTTGGAATTGGAACAAGTTTCAAATATGATATGAAAGCAATCTCAATTGGCAAAATGGTGAAAAAAGTCTTAATTCAAAAAGTCAAAGTTTGGTCAAACTTTGATTTTAAAAGGAAAAGGTCAAAAAATGCCATTTTGATTGGCAAGGTTTTGGGACATGAAATTTATATTTTTGGAAAGAGGATGAAAAATGTGGTTTGTAGGAAAAAACCCCACCAAATTTGGCCTTATGGTTTGAGAGATATGCCCCTTTGAAGTTCAAAAATTGATGAAAATGAATTGATCATATCTTGACAACCACACATGGGATTTGAGAGTTCTTGGACTTTTTGAAAATGGGAGAACAAGATCTTCAACTTTCATGTTGGGCAAAAATTCATTTGAAGCTTGTATCATGATGCAAGTTGAGGATCAAGAAGTTTCCATTTTTGGCAGTTGAAATTACAGGTCCAGTTTCTATTTTGGGAAATTTTCTGATTGGCTTCAAATTCTTCCATGATGTTGATTGCCATGACATATGAGGCCTATTAGGACATGAATAAACTCTTCCAAATCAATTCCATCCATCAAATCCACAAAATCAACCACAGTTGACAAACTTTGACTTTTCTAGGGTTTTGGACTGACTGTGCACTTCTGATGAATTCCAAACCCTAATTCCTTGAGACCTTGACTTCAAATGATGTCCCAAGTTGTATGAACTCTTGATTATTGATCATGGTGCCCAAATTCCACAAGAATGGCCACCATCCACTGCTTTGACTGACTGTTGACTTTCTAGGGTTTTTGACTGTCTGTGCATTGACTGATGACCTCTGAGCCTTCAACCCTTGACTTGAACACTTCAAATGAACCTCCAAGTCATGTGAACTTGATGGGCAAGCCCTAGGGCTTTGATTCCTTGAGAAACACCTTTGCTTGATTGGTTGACTGATCTCCTGATCAGTTTGACCTAATTTCTTGCTTGCTTGCTCTTGAGGCAACTGAGGACAATGCAAATGCTATGCAATGTATCATGATATGCTATGACCTAATATGAGATGGTATGTACAATGATAGGTGCAAATTTGAGGTGCTACAACGTTTACCGCCCCCGCCTGTAACTAATTACCATTGTGCCATTGGAACATTTAATTAATTATATTAATTCTAAAAAATTCTAAAAAATTCATAAACACATTAGAAAATTCATAAAAAATGTTTAAAAAATCAGAAAAATATGTGGATTTTTTTGTTGACTTCCAAATTGACTCTAGAATTTTATTGACCTATTGGTTGAAGTTGTGCATGGTAATATTTGTGTTTGACTTAGGGTTGTTTCACATGTGCTATATTTGATACATTCTACCATTTTGATTGGGAAACTCTCATATTCTAAAATAAATGCCTGAAAATTTTTGTGGTAATTGTAGACTGGTTGATGTTTATTTCCATGTACACTTTGTGAATTTTTGATTCCTGGTGATTGAGATATGAATTTTGGAACTTAGGTGTGACAATTTGTGTCACACCTCATTATGTCAGCTTGCTGGATTTATTTGAATGGCTTAGGCTTGTTAGAATGATGTGAAATTTTGCAGGGGTGTTCATTAACATGTTAAGATGCTATGTGAATTTTTGTGGAATTTTCCATTGCATTTTCAATTTGATTGCTATTTTTCATCTCTGTTGGTCAAATGTGCAAGCTTGTATGACATGTGTTTAGAATATTTGATGTGAAATGCTCATATGGTATTGAATGATCATGAAATTTGGTATGATAGTTGTAGACACATGATGTAACATCCCTGTTTTGGTCTCACTCATTTCTTTACTGTTTTCATTGAGTTATGAATTTTTGAAGTGAATGCATATGTTGATGTTGTGATTTGGAGCATGTAATTGTGTATGTTTTTGTTGATTTTTATTGACATGGTTCCCTTTGCCCAATTAAGCTGAAATTTGGTGTGCCATACCTGGATTAGGTCCTGTTTAGGTATAATTTATTTGAGATTTTTCGGATTTGTTTTGATATGGATTTGAATGCAATAGTTCTGTTTGGATGTTTGGTGTTCCATTTGAACTAGTTTGGATTGTTTTGTGCATAAAATGAACATGATGAATGATATGGACATGGGACTAATTGTGTTGGCTTTTCTATTTGCATTAATTTGACTTTGGTTAGAGACACCTTACTGTTTAGGAATTTTTCTTGCTTTTGGACCCTAGGCTTGGCCTAGTGGTCTAGTTGCTAATATTTGCTTGATTTTTCAGGATGAATAGCATAAGGCTCATGGAGAATGATCCAAGTTGATTGAAATGATGTTGTTTGATGTTTGTACACTAACATAACATCGTTTTGTAGGTTGTGAAGCTTGGGCTTGAGCTCATAGCTTGCCTTTGTGTGCCTTGGCTTGCATAGTTTGACTGATTAACTTGTTGTTTTCTGGTTGGTTGTCTGAGTTATTAACTGGTTAGCTTTTGTACAGGTACCTTTAGTCGCTCTAGTTCTTTTAAGAACTTGCTTGGTAGCCGCTGCTCGGTTGTGTAAACCGCTTGAGGTAGGTCCTCTTGACTTCATGTAGTCTGGGAGACCCGGCTGTTACCGGGCCGGGCAAATGTCTGAAGTCCTCCTTAAGAGGCAATGATTGTGGTTGTTTATTTTTCGTGCCAAGCAGGTGAAAGTCCTTTAAATAAGGCAATTGGTGGAAGGTAGGGGTATGCAGTCTACCCCCCACTATTCTGTGAGTCTTCTCCTTGCTCCCATTACATGGTTGTAGCATTGAGATTACAAGCCCAAGATCCGTGCAGTGCACGTTGTGTCAGAGTCTCTGAGTATAGAAGGGTTCCCCCATTCTGGACCCATGCTCATTTGTCAGAAGCTCTCCCTGGTTAGGGATAAGAGCTGTGAGGTCTGATCCTCACTTCATCCTTTCATCTGCTTCACCTTAGCCTCGTAATGGCAAGGTTAAGAGCAAACACAGCCCGTACAGACGACTTGCTGAGGCAGTCAAACCTATTGTGTAAGCCACTTGTTTGGTTATAGTGCGTGCTATATGGATATCTGTTTGAGATGCTTGTTCTCATTTGATGTATGCTTGAATTATTCTGTATGCTTGTGTGCTTGCTTCTTTCCTGGATAGGAGTAGTTTGCTTAAGCAAGTAGGATAGAAAACTGAACTTAGGGTAACGATGCATGACAACACTAGGCTCGAGTCCAGCTCCCTAGTAGTGTGTCTTTCCCTGGTTTCTGGCTAGTAATTCAGTCCCTTTCAGGGGAACTACATCGCCCTGATCCTTGTTCCAGACGAGGTATGTAGGCAGGGGGTCGTGCGAGACCTCTCCGGGCAGCCTTTTTCTTTTTATCTGTGTTTGTTTGTTATCTGATTGTGTTTTGGTTCGGATGCCGACGTAAGCCCAGTGATTGGCTGTCGGGCTCCACGTTTGCCGTTTTGTGCGTGTTTTGGTTCGGATGCTGACGTAATTCCATCCAGTGGTTGTCGGGCTCCATGTTTGCCACCCTTGCTTGTTTGTATGTTTTATGTTGTTTGGCGTGCGTAAGCCGAACTACAGTGGCTCTGATTCTTGTTCCAGACAAGATATGTAGGCATAAGGTGCGATACCTTATCGAGCTCGTTCCTCTTAACCCCACCCGCGTTCCCTGTGTGTGTGTGATGTTATAGCAACCTATTCTTTATTCTAGGACGTGGATCCCGTCGAGTACGACGGACGTGAGGGGTGCTAATACCTTCCCCTTGCGTAACCGACTCCCTTACCCTTTCTCTCTGGTCGCGAGACCATGTTCTTTCCAGGTTTCTCTGAGCGTTTCCTTTCCCTATTTTGGGATAAATAACGCGCAGTGGCGGCTCAGTGTGTGTTTTGTTTTTAGCTCGCCGGTTGATTTTTCGCGGATGCGACAGGTGGTATAGTCATGTTTGGCTTATGTGGAGTTAATCCTTAATAAGTTGACTTGAGATCCCACACTGAGTGGAGGCCTATTTGGGATTACTGATGTCACACAAGTATTCATAGTTGGCATTACTTTTTCCGATCTGGGAGCCCGAGAAGTTGAGGACCTTAGAACCCTTAACCTATCTTGGCCTCTTAGGACGTAGTGCGGTGGCTATTCAGGTGTAGACTTGAATTAATTGTTACGTGTGTTAGCTCATATTTTCGACGCCCATTAAGAATTACCAAAATTGGAAATCATATGTACAACTGCTTTTTGACCAGGAAGTAGTATTCGGCCAGTTGGAGGTGATTCGACTGAGCAAGATTAATAAGGATCGACATACAGTTGAGATGCCAGAAAAGGGGGCTCTTAAAGACGGTTGAAAATGGTTTTCGATCAAAGATTCAAAATTCAAATAAGGGAGGGAATTTTGCCCTCATCAGAAACCGTTGATAGTACATGTGGAGCATAGTGGATAAATGCGCACATACAAGGCGCCATGTGTCTCGATGTGATTGAAGAACCATCAGAAACAGTTATCTCGATCTAGTATAAATATAGGGTCTTAGTGTTAGAAAAGTGTGTGTCAAAGTATGTACAAAAACCTGTAAAATTACCAAGTACTCGTGTGAAGAAGAATCGTAAATCACAGAATGTACGTTTGTTTACACCATTATTAGTTACTTCAAAGCAATATAAAGTTATCTTTACTTTTTTTTCCAGAAATATACTTTCTTACTTTTTCATTCCAAACACCCTCTTTTTCTTTGTCATTTACAATCTTAAGATTTCCTTGTTTTTTCCTTACTTTTTCCTTGCTTTCAACATTTACTTTACAGTCTTAAGATTTCCTTACTTTCAATATTTATTTCGTCATTTACAAGTCCTTTACAATTTCTCTCGTTCATATCACCTTTTTTATTAGTTTTCAAACACTAAGTTTGCGCTTATTATTGGAGCATCTGTTACTACCAAAATTCATTTTCAAAACAATTAGCACATGTCCTAGGATCAATCTAATCGATCTTGTAAGTAACCAAATTTAGAAATTTGGAAGATCAGCGGTTGTTTACCGATTTTTAAGGTAAACAAATTGGCACGCCCAGTGGGACTCAGTGCTAACGTTATGTATTGTGCGTAGTTCTGGTTGTTAAGTTTTTTTTTGGGAAAAGATTCATTGTATGTTATTAAGAAGTGGTAAAATAGCCATAAACAACGAACAACGAACAAGGAGAGAATCCCATACTAGGATGGCGAATGTGAACGTGCCAGATAACCAAAACTCTCAAAATCCATCAACCAGTAACATACCACCCCCTTCTTCTTCGATAGGGGCAAACACGACCACAACGCATGTGTCCGAAGTAGTTCCGTCTATGGTGAGTTCGATGCATACACATTCGATTTCCCATACTGAACCAATTTTAACCTACATTGGGCCCATGTGACCTCCTCATACTCCCCCACCAATTAGAGATATTCCAAATAGGCCGTTGGTACCCCCTGGTTTCTCAATACCATTTGGTAGTCGAGAACAACCGTATGGAATGCCAACTTCAATGATGGCCAATTTACAAAATGTTGGTTCTACTTTTTCAGAACCGGTGGTTAACATAAATTCTCCAGTGCAAGGGTCTGGGGTTAACATGGGTCGAACTAACCAATCTTCAGGTTTGAGACACCCAACACAACTACCTACTCTTACCAATAACTCTGCGGCAGCATGGAGGCAACAGATGGACGAAAGCAATCATGAAATGGTTCAAATGTTAACTCAGACTTTGACGACTGTGATGAATCCTCTAATTCAAAATATGACTCAGTCGAATCAACAGATGACAACATAGATGGCTCGAATGTCTGAGTTCCTTGGTGTACCTCAGCACCAACGACCTCCTCCTAGAGATTGGGTAAGAGAAAATCAAGAGGCCATTTTTGAAGAAGACCTCACCATTAACCAGACCCCACAAAACCAAGGGGGAGTAGCAACACCCCCTAGGATCAAACCACAAATACCCAGGGAACCAAGGATATTAATGGTGAATAGAAACCAAAATGCTGATGATATCATACAACAAGTTCGACATGACGACGTGGCAGCAAATAATAATCTAGCAGCTATAGTCGAAAGAATTATGGTTCGAAATGGGGTAAATCTCGGCATTAGAAGGCCAAATTATACGTTGCGTTTGTCATAGTATATGTTACAGGCAGAAGATCCTCCTAGAACCAAAATCCCCAAATTCACCAAGTTTGTTGGGGATACCACTGAGTCCATTGTTGAGCACGTGGCGAGATATTTAATTGAGGCTAGAGATATGTCAAATAATGAGAGCCTTATGATAAATTTTTTTCCAAGTTCTCTCACAAAGAATGCTTTCACATGGTTCACCACCTTGTCCCAAAGTTCGATCCACACTTGGAACCAACTGGAAAGAATGTTCCATGAACAGTTTTACATGGGGCAAACAAAGATATGTTTGAAGGAGTTGGCTAGTATCAAGCGAAAGTTCACTGATCCAATTGATGACTATCTAAATAGGTTTCGATTGCTCAAAGCTAGGTGTTTTACGCAAATACCAGAGCATGAACTGGTCGAAATGGCCGCTGGGGGCCTTAACTATTCGATTAGAAAGAAATTAGATACTCAGTACCTAAGGGAGATGGCCCAATTGGCTGACAGGGTTCGACAATTAGAACGTTTGAAGGAAGAAAGGGCTAGGGAAAATAAAGGTAAAAGGTTAGCCTATGTAGATTTCAGGAATGATCACGAAGGTTCATGTCATGGACTTTCAGACGTCGACGACAATGAGATCGACCTTGCTGAATTGATGCAAGGGCCACCATATGCATGCAAAGTTTTAGCACCTTCAAATGGGAAAAATCCTATCGAACCTGGAAAGAGTGACAAGTTTCCTAAGAAAACTTATACGTTCGACGTTACAAAATGTGACGAAATTTTTGACTTACTAGTCAAAGATGGTCAAATGATAGTACCTCCGGGTGCTAAAGTACCCCCTTTATAGCAAAGAAAGAAAAGAGGGTTTTGCAAATACCATGGTTTTTTGGGTCATAAAAGATCTCAATCTTTTCTTTTCAGGGATCTTGTGCAAAATGCCATCCAGGAAGGAAGACTCAAGTTCGGAGATAAAACTCAGAGCCAGATGAAGATCGACTCTGATACTCTACAGGTAGCTAAGGCCCATTATACTGAACCAGAAGAAGTGAACCTTATTGAAGTCGCTGAGGATTTCAACGTGACTAAAGTCATTGAGGACTTCGTCAATGGACCTATTATGGCCAGGGTTCCAGAGTACTTCGAGCAAACGCCTCTTGATGATTTTACTCAAAAGGTTGTAGGAGATATCACCTACAAAAATGCTGAAGCCTCCGATGCTAAGGATGCTGAAAGTTCAAAGTTAATGATGATCACTAAAGAAACCGTTGATGATTTCGTTCAGATGGATAAGGATACTGAGGGCCTTCAAAAACAATTCCAAAGGTTGGATATTACTGAGGATATCCACATAAAGGTCAATATGGTCGAGTTATCTCAAGAAACCTCTATGGAGGTCAACGCTGAATGTCGACAGGAGGAGTATAATAAAGTCGCCTTCCCTCAAGAGGAAGAAATGTTGTCTGACTTCCCCCGAAGGTGTCAGAAAACGAAGTCGGAAGTCATGTTACGCCCTAGGTGCAGTGTTGTATTCGACAAGAAGGAAACTCAAAATCTTGAAGGGGTTAGGAGAGTAAATCACCAGATGGTCATAAAGCCATCCAAAATCATCAAGTGGGTAAGCCAGGAAGGGCCTTCAATCCCAGGAGATATCCTGATCTAAGACGCCTCATGGTGAAGCTGAGTGAAACCAAGCAAGCAGGGCGAAATTTCAAACCCATTTCCTTCAAGCCTAGTGTCGAAGGGTCAAATGGAAAGTGGGTCAAGAAAATTGATGGAAGGAAACACGGTCATGGAAAGTGGCAGAACTTCGAGGTTAGAAGAGGTTCGTCATTGGTTTACCGCGAGGAATTTTGGACTGACAAAAGGACCTCACATGTGTTCGAGAACTATAAGGGAAAAAACCCTATGACCAGATCTCAGTGGAGGAGAGAACAAAGAAGGAGAAAAGCCCAGAGAGAAGCAGGTGAGAGGGATCAAGCTGGGTCGAGTACCAATTTGGTTGTGAAGAAAAGGGAAGACTCAAACTTTGTCAAAAGAAATCCCAATATTCTAGTTAAACGGCCAGTGAAAAATACAATCAGGTGGCCGCCGAAGATGAAATGTTAACTGAGAACTTCGACTCAGGTTCGGGAGCCTCCTTACTCGGGGTGGTATCCGTGATGCAGGGGGAATTCAATCAGATTACTAAAGTCGAAGACAACGAAAACATCAGAGAGAGAGAGAGAGAGAGAGAGAGAGAGAGAGAGAGAGAGATGGCTGCTCACAAGCCAGCTTGTTACTATGTGATGAATAACGACTGTGTTGAAGAGAAAAATGCCTTTTTTGAGAGGCCCAGTGAAGCCATGAAGAGCCACCTGAAACCCCTTTTCATCATTGGAAAAATCGGATACGTCCCCATTAATAAAATATTGGTGGATTGTGGAGCGACTGTGAACTGGATGCTTCACCGCATGCTGAGAAAAATTGGAAAATATGATATTGATGCCAAACCTCATAATATGGTATTAACTGTAGCTGTAAATTCATGATCATCAAGCTATGGATAAGCGAGACATCAACAAGAGTCGCCACCGCGCTTTTATCGTTTCCAAGGGAAAAGGGAAAAGTACGAACAAAACCCAAAAGTAAGAAGTTTTCAAATCATAACTAATAAAATGTCAGAGATTACAGATAAGGGTGTTGGTTACACAGAGGGAAGGTGTTAGCACCCAAAGTGTCATAGGTACTCCTAGGGAGCCCTTTTTTGTGTGCATATGTATTTTGCAGAAAATGATGTTTACAACCAAATAGAGTGGGGGGGGATGAGAAAAGAATACATTAATTATATTTTTGTGTTTGACAAGACCTTTGGACCAACATAAAAATGAGGGATCAAAACCTCGTAGTTCGTGGTATAAATTTCAAAGTGAATGCATTGCTTTTAGTCAAAAAATTAGTTTGAAAGGCACAAAGGCCTAAAATGGTTTGAATGAATTAGTTCGTTTTGGATTTTTGAAAGTTTAAGTCAAGTATAATTAAGTTTATTTACAAGTTTGATTAAGAAAAGGAGTTTGAAAATGCAATGGTATAAGACCAAAGTTTCTAGTTTGCAAAGTGGTCAAAGTTTAGAATAAAACTAGCTCAGCAAAGAAGGATTTTTAAAAGGAGGGAGAGATTTAGAAATTAAAGAAGTGGGGAGGAGATGAAAAGACTAATCCTATGCACAAAATTAAAAGTTAAGAGTTGAAAAGATCTGACCAATGGGTAGCAATCCAATATACAAGAATGTCTTATAGAAACCCCAAATTCCCTTGGACATTTAGAGTCAAGCAACACACAATGTATATTATATCAATCTTGAAGAGCAAGGCATCAAATAAAGATAGCCACATCCAAGCTTAGCCACTCCATGATCTTCTTCAAATTAGCCCATGTAGTAGATGAATTCCACAAGTCACGGGTTCAAAATAACAACTTCATAATGATCATGTTGCAGATGAACTCAAAAGAATCTTCAAAGATGTATTAGATGAAGTTTCAAATTGCAAGCACTGGGTTTCCAACAGTTGGTATTGGCCAAGTCCTTTAGCTTAGGAATGTTGCCTAAATTCTAAGTCCAATTGTCCAAGATCAAGTCAACAGTCCACACAAAAGTTTTTAGGGTTTTTGTTGTTATTATGTACATTAATGGTCAAAGACCACACAAACAAACAAAATATACACAAGCAAGATATATCACACAATATGGTCCAAATGGACAAAGTGAAAATGGCATTAACATAAACAATTAGAATGGTATGAATAATGGCAAATGAATATAGACTTGAAATTAAATGGAATTAAAGTAAATGGCTTGAAATTAAATGTTAGTTGTTAATGAGTTAGAAAGTAGTATTGTTTTGCTTTTTCTTTTTCTTTTTGTTTTAAGTCATTCTTTGGAGAATACTCAACCCATTTATCACAAGCATGGATCCTTGAGCCAAGACATCTTCCAAAGGAAGGAAAAAAGACCAAGTTTCCACACAATACCATGAAAGAGGGGAGACCTATAATCTCACTAACTAGAATGTTATGCCTTTTGTGTCTAAAATTTAACGCTATGTTAAGCAATCGTAATTGGACTTATGTAGAAGTCACAACTATTTGAGGTCGAGCAATAGAATTTTGGTGTTAATGCATGTTAGAGACATAGTATAATGGACTATGCTCATGAAACATACCACACACAAAAGAATATGCAAAAGAGATGGCCTAATCTCATTCATACTTATGTTAATTTTGCAATCAACTAGCCTTAGGATTTTGAGATGTCATAGGCCAAATGAAATGAATGCATAAAGAAGGGGAATTAGATGAAGAGGGAGGGGAATGGATCATAACTCAAATTGGTCAAAGGAGGACTTTTACCAAGTTAATATCATTCATTCATTTTGGGAGATGGAATGTACATTCCATCAATCCCCTAAATCCAATCATATTAACCTAGCAAAGTCAAATCAACCTTGACCAAGGCCCAACAACACAAGCCAAACTTACACAAACCATCACAAGAGGTCAACACAATTATTTGGCATTTATTCAATTTAAAAATACTAAAATAATGCATTTAAATTAAATATGGTTTGTCAAATTCCTAAAACCTCATCAAAACACCAAAGAAATGGCCATGAGATTTATCATAGGTCAAACAAGGTCAAAGGACCTTGGAGAAAAAAATTCAGAATTTTTAAAGACTTAAAAGTATTTTTAAACAATTAAAAATAATCACAAAATCAATTAAATCATGAAAAATATTCATAATGACCCAAAAAATAATTTTAATTCAGAATATGAAAGAGGAATTTATTTAAATTTTTTTGGATCAATATTAAAATTAATATGAATTAATGAAAATCAGATGAATTAAAACAAAAATCAAAAAACGTGAGCCACTTGATCTCCCTCATTAATTGAGGTGGCAGATCAAGTGAATGGAAACGCGCGTTCCATGGTGGAACTTTGTCAGTGCGCCACACACGTGGTAATCAAAACCAACGCCTAAGATTAAAACATTTCAAATGGATCCTGTGGTCTGGAGACGTGCCAACACACCGCCGGAGCCAGAGCTCCGGTCTTCTTCTCTAGTGGACCTCACCGGACTGGTCCACCCTCAACCATCACCAAAATAAAAAAGGAGGACATGATCTGAAAGGAAAAATGGCATAGAACACGAAGCTAACCTCAATTTCAACTAACTCCAAATATATAAAAAGATATGAGGAGTTGAATTTTAAGGTGTGACAACTAAGTTGCTTCAATTTGACCTCAAAGCAACTCAATCTTCTTACCTACATTGCTAGGACTTCAGACAACCAAAGATCCAAGAGAATTGATGAGAATTGAGTGAGAATCGAAGAGATGAAGTTTTCTGAAATTTACCTTCAATGCTGTGCAGAAATGGATCTTGCTTGCTTCAACCTTGATCTGATCACACTTGAGAAGCTTGCAGGAGAGGTTTGACAATGATACAAAGCTTTGGATCCTGGAGTTTCTGAATCTCCAAATAGTGAGATTCAAACTCAATTTTCAAGTTAAAAATTCTCAGGTTTTCCTTTGAATGGTGAAGGTTTCAATTGGGGGGCAAAGCTGGCGCGCAATGTGTCTTTGAATTGAGCTCCAAGGGCCTGTATTTATAGCAATTGAGACTGATATTTGCACACTTGAAAAATTGCTAAATTTGGACACTTCATGCACAAGCTTGTATGGGCGTGTACAGGCCCATGAAGCAATCCAATTTAATCCATTTACAACTGTTCTGAAGTTCAAATGAGGCTTGGATGTCAAGGCAATGTGAAATGGGATTTTTGGCATTTGATTTCTTCCAATCATGCAGACCTATTAAAGCCATGCGCAACCCTAGCAAACTTTATCCAAAATGCATGAACTTGGGTTTTTTGGAAAGCTTAGATCAAGGGGAACAACTTTGATGTTGAACACTTTTTCATTTGGGACTTGTATCATGGTGAATTTTGAGGTGGAAGTTTGGAAATTTCAACATGTTGAAAATGTTTCTAAGTGTCAAGCCATATATCTCAATATTCCACCTTCCATAACTTTTTATGTGAGCTTCAAATGAGAAAAGTGTATTCATAAAAGTTGTAGCTATTTCAAAGACATTCAAAATTGTCACCAATTTCATGTCATTTGGATTTAAAATGATAGAGTTATGCATTTTTGAATTTGAGGAAAATCACTTGTTCAATGGTATAGGTCAAAAGTGACCTATAATATATCCTCATATCACATGCTCATAAAAGTTTAATTAGATCTCACTCCAAACATAAAAGTTTAAATAGACATATTTAATTTGATTGTGCAACTTGGAAATATTTCATATCATAAAAATTGAGCAAGTTATGGCCTTGGGAAGTTGACTATCAAATTAGGGTTTAGACAAAATGACCTATAATGTTTCAACATAGAAAATGATTTTCCAAGAAAAACTAGCTCTAGGTCTCAACATGAAAGTTGTTTCAAATGTCATTTAAAGTAACATTTATTTTGGGATCATTTTCATATGGTGAAAATTGTAGGAGATAGAGTCTAGGGAGACCCAATTTTGATCAGATGAATTCATCTGGCCAACCACCACCAACCAACTAGCTAACCTTCAATTCTCTTGGATTTATAGGCTCATGGTAGATCATATATGCATAAGATGATGAATTTTGAAGTATACCTTGATAAATTTGATCAATTGGTGAGATAGCTTGTTGGAGAAGTTACTCAAGATACCCATTCAAACTAGGGTTTCCAAGGCAAATCACCTCCAAACTCTTGAAGAAAACTTGATCAATATAAGATGTAGAGATCATTGGGACTCATATATGATGCTTTGAAACATTTTTGGGTCAATCCATGGTTGTGCTTTTAGTCATGGGGGCCTCAAATCCTAGATATGAACTTGATAGATCAATAAAGATCATGCCCTACCTACAAAAAGTTAGGCAAATGAAAAGACATTTTTTTTGTATTTTGGTTAGTAAAATGATAATATACAAGTATGATACAATCACATGGTGCTTGGTGATCTCTCCCAAAATAAACCCAATGAGAGAGGGGTAAGGAGGATGCCAAGGTATGATCCCAATGTTAATGCATATGATGAAGTTGCTTGAGGGATCTTAGGGTCAAAATTGGGGTCTTACAGCTGCCCCTATTTAAGGACATTCTAACTGAGGAGGTGAAGGTGAAAATCTTCGTATCGACTCAGTAGAATGGGCTTAAATAACAACATAGAAACAAATTTTGGTCCTTAAGAGACCTCATGATTCATATGATATGTATGTAAAAAGCAAATTCTCTGTGGGGAAATGTTGCCACGAAAGAAAAGAAATCAGAGAGACCGAAGATTTGCATGAGTATAATGCATTCCGTAAGGAAAACTCACTGGGGAGACAGAGACTCTGGGGGGATAAAAGGTTACGCGTAGGCCAGGCTACGACTTAAAACTGATGGACGGACTAGAGGAATTCCATAAAATGGAAAGGCTCGGCCGGGGAAACGGAACATCTACAGGGGATTACAAGTAGATTAGGATAAAACTGAAGTTCTTCAATCAATGCAGGGAAAAGTGATTTCTCTAAGGAAATGCGCACTCAACTCACCTGGGGAAGAAATAAACTTCAACGTAGGAGGAGCAGAAATCTATTATCCACTACCTGTCACTGGGTAAGGAGACAATAAAAGTCTGACACAGAGGACACCCGTCATCGGTTAGGATGAACATATCAAGGATGACTCACTGGGAACCACCAGGAGGGAATATTCATTACCGGTTACTGGGTAAGAATAGCCTTGATGGAGAAAACTGCAGAAATAGGATTTACAACTACCAGTTACTGGGCAGAAGGCCGAAGGTGAGAATATCCGTCATCGGTTAAGGTGAACATATCAAGGATAGACTCAAAGGAAAGAAAATTCGTCATCGGTTAAGATGAACATATCAAGGATAGTCTTGCCTGGGAATTGTTAAGGAGGATACCCGTCACCAGTTAAGATGAACATATCAAGGATAAACCAACTGAACAAAAAGTAGGAATTACATCTATCGAATACTGGATAGAAGACCATAAAAGAAAAAATCCGTCACCGGTTAGGATGAACATATCAAGGATAGACTCTGTTGAGGGGAAGAGTAGGATTTGCAACTACCGGTTACTGGGTAGAAGACCATAAAGAGGAGGAAACCCGTCATCAGTTAGGATGAACATATCAAGGATTAACCCTTTGGAGAACAAAATAGGGATTACAACTACCTTTTTACTGGATAGAATACCAAGGATGAGATTATCCATCATCGGTTAGGATGAACATATCAAGGATAGACCCAAGTAAGGAAAGAAACTATCCGTCATCGATTAGGATGAACATATCAAGGATATACTTCCTGGGGAAACGTGAAAACGAATCCGCTGGGGAGAAAAATTTGCTCTTGTCGGGGATTGGGCAAAAGTGAAAAACATGAGAAGAATGTTACCAGTTACTGGGTAATAGATTCTCAGGGGACCAAAAGCGTCTATCTAGGTAAGATCTAGAAAGAAAATGTCAATCAAGACTCAACCCAATGAGGATATAGCTCAAGGGGAGTAATCCCATCCAGGTAATCAACTGGGGAGCAAACTAAAACAATGATCATCCACGAGGAAATAACTCAGTGGGAAAGGGAGAAAGGTTAAAATCTTTCTTCTTAAGAGGCCGACACTTCTATCATTTGAGTTACATAATTTTCTTTACATTCGTAGTTACATGCTTTCCACACCTACGGTAGTTCTATCTTTTACATCTTAGAAAGTTTAACTAGGAAGAATTTCCAATCAATATATAAGAAATTTACTATTTTATTAAGTTACTATCTTTTCTTATTATACTTTAAAGTCACTGTATATAATATAGAAAGTTTAAGTTGGAAAACTAATTAAATTTTTTAGTTAATATCTATTTATTGTGTATGTATATTTTAGACAATTTTTTTATTTTGGTGCAGCTGTGGATTTTCCTGCATTCTATTAATAAAATATTGAATCAATGTTGTTAAATGCAGACAATACTTTTAAAATTTCGAGCAATATTGTGTTTTGCTCAAAAAATATATCTTAATTCTATTAGAAGGAGCTTGATATTGATTACTAAATATTACCTAAAATCTAAAATACAAATAAAGAAAAAGTATGCAAGATGCCTCAATTAGAATATTTTAATATTGCATAATTTTAAATTTTATGTCACTCGAGTAAAAACTACATTTATTTAACACAAAATGTTTATGAACATACCTTAAGGACGACATGATGATGCACCATTTTCTCTGGCATTCATGTTAACATATGATATTACTTCATCCTCAAAAGCTTCATCAACATTCAAATCACCTGATATAAAAATAATAATTAATGTATATACATGTGTAAAAATCACTGCTCGCATACTTAGAACAATATCCTTTATATCTGTATCGGATTGACTCATGTTGATTCGTTGATTATAGTACAATTACGACCTGCGAGTTTAAATACATAAAGTGATATATGACAAATAAACAAAACTATATAATGTACGATATAATAATGTATATATTGATCATCACCAACCAAGTGCAACATCATTAATATGTGTAATTCTACTTGGGCCGACTTCACATTCATGTGTCCCTTGAAAGTGTAATCTTGAAAAAGTCATATTTGTAAAATTTTGAAATTGAACTTTCGATTGACTGTTTATAGTTCGAGATGTTTGAGCTTATTTCTCTTGCTCTTTTTGTCGCCTATAATTTTCAGGTCGTCTCGACAAATGGTTTTCTCTCTGTTCGTTGCTCATATTTTGTCTCCTCTTCCTTTCATTTTCATCCCTTCGTGCCCTTTGTTGTTGACTTGATATTTGACGGGTATTATTTTCTATTTTGTTAATATAACTGCCAAACACATTTATAATTTATAAGCAACATAATTTCATTAATAATATTGAAAAATAGTAGTAAATATAAATTTTCTTTAAACTATTTTTTTAAAAGTTACTCCCAAAAAGATATTTTGTAAAACATATGCTAAAAATATAAATCTAAACTAAAAAATGAAAAAGACAGAGAAGAAAGTATGTAAAATAAATTTAAAATGGATAATCAATAAAAAGGAACATGTTGGACAAATAAATAAAAATATTTCATATTAACTAAGCATTGAAATGTGAAATGATGTCACTATAACTTAATTATATGAAAAACTAAGTTAATTTTAAGTATAGATAGATTGTAGATATAAATTAATAAAAAAATATAGTGAGAAAAGATAGTGGTTTGATAAAAAAATATTTATTTTGATCATATGCCACATATGAATATTTAACGTGTCTTATCATATCTCACTTAATTTCTCACTCTCTTGTTATCTCTTTATCCTTTTTTAACATGTTATCTCATTCTTTTATTCTTTGTAAATTTTTATAATGCATTATCTATAAATTATTGTACCAATTAATAAAAAGATAACCTCTAAAATACTTAACTATTTGTCGGCAAATTTACCGAGATAACCCACTTTTTCGAAGAAATTCCCAAAATAACCCACTTTTCAGCAAAATTCCCAATCTACCCCACTTTTAGGAGGAGGCGCCAATTGGATTGGCGACCCCTCTTAAAAATTGCAAGGAGGCGCCAATTGGATTGGCTAGGGCACCTGCCCTAGCCAATCCAATTGGCGCCTATGTGTAATTTTTAAGAGGGGGCGCCAATCCAATTGGCGCCTCCCTTAAAAAAGCCTCAAATGAAAAAACCTCCAACATGAAAGTTGTAAATCTTTTCAAGACAATGAATTTGGATATAAGGTTTGCATCATTTGGATTTTTTATGAGAAAGTTATGGGCAGTTGAAGTTGGACTTCTGAGTTTTTCAACTATAATCTGACCCATAATGTCTTGCATTATTTCATGTGTTTCTTTTAGAGTTATGAAATTTTGTCCAACATAAAAACTGAAGTAGACATCTTAAATTTTCCAATGCACTTGGTCCCACCTCAAAATAATTAAAAATGAGTGAGTTAGATCCCTGCGAAGTTGACCTAAAATTAGGGTTTCTGTCAAAACATGTGTATGTGAATTTTGCCAAAAGGGACCAACTTCAAGCCCTTCTGTTTGAATGATAAAAGCCTCAAATGACAAAACCTTCAACATAAAAGTTGTAGATCTTTTCAAGATAATGAATTTGGACTAAAGTTTTGCATCATTTACAATTTTTATGAGAAAGGTATGGGCACCTGAACTTGGACTCTTTGACATTTTAACTGTTATCTGACCTATAATGTTTTGTATTATTGCATGTGTTTGTGTTAGAGTTATGAATTTTTATCCAACATAACAAGTGAAGTAGACATCTTAAATTTTCCAATGCACTTGGTCCCACCTCAAAATAATTAAAAATGAGTGAGTTAGGTCCTTGCGAACTTGACCCAAAATTAGGGTTTCTGTCAAAACATGTGTATGTGAATTTTGCCTAAAGGGACCAAATTCAAGCCCTTCTGTTTGAATGATAAAAGCCTCAAATGACAAAACCCTCAACATAAAAGTTTTAGATCTTTTCAAGATAATGAATTTGGAATTTTTTTTTGCATCATTTGCATTTTTTATGAGAAAGGTATGGGCACCTGAACTTGGACTCTTTGACATTTCAATTGTTATCTGACCTATAATGTTTTGTATTATCATATGTGTTTATTTTAGAATTATGAAATTTTGTCCAACATAACAATTTAAGTAGACATCTCAATGGAGTTTCAGTCAAAACATGTGTATGTGAATTTTGCCAAAATGGAGTTTAGACAAAGAAACCTAATGTTTGGAGTTTACACAAAGATAAATTTGATATAATACGAATTGATATTAATAAAATTTGGATTTTACACAAAGAATCCTAATGGTGATGACCGGGATCACCTAACCGACCTCCGGTCCCACATCCCCTAGCTACCCTAACCCTTGGCCCTAACCCACGTTGACGATTCTGCACCGGTGTTTGTTCATCTGATGGTCCAGGAGCGTCATTACCTCCTACAGGAGAAGATCCGTTGAGGTATTCAGCCAACTCAGCATAGTCTTCAGTATTCAATGATGGTGTACCGGCGTAGCTGAGCTCATGACCCATGCCAGAGAAGTTGGGGTGTGGTTGACTCATGGATGGGCGACCGGGACGGTTGAAGGGAGACATGGGTGACAATGATGGGTCTAGGAAAGGTTGGAAAGGTTGTTGGGGTGTTTGGAAGACATATGGTTATGGGATGTTTTGGTATTGTGATGTTTGGGGTTCTTGGCTACGGTAGGTGATGGGGCGGTTAGTGTTTTGGCTAAGGCGACTTTGGTAGGGTGATGGTGTGGGTGCGAAGCGATCTTCGGTCTGAGGTTGATGGTCCATTTGTTGGTGGTGGTATGGGGGATGTTCTTGGTATTGGGGTTGGGTGAATGACATGTTTTGGTTGTATGTTTGTGTGTTTGTGGAACGGAAAGTTTGACGGATAGGTGGTTGTGAGTAACCGGGCTGAGAATGTTGTTGGGGGTTAGATGTTGATCCTTCTTGTGTGTAACTTGTCTGGCGTGGGTCGTAGAGGTACATATCATTGGCGATGAATTGAAATCCAACCGATCTGTACCAAGCCATATAAGTACGACTTGGTTTTACCTCATTTGGCATGACTGCGTCAGTTAAGACATGGTCATGACGGTGCTTCCACTTGCGACACTCTGATCTTGCGAAGGTTTGCCAAGGGTTGTAGTTCCATTGGTCGTTCACTTTACGCATATGCCATTCTCCTAGGCTAGCTGGGGGGTCTGGGATATTCTGGACCATACCGAACTGCAGCTTCACACGATCGGTGTTGTGCATCTCCACTGTTGTGAACCGTATTATCGGTGTGCATGCTGTCCATACGGCTGCGTCTTCAGGGTTGACCTGATGCTCATGATCCATATTAAGGTATGGACGCCAAATGAACTGAAATGTTAAAGACGATAGGATTTAAATGAATATAGAAAAAGTGAACATAATATGACAAATTAATGAAGTTATTTTGCTTACGTCTGTCGGTCGAAGGTGATCCAACAGGTTGCGATACTGAGTAATACAGTGTCTCGGACATCTGCTGTAATTCATACCACGTGCCGACCATCTACACCAAAAAGTTAAAATAAATTAGTTATGGGTACTAAACTGTAAGGAAGTAAGTAAAGATATAGCAATTTAAACAACTTACTTTTTTGCATATGGAAAAGTGAAGGGGTTGTTATTGACCGGTGCTAGAGGCGGTAGTCTTGACCATCCCCATGCTTGTAGCAAAACAGCACATCCAGAAAATGTAGATGTGTCTTTGTGGGAGTTTTTGCACAACGAACTATAGAGATAGGCTAGACATACGGATCCCCAACTGTAACTACCTATTCTATCTATATGTCTAAGTAAAGGTAAGTACATAATATGCATGCTAGAACCACTACCTTCGGGAAATAAAAAGGATCCTAGTAACAACATAATGTAACATCTAGTTTTGATTATTCGAGCATCTTCGGTAGAATGCTCATCTAAATATAAACTATTATAATATGACTTTAGGCGTGAGAGTAGTATACCTTGACCTCTAGCATTATCATCTAACAAATCAGTGTCTAAAAGCTCCATGCAAATTGAATTTGCATAGTTGGTCTTACCATTAACAGCTTTGCCTTCAATTCGTAGTCCTAAAAGCATGTAGACATCTTCTAACGTCACGGTACACTCACCGATTGGAAACCAAAATGTGTGTGTCTCTGGCCTCCATCTTTCGCATAAGGCTAGAATGAACTTGTTATCTATAGACCAAGACATAATCTTGCTAATGTGACCAAAACCGGCGAGTTCAACATAAGGTTGAATCATCGGGTCCATTGGGACAAATTCGTGGACTCGAGTTCGAAACCTTGATACATCCTATAATAGAAATAATATAACACTTGACTAAGTTAGTATTTCAAAATAAAATGGGGTTGGTGGAGATGAAACATAAAAAATTAGTATAAGAAAAAACTTACGTATGTTGCGATGTTTGCAACTGTTCCTCTGTGTGCTTCGCCCATTGTGAGTAAAGACATATTGTTAGGGAGTTGGTGTAGATGAAATTGGAAGATTTTGTTGAAGATGAAATTGTAAAAGAAGTAATGTAGATGAAGTAGTGAGAATGTTGGTGTGGAAGAATTGTTGAAGGAGTGGATGAATTTATAGGAAAATGGAGGAGAGCATAAAAAATTGTGTTTGCATGGTGTCTCCACCTCACTTGGCGACCATGTATAATAATAAAGAGGGGGCGCCATTCAAATTGGCGACACCATAGGGTACATGCATGAAAGGCTAGTTCTGAATGCTTGGTTTCGAGGACTGACTCCATGGGGGCGCCATTCAAATTGGCGACCATGTACAAGCCTTAAGTGTAGGCGCCAAACCAATTGGCGCCACCATCTGCATGTCTGACACGTGGCATTCTTGTCTACTGCATGCTGAACAACTCACTTATGGATGGCTTGCATGATTGACACATCATCTCTGACCATCTTAGGTGTCCGACACGTGTCTGTATTGTCTCCTGCATGCTGATGACTAGCTTCTTGATAGCTTGCATGGATTGACACATCATCTCAGACACGTGGCTCTCTAGTATCCTGCATGCTGAAGACTCACTTCTTGATAGGTTGTCTGTCTGACACATCATCTCACACTGTCTTGCCTGACTGACACATCGTCTCAGAACTGTCTTACATGTCCGACACATGGCTATCTTGTCTCCTGCATACTGAAGACTCACTTCTTGATAGCTTGCCTGGTTGACACATCAACTCACACTGTCTTGCAGGATTGACACATCATCTCAGACACATGGCTCTCTAGTATCCTGCATGCTGAAGACTCACTTCTGTCTTGACTAGCTAGCATGCTTGACACATCAACTCACACTGTCTTGCATGACAGACACATCAACTCATGACTAGCTAGCATGCTTGACACATCAACTCACACTGTATTGCATGACAGACACCTCATCTCAGAACTGACTTGCATGCTTGACACATTATCTCAGAGTAGCTTCAATGTCCGACACATCATCTCAGAACTAGCTAGCATGTGAGACACTGATACCATCTATTTAAGTGTCTTACTATCAACATCCAAGACACTTCACTCACATTCATCTGCACTTGCAAAATAGTTTTCATCTCCAAAATGTCATCTTCATCATTATACAGTGTCAACGTTCACTGCAACGGTGAAACTTTTGAGTCTGAGCTTCATGGTTTTTGTTTTAGAAACACTGATACCATTAGACTCACGATGAAGAGAAATGCAACCTTTTTGAATTTGAAAAAAAGAATACAATCCTTTATAGGATCAGGTATTGTGTCAAAGATGACATATCAAAATCCTATATTTTTTGAGAATGGTCAATACAAGTTTTTCCCCCTTAAGATACGAGACGATGAAGATGTTGAAAACATGTTTCTTAGTCATGAACATTCAGGCATGGATTGTATCGAGTTGTACATTACTCTACAACCATGTATACCGTCTCAACAGTCTTAACTAACCGATCAGGATGCAGCTGGTGAAGATGCTGCAGATGATGCACAATGGTCAGATGAACTCAACCCAGAAGCAGAAGTAGAAGTCGACGTTGTTGATGAAGAAGAAGAGGAGACTGAGATACAGGTTGATCACATCCTGAACAACGACGATGAAGATGAGGCTTAACCACCACCAATACCTCCTAGTCATGCCTACAATCCTCCTCAACATATGACAAATATGGATCTTCACGACGATGAAACGTCCGACAGTGTCTTCTATAATCCGTATCCGAGACCAGTAGGCGAATTAAAGGTGGGAGACATGTTTCGTACCAAAGAAGAATGTGTCTTGGCAATCAAAAAATTCCACATGAACAACTTTGCTGACTTTACAGTGAAACGCACTGATTCTAGAAGGTATGTTATCGAATGTCGTAACATGCTTTGTAAGTTTCGTTTGGCTGCATCTTACAAGAAGAAAAATGACTCTTGGGAGATCGCTTCAATAGACCCACCACACAGTTGCGTTGCAACTAACGTTGAACAAGATCACCATAAACTGAGCACAACTTTGATATGTCAAGACATTCTGCCATTGGTAAATAAAGACCCATCAGTGAAGGTGAGTAAAATTATATCCCATATCCGAACAACATATAATTATACTCCATCTTACAAGAAAGCATGGATTGCGAGGACAAAGGTTGTTGAACAGGTTTTCGGCAACTGGGAGGATTCATTCAAGGAATTACCACGGTTTTTATGGGCACTAAAAACTTATGTCCCAGGAACTGTGGCAATTCTGGAGACAGTTCCAGCAATGATGCCAGACGGAACCTCTGCTACAGGTAATAGAATACTTCACCGTCTCTTTTGGGCATTTGACCCGTGCATCAAAGGTTTCGCTTTCTGCAAACCTCTCCTGCAAATTGATGGCACCTGGTTATACGGAAAATACAAGGGTACTTTGCTCATGGCAGTTGCACAAGACGGTAACAACAATGTATTTCCCATTGCCTTTGCTCTTGTTGAAGGTGAAACGGCTGGTGGATGGGGTTTCTTTCTTCGACATCTCAGAACGCATGTCGCTCCACAAGCCAATCTATGTTTGATTTCAGATAGACATGCTGCCATTGAAAGTGCCTACAACAACCATGACAACGGATGGCATGATCCCCCTTCTACACATGTCTACTGTATCAGACACATTGCACAAAACTTCATGCGTGCTATAAAAGATAAGAATCTTCGCAAGAAGGTGGTGAATGCTGGGTATGCTTTAACTCAACCGTCATTTCAATATTATCGTGATGAGATTCGACTGTCTAATGAAGAAGCGGGGAGATGGATAAATAACATCCCAGTAGAGCAGTGGACAAGAGCATTTGACGGTGGTTGTCGATGGGGCTACATGACAACAAACATTGTGGAATGCATGAACGGGGTTTTCAAAGGGATTCGAAATCTGCCGATAACCGCCTTGGTAAGATCAACCTATTATAGGTTGGCTTCTATGTTCGCAATCAGAGGTGAAAGATGGAGTGCAGTGTTAATGTCCGGACAAGTATTCAGTGAGTGTTGCATGAAGGTCATGAAAGAGGAGAGCATCAAAGCTACGACATACGCTGTAACAGTGTTTGACCGTCATAGACAAAATTTAAGCGTCCAGGAAACAATGGGCAACAACGAGGGGAGACCAAATTTAGCCTACGCTGTTAGACTACACAGAAGTTGGTGCGATTGTGGAAAATTTCAGGCCTTCCGCATACCTTGCTCCCATGTCATTGCAGCATGCGCTTATACTCGTCAAGACGCTTACACCCATTTATCTGATGTGTACAAGGCCAGCACCATCATGAATGTATATAGTCAAAGCTTTTCAGTACTACCAATGGAGGATTACTGGCCTCCATATGAAGGAGATATTGTTTGGCACAATGAAGAGATGCGTAGAAAGAAGAAAGGAAGGACAAACAACACACGTATCAGAACATAGATGGATTCCACAGATAAAATGATAAGATTATGTAGTATCTGTCGTCAACCAGGACACAACAAAAACAACTGTCCCAATCAAGGAGCATCATCTAGATCTTAAGATTTTTGTAGCATTTTATCTAGATCTTAAGCTTTTTGTAACATTTTATCTAGATCTTAAGCTTTTTGTAACATTGTATTTCTGTAACAATCAATCATTATATATCATTAAGTTCTTGTTACAACGAGTTTCATAACCAACATCAGTACAAAACATCTGAAAACATAAATAATTCTAACTGATTACAACAATCAAATTAATGTCGTCTCGACCGAACATCATTTCCCTAGCATCCTTATCAGTCTTCATTCGCACCCAACCAAAGATACTGTCAAGTCTCTCAATACTTCTGATTTTTCCCCTTCTGGTATTTTCCCGTCTAACCATCGAACCAGCTCCCTCTTCAGTTGATCTAACGTGGTGATGTTCCAAAACAGCATCAGCAATTGAGGTTTGTCTCTCGCATAAATCACCTTACCGTATCGGCGACGAACACCAAACATGATAGCCAAATGATTATATGAGTTGTGGAACAATAGGTCACACAACACATCTATTTATAAGACAAAAAAAGCATTTTATGAGGGACTCGCCAATTGAGTTGGCGCCTCCTTTTAAAACCTACACATAGGCGCCAATTAGATTGGCTAAGGCACCTGCCCTAGCCAATCCAATTGGCGCCTCCATTCAAATTTTAACAACAGTCGCCATATGAACAACTTTCATGTTCATCAAAAATCCATTTGAAACTTGGAAGCTCATCATTCATTTCAAAACATTATAGGTCATTTTGACAGAAACCCTAATTTTGGGTCAACTTCGCAGGGACCTAACTCACTCATTTTTAATTATTTTGAGGTGGAACCAAGTGCATTGGAAAATTTAAGATGTCTACTTCAGTTGTTATGTTGGACAAAATTTCATAACTCTAAAAGAAACACATGAAATAATGCAAGACATTATAGGTCAGATTACAGTTGAAAAACTCAGAAGTCCAAATTCAACTGCCCATAACTTTCTCATAAAAAATCCAAATGATGCAAAATTTATATCCAAATTCATTGTCTTGAAAAGATCTAAAACTTTCAAGTTGGAGGTTTTTTCATTTGAGGCTTTTTAAGGGAGGCGCCAATTGGATTGACGCCCCCTCTTAAAAATTACACATAGGCGCCAATTGGATTGGCTAGGGCAGGTGCCCTAGCCAATCCAATTGGCGCCTCCTTGCAATTTTTAAGAGGGTCGCCAATCCAATTGGCGCCTCCTCCTAAAAGTGGGGTAGATTGAGAATTTTGCTGAAAAGTGGGTTATTTTAGGAATTTCTTCGAAAAAGTGGATTATCTCGGCAAATTTGCCCTATTTGTCATCCATGTTCAACCGGAAATCCTAAAGGTAACAATTTTTGCTTTTTAACTCTTATAGTTAATTATTTCCGAAGTACTACTTGAATATATTCTCTTACAAATGAAGGCAAGTAACCACATAAATAAAAATACTAGTAGTAATAATAATAATTTAATAAGTCAAAGTATTTTTAAAATAAAACAAAAAATTATCTAAAATATACATAAACAATAAATAGATATTAACTATCATAGGTGTGGCAAACATGTAACTACGAAAGTAAAGAAAATTCTATAACTCCAATAACAAGAACTTACTTATAATTAGGATTTAATGACACTAACTTCAGAGGCAAAATTCGTCTAACTAATGCATCATAGATCTCATCAACAGTACTGCAAAGCCATAAAAGTAACTAAAACATCTCAACTAACACACTAAACAATAAAGAGGATTGAGAAATTTTGGCTGGTTCTTTTTTTATTTCATATTTATTCTTATGTATTTTTAAAAAATTATTAAAATAAAATCATGAGTTTGTAATACCACTACCACGTAAATATAACTGATCCATCACATAATACAATTTTCCTTCGGGATGTGCAGTCATTGGATGAGTTTCGAAAAAAATAGAAACAAATAATTGAGAAGAAATGAAAAACAATAATTAGGAAGATAAAAAAACGAAGATAGAAGGAAAAAAAAAACTCATAGATGCACATTCTTTAGGAAAAATGGAAATAACATTCAACTGAATGACGATAAGAGGTAAACTTCTCTTAAATTAAATTCTGACCATCGTGATTTAGATTTTATTTTTCAGATCAATTTATTTTCATCTCCGATCATATTTGAGGGAAATATAGTTAACTATGAAATGAAGTAAAATTATATAATTTTTTTCACAATTTTCTTTGGTAGCTATGACTTGATTGTTTAATGTATTAGTTGAGATGTTTTAGTTACTTTTATGGCATTGCAGTGTTATTGATGAGATTTATGATGCATTGGTTAAACGAATTTTGCCTCTGCCGTCAATGTCGTTAAATCATAATCATAATTTTACATTCGTAGATACATGCTTGCCACACCTATGGTGGTTCTATCTTTATTATCTTAAGAAGCTTAATTAAGAAGAATTTCCAATCAATATATAAGAATTTTACTATTTTATTAAGTTATTATCTTTTTTTATTATATTTTAAAGTCACTCTATGTATTATAGAAAGTTTAAGTTGAAAAATTAATTATATTTTTTTAATTAATATCTATTTATTGTGTATGTATATTTTAGACCAAAAAAAAATATTTTAAAAATATTTTGACTTATTAAATTATTATTATTACTACTATTTTTATAGTATTTTTATTTATGTGTTTGATTGCCTTTATTTGTAAGATAATATATTCAAGTAATACTTCGGAAATAATTAGTTATAAGAGTTAAAAAGCAAAATTGATACCTTTAATATCTTTGATTGAACATGAATGATAAATAGTTAAGTATTTTAGAATTTATCTTTTTATTAATTGGTACAATAGTTTATAGAGAGATAGCAAGAGAGTGAGAGAAATTGAATGAGATATGATAAGATATGTTAAATATTCATATGTGACATATGATCAAAATAAATATATATTTTTATTAAACCACTATCTTCTCTCACTATATTTTTCAATTAATTTAAATCTACAATCTATCTATAACTAAAATTAACTTAGTTTTTCATATAATTAAGTTACATTGACTCAATTTCTCACTCCATTTTACATCTCAATACTTAGTTAATATAAAATATTTTTATTTATTTGTCCAACATGTTTCTTTTTATTGATTATCCATTTTAAATTTATTTTACATACTTTCTTCTTCGTCTTTCTCATTTTTTAGTTTAAATTTATATTTTTAGCATATGTTTTATAAATATCATTTTTAGAGGAACTTTTTTTAAAAAATGTATTCATTTTAAAGTAAATTTATATTTACTACTATTTTTTAACATTATTAATGAAATTATATTGCTTATAAATTACATATGTGTTTGACAGTTACATTAACAAAATGGAAAATAATATCCGTCAGATATCAAGTCAACAACAAAGGACAAGAAGAGCCGAAAATGAAAGGAAGAGGAGACAAAATATGAGCAACGAGCAGAGAGAAAATTATTTATCGTGACAACGTGAAAATTATATGTGGCAGAAAGAGCAAGAGAAACAAGCTCAAACATCTCGCACTGTAAATAGTCAGTCGAGAGTTTCATTTTAAAATTTTACAAACATGACTTTTCCAAGATCACACTTTCATGGAACTCATGACTGTGAAGCCGACCCAAGTAGAATTACATGTGTTAATGATGTTGCACTTGGTTGGTGATGATTAATATATATATTATTTTGTACATTGTATAAGTTTTTTTTATTTGTCATATCTCATATTATGTATTTAAACCCGCAGATCGTAATTGCACATCACCTAATCAATGAATCAACATGAGTCAATCTGATACAGGTATAAGGGATATTGTTCTAAGTATGCGAGCAATAATTTTTACACATGTATATACATTAATTATTATTTTTGTATCAGATGATATGAATGTTGATGAAGCTTTAAAGGATGCAGTAATATCCCTTATACATGTATACACATGTATAAGAGATATGAATGTCGATGAAGCTTTTGAGGCATCTTGCATACTTTTTCTTTATTTGTATTTTAGATTTTAGGTAATATTTAGTAACCAATATAAGGTTCCTAGATGTAGAATCAAGACATACTTTTCGAGCAAAACACAATATTGCTCAAAATTTCTCTTACATCCATGTTAACATATGATATTATTGCACCCTAAAAGCGTCATCAACATTCATATCATCTGATATAAAAATAATAATTAATGTATATACATGTGTAAAAATTATTGCTCGCATACTTAGAACAATATTCCTTATACCTATATTGAATTGACTCATGTTGATTCGTTGATTATGTAATGTGCAATTACGATATGCGAGTTTAAATATATAAAATGATATATGATAAATAAACAAAACTATATAATATACGATATAATGTATATATTGATCATCACCAACCAAGTGCAATACCATTAACATATATATTTCTACTTGGGTCGACTTCACTGTCATGAGTTTTTTTAAAGTATGATCTTGGAAAAGTCATATTTGTTAAATTTTGAAATGGAACTTTCGACTGACTGTTTATAGTGCGAGATGTTTGAGCTTGTTTCTCTTACTCTTTCCGTCGCCTATAATTTTCACGTCGTCTCGACAAATGGTTTTCTCTCTGCTCGTTGCTCATATTTTTTCTCATTTTCCTTTCACTTTCGGCCTTTCTTGTCCTTTGTTGTTGACTTGATATCTGACGGGTATTATTTTACATTTTGCTAATGTAACTGCCAAACACATATGTAATTTATAAGCAACATAATTTAATTAGTAATGTTGGAAAATAGTAGTAAATATAGATTTGTTTTAAAATAAATATTTTTTTTAAAAAAAGGTTACTCCAAAAATAGTATTTGTAAAACATATGCTAAAAATAAATCTAAACTAAAAATGAAAAAGACAAAGAAGAAAGTATGTAAAATAAATTTAAAATGGATAATCAATAAAAAAGAACATGTTGGACAAATAAATAAAAATATTTCATATTAATTAAGCATTGAAATGTAAAATGGTGTGAGAAATTGAGTCACTGTAACTTAATTATATGAAAAACTAAGTTAATTTTAGTTATAGATAAATTGTAGATATAAATTAAGTAAAAAATATAGTGAGAAAAGACCGTGGTTTGGTAAAAAAATATTTATTTTGATTATATGTCACATATGAATATTTAACATCTCTTATCATATCTCACTCTCTTGCTATCTCTCCGCCTCTTTTTAACATGTTATCTCATTCTTTTATTCTTTGTAAATTTTCATAATGCATTATCTATAAACTATTGTACCAATTAATAAAAAGATAAAGTCTAAAATACTTAACTATTTGTCTTCCATGTCCACCCAGAGATCCTAAAGGTATATTCTCTTACAAATAAAGACAAGTAACTACATAGATAAAAATACTATAAAAGTAGTAGTAATAATAATAATTTAATATGTCAAAGTATTTTTAAAATAAAATAAAAAATTGTCTAAAATATACCTACACAATAAATAGATATTAACTAAAAAAATGTAATTAATTTTCCAACTTAAAGTTTCTGTAAGAGATTAATTACTATATACTGTCAGTGTAAAAAGTTTTACACAATCGATTCATGGCCATGACCCGTTTGCATTACTTTATAGATTTTTAAAATAAAAGTCAAACTTGTTTCAACATCCAACGGCTATAATTAACTTACGATATAAAATTCTTTTATACTGCCAGTATATTTCAATTAAATCATTTCTGTAATATATACACTGGCTTAAAAATTTGTCTAACTACCGCATCATAGATCTTATCAACAACACTGCAAAGCCATAAAAGTAACTAAAATATCTCAACTAACACATTAAACAATCAAGCCATAGCTACCAAAGAAGTTGTAAAAAAAAAAATAACGTTACTTCATTTCATAGTTACACTATATTTCCCTCAAAATAATTAGTAAATAAAATAATCAAATGTAACAAAAAGTATGATATACCTTCCTTCTACAACTTGAACAAGATTCTTTTCAGAAGATAAAATCTAAAAAAAGAAAAAAGTATGAAAACTGAATTATCAAGTAACAACACATTCAGCGTTGATGGAATCTCAAACATGCAAATGAACTATTGTAAATTAGTATGAAAATTGTAGGATTAACACAAATTTGATAAATCAATTATCAATATGTACCTTGAAGAGAGAATTATTCTTAGTGCAAAAGCATGGTGAAGATGAAAGATGCACTAATTCGTTACACGGCACGACGGAAAGTGAAAACGGATTACGATCGCGAGTGTTTGATTTAGTTATTGGCAAGGAAGGAACTGTGAAAAATATGATTGGAGATGAAAATAAATTGAATTGAGAAATGAAATCTAAATCATGATGGTCAGAATTTAATTTAATAGAAGTTTACCTATTGTTGCCATTCAGTTGAATGTTATTTACATTTTCCCTGAAGAATGTGCCTCTATGAGCTTTTTTTGTTTTCTTCTATCTTTGTTTGTTTCTCTTCCTAATAGTTGTTTTTCATTTCTTCTCAATTATTTGTTTCTCTTTCTTTCGTAACCCATCTAATAACTACACATCCCGAATGAAAACTGTATTATGTGGTGGATCAGTTATATTTGACGTGGCAGTGGTATTACAAACTCATGATTTTATTTTAATAAGCTACATAATAGAATGTAGGAAAATACACAGTTGCACCAAAATGTAGTTCATAAATTACAAAAAATGTTCTATCAGTTTAATTTTGTAATTAGGTTCAAGCAATTGTCATTATTTCCAAATATCAGTGAATGTAGCCTCATACTTAAGGAGCGTCCAAGTAATCAACATCAATCTAATCTTCCAACTGCAGAGCAAGTTGCAACAATTATTGTTGGATGTGATACATATTCTATGTTATATTGAAGGGATATTAATGTCATTCGTCATGACGGAAATCTCAAGAAAGTTCAAGAGACAAAGGGATATTATGATCCTTTGCAATACCCTATATTATTTCCATTTGGGACACATCACTACGCCAAATAAGGGAAAAGAGGGCGCTTATTTTGACCTATAACAGCGCTTTTAAGCGCCCTCTAAAGTGGCGTTGGCATAGGTAAAGACAGCGCTTTGTTTTCCTGGAGAAAACGCTGTCTAAAGTGGCCCTTTAAGGGCCACATTATAGTGCGCTTTCAGAAAAAAGCGCCCTCTGGAGTGGTCCATAAAGGGACACCTTAGAGGGCGCTTTCTGGAAAAAGCGCCCTCTAAAGTTGTCAATGTAAAGTGTTTAGAGGGCGCTTTCTGGAAAAAGCGCCCTCTAAAGTTGTCAATGTAAAGTGTTTAGAGGGCGCTTTCTGGACAAAGCGCCCTCTAAAGTTGTCAATGTAAAATGTTTAGAGGGCGCTTCCTACATAAAGCGCCCTCTAAAGTGTTAAGCGCCCTCTAAAGTTGTCAATGTAAAGTGTTTAGAGGGCGCTTTCTGGATAAAGCGCCCTCTAAAGTTGTCAATGTAAAATGTTTAGAGGGCGCTTCCTACAGAAAGCGCCCTCTAAAGTGTTAGTTGTTTTAAAAAAATTTGTTTGAAAAACAGTGGATATTTAATTGGTAACCTGTTCGCATGCTGCAAAAGTGTAAAATTCATATTGATTTCATCCTTTAATCCAATGTTATACACCATTAATCCATTGATATATACAACATGAATCCATTTATATACAACATTAATCCTCCATATATACAACATAATATATGATTCTTTGATCAACAATATACAACAACATATTCATGAGTTAGTAAAAGTACAACAACAATATACAACATATATACAACAACAGCATACAACAACAACATTCCATACATATATGTACAACAATATACAACCTAGCTATATGATTCTTTGATCAACAATGAATTGACACAATTCATCCTTCATTTCATCCAAATGAGCTCTTGAGTAAGATTTGTATTCCTCAAAGTACTACAATTAAGAGAATAAAACATATTCATGATTTAGTAACAAATTAGATGAAATATCCGATAATATTAAAATAAACCCTAAGTTATTATTCCATACCATTTTTGGGATGTCTATACGATTCAACGCAATGATATCTCTCATAAATCTCAATACAAAAAATCCGCAATCGACCGAATTATTTTGCTGAGGACACTACACAGAAAAACAAACAATATATATATAGTTAATTTCTTACAAACACTATTATAAGCAAAAAAACAAACACTATTATAAGCAAAAATAAGATACTTAATATATACCTGAACTCTGATCCAGGTAATGTCCTTCCTATTGCGATAATTCTTTTTCGATCTAAATTTTATTATTGCCCTAACAAAATAAAAACGTATATTGAGATCAATCTGACAGACATAATTAAATATACAAATACACACGAATATTTAGGGGAATTTCACTTACGCGTCAACCGTCTTCTTCATACTCGGATATTTACTCCAATCACCCGATAACGAATCGAGATAATACACTATTAGTCTCGAAAGATCCATAGCAACCAACACCCAGTGACCACTGTAAAATAAAACAAAAATTTAGATGAATGAAAATTTTCTACGTAAAAGATATACATAGATTAGAATGAAATTATTAGAAAGAAAATATCACTACAACAAACAAGACCTTAGACAGCGCTTTTTTTAGCCTTAGACAGCGCTTTAAAGCGCTGTCTAAACCTCCGCTGCTAAAGGTTTAGACAGCGCTTTTTTAAATCTTAAAAGCGCTGTCTAAGCCCCCCCCCCCCCCCTTAGACAGCGCTTTGGCCAAAAGCGCTTTATAAGACCCTCTTATTTTAAATTTTTTAGGTATACCTTAGACAGCGCTTTTGAAAAGCGCTGTCTAAGCCCCACCCCCTTAGACAGCGCTTTGGCCAAAAGCGCTTTCTAAGACCCTCCTATTTTAATTTTTTTAGGTATACCTTAGACAGCGCTTTTCAAAAAGCGCTGTCTAAGCCCCCCCCCCCCTTAGACAGCGCTTTTGCCTAAAGCGCTTTCTAATCCCCCCCTTAGACAGCGCTTTTTACAAAAGCGCTGTCTAAGGTATACGAAAATTTTTGAAGCTTTTGTTTTAAACCACATTTTTTCCAGGTTTATAAACCATAATTTCTACCTGTTTTCAACCAGATTTTGACAGACAATTATCACATTTTATATATGCCATTTTGGCCTTTTTTCTACCAATTTTTGGCTAACAAATATATATATATACCAATTCAAACCAATTTTGCCTTAAATGTATCAAAATATATACAAATTTATGTACACATTTACAAGTCATAACATATACTACAAATGTACACATTAATTACACAAATTTATGAACAAACATTGAGCTTTATCATGAATTGACACCACTCCTCTTTGATTTCGTCCACTTGATCCTTTGTATAAAATGCACACTTGAATTCATCAAAGTACTACATAATAATATAACATATTTTGAATTAATTCCAACTATTTAATTATATGAGATATGTGTAAATATAAAAATAACTCATAAGTTAGAAATACATACATCGGTGGGAATCTTTAATCGGCCCAAAGCAAGAGTATCTCGCATAAACCTCAACATGAAATACCCGCAATCTATTTGATTACGTTGTTGAGGACACTACATATGAAAAAAAAAATATGGATTATAAATCCTAAGTTTTATCAAGTGTCATCACTAATATAATAAAAAATGTGGTAATTAAAAATATACCGCCACTTTAATCCATGTAATGGAGTTGGCGCCCCTCCTTGAGGTTTGGATATCTCGTTGGGCCCGAAAAGCTTGTAGGACGCTAATAAAATAAAAATGAAGCAATTAGAACAATTCATATAAACTAAGAAAAATTTTGAACATTCTCACTTACGTGTCAATTAGGACCTTCATATCCGGGTATGTTGTCCAATCATTTCCTAACGAGTCAAGATAATACACAATTTCTCGGATAGGATTGATTGCGAGCAACAACCAATGTCCACTGTAATGATTAGGCAAATGTTAGATGGTAACTTGGAAAATAATTATAATAGATGAATTTAGAATGAAATGCTAACCTGGTATTAAACGGTATAAAAAACAACTTCTCCGCATCTTTATTGTCCATGAGGATCCGAAGAACGTACTCCGTCACGGTATCCGGTCTACTTAAGATTAAACCTAAGTTGACGGTCGCGGGTGCTAAGAATCCGAATGACACATCCAAACCATTGGGGCGCATCAATTTGTCATACAAAAACCTAATATAAAAACATCATTAACACCTCATTTGAAACATAAAGTAAATCGGATTAACATAAAGTAAACATCATTAACATAAGTTGTTTAATTAATAAAACAAAGTAGACCGGATTTACCTAATATATGTATTGACAACGGTGACGCCGATTTCTTCATGACTAAAAACTTGCATGAAGTCTTCATTACCAATCATTTGGTCGTAATCAAAGCCGAAAATCCCTACCTCCATATGTACAGTCCGAACACCTCCGGTCGGTATATCGGTCATCTCTAGAAATGTCCTGAGGCACGACCTATACTTGGTGGTAGGTTTTTTCCTAGCTACGGTCTTCTTAGCACCAGAACTTTTTACCCGTGCGGAGGCGTTGCTAACCTCCTTTTTTTGTTGTGCGGAGGCATTGCTAACCTCATTTTCTTGAAGCTACATGTCATATAAATAGTTAGATCAAATTAAGAATGTAACAACTTCCATGAATATATGTCATATAATTGTATATTACCTCTTTTCTTGAAACCGTGGACTCGGTATGCCGTGGAATCGCATTATCTTTTGATTTGGATTTTGTGGGAGTCTATTTAACATAACCAAGGAAAATATGTAAGTAAAATTTTAAGCATAAATTTTAAACTTTGAATATACACATTAAAGTTAACATAAGTTTTAAGCATACCTCATATCCTACGCATATGAGGTTTGTCGGCCATGCAACAAACGAACCTACTGCTTCGTGCACCGTTGTTGCATCCGAATCATCGCTAGGATATGGTAATGCTGCATTCGGCTCAACTGCAATATCAACTGATACCTTCAAACATCCAGCAGGGAGCTCTCTAGTGTGGAGTAATACTCCGCTAACGTTATGCACTTTTCCCTTGCCAACCATCCGATAGTATGGTGACGACAAATACAGCTGACAATGGGAAATGCCCTAAAACCAATAATAACAAGAAATCGTTAATGTGTATATATGTCAAATACATAATTTAAGCAAATAGTTCAATTTAAGACAATTATATGTAATTACCTCTGGAATGTTCGGCTGAAAGGTACAGTTGATACTGTCTTTGTCCAAAGCATCTCTGTATACTGTTGAGGCGCTAGCCTCTCTTTCTCTCCTCAATGCATCAAGCTCAGCTTGCATGGCTTCCAATCTTGCATGAAGCTCCCGATTACTAGGAGCCTTTCCTTTTTTAATACTCAGGGAGGTCGGAGTGACTCCAAATCCCTTACCCCTCACCCGACCAGAATACTCAGGGACATCTAATGCCCGACTAAGTATGCCCTTAGTATCATCGGGAGATAAAGACTGAGATAGCTCCTCCTGAAAAATCAGATGAATATCGTATACTTGTCAAATATTTGTGTATAAAAATGTTATTCAATTAATGAAAAAATGTTATACTTACACATTTCTGGTATACGTGTAAAACTTCTTCTTGAGGAACTCCAGATTTGCCCACACGGGCTTCCTTCCACAAAACATGTGCAGGAAGAGATGTTTCTGAACTTTCCTCCTTCTGCAGCTACACATTAAGTCATACAATTTGATCAGATAAAACTAATATATGATGAACAAATTTGTTATCGCAATTTATAAATACTTACCATGGATTGTTCTAAGCGTCCATATCCGACACGTCCTTTTCGGTACGGATATGCGGGACTTGATGCTCTTTCCCGATTTGTAGCACTTATTCTTTGAAAAACCGGGTCTTGTCTTTTGGATTTGAAAGCTTCCCATTCTTCAGCCGATATCAAACTTTCATATTTTTTAGGAAGCTCCGCATCCACAAAATTACCATCCGCATCCTTAAGGAACTTGGATGATAAAAATGTCTGAAACCCTCTTAGAAGCTTTCCGGCCAATTTCATACAAAAACCTCTTCTTTCTTCTTCGATGTTAAAACATCGCTAAGAAAAACATACAGATTGATAGTTAGTATCGGTAATTGAAAAAACATAATTGATACTGTATAATTAAGGGCCAAATGATTGTACCTTTATCTCACACCAAATTTCAACGCACCTCCTCACGCTTGGGCCTCAATGAGACTGAAGTGTGAACGATTTAGGCGACTAGGGACGGACCGCAATGAAGACGGAAATTACAATGTCTATCCGGTGTCTAGTGACTGTGTATGTGCTTCATAGGTCATGATAAATATACTCCTTTGGATTTGAATTTCAAATTAAGGTTAAACTGAGAGTCCGATACATAAAAAAACTAGAAAGTGGGCACTTTCCATTAACCCGGAAGAAAAACAATACTGACAAAATAAAAACTTTCTTCCACCACACACATAAAAAATCATCCATTCAAAATCAAACCAAGTCATAATCAAATCTAGTAGCTATCTATATAATAGACAGCCAATTTCACAGATCCAAATTAATGAAATTTCACAGACAAGTAAAATACATTTAACCAAAAATCATTAATGAGTGAATGCTAAAACACTGATTATAAGAAAAAACCAAACCTGAGATTGACATATCAATATGGCCAGAAGAAGATGGTGATAAATTTGCCGAGCCCATTGTTACTCACATGCTAAAGATGAAAAAATTTGTCTTGGGTATGCAATCGATAACGAATAACCTTTGTGTAATTTGTTTCACGTATTGCGGGTTTCGGAAACGGTGAAAGACGAACAAAACGCAGTAGAAATGACGAACTGAATCAGAAATGAAAAAAATGAAGAAATGAAGAACATACCGCAGTAGAAATGACGTTCTGAAACCGATTCTTCAAACACTTTCTGGTATTGAAACCGAATGATTACAATGTATTCTCGTTCGCTGTTAGGGTTCGCTGGAGGGGTTTAATCGCAGGAGGGAAAACAAAAAGAACTGAGAACGAAAATAGAAGTCTGAAATTTAATTTTAATTAGACCTTAGACAGCGCTTTTGTGGAAAGCGCTTTCTAAGATATGCCTTAGACAGCGCTTTCCAAAAGCGCTTTCTAAACCCCCACCTTAGACAGCGCTTTTGGTTTTAATTTTTTTTTTAATTGAAAGACTTTAAACAGCGCTTTCTCAAAAGCGCTGACTAAGGTCTATATTTAAAAGCGCTTTCTAAAAGCGCTGTCTAAGGGGAGGTCTTAGACAGCGCTTTCTAAAAGCGCTGTCTAAGACCCCCCCTTAGACAGCGCTTTCATTATTTTTTTAGAACATTTTCCGTGTTTTATTTTTATTTTAACCTTAGACAGCGCTTTCTTTTAAAAGCGCTGTCTAACCCATTGCCAGAATTAAACGGTAAAAAATACAAACTGGGTGTAGTCTTATCGTCGACCGCCATGAATCTATCGACTAGATCATTCTTTACGGATGTTGGATTTTTCGTTATTAACATTGCGTTGATACGGGAAGCAGCAATAAAATTGAAACGGTTACACAATTCAGTTCCCCGCAGCAATGTTACATACATATACCTTAAATAGAAACATAATAAACATTAGACTACTCATTGAAATGTGTAAATAAATTGTTCAACTAAGTAAATTATAGATTGATCGGAGTATCATATGTATGTATGAATGACAGCGATGCCCAATTCGTCGTGTTCAAAAAGTTGTTGCATGTCCTCCTTTGCAATTATTTCGAAATGAGCAGCTCCAAAAACACCTTCATCAAAATCTATAGTACGAATGGCCCCTTGCATAATATCGGACTCATTCACCATTTTCTCAAGACGCATCATAATTTAAGATTTTGTCCCGGACGTCGTTGGAGGAATATCGTTACCAGCTTTTTTCAACTTTCGACCGGGAACCTAAAAATTCATATAAATTAAATCATGACTTTTTGTGATGCAACAGAATCGTTGCGTATATAATTCAATAGGTATATATATTTGTACCTCTTTTAGACATGCAACCGACTCGATGCGTCTTGAAATCCCTTTACCAGCTTTATGCGTGGGTCTTGTAGGAGTCTAACGTTACCATGTAATAAGGATTGATTAAATATCATAATTGTAGCTGAATTGAAATGTGAATACTAAAGATTCATAATCATTTAGAACATATATACCTTGGCATTTGGGAAAATTAGATCTGACGGCCATCCAACAAAGGATCCGACTGCTTCTCGCATCAACGTTGTCTCTGAAACAACGTCAGGTAATGGTAGAAGCGCGTCAGTATCTAATACAAGGTCAACCGAAACTTTCATATATCCCACCGGGAGGGGATTATGGTGAAGTAATTCACCCGAAGTGTTGTGCACTTTTCCCTTGCCAACCATGCGATAAGTTGGTGACGATAGATACAGCTGACAAGGTGAAATGCCCTAAACCAATAATAAATGTTATTGTTAACGTGTATATGTGTCAAGTAAAAAACTGCTATTTTAATTTCATAATAACATATATAATTACCTCGGGAAATTTCGGTTGACAATTGATACTAGCTCGGTCACTAGTATCTTTTGCCTCGGAGGCGCACCTTTCCTCTCTATACCTTGCATTCTCGTTTTGCAGTTGGAGTACTTGTGCCCTTAACTCCGCCAAGGTCTCCATCACCTCTTTGTTGGTAGGATATTTTGTTTTTGGTTTTTTATAAAATGACGACGGAGTCACACCAAAACCCTTACCCCTCACACGACCGGAATACTCAGGAACATTTAGTACTCGACTAAGTACGCTCCTGCAATCCTGGACCTCGGTTGAAGGTACGGTTTGGGATAAAGTCTCCTGAAATATTATTAGAGGAGATTAAAAATGAATTATATGTCTAACAAAATTTTCGATATAATTAAAGAAATAATGTTACATATACTTACACATTCGTCATAAACAGTTTGGACCGCTTCAACGACAGCCCCATCCTTCCCAACCCGAGCAACCTTCCATAATACGTGCTCCGGAAGAGATGTTGCGTCACTTTTCTCCTCGGCTAGCTACACATTGAATTAGATTATAAGATCATCAATTATAACATATTGTGACAATGTATAAGCTCATAGCATTTGAATATACTCATAATTCTTTGTTGTAACCGTGCATATCCCGTACGCCCTTTTTTGTACGGATACGCGGGTTTTGATGCCCTTTTCCGATTTATGTCGCTTACTTCCTGGATAAAAAAGTTTAAGGCATATTAGAACCAAGTAACTTAACAATTGTATAATACCATAATTAATAGACATTACATGGAATTTTTCGTTTCTTCGTTTGGCGACAAAGTTATTCCATTCATCGGCTGAAATAATCTCGGCATACTTCATTGGCCGTTCTGCTTCAACAAATTTTCCTTCCTCATCCTTGAGAAATTTGTTGGACAAAAAGGATCGAAATCCTCGGAGTCTTTTTCCGGCCAATTGAATACAATATTTTTGCCGGCTTTCATCGATGTGAAAGGATCTCTAAAAAACATACACATGGAGTGTGTTATTATAAAGTAATATTATAACAATATATGGTCAACAAATAGTCAACAAAAAAAACATATAACAATATATGGTAAGTACCTGTATCTCTGACCATATTTTTTCTTTTCCAACCTTCAAGTCCGAACTTCTCCAATTATCACATGTAATCGGAATATGTTGTCGAACAAGGAAACCAATGTAACTTGCCAACATTGAACCGTTAGGCTCAATTAGTTGGTCTTCAACACTCCAATGTACTTCAAATTTTACACCCTTGTCTCTTGCACGAATGATTGACTTCATAACAGTCAATCCTCATTTGATTTCTTTTTCAACATTGTTACGTGATCCATTCGCGTCATGGGTATCGTCTTGGTTAGCCATTTTATCTGTAATATAGAAATGATTCAATAAGACCCAAGTAAGACAATGATTCAATACGTGAACACATTCATATACCTTCCATTTCTCATGCAAAAGACCTACTGCATGCAAAAGACCAATGCAAACTCACACACACCTACTGCATGCGAAAGACCAATGCAAACTTATGGTGTTTGGAACATGAACAAACTTGCATCCATAATCATCAAACTTCCAAGCACAAGCTCAAACACACTTCAAATGATATCAGTTTTCAATCAGAAATAAAAAACTCAGTTTGCCCTAAACAACATTAATCAACATAATGCACAAAATGTAAAACTAAGTTTAGAAAATGCCCTAATCAAACACATGAAGAAAGTGAACGGTAAAGATGGAGAAGAGAAATACCTTCAAGGTGACGGTAACGATGGAGAAGAAAGTGAACAGTGACGGTGGACGCAGATAACTCAGTGAACGTGAACGCAGCAGCAGAAAAAGGCGACGGCGACGACGACGGTGAGGGAGGGAGAACGAACGGAGGACGAGAGTAATCGCAGTAGACGGTGGACGCAGTAGAGAGAAAACCCAGATACGTAAACGAAATAGCTTGTAGAGAGGGAAAATAAAGAGACATGCAGTATATGTTATAATTTTAATGTTTACTAAAGGGGACCTTAGAGGGCGCTTTTGTAAAAAAAGCGCCCTCTAAAGGGGGCCTAAGAGGGCGCTTCTGAAAGCGCTCTCTAAGGCTTTCCAAAAGCGCCTTCTAAACTGGAAATGTACATGGACTTAGAGAGCGCTTTTTAAAAGCGCCCTCTAAGGGTAACCTTAGAGGGCGCTTTCACTAAAGCGCCCTCTATTGTTGTCCCTCCATTTCCTCATTATTTTTTTTTGACTTCACTTTAGAGGGCGCTTTGTTACAAAAGCGTCCTCTAAAGGGGGCCTAAGAGGGCGCTTCTAAAAGCGCTCTCTAAGGCTTTCCAAAAGCGCCTTATAAACTGGAAATGTACATGGACATAGAGAGCGCTTTTTCAAAAGCGCCCTCTAAGGTTACCCTTAGAGGGCGCTTTCAATAAAGCGTCCTCTATTGGTGTCCCTCCATTTCCTCATTATTTTTTCGCTTCACTTTAGAGTGCGCTTTGTTACAAAAGCGCCCTCTAAAGTGCGTTGTCTATTCCAATAGTATGCTCCTTATTTTTTCTCTTCACTTTAGAGTGCGCTTTTGTAATAAAGCGCCCTCTAAGGGGCGCTGTCTATTCCAGTTTTTGGCGTAGTGCATGGTTGGGACGTCAATACAATAAATTGTAATGGACAAAGAGTGTCATGTCGAGCATATTACAGATACATGCTTCAGGTAAATTTAAATTTATTTTAGTAAATAGTATACTTAGTTAAGCATTGTTTAAAAAACTTTGCATTTAACACCGACATTTTTTTCAATCAACTGTAGATTCGCCCAAATGATCAATCACTTGTTTTAAATGTGGGTCGACTATTGCAACAATATGATATAGACAATTATGTTAAAATTGAATCAGGGAGGTTAAGTTGGATTAAAGAGCACCAAAGTGATATACGTGCTGAAGTGTACTAAGGTTTACAAGATGCTTTGCATGTTGGTGAAACTAATGCAAGTACAAATTAATGTACATAAATATACAATTTTAGATTAATAATTAGTTGTACTTCTAATGATAATCATTCACGTATTCTAAAACTAATGCATTTCATTAATCACCATAGAAAAGATTGGAAAAAGAATAATATTGCCATCATCATTTATTGACGATCGTCGAGACATGACACAGCGTTACGAAGATGACATGACTATTGTTCTTAATGGTGGTAAACCATATATTTTTCTAACAATGACATGCAATCCTTCATGGAGTGAGATAAAATCAGAACTTTTTCCTTTTCAAACACCAAAAGATCGTCCATATTTGCTAACAATAATATTTCGTTTGAAATTTGAGAAATAAAAGGATGATGTTATTAATAAAGGAGTCTTGGGAAAGGTTAAAAGCTACATGTATGTCACTGGATTTCAAAAACGAGAACTGTTGCATGTGCATATGTTGTTGGTCATAGAAAGTAACGACAAATTGCGTGACCTAGAAGAGTATGATAGTATGGTAAGAGCAGAAATACATAAATTAGAATGTGAATCAGAGTTGCATGAAGTTTTTGTAAAACATATGATCCACGGACCTTGCGGCATAATCAACCGAAAGTCTCCATGTATGGAAGACAGACATTATAAAAACATATCTCAAACAATTCTTGGATGAAACACGTCAAGACACTGACTCATATCCTGAGTATAGGAGAAGGTTTGATGAATATATATCGTTAGGTAGAGATATGTTTGTCGATAATATATGAGTGGTTCCTTATAACCCTTGGTTATTGTTAAAGTATGACAGTCACATCAATGTAGAGATTCGTAGTAGCATTGAAAGTATCAAGTATCTATATAAATATGTGTATAAGGGCCCTGATCGTGTGGCTATGGAAGTTCACAAAGGATCATGCATAGATGAAGTTCAACAATATGTTGATGCAATATGGATTTTTACTCCCGAGAAATTATGGAAAATATTTCGATTCACTCTTTATCGATTATATCCTTCGGTTGAAATATTTCAGATCCACTTGTCGAACCGCTATCAAGTGCGTTTTTATGATTTTCAGTGAATTACATATGTGTTAAATAATGAACGCAACTCCAAAACAATGCTCACATAATTATTTGCATTGAATTTACGAGATCCACAAGCAAGAAATTATCTGTATAGAGAGCTTCTAGAGCATTATTGTTGGAACAAGAGGGACAAGGAATGCACCGTAGGTGGTTAACAAGAAAAATTATTGGGAGAATCTATAAGGTATCACCTTTGGAGGGTGAGAAGTTTTATTTGTGACTATTGTTATTTTATGTCACGGGTCCAACCAGGTGGGAATATCTTCTTACAAATAATGACACGAATTTCAATACATTCATAAAATCAGCCGAGGATAGGGGATTTCTAGAGACCGATCATAGTATTCGTGATTATTTGGTTGAGGCTACGAGTCTCCGAATGACATATACTTAATGGAGGTTATTTGTGACGATTTTAATATTTTGTGAACCTACTGATGTTAGAGGCACTACGCCAAATAAGGGAAAAGAGAGCGCTTATTTTGGCCTATAACAGCGCTTTTAAGCGCCCTCTAAAGTGGCGCTGGCATAGGTAAAGACAGCGCTTTGTTTTCCTGGAGAAAGCGCTGTCTAAAGTGGCCACATTATAGTGCGCTTTCAGAAAAAAGCGCCCTCTGGAGTGGTCCATAAAGGGACACCTTAGAGGGCGCTTTCTGGAAAAAGCGCCCTCTAAAGTTGTCAATGTAAAGTGTTTAGAGGGCGCTTTTAGGAAAAAGCGCCCTCTAAAGTTGTCAATGTAAAGTGTTTAGAGGGCGCTTTCAGGAAAAAGCGCCCTCTAAAGTTGTCAATGTAAAGTGTTTAGAGGGCGCTTTCTGGACAAAGCGCCCTCTAAAGTGTTAGTTATTTTAAAAAAATTTGTTTGAAAAACAGTGGATATTTAATTGGTAACCTGTTCGCATGCTGCAAAAGTGTAAAATTCATATTGATTTCATCCTTTAATCCAATGTTATACACCATTAATCCATTGATATATACAACATGAATCCATTTATATACAACATTAATCCTCCATATATACAACATTAATATATGATTCTTTGATCAACAATATACAACAACATATTCATGATTTAGTAAAAGTACAACAACAATATACAACATATATACAACAACAGCATACAACAACAACATTCCATACATATATGTACAACAATATACAACCTAGCTATATGATTCTTTGATCAACAATGAATTGACACAATTCATCCTTTATTTCATCCAAATGAGCTCTTGAGTAAGATTTGTATTCCTCAAAGTACTACAATTAAGAGAATAAAACATATTCATGATTTAGTAACAAATTAGATGAAATATCCGATAATATTAAAATAAACCCTAAGTTATTATTCCATACCATTTTTGGGATGTCTATACGATTCAACGCAATGATATCTCTCATAAATCTCAATACAAAAAATCCGCAATCGACCGAATTATTTTGCTGAGGACACTACACAGAAAAACAAACAATATATATATAGTTAATTTCTTACAAACACTATTATAAGCAAAAAAACAAACACTATTATAAGCAAAAATAAGATACTTAATATATACCTGAACTCTGACCCAGGTAATGTCCTTCCTATTACGATAATTCTTTTTCGATCTAAATTTTATTATTGCCCTAACGAAATAAAAACGTATATTGAGATCAATCTGACAGACATAATTAAATATACAAATACACACGAATATTTAGGGGAATTTCACTTACGCGTCAACCGTCTTCTTCATACTCGGATATTTACTCCAATCACCCGATAACGAATCGAGATAATACACTATTAGTCTCGAAAGATCCATAGCAACCAACACCCAGTGACCACTGTAAAATAAAACAAAAATTTAGATGAATGAAAATTTTCTACGTAAAAGATATACATAGATTAGAATGAAATTATTAGAAAGAAAATCTAACCCGTTGCCAGAATTAAATGGTAAAAAATACAAACTGGGTGTAGTATTATCGCCGGCCGCCATGAATCTATCGACTAGATCATTCTTTACGGATGTTGGATTTTTCGTTATTAACGTTGCGTTGATACGGGAAGCAGCAATAAAATTGAAACGGTTACACAATTCAGTTCCCCGCATCAATGTTACATACATATACCTTAAATAGACACATAATAAACATTAGACTACTCATTGAAATGTGTAAATAAATTGTTCAACTAAGTAAATTATAGATTGATCGGAGTACCATATGTATGTATGAATGACAGCGATGCCTAATTCGTCGTGTTCAAAAAGTTGTTGCATGTCCTCCTTTGCAATTATTTCGAAATGAGCAGCTCCGAAAACACCTTCATCGAAATCTATACTACGAATGGCCCCGTGCATAATATCGGACTCATCCACCATTTTCTCAAGACGCATCATAATTTGAGATTTTGTCCCGGACGTCGTTGGAATATCCTTAGCAGCGCTTTTCAACTTTCGACCGGGAACCTAAAAATTCATATAAAATAAATCATGACTTTTTGTGATGCAACAAAATCGTTGCGTATATAATTCAATGGGTATATATATTTGTACCTCTTTTTGAGATGCAACCGACTCGATGCGTCTTGAAATCCCTTTACCAACTTTATGTGTGAGTCTTGTAGGAGTCTAACATTACCATGTAATAAGGATTGATTAAATATCATAATTGTAGCTGAATTGAAATGTGAATACTAAATATTCATAATCATTTAGAACATATATACCTCGGCATCAGGGAAAATTAGATCCGACGGCCAACCAACAAAGGATCCGACTGCATCTCGCATCAACGTTGTCTCTGAAACAACGTCAGGTAATGGTAGAAGGGCGTTCGTATCTAATACAAGGTCAACCGAAACTTTCATATATCCCACCGGGAGGGGATTATGGTGAAGTAATTCACCCGAAGTATTGTGCACTTTTCCCTTGCCAACTATGCGATAAGTTGGTGACGATAGATACAGCTGACAAGGTGAAATGCCCTAAACCAATAATAAATGTTATTGTTAACGTGTATATGTGTCAAGTAAAAAAGTGCTATTTTAATTTCATAATAACATATATAATTACCTCGGGAAATTTCGGTTGACAATTGATACTAGCTCGGTCACTAGTATCTTTTGCCTCGGAAGCGCACCTTTCCTCTCTATACCTTGCATTCTCGTTTTGCAGTTGGAGTACTTGTGCCCTTAACTCCGCCAAGGTCTCCATCACCTCTTTGTTGGTAGGATTTTTTGTTTTTGGTTTTTTATAAAATGACGACGGAGTCACACCAAAACCCTTACCCCTCACACGATCGGAATACTCAGGAACATTTAGTACTCGACTAAGTACGCTCCTGCAATCCTGGACCTCGGTTGAAGGTAAGGTTTGGGATAAAGTCTCCTGAAATATTATTAGAGGAGATTAAAAATGAATTATATGTCTAACAAAATTTTCGATATAATTAAAGAAATAATGTTACATATACTTACACATTCGTCATAAACATTTTGGACCGCTTCAACGACAGCCCCATCCTTCCCAACCCGAGCAGCCTTCCAAAATACGTGCTCCGGAAGAGATGTTGCGTCACTTTTCTCCTCGGCTAGCTACACATTGAATTAGATTATAAGATCATCAATTATAACATATTGTGACAATGTATAAGCTCATAGCATTTGAATATACTCACAATTCTTTGTTGTAACCGTGCATATCCCGTACGCCCTTTTTTGTACGGATACGCGGGTTTTTATGCACTTTTCCGATTTATGTCGCTTACTTCCTGGATAAAAAAGTTTAAGGCATATTAGAACCAAGTAACTTAACAATTGTATAATACCATAATTAATAGACATTACATGGAATTTTTCGTTTCTTCGTTTGGCGACAAAGTTATCCCATTCATCGGCTGAAATAATCTCGGCATACTTCATTGGCCGTTCTGCTTCAACAAATTTTCCTTCCTCATCCTTGAGAAATTTGTTGGACAAAAAGGATCGAAATCCTCGGAGTCTTTTTCCAGCCAATTGAATACAATATTTTTCCCGGCTTTCATCGATGTGAAAGGATCTCTAAAAAACATACACATGGAGTGTGTTATTATAAAGTAATATTATAACAATATATGGTCAACAAATAGTCAATAAAAAAAACATATAACAATATATGGTAAGTACCTGTATCTCCAACCATATTTTTTCTTTGCCAACCTTCAAGTCCGGACTTCTCCAATTATCACATGTAATCGGAATATGTTGTCGAACAAGGAAACCAATGTAACTTGCCAACATTGAACCGTTAGGCTCAATTAGTTGGTCTTCAGCACTCCAATGTACTTCAAATTTTACACCCTTGTCTCTTGCACGAATGATTGACTTCATAACAGTCAATCCTCATTTGATTTCTTTTTCAACATTGTTACGTGATCCATTCGCGTCATGGGTATCGTCTTGGTTAGCCATTTTATCTGTAATATAGAAATGATTCAATAAGACCCAAGTAAGACAATGATTCAATACGTGAACACATTCATATACCTTCCATTTCTCTCATGTTACAACAATCTAAACTCTTTTTTTTTATCATTATTGAATACAAACTCACACACACCTACTGCATGCAAAAGACCAATGCAAACTTATGGTGTTTGGAACATGAACAAACTTGCATCCATAATCATCAAACTTCCAAGCACAAGCTCAAACACACTTCAAATGATATCAGTTTTCAATCAGAAATAAAAAAACTCAGTTTGCCCTAAACAACATTAATCAACATAATGCACAAAATGTAAAACTAAGTTTAGAAAATGCCCTAATCAAACACATGAAGAAAGTGAACGGTAACGATGGAGAAGAGAAATACCTTCAAGGTGACGGTAACGATGGAGAAGAAAGTGAACAGTGACGGTGGACGCAGATAACTCAGTGAACGTGAACGCAGCAGCAGAAAAAGGCGACGGCGACGATGACGGTGAGGGAGGGAGAACGAACGGAGGACGAGAGTAATCGCAGTAGAGAGTAATCGCAGTAGAGAGAAAACCCAGTTACGTAAACGAAATAGCTTATAGAGAGGGAAAATAAAGAGACATGCAGTATATGTTATAATTTTAATGTTTACTAAAGGGGACCTTAGAGGGCGCTTTTGTAAAAAAAGCGCCCTCTAAAGGGGGCCTAAGAGGGCGCTTCTGAAAGCGCTCTCTAAGGCTTTCCAAAAGCGCCTTCTAAACTGGAAATGTACATGGACTTAGAGAGCGCTTTTTTAAAAGCGCCCTCTAAGGGTAACCTTAGAGGGCGCTTTCACTAAAGCGCCCTCTATTGTTGTCCCTCCATTTCCTCATTATTTTTTTTTTGGCTTCACTTTAGAGGGCGCTTTGTTACAAAAGCGCCCTCTAAAGGGGGCCTAAGAGGGCGCTTCTAAAAGCGCTCTCTAAGGCTTTCCAAAAGCGCCTTATAAACTGGAAATGTACATGTACATAGAGAGCGCTTTTTAAAAAGCGCCCTCTAAGGTTACCCTTAGAGGGCGCTTTCAATAAAGCGTCCTCTATTGGTGTCCCTCCATTTCTTCATTATTTTTTCGCTTCACTTTAGAGTGCGCTTTGTTACAAAAGCGCCCTCTAAAATGCGCTGTCTATTCCAATAGTATGCTCCTTATTTTTTCTCTTCACTTTAGAGTGCGCTTTTGTAATAAAGCGCCCTCTAAGGGGCGCTGTCTATTCGAGTTTTTGGCGTAGTGAGGCCTTTGAAATGAATTTTTTACACATATGACAGAGGATTATCAAACAACAAACAATGTTATGGAATCAGACTTGACTAATATGTTGTTGAAAGAGTTTAATGAGCTCTTAAACCTGTACGGTAAAAAAATTGAAGATTATGATCTCCCATCTTTACCCCATAATACAGTAGATGGAGATGCAGTTCCAAGTGTCATACAAGAGGAGTTAGCGGTCAATATCCCCAATGAAGATATTGAATCTGTTGATAAGTTAAATAATGATCAAATGATTGCATTCAAAACCATTATGAATGTAATTGGTAAAAAACACAGTGGGTTATTTTATTTTTGATGGTCCAGGAGGAACATGTAAAACATTCCTTTATCGAACACTAATGGAAAGTTTAAGTAAAGGAGAAATTATATTAGCAACTGCATCATCTGGTATAGTTGCAACATTGTTACCCGGTGATAGGATTGCACACTCTCGATTTAAGATACCTATTGATATACAACCGAGTTCCATTTGTGGAATTCAAAAGCAAAAAGATCTTGCAAATCTCATTAGAGTTACTGCTGCAGTAATTTGGGATGAGGCCCCAATGACAAACAAAAATTGTTTGGAAGCCTTAGATCGATCATTACAAGACATTTGTAGTAACAATGTTCCATTTGGTGGAAACGTTCTGATCACTGGGGGGAGATTTTCGTTAAGTTCTTCCTGTTGTAAGAAAAGGTACTAAGGGATAAATGATTTCAGCATGTATTGTTCATTCTCATTTATGGGCTCATACCAAGGTTTTACATTTGCGTCAAAATATGCGATCACTTCATGACCAAGATTTTGCAGAATTTCTTATGCGCATTGGTGATCGTGTTAAACCTACCAAACTAGAAGAAATTGTGAGGTTACCTTCATAGATTGCAATCCCACGGGAAGGTGAATATTCCACACAAGTACTTATCCAACATATTTTCCTGATTTAGAATTGCATGGTTGAGATGCCTCATATATGGTACAAAGAGATGTTTTGACACCAACAAATGATGATGTCCAAAAATTGAATGATATGATTATCGACCAGTTTCCAGGAGAAAAACATATTTTTTTGTCATTTGACGAGGTTGAAAGGGATAATCATAATTTATACCAGCAAGAATTCTTAAACTCAATTGCACAAGATAATTTGCCACCATATATTCTAAAGATAAAAAAAGGTGCACCATTGATGTTGTTGCAAAATCTAGATCCTAGATATGGATTGCATAATGGGACACGGTTATTATGTCGTGATTTTTTTATGAATATGTTGGATGTGGAAATCTTGACCGGAAACAACGCAGTTTCTTGCCCAGAATTAAAATAAAAATATTTGCAATTGATGGCCTTTTATCCTTACTAGAAAGCAGTTTCCTGTGCGAGTAAGTTTTGCACTTACAATAAAAAAATCAAAAGGACAAACAATTCCAAATGTTGGAATATATCTTCCACGACATGTTTTTAGTCATGGACAGTTATATGTGGCTTTATCCAGAGGTGTTTCACAGACTACGACAAGAGTTTTAACTAGGGAAGGAAAATTGAAAGGAGAAGATGGTGACTACACAAAAAATGTAGTCTTTAAACAAGTTCTTTTATCGTACCCGCGATTATTCATTAAGTACATTAAAAAAATTGCTCACACATTGATTCTCATTTTGGTTACACGAAATACCAAGATTATATTGTATTCTTTATATCATAACTAAATATAATTTTCTTTTGATTTAATATACAACTAAACTAGAACACAATGAAATCTTTCAATTATGTAAGGAGTTGAGACAGAAGAATGTTGAAATAAAATTAAGTTATACTTAATAATTTCTTTTATGATTTTATGTTAGATATCAATCGGGTCATATATATTCTCACTATTCTTATAAAATAAATTTTAGACATGAGACTTTGAAGATAAATGAAACACATGGAAGGATGAACAAACAATTTCATCCATCGTTAAACTCGATAATAAGGTGTATTTACCTTTTCCGCAATACGTATAAAAAAATTGTTTCTTGCATTTTCATCACTCTTTCACTAATATTTTTATCATCCTTATTGAAACAGGTCAAATGTCTAAAACTTTACTTTGTCAGTTGGAGTTCCACAGTGATAACAGATGAAACACAACTTTGGAAAATAGTGAATAGAGAAATAATATCTCAAAGGACTGAGAGGTTTTTATTTTATTCATTTAAGAATATGTTGACTCTAAAATATTTTTGACTGCATGAATTTAACTTCTATTAGTTGATTATGTAAATAAAATCATATATATTTACTAAGTCCATTGTTTTCCTTTTTTTACCAGAAATCCATGTAATTCAGAAACAAGTCAGAGTTGTTGTTCTACCAAATCCAAACTAAAACAAAGCATTTCCATTCTCTAGATATACATTTATTTATGTCACAATAAACCATATTATATTCAAACGAGTCAAATATTTTGAATGTATTTCTTTGATGATATGACATTTCATCATGTATTTGTAATTTTTTAACACTCATGAGCGCATTGAAAAAGGGGCCTACGTATAATTGATTCGAATCTTTACAAGGTAAAAAAACTATATTACACTACTTACTATTAATTTTACTATCTTTTTCTCTAAAAAACTTCTAATTTGAGAGTCTTACATTTTCTCTTTACTACGGAAAAGAATTGCAGGGAAAAATAAAATATTTCGAATAAAGATTTCATGTTTGATATTCCTCTTAAAGAACGTCATTGATTACACAATATCAATAGTACTTTACATGCTTCAATATGATTTTGAATATATTTGTTTACCATTTTCAGAGTGTAATAATATTGTTTTTAATGCAGTGTACAATAAACTACCCATAAAAAACACATTTATTTTTCTCTGTTGTGCGCATTAGAAAAAGCGTGCAGACGGGCACACGCGAGAGTGCCTATCTGAACGCTAGTTTAAATAAAACTGAAATCTTAAAATTAAAATCAATCAAAAATTGTTTTTGTTTTAATTTTTCGAATAACAAAAAGGGAGATAGGAATGAACCGAAAACGAATAAAATCGGATGTGTGTTATACCAAAAAATTAAACTAATACATTAAAATGATTTACACGTGACAAAGTTTAGTAAAACTCTTTGGAAAATTTTAAAAATGCAATTAAAATACCCGGATGAACAGGCTCTGACAGGTAAAAATACGATTGCAACCAGCGTCGAAAAAATAAAACGAGCTCACCAACACGACCTACGCGCAATGTAGTTTCGTAAAATAATCTGATATAGGTCAAAACTCGAAATATTTTACCTGTTGATTTTACGCACAATGTCAAATCGCTTTTACCGGTCTTCCTGTAGAACTGAAAGTTTATTCTGATGATCATGGATTGACTTTAAACAATTCTTGAGGCGATGGAAATGCATGAAATTCAATTAACTCGATATTTAAATTTAAAACGAATCGAAAGTTGATTGGATGTCGACTGTTCCTAAACTAATGAATGACTGAATGGATTGTGCCACAAATGCTTCGATGAATGAGTGCTTGGGGTTGAAATTGGGGTATGACAATAATTTTTGTTTATCCCAAAAACAATAGAAACAATGATAAAAATGACAAGATATTTTTATCCCCATTAACAAGGTTAATCCAGTCCACTCGTCAGAGTGATTTTGCCTTCTCAGTAGCATTTAATCCAATAATCAAAATGATTACAATCTCAAAGACTACACGCCAATGACTTCTTAAGAATTTTGACTAAGCTTAATCCCTTAAGGAATTACAACTCAAATACTACATGTCAATGACTTCTTGAGATTTCTCACTATAACTTAGTTCTTCAAGAAATTTAATAACGGTTAAATACAAGATTTGTGTTTATAAAATTTCTTCTAAATAAGAAGATACACACAGTGATAAAAAAACTTTACACTTAAGAATATATGAAAGGAAGTTCTAAGTGTTTTTGTCTATTTTCTCTTTCTTGATATTGATTTTCTTTATTGAAATTTCTTCAGCATGAAGTTCGTCGTTTTGGTGCGTCAATCATTATCTTTTCACAATTAATTTGTCCTCTTTATATAGTTGAAAAATAAGATTGTTGGAGGATAGAATTGGAAACTTCTTTAAATCCACAATTATAATAGTTGGTACGAGGTTCAGCTGTAAAACGTAGATAGTTGAGAGAAAATATTCTATAGTCGTTAGTAGTACAATCCTTTTGATTTCACAGCTTAACTTGTACTATATTCTTAGAATATTCATTCCTTCGTTTTCTCAAAATCATGGACTTCGTATATGAGATGTTTGAAGCTTGATCGGAGTTCAGAGTCTTGATAATTACACTTTAGAGTCTAGTGAACATGAGACTTGAATGTATCAAAGTACATATAGGTTGTTTACTTCAGAAGCGTTGATTGATGTAGTCAGAGTTGACTAAAGCTCATTACTTCTGGTTCAGAAGCAGATGATGTCCAAAGTCCAATGTCTCTATATCATATTCCAGAGTCTCTCTCTATCCATAGTCTAGAGTCTCTCTCTATCTAGAGTCCAAAGTCTCTATATCAGAGTCTAGAGTCTCTTATATTTAGCTTTGTTCAACGTCTGATTTGTTTAGAGTCGATTCTATTCAGGATCTCGCTTATTCATAGTCTGGTTTATCTAACCTTTGACTTTTTCAAATTTTACTTTATCCAGTATCAGGCTTGTTCAGTGTTTGCTTTAACTAGATTTTAACTTGTTCAGATTCTGTTTTATCCAATACCATACTTGTTCAGAGTCTACTTTAACTAACTCTTGATTTGTTAAAATTATGCACACTCAACAAATTGTTAGAATATAAAATTGTTAGAATATAAAATTGTTCTTTATACTTTGTTATCATCAAAACTCAAGGATAATATATATAGAACCAAACTTGTTTCAATAAAAGAAATCAAGGATGATTCGTGGGTTGAGCTTCAATGGTTTCTTTTCCAAACCGAGTTTATTACAACTAATCAGAGTTATTTGGTGTGATGCCACGAGCCATAATCAACAATAACAAGATGAAATTCTTCATTTATTACAACGGAAAATAAATAAGAAGATGAATTGAAGCATATTTATTAAACTTCTGATACCCAACTAAAGGAAGAACACTTCTTTGTTACTAAGGAAATAGATACTCAATAACTAGCATTGTATTTATTACTTGGATAATTCTCATTGTAATTGCATTAAAAATTCCATATTTACACTACTTTTATATAGACATCCCTTTTTAATCAGTTTTAAACAGAAAATAACTAACTTCAATAAAACACTTATATCCAACTTCCTAAAATAAGTATAAGATAATTTAATAATAGAGTAAAGATAAAACTTTCATAATACTAAGTTAACTAAGATGTTTTCATCCTAATGCCCTAGTAGGCAATGATGTAAAGATCAATGTTTGCACATAATCATCAACATTAAAAGTGCTTTTATCATCTACATGTTGATAAATAACTTGAGCGGTTCCTCTTGAAGATAAAAATTAGTAATATATTATCGATCTAAATTAAAATTAAAAGCTTTTGAGAAGTGATAAGAGTGGTACCGTTGAAGTTCCTCAGTCATCCCATTATTGAAGAATTTCTCCGGAGGACGTGAAGAGTCTAGGAATTGGTTTCATCATTGAAATGGTTATCTTTGAGAGACCATCACCAATGAGGAAAGTAGCAAGCACCAATGTCATACATGATCCACTATTGAACCATTTTGTTTCTTCCAAATATAAAACATGTCCATCCAATGCATAAATTAAGAATCACTCTCTAATTATGGTAACATATTACAACGGAAATATAGTATATTATAAATATATAATTGATATTCATATTCTTACTGTTCTTTTTAAGTAAGAAACAACAGTTATCCCATGCTCTTTTTGAATACTATATGAAATTTCATTTGTGGTGTTATATAATGCCATATAGCATATCTTCATACACTATGCCAAAAACTGGAATAGACAGCGCCCCTTAGAGGGCGCTTTATTACAAAAGCGCACTCTAAAGTGAAGAGAAAAAATAAGGAGCATACTATTGGAATAGACAACGCATTTTAGAGGGCGCTTTTGTAACAAAGCACACTCTAAAGTGAAGCGAAAAAATAATGAGGAAATGGAGGGACACCAATAGAGGACGCTTTATTGAAAGCGTCCTCTAAGGGTAACCTTAGAGGGCGCTTTTTAAAAAGCGCTCTCTATGTACATGTACATTTCCAGTTTATAAGGCACTTTTGGAAAGCCTTAGAGAGCGCTTTTAGAAGCGCCCTCTTAGGCCCCCTTTAGAGGGCGCTTTTGTAACAAAGCGCCCTCTAAAGTGAAGCCAAAAAAAAAATAATGAGGAAATGGAGGGACAACAATAGAGGGCGCTTTAGTGAAAGCGCCCTCTAAGGTTACCCTTAGAGGGCGCTTTTAAAAAAGCGCTCTCTAAGTCCATGTACATTTCCAGTTTAGAAGGCGCTTTTGGAAAGCCTTAGAGAGCGCTTTCAGAAGCGCCCTCTTAGGCCCCCTTTAGAGGGCGCTTTTTTTACAAAAGCGCCCTCTAAGGTCCCCTTTAGTAAACATTAAAATTATAACATATACTGCATGTCTCTTTATTTTCCCTCTCTATAAGCTATTTCGTTTACGTAACTGGGTTTTCTCTCTACTGCGATTACTCTCTACTGCGATTACTCTCGTCCTCCGTTCGTTCTCCCTCCCTCACCGTCATCGTCGCCGTCGCCTTTTTCTGCTGCTGCGTTCACGTTCACTGAGTTATCTGCGTCCACCGTCACTGTTCACTTTCTTCTCCATCGTTACCGTCACCTTGAAGGTATTTCTCTTCTCCATCGTTACCGTTCACTTTCTTCATGTGTTTGATTAGGGCATTTTCTAAACTTAGTTTTACATTTTGTGCATTATGTTGATTAATGTTGTTTAGGGCAAACTGAGTTTTTTATTTCTGATTGAAAACTGATATCATTTGAAGTGTGTTTGAGCTTGTGATTGGAAGTTTGATGATTATGGATGCAAGTTTGTTCATGTTCCAAACACCATAAGTTTGCATTGGTCTTTTGCATGCAGTAGGTGTGTGTGAGTTTGTATTCAATAATGATAAAAAAAAAGAGTTTAGATTGTTGTAACATGAGAGAAATGGAAGGTATATGAATGTGTTCACGTATTGAATCATTGTCTTACTTGGGTCTTATTGAATCATTTCTATATTACAGATAAAATGGCTAACCAAGACGATACCCATGACGCGAATGGATCACGTAACAATGTTGAAAAAGAAATCAAACGAGGATTGACTGTTATGAAGTCAATCATTCGTGCAAGAGACAAGGGTGTAAAATTTGAAGTACATTGGAGTGTTGAAGACCAACTAATTGAGCCTAACGGTTCAATGTTGGCAAGTTACATTGGTTTCCTTGTTCGACAACATATTCCGATTACATGTGATAATTGGAGAAGTTCGGACTTGAAGGTTGGCAAAGAAAAAATATGGTCGGAGATACAGGTACTTACCATATATTGTTATATGTTTTTTTTGTTGACTATTTGTTGACCGTATATTGTTATAATATTACTTTATAATAACACACTCCATGTGTATGTTTTTTAGAGATCCTTTCACATCGATGAAAGCCGGCAAAAATATTGTATTCAATTGGCCGGAAAAAGACTCCGAGGATTTCGATCCTTTTTGTCCAACAAATTTCTCAAGGATGAGGAAGGAAAATTTGTTGAAGCAGAACGGCCAATGAAGTATGCCGAGATTATTTCAGCCGATGAATGGGATAACTTTGTCGCCAAACGAAGAAACGAAAAATTCCATGTAATGTTTATTAATTATGGTATTATACAATTGTTAAGTTACTTGGTTCTAATATGCCTTAAACTTTTTTATCCAGGAAGTAAGCGACAAAAATCGGAAAAGGGCATCAAAACCCGCGTATCCGTACAAAAAAGGGCGTACGGGATATGCACGGTTACAACAAAGAATTGTGAGTATATTCAAATGCTATGAGCTTATACATTGTCACAATATGTTATAATTGATGATCTTATAATCTAATTCAATGTGTAGCTAGCCGAGGAGAAAAGTGACGCAACATCTCTTCCGGAGCACGTATTATGGAAGGCTGCTCGGGTTGGGAAGGATGGGGCTGTCGTTGAAGCGGTCCAAAATGTTTATGACGAATGTGTAAGTATATGTAACATTATTTCTTTAATTATATCAAAAATTTTGTTAGACATATAATTCATTTTTAATCTCCTCTAATAATATTTCAGGAGACTTTATCCCAAACCTTACCTTCAACCGAGGTCCAGGATTGCAGGAGCGTACTTAGTCGAGTACTAAATGTTCCTGAGTATTCCGGTCGTGTGAGGGGTAAGGGTTTTGGTGTGACTCCGTCGTCATTTTATAAAAAACCAAAAACAAAAAATCCTACCAACAAAGAGGTGATGGAGACCTTGGCGGAGTTAAGGGCACAAGTACTCCAACTGCAAAACGAGAATGCAAGGTATAGAGAGGAAAGGTGCGCTTCCGAGGCAAAAGATACTAGTGACCGAGCTAGTATCAATTGTCAACCGAAATTTCCCGAGGTAATTATATATGTTATTATGAAATTAAAATAGCACTTTTTTACTTGACACATATACACGTTAACAATAACATTTATTATTGGTTTAGGGCATTTCACCTTGTCAGCTGTATCTATCGTCACCAACTTATCGCATAGTTGGCAAGGGAAAAGTGCACAATACTTCGGGTGAATTACTTCACCATAATCCCCTCCCGGTGGGATATATGAAAGTTTCGGTTGACCTAGTATTAGATACGAACGCCCTTCTACCATTACCTGACGTTGTTTTAGAGACAACGTTGATGCGAGATGCAGTCGGATCCTTTGTTGGTTGGCCGTCAGATCTAATTTTCCCTGATGCCGAGGTATATATGTTCTAAATGATTATGAATATTTAGTATTCACATTTCAATTCAGCTACAATTATGATATTTAATCAATCCTTATTACATGGTAATGTTAGACTCCTACAAGACCCACACATAAAGTTGGTAAAGGGATTTCAAGACGCATCGAGTCGGTTGCATCTCAAAAAGAGGTACAAATATATATACCCATTGAATTATATACGCAACGATTCTATTGCATCACAAAAAGTCATGATTTATTTTATATGAATTTTTAGGTTCCTGGTCGAAAGTTGAAAAGCGCTGCTAAGGATATTCCAACGACGTCCGGGACAAAATCTCAAATTATGATGCGTCTTGAGAAAATGGTGGATGAGTCCGATATTATGCACGGGGTCATTCGTAGTATAGATTTTGATGAAGGTGTTTTCGGAGCTGCTCATTTCGAAATAATTGCAAAGGAGGACATGCAACAACTTTTTGAACACGACGAATTGGGCATCACTGTCATTCATACATACATATGGTACTCCGATCAATCTATAATTTACTTAGTTGAACAATTTATTTACACATTTCAATGAGTAGTCTAATGTTTATTATGTTTCTATTTAAGGTATATGTATGTAACATTGATGCGGGGAACTGAATTGTGTAACCGTTTCAATTTTATTGCTGCTTCCCGTATCAACGCAACGTTAATAACGAAAAATCCAACATCCGTAAAGAATGATCTAGTCGATAGATTCATGGCGGCCGGCGATAATACTACACCCAATTTGTATTTTTTACCGTTTAATTCTGGCAACGGGTTAGATTTTCTTTCTAATAATTTCATTCTAATCTATGTATATCTTTTACGTAGAAAATTTTCATTCATCTAAATTTTTGTTTTATTTTACAGTGGTCACTGGGTGTTGGTTGCTATGGATCTTTCGAGACTAATAGTGTATTATCTCGATTCGTTATCGGGTGATTGGAGTAAATATCCGAGTATGAAGAAGACGGTTGACGCGTAAGTGAAATTCCCCTAAATATTCGTGTGTATTTGTATATTTAATTATGTTTGTCAGATTGATCTCAATATACGTTTTTATTTTGTTAGGGCAATAATAAAATTTAGATCGAAAAAGAATTATCGTAATAGGAAGGACATTACCTGGGTCAGAGTTCAGGTATATATTAAGTATCTTATTTTTGCTTATAATAGTGTTTGTTTTTTTGCTTATAATAGTGTTTGTAAGAAATTAACTATATATATATATTGTTTGTTTTTCTGTGTAGTGTCCTCAGCAAAATAATTCGGTCGATTGCGGATTTTTTGTATTGAGATTTATGAGAGATATCATTGCGTTGAATCGTATAGACATCCCAAAAATGGTATGGAATAATAACTTAGGGTTTATTTTAATATTATCGGATATTTCATCTAATTTGTTACTAAATCATGAATATGTTTTATTCTCTTAATTGTAGTACTTTGAGGAATACAAATCTTACTCAAGAGCTCATTTGGATGAAATAAAGGATGAATTGTGTCAATTCATTGTTGATCAAAGAATCATATAGCTAGGTTGTATATTGTTGTACATATATGTATGGAATGTTGTTGTTGTATGCTGTTGTTGTATATATGTTGTATATTATTGTTGTACTTTTACTAAATCATGAATATGTTGTTGTATATTGTTGATCAAAGAATCATATATTAATGTTGTATATATGGAGGATTAATGTTGTATATAAATGGATTCATGTTGTATATATCAATGGATTAATGGTGTATAACATTGGATTAAAGGATGAAATCAATATGAATTTTACACTTTTGCAGCATGCGAACAGGTTACCAATTAAATATCCACTATTTTTCAAACAAATTTTTTTAAAATAACTAACACTTTAGAGGGCGCTTTGTCCAGAAAGCGCCATCTAAACACTTTACATTGACAACTTTAGAGGGCACTTTTTCCTGAAAGCGCCCTCTAAACACTTTACATTGACAACTTTAGAGGGCGTTTTTTCCTGAAAGCGCCCTCTAAACACTTTACATTGACAACTTTAGAGGGCGCTTTTTCCAGAAAGCGCCCTCTAAGGTGTCCCTTTATGGACCACTCCAGAGGGCGCTTTTTTCTGAAAGCGCACTATAATGTGGCCACTTTAGACAGCGCTTTCTCCAGGAAAACAAAGCGCTGTCTTTACCTATGCCAGCGCCACTTTAGAGGGCGCTTAAAAGCGCTGTTATAGGCCAAAATAAGCGCCCTCTTTTCCCTTATTTGGCGTAGTGATATACTTAGGAAGTTGCTCCATTGCATCAAGGTCCCACCTGCAAAAAAAAAATATATTAGTGAAACATTTTGATTATTAACTACATAGAAATTATATAGAAGCATACATTTTGATTGCATATGTGAAAAGAACAAGTTGATCTAATGTGCCATAATTGTCAAAGATGTCATCAATGACATCCAAAATGCATATGGTTTTTGTAAGTTCGATACAATAATTTGTATCACATGGTTCTGGAAAAATTCCTATTGTCCATAAAAAGCACTTTGTTGGTCTATCTCTTGCAAAACTTAGTTTGTTGTAGGTTCCAACTCTTTCCACCACCTAAGAAAATCAAATAAAATTTCTATAAATAGAATTCCTCAAATCATAATGTTTATACTATGGTATAATCTCGTGAGTATTAAATCACCTGCATATTTCGGTTAATTCTTTTTGATGTAGTGATTGAATCATGTCAAAGTCTAACTTTGCCAATTGCAACCAAGCTAGTATTTGGTTACTTCCATGGCTATATTATTCCATGTAGTTTCTAGCTTCTAACCTTTCCATTCTTAGGTACTTTGGAAGTGTTAAAGTCATGGTTTTAAATTGCGGCTGCGGATGTTGCGGATGCGGCTAATACGGTTGTTGCGATGCGAATTGCGGCCACTGCGATGTGAAATACTTTTATACTCGCACCAAACACAAAATTATATAAAAATGAATAGGACTTCTTGTTGCAGCAGTGATGCGGTCCAGTGGTGCAGTGCGGTGATGATGTGATCTGGTGTGGCGGCGATGCAGTCCGGTGCGGCGGCGATGCGGTTTTGTTGCGGCGATATCATGTGATTTCATTTCACACCACAATTTCAAACCATGGTTAAAGTTATTTCAATGTGTTTACCATCTTCAGGACTATGGTGTGGGATTAACTCGTTTAGGCAAGTCCATGAAAATTCCATGGCTTTCTTTAACACATGTTCAACTTCTGGTCCTAAATATGATGCTTCATCTCTTGGTCAACGGGGAAAGAACGCTTGAATCATTCGCTTTGATAAGCCGAGGATCTGGCTTCCACGATAGAGGAATGAGGGGGCGCACCTCTCCCTTATGGCCATCGGAGAGGTATCATCTTGTACGAACATATTTTTCCAATCCTCGTAATAATTCACATAGGTTTTCAACAAGCATATGCCTAGCAGGGAACATAACTTTATCCGGCCATTATTAGGATGAACTTTGGTGCTAAAGAAAGAGAGGTACACCCAAATAGTGGGAAGGACGTCCAAGGTACAACATATTATCTGGAAAGCCTTAAGCATACTCCATGCATTGGGAACTATTTGGGAGAGGACGACATTGACAATTGTTAGAAAATTTACCTCAAAAGAAGTAAAAAGAATCAAGACTTCCAATTTGCGAATAACAGACAGGTGGAAATAAAAATAAAGAGGAGATGGCTCGCCAGAGGTGTTCATATTGGCCCTCTATTTTTGAACCGGGTTAAATATCACATCCTCTTTATGCCCCGTATTGAAAAATCTAATACCCAGACAAAACCTATTGACCATATCAGAATTGGAGTACAAGGATGCAATATCTCGAGCATGAATACACTTAATTTTCTTTCTTACCTATGGATAGCGGTGTCTCTGTCCTAGGAAAAGGAATGAATTTCTCACCCTCATCTTGTTTCCTCTTCCAAAGTTGTCTTAGACTTTGTGTATTTTTCTGGGAAGGGTAAAGTAGAAAAAGAGGAAGAAGAGAAAGGGATTTTCTAGGATAGTGTATCAATCTCTTTATAGAAGTCTAATAGCACCAGGAATATATCCACTTAATGGGATAACTTTCGAGACGAGTGAAAAATTTCTTAGACAAGAAAAACGTGTGTTAGAAAAAAAAGGCTAGATTAGTTTTCCCGAGAATGTCATCATGAGTTGCATTAAATGTCACCCCGCTCTTTTTCCACTATTGCCCTCAAGCTTTCACAATTGATTGACGTTTTGACGTCTCAAAATTCAATCGAAAGAAGCTTGACATATCCCACTAACGCCTGGATATCTGGGAAATATGTGGCTAGAGATAGGAACTCTCCCCAAAACTAAGGGACTCACATCCCAAATAAGAGGTCGCCTTCAGCCGAGGGACTCATCCCAAACTGAGGGATTCACCTCCCAAATAAGAGGCCATCTTCAGCTGAGACACTCGCCCCAAGTTGAGGGACTTGCCTCCCATTTAAAAGGGCCACATTGCAAAATATTAACACTGTCTCATATCAAAAGACTCGCCCTAGACTGTGGGATGGATCTTGATAGAAGTCATAAAACACTTCAATATTTACAAGCCCTCGTGCTTAAGGGACTATGTAGTGTTATATTTGTGAGGGTCGCAAATAAGGTCGACCCAAAGGTTTCCACCGCGTGAGGTGTCACCTGGGCGCTGCCCTTGCATAGTATGAGGGCTCTCCCTCAGAATGATACATATGTTCAATACCACTACCCCTTCATCAGTCAAGCAAACTGAGTCCTATCACAACTTCCTCAAATCAGGGGGAAACAATTACCACCTCTTAGGATTTCCTAAACTCTTGGCATAAGGGCCTCTATAAATACTTCTCTCCTAATGGGAGATAGACATATCATAACTTAGCCAACATTCCGCATATCATAGAGCCTCTCACCTCACATGAATTTGCCTCTTTTATCAACATAAACACCATAAACTCCACCATACATGACCTCTAGCCGTCACAGGCAAGTCCTCTCTCTCTCTCTCTCTCTCTCTCTCTCTCTCTCTCTCTCTCTCTCTCTCTCTCTCTCTCTCTCTCTCTCTCTCTCTCTCTCTCTCTCTCTCTCTCTCTCTCTCTCTCTCTCTCTCTCTCTCTCTCTCTCTCTCTCTCTCTCCTCTCTCTCTCTCTCTCTCTCTCTCTCTCTCTCTCTCTCTCTCTCTCTCTCTCTCTCTCTCTCTCTCTCTCTCTCTCTCTCTCTCTCTCTCTCTCTCTCTCTCTCTCTCTCTCTCTCTCTCTCTATATATATATATATATATATATATATATATATATATATATATATATATATATATATATATATATATATATATATATATATATATATATATATATATATATATATATATATATATATATATATATATTTGAATCAGTTTTAAATGGAAAATAACTAACTTCAATAAAACACTCTTATCAAACTTCCTAAAAAAATTATAAGATAATTTAATAAGAGAGTAAAGTTAAACTTTCATAAGATGTTTTCATCTTAATGCCTAGTAGGCAATGATGTGAAGATCAATGTTAGCACATAATCATCAACAATAAAAGTGATTTTATCATCTCCATGTTGATAAATAACTTGAGCAGTTCTAGCCATGTTAAGAGAAGCTTTGACAAGAGAGAAATGTATGGTTTTTGTCATGGAAGGACCATTAAGCTCTCTCCACACGTTCCTGATTGTCATCCTTATGTGTTTTCTACTTTCATTTTCATCAAAAGTAATATTCTGTTCCATCAAGCATTCTATGCTAGAAGCATGGTCCCCTCTTTCATGTTCCTCCTTATCGATCTAAATTAAACTTAAAAGTTTTTAGTAGTGAATAGAGTGATACAGTCGAAGTTCTTAAGTCATCGCAAAACCGAAGAATTTCTCGGGAGCAAGTGAAGAGTCTAGGATATGGTCTCATCATGGAAATGGTTTCCTTTGAGAGATCATCACCAATAAGAAAAGTAATATGCACCAATGCCATACATGACCCAACCGAAATTGCTCCATTATCTAAATATGTCCTAAAACTTGGCACATATAGACTATTGAAGCATTTTGCTTCTTCTAAATATGCATCAAACATGTCCATCCACTACATAAATTAAACACCAGTATGTAATTGTAAAGATCTAAAATGTTATAATAGGTAATGAAGAATTAGATATTCATATTCTTACTGTTCTTTTTAAGTATGAAACAACTGTTAGGCCATGATCTTTTTGAATTCTATATAGAAGTCCCAACTCTTTCTACCACCTTAAGAAAATAAAATAAAATTTCTATAAATAGCGTTTCTCGAATCATATTGTTTATATTATGGTATAAGCTTGGGAGCATAAAGTCACCTGCATATTTCTGCTAATTCCCTTTGATGTAGTGATTGAATCATGTCATTGTCTAACTTTGCTAATTCCAAAAGAGCTGGAATTTTATTACTTGCTAGATTATATTCTTTCATGTAGTTTCTGGATTCTAACCTTGCCATTCTTAGATGCATTGGAAGTGTTAAAGCTCTACCAACGTGTTTACCATCTTCATCATTTCAATAGGATCACTCGAGTTTAACAATGCTTCTTGGCTTCTTCGTTTGACTTGCTCCAAACTTCGGGTCTTGTCATCTGTTTTGTAAAGGTGGCAACTAACAACAATAACATGAAACATAATTAATGTATGCGCAATTCAATCTAATATTCAGAAATTATTTTAATAGATTATTTGGACGAATTTTAATATTCTTTTCTTAGTTCCTTCTATTAAAAAGAATGTCAATTTGGATATGATAGTGCAGATCCAGTAAGTAAGTATTTCCCTAGTCGAAGTTTTAAATATAGATAACTTCTCCACATGAGATGGCGATGAGAGATAAAGCTTCTTCACGAATGTATTTTAGAGATGAGGAACATATCCTTTGTCATAAGGAGGCTCCGCCTTCATTGCCATAAAATCTTTAAACTTATATAATTTAAATTTTTTTTGTTTTATCATATAACTTATTTTATATCATATATAAAATCTTTAAGTTTATATATATATATATATATATATATATATATATATATATATATATATATATATATATATATATATATATATATATATATATTAAATACAACATTAAATACAAAACACGTTCAAATGAACCAACCAGAACATGACATAGATTACATTCAAATTCAAAAAACGCGCGACGTAACGACCACTGAATCGTCTTCAACCTCCAAACATGAAAAATCAACTTCTGAAACTCATGTTTTTAGAGGGAACCAACTATGGATTCAACCTCCTCACACTTCATTATTATCATCTTCACACTCATGAGTCATTGGTTGGCTCTGAGTGTGGAGAATTTCTCAAGAACACAGAAATGGAGTTTGACCTAAAAATGAAATTAAATGGTGGATAATGCATAATCAGGACTCAGACCACGGGGTTAAGCATCAACGAAGAATTTCGAGCAAGAGGGTAACTTATTTGAGTGGAAAAGATGAGTGGAACTACCTGGTCGGAATCAATCTTAGATGGTGACTCAGATGACTATGAATAGCTCAGGGAAGGTGGTTGCAAGGTGTTTAGGTGTTTCATAAAGCTTAAGTGATGTGGTGTCAAGGTTTCTGGGTGGTTAGTTTGGATTGAAAGGACTTAGAACTTCAAAACCAAATCTCTTTTTGAGGGAGAAAACTTGGTTTCGAGGCAGAGTGTTCTTGGCTTCAAAAGCTTAGCATTCTGATGGAATACCTTCCCATATTTATAGGGAAGGTGAGGGAAGTGTTTGGAGGGAGAAAGAAGGGGTTTCCTTCAGAAAAGGGTGAAGGTCGAAAGTGACAAAATGGGAGACTTGTGGAGGAAGTGTTGTTGTGGTTCTGACTTAGTTTGTCATTCAACTTAGTTTGTCATTCAACTCAGTTTGTTTGAACTCTAGCATGAAAAATGAGGGGCAAAGATGATTGGATCAAAGCTGTAATGGTTCTTGCTTTTAACCATTTTGAGAAAATTCTGACTTTTGCACATGACTCGGGTTTTCATCTATGTGACCTATTTGCAAACAAGTTGACTTGCATTTGTATCTTGTAATGTTATGTAACATGTTTGGGACCAAAAGGGATCAGAAATCATGAGTCTAGTGACCTTAAATAAGATAATGCAAATTCTGGTCAAGTGTGACTGGTTTGGTGACCATGGCAAGTCAACAACTTTGAATTTGGGCCAAATGAAACTGGCTCGTGCATTTTGCATGAAACTTGTGCCAAATGTTCTTTGTCATTCCCTTGATCAAATGAAAAAAATACCAGGTCAAAACGAGTTGTGGTTTGGAAATGACAATGAGGTAAAGTGGGGGTCGTGGGCATGATTCTAGGTTTGGCTAGGCATCTTGATCAGCTTGGCCAATCCAAAAATTGAGGCCCTTGCTCAATGAACTAGGTCTTGGAAATTGAAACAAAGTTGAATAGGGATTCGATTAGGACATTTGTCTCAAAGAATATCTTGAAAAGCTTGAAAGTGAAAATGTTATGGGGTTTGGACCAAATGGTAGGCTAAACTTGCCAAAATGTGACTAACCAACATGACCTAGAAATGCCATTTTGGATTTCTTGATTTTTAAGAAACCATGATGGATGTTTGAAGTCCATATGAACATATATTGATGGAAATGAGGCTTGAAGCTTTGTGGGATGATTTTAGGTCAAGTCCATGGGTGAAATCAATGCATTAAAAGTTCAAAGTTCATGACCAAACCAAGGATTTGTTCCATGAATGAAATGGGTATTTGATTGATGATATATGGTTTAAAATGACTTGAATTGAAGGTTAATGGAGTGTGGAATAAGGGGATGATCAATTGAGGCAAGACATAAGATCAAAGGATGCACAAACTAGGGTTTCTTGGACCACAAGTTTCATCAAGAGCCAAAGTCGGACAAATTAGGGCTTGGGGTGAAAGAGGTGTATTGAGATGATTCAAAAGGTTGTGGTATGAACAAAGTTTGGATATTATGGGTCCTAAAAGTTATGGTGAAGGCATAAAGTGAACGCGGACTTGTACAAGCCACTAAGGGTCAAGAACTATGGTTGAAGTCCTTGGGTGACCAGATGAATCTTCACATGTCTTGAGGGTTCACCAGCCAATCAAGGTTTTGGAGAGTGAGTGAGATGTCTTAAATAACCCTCCAAGGTTATGGGATGCTTGAGGATGAAGATTAGGGTCAAGGTGGCTTGGGCACCCCCCCATATGATCAGTGCATCTTGAAGCTTCATGGATGAACCCCATGCCTTAAGTTTGTGGATCATTATGGATGTAGATGCATATGAGTTGATATACGAGGGATGTATGCTCATGAATTAGGGTTGTGAGGATTGTATGAAGGTAGGGTAAATTTGAGGGTATGACAACTTCCCCTGTTTAATCTTTTCAGACCTGAATGTATGGATAGCAATGGCTTCCAATGCGATCGTGGTGATAATTTAGAGGAAAGTGAGGCGTTATCGATTACATGGTCTCAAGCACCAGAATCTATAACCCATCCAATAGGAGTAACATGAGAAAACAAAACATAGAATTACTAGTACTAGAAATAGTATCCAAGGAGGTGGCTTGTTGTGTTGCATTCAATTGCAAATACTCATGATACTCATCAGCGGAGAAAGTATTTTCGAGTTCACCTTTTGATTCATGGTTTGCAGTGGTTTGAGCAACATTATCAGTTTTGTTCGGGTAGCCATGTAAGTCAAAGCACCGATCTTGAGTGTGTCCATCTTTCCTACAAGGAGTGCAATAGAAGTTACTTCTACCTCCTCAACCACGACCACCTCCACCACTTCCTCCATTACTAAAGTTAAAAACAAAGTGGAGGACTTAGGAGTAGTATGAGTGTCATCACTTGGCAGAAATACTCTAATGAGACAATCAATTAGTTCTTCTACCGTAGGGATGGTAGTATTTGTTAACACATGGTCTTTAATCGAACTATATTCTTTAGAGAGGCCTTGAAGGAAAAACACCATGAACATTTTGTCAAACTTGCCCAATATCTTTGTAATATCATCACTAACCAGCACAAGTTTAAGGTCATCAATATTAGATTGAGAACATGTGAGATATTCTGATAAGTCTTGATCATTCATCTGAAGAGTAGTCAAATTGCGAGCTGATGCATACATTCTTTGAATATAATTAGCATAAAGGATTTTAGCCTTATGCCAAACATCATAACATGATCTATACGCACGAAAGTGTGCCATCAGATTTGGTTCAATAGAATTTCACAACAATGATACAAGTTGATAATCAGTGGCTTCCCAATCATCTTTTATCTCTTTATCAATTTCAGAAACCGTTTTAGTAAGATGGTCTAACAGACGTTGTCCTAAAAACTATAACTCAACCAAAGCATAGCAATTCAAATAGTTCTTATTATCATCTAATTTAGTCGTGGTAATAAAGGGTGTTCCTTGAAACACAAACTAAATAAGACTCTTTTTGGGAGGATTATTCTCAACAACACCATTCTTTGGGCTTGGAATTGCAATCATGATTTCAAAACCACCAACTAAAGAACTCTAGATCACAGAAACAACACACAAGAAAAAATAGGGTTATGAACCAAGAAAAAAAATAGGGTTGTGAACCAAGAAAAGAATATGGTTTTGAACTAAGAAAAAAATAGGGTTTTAAATCAAACTCTAGATGCCATTTTGAATCTGAATTTCTTGTATTATTATGTGGAGAAAAGTACACTGATATATAGGTCTAAGCCTCCTAATCAATCCTACTAACTAAGGAAAAATTTAATATAATAATATCCTAAATAATATCCTAATTGATACTACTACTAAAAACAATAGATACAGAATAATAATAAAACAATATCTCAACAGGCAGTAAGTTAATCGTTGATTATAAATGTGGTACGAGTCAATTTTTCCAGTGGCCATGGTGTACGCCAATTATATTTGCTAAAGATTACAATGATGAACAACCCTTTGTTGTGTAGGGTTGTCTTAAGGTATTAGGGTTTTGATTGTGTTTAGGGTTAACTCATGAGGATTTGTAAGAAACTCTATATCTAATTTTCTAGTCTGAGAGTGAAGATCCCATCCCCAGTCCTAAGACCGAGGTATTTATTAAACCCCATTGGGCATGGGCTAGAGAGCGGTTACCACCTCCCTCGTCAAACATGATGAGAGGAAGGACCCGTTCTCCTTTGGATCATGGAGGAGATGGTTTTTCTCTTTGATTTGGATCATGGAGGAGATGGTTTTTCTCTTTGACTTTCTCCTCAGACCATTATTGCTTGCACATGTCATCTCCTACATTTGTTTAGTAAATTGGTAGTGGAGTTAGCTCGAGAGGCCCAATGCGGTGACCTTTATTTCCGTTTTTGTGTGACCTATATTGACGCTTTGGGCGATCTATGGACATGTTCAGGCACTATTCCACTGTTAATATGATGAACTCTTTACTGCTTATTGGTTGACTATCCTCTTTTGATCCTAGTTAAATGACGACTCATATTTTTATTGATTGATTAGTAAATCTAATTGAATACAATCACTACTTTGTTTCTCTCTTTACTTATCTATTTCCCTCGTTTCTGGTAGAGCAAGAAAGCTTGTGCTCCAACACATCTAACTCCAAACCATGTTTAATAGATCACCAATCACTTGGTTATATTCAGACAATTGATACAACCAAATATGTCTTCCTTCAAATTGGTATTATGAATTGCCTCTACATCATAAATATAGTGGATTTTCAATGGCAAGAAAAACATAAGAGTTTATTCTAGGACAACCATCGCCTAAAGCATTTTTTTGGTCACTACACACAATCTTATATCTATTTCATACAACACACAATTGATATATTTTTTCACTTTAATGGTTACTAGGTAATGATGTGAAGATCAATGTTTGCACATAATCATCAACAGTAAAAGTGCTTTTATCATCTCCATGTTGATAAATAACTTGAGCAGTTCTAGCCATGTTAAGAGAAGCTTTAACAACAGATAAGGGCACCGTTTTGTTCATGGCAAGGCCATTGAGTTCTCGCCACAAGTTCCTTATTACCAACCTTATGCGTTTCCTTCCTTCATTTTCATCTATAATATTATTCTCTCCCATGAAGCATTGTATGCTGCTAGCATTATCCCCTCTCTCTTGTTCCTCCTGAACATCAAAATTTAAATTCAACTTTTTATAAATTTTGTATGTAATTCAACTCTACTTTAGTAGTGATACGAGAAATACCGTTGATGTTCCTAAGTCGTCCCATAGGCGAAGAATTTCTCCGGAGCAAGTGAAGAGTCTAGGATATGTTTTCATCATGGAAATGGTTTTCTTTGAGAGACCATCACCAATGAGGAAAGTAGCATGCACCAATGCCATACATGATCCAGCAGAAATCACTCCATTATCCAAATATGTCTTGTAATTTGGCACACATCCACTATTGAACCACTTTGCTTCTTCAAGAAATGCTTCAAATATGTCAATCCACTACACCAAATAATAAAAAATGAGTGATTATTAACATGTTACTCTTATAAGTTATAACTCAACTTTGGTTTAAATTAATTAGTAGAATATTTCACATTCTTACTGTTCTTTTCAAGTAAGCAACCGCGGTTAATCCATGATCTTTCTGAATTCTATATGCAATTTCATGAGTGGTGTTATATAATGCCATGTAACATATCTTCATGTACTCAGGAAGGTCCTCTACTGCATCAAGATCCCACCTGCAAAAGAAAATTTGTTTAAATTTTGATTAATAATTTCGTAATCATTGTGTCAGTGTCGTTGGATCAATATCAAACAATCCATATAGAATCATACCTTTTAATTGCCTTTGTGAAAAGAACAAGTTCATCAAATTTTCCATAAGTGTCGAAGACGTCATCCATAACTAGCAAAATGCATATTGTTTTGGTAAGTTCAATGCGACAATTTGAATCCCTCGGTTCTGGAAAAATCCCCACTGTCCATAAGAAACATTCTGTTGGTCTATCTCTTGCAAAACCAAGTCTGTCTACAAGTCCCAACTCCTTCCACCACCTGCATATTTCTGCTAATTCTGTTTGATGTAGTGATTGAATCATGTCACTGTCTAACTTTGCCAATTCCAAAAGAGCTGGTATTTGGTTACTTGCATGGCTATATTCATCCATGTAGTTTCTAGCTTCTAACCTTGCCATTCTTAGATGCTTTGGAAGTGTTAAGGATCTAACAATGTGCCTATAACCTATTTCAGGACTCTTGTGTGAGATGAACTCATTTAGATGAGTCCTTGAAAATTCAAATGCTTTCTTTAATATTTCTTCATCTTCTGTCCCTAGATATGATGCCTCATATAGGCTTAACATACCCCAAACGTCTTTGTTCAGTGACTCCTTGAAGTTGCCACTTTTATCCAAAAAGTTTCTGAATATGTCTACAATCAAAGAACCATACTTTAAAGTTTCTGAATACGAAAAGTACCAAGCATAAGACAATTCAAATCATAATGTACCAGAAGATGTAGGCCAACCATTGTGCCTAAGTAAACGAAACTGAAGAGATGTTGCAAAGAGGTTTGTAGAAGCATCCCAATCACATATCCTCTCAAGTTGCATATTGATCTCATCTTCCAAATGGTGGCTAATTCCTAGCCCTTGGATTGAGTCAATCATCTTCATCGTTTCAATAGGATCACTTGAGTTTAACAATGCTTCCCGGCTTCTTCGTTTGACTTGGTCCAAACTTCTGGTCTTGTCCTCTTTCTGTAAATGTGGTAACTAACAACAATCAGAACATGAATTATTATAATGAGAGAGATTAGTAAGAGGTACCTTGTTGTCATTTAGAGCAATGGACGTGATCGATAATTTACTATGCATGATTCTGGATTTTGAACTTGGTAGCGATAAGTTCCATGAATGGTAAGTAGAAGTCCAAGATTTACGAGGAGGAAGTGTGTTTGTGAGATATGAAACTCTAAGTTGAGTAATAACAGCCATAGCCATTGTATCTGACTGCTACTATTTGCCTCTCTTCCTTATAAATTGAATAATTGCCCACTTATATAGACTCTATCTACCTTACACGATTGACTCTCTTTTCTTTTAAAGCCAAATAACGTAATACTATGGGAAATATATTTTTTAGATATTAATTGTTATCTACTTTATCAATGCATCACAATTATCTGATTTTATCATTTTTAAAATTATTAAAATAGAAATCAAATATTTTAAATAAATCAATGGTCGTAATTAACCGACAGTTTAAAAAATCTTTACATTATCAGTGTATATCAATTAAATTTATTTTTTATTTTAAATGTTTGTTTTCAAAAAGTATATATTTTTATCCATTTTTTAAAATACAATTATTTATTTTTAAACATTTTTTATGGAAAAAAATAAATATATTTCTGAAATATTTATTTTCACTTAAATTTTTTTATGGGAATAGGTGAAAATTAAGTGAAAATATTGTGGTTTATAGACTCAACTTCGATTTTCCATATTTTTATTTAATTAAAATTCATTAATTTTAAAAGTTTTTTTTTATTTTACTACTACCTTCATCTTTTATTATATATCACTTTAGAAAAATATTTTATACCACAATATAAGTCATTTTATAATACTAATGAATCATTAATGTTCTTTTTTCTATTATACTCTTACATATTTATTATTCTCTCTCCTTTCAATTATGTTAATTTATCTTTTCAATACCATTAATGAAAGATAATTTTGTAAAATCCTTCATAATTTATCTTTTCATACTATAATTATTACATTTCTTAATAAGTGTGAAAAGTAAAAAACGACTTATAATAAAAAACGAAAGGAATAATACGTGTTAGGATCAATCTATAAATGGTAATGAGTGGTAAAATCATGTTTATTTTGGTCGTATTTTAGTATGAAACGAGCTAAAGATGGTAATGAGTAGTAAAATCATGTTTATTTTTGTCCAAAATTAATTTTAAGGTTTCTCTGAAATGCTTCTTACTTTAGCGATTTTATTTATATAAAATTGAACTAAATGATTACACAGATAGATTTAGTGTATTTAAAAAATATTTTTTTAACATTTTTTTTAGTAGTTGATTACTTAGTGTTATAAGATGACGATTTTTTTTTTCAAAATAATCATTTTTTTCAAAAAAAAAATCGAAAATAACCGATTATTCAAAAAAATTATGAAATAACCGTGTTTTGAAAAGGATGCGCCAGATGAATTGGTGCATCCCCAACGCATGAAGAGGAGACGCCAATAGCATTGACGCATGCATTAGGCTCCTCATGAGGAGGCGCCAATGCTAGTGGCGCCTACATTAGGCCTCATGAGGAGACGCCAATGCTAATGGCGCCTGTGTGTGTTTGATTGGTGTATGCGCCAATTCATCTGGCGCATACACCCCTTGCTATTTTTTTTTAATTTTTTAACTTTTTAAATTTTTTAGCTTTTTTAATTTTTTTAATTATTAATTATTAATTATCATTATTTAATAAATAAGAAATAGTAATGGAAAAAATAAATCCATTGATGATGTAATAATTTGTTACATTGGACTGACAATAAACTAATGACCGACCCGATTATAACGTCCCCTTGTTCCACATCTCGGTGCGTTAGTTTGTCTCCGAGGTCTCCCACGATTTTCTTGAGGTGTTTGGGGTCTTTGTGTGATGACCTGATCGAGCGATGGCTGGTTGGAAGGTCAGGCGGAAGTTCCAGCGGTATTTGACAGATGTGTCATCATTTGCTCCCAATATCCGGAGGGGCTCTGGCCAACGGCGCTTCCGTAATGGAGTTCGGTGCCCATGTCATCGTAGTTAGGTCGTTGGGGTTGGATGAATTGAGGACGGTATATTTGCCCAAATTGGGCCATTGAGTCGTTTTGGAAACGGAGCAATGGTTCCTGGGGCGTACCATAGTTAAACAATGGTTGGATGTTATGTTGATGGGATGTTTGGGTGGTCATTGGTGGGGGCTACGATGAAGTGACTCATATGAATCATCTGGGCTATAGACGGTTGTGGTTGCGGGGTTTGATTCTTGGGTTTGTGTTTGGGTGGGTGGTATGAATGGATTGTGACGTTGGATGGTTGGTTGTTGGGTGGTTGGCATGAACGGGTTGCGATGTTGGGTGTTTGGTTGTTGTGTGTATGTGGTTGATTGATGTTGTGTGGTTGGTTGTTGGGTTTGGGTGGGTTCACATTGGTGTTGGATGGTGAATTATTGTGGGGTGTACGATGCCGAAGCAAGTTGGCGTGGATCCATTAAATACCGCGGCTCTGATACAAATTGTTGAGTTGTTACCGACCTAAACCATGCCATATATTGTTGAGTCGATCTTGCACCATGGATGACTGGTTCGTTCAAGATGTGTTGTCGTTGATTCCTCCATTGATGACACATCTCTTTTGCAAAGTCTCTCCAGTCAGAATAATCCCATTGTGCATCAACCCTTTTTTGATGTCAATTCCTCAAACACGTGGGAAATTCTGGAATCTGTTGTAGCATTCTGAACTGCAGTTTGACCCAGTCACTCTAGTGCATTTCCACCGTAGTGAATAGGATAATCGGTGTCTTCGTTATCCAAACTGCAGCATCGTCATGGTTCACATCATGATCCAGACCCAGATATGGCCTCCAGACAAACTATAAAATAATACGAAACGATTAGATAGAAAATAATTTGAGAAGTATTTTTAAATTAAAATATCGTTGGGTAGGATTATTACATCGTCATGTCCAATGTGGTCCAATAGATTGCGATAAACTATAATAGCGTGTTTCAGACACCTGTTGTAGTTCATTCCCCTTACTGACCACCTAAGATAAAAAAGAAGTGAAAATTATTATTTACTGTTAATTATAATATAAAATATAATTAACTAAATCGTAAATGGTAAAGGGTTAGACTTACTTGGTTGTAAACGGGAACACGAATGGGGGCTCATTTATCAGGGCGAGTGACGACATTCTTGACCAACCCCGAGTTTGAAGCAAGTACGCACATAAAAAAAGTACAGGTATTCTTTTTTGCAGTTCTACATATTGAACTATATAGATGGGCCAACATAGCTGAATCCCAACTATAAGTGCTTACCTTATTAATGTTGCGTAATAAAGGTAAATACATTATATTTACAGAATTACCTATACTTTCTGGAAACAAAAAATTATCAAATAAAATCATAATATAACACCGAGCTTTTATTATTTTCTCATACTCGATTGAATCGTCGGACAATACTATATTGGCATAATATTGTTTAAGGTATTTTAAATTTATACCTTACCCCCTTGCTTGACCGGATGTCTCTCCCTCAATTTCGTCGTCTAACAAAGGGGCACCCAATAACTCATTGCAGATATTGTCGTCTTGGTTAACTCTATCATTCACTTCCTTTCCATCTATACGGAGACCTAACAACATGTACACGTCCTCAAGTGTGATGGTACACTCACCAATCGGAAGGTGAAATGTGTGTGTCTCAGGTCTCCACCTCTCCAACAAAGTCATAATGAACTTGTAATCCACCGAGTACGAAACAATGTTGAGTAGATTTCCAAATCCACATCCTCTAATATATGGTTCTATTAATGGATTGTGGGGTACATATTCATGTACACAACATCTAAACCGCTTCGGATCCTAATAACAAAAAAGTAAGAAAATACAATTAGAAGAAGAAATACATAATCAACAAACACAACTCTATAAGAAGTAAGAAAAACATAGATAACAAAGGTATAAGACTAAAAGCAGAAAAAGTAAAAAGAGAGAGATAACATACAAATGCCGAGATATTCTCGAGTGTGCCTCTGTGTTCATCGCCCATAGTCAACAAAGACATGATTTGATTTTGCAAAGCTTTAGTGTGGTAGAGGAAACAAGTGTGGTAGAAGAATATAATTGAGTATTGATGAAGATGATTTGATATTGTTGATATGAGAGGCTATTTATAGATGAATGAGTGAGTAGGTTTGCAACCTAAGATGAATGGGATTGGTTGCATGCATTGGCAAGAAAAGACAAGGGAATGACAAACTTCAGAAAGCATGTGAGGAATCTCTCTTCTAGGAGCATGTGAAAAATCCACATGCAAGGGAAGAAGAACCCTTCCTCTTGGTGCCTGTATGTGATTCTTCACATGTAAGGAAGAGGCGCCCTTCCTCTTGGCGCCTTAGTGTAGGGCAATGGGAAGGGGCTCCCTTCTTAGTGGCGCCTAAGTCCAAATTTTGTGAAGGGGCGCCATTCCTTTTGGCGCCCCAGTTACTTTGTGGAGCCTAGGGAATGTGCGCCTAGGTGGGAATATTAGGGCTCAGGGTTCAGAGATTCCTTGATTCCTTGGCACATGTGTGTTCTTGTCACTCTTTTCTCTACATGTTTGATTCTTTCTACTGCATGCATGGTCAAGTTTGTATAGGTAATGACCAAGTTATCAATGCAACGACCAAGTTAGCAATGCAACGCTATTTATGCTGTGCAGATGAACAACTTAGCAATGCATTCAATTCCATTAAAGTTATCTACATATTTAATATTTGAACAAAATGTCTTCCACACAACATTACATGATCAGTGCGCATGTTGAAGGTGAAATATTTGATCATCAGTTGTTCGGTTTTTGTTTTCGAAACACAGAGGTAACTCGGTTTACGATAAATCGACGATCAAATTTTTCACATCCGAAACAAAGAATAGAAAAGAAATTGCAGTGCAGTAATATGGGTCAAATCATCTATAAAAATCTGGTTTGTTTGCAGAAAACCAGGTGAAATTTTATCAGAAGAAGATTCGAGATGATGACGATGTTCAGCATATGTTTGTCAGTCACGAACAATCCGGTTACAACGATACAGAGTTGTATATATTACCACATCAACAACAGGTATCTTAGTTCATTGATCAGTCACAAGTGTTTTGTGAGACTGATGACGAACAAGCTGAGGTGAATGTTCCAGATGACGAAGAAGAAGAAGCTGAGATCATGGTTGATTCGATGGTGAACGCTGAAGAGGAAGAGGAGCCAATACCAGCAAGTCATGTATACTGCCCACCCCAACACATGACAAGGTTGAATTTGGGTTCAAATGAACCTTCAGCAGATGTATGGTACAATCCTTACGTGCAGATGCAAGGATCTTTGAAACAAGGAGACACATTTTGCATAAAAGAGGAATGTGTAAAAGCCATTAAGAAATTCCACATGCAACTATCAGCTGATTTCAGAGTTGACAGAACTGACGCATCGAGGTATAAGGTTTATTGTCCGAATGAGCACTGCCTTTTTAGGTTGTCAGCTTCGTACCGGAAGAGGAGCGAGTCTTTGGAGATTGGATCAATGGGTCCAGATCACACATGCATGCTGACAAACCCAATACAGGATCATCGTAAATTAAGCTCTCAGCTAATATGCGATGAAATATTGTTTGTCATTGGCGACAATCTGTCGTTAAAGGTGAGTACAATAATCTCGCATATTAGGGCAGAGTACAAGTACACTCCATCATATAGGAAGGCATGGATAGCTAGGACAAAATCTGTTGAAAAAGTGTTTGGCAATTGGGAGGAGTCTTACAAACAACTTCCAAAATACTTGTTGGCTCTAAAACAATATGCTCTCGGGACAATTGTCAAGATGGAAACATTGCCCACCTATACACCAGATGGTACGTGTGCTGTTGGAAATAGAATATTTCACAGTCTATTCTGGGCGTATCAACCATGTATCATAGGTTTTTCTTTCTGTAAACCAATTATAAAAATTGATGGTACATGGTTGTACGGAAAATACAAAGGAACGTTCCTGATGGCAGTGGCACAAGATGGGAACAATAATATTTTTCCAATCGCCTTTGCCCTAGTTGAAGGTGAGACTGTTGAGGGATGGAGTTTTTTCCTAAGAAATCTTTGATTGCACGTTGCACCTCAGCCTAACTTATGTTTGATCTCCGACAGACACCCTTCAATCATTAGTGCATATAGTAACATTGATAACGGCTGGCAAAATCCTCCTTCGATGCATGTGTTCTGTATTAGACATATTGCTCAGAATTTCATGCGAGAAATCAAAGATAAGACGTTGCGGAAGAAGGTTGTCAATGCAGGTTAGGCATTATCATAACCTTCTTTCAAACACTACCGCGAGGAAATAAGATTGTCAAACAAAGATGCGGTAAGGTGGATCGATAGTATTCCATTAGAGAAGTGGACTAGGGCATATGACAACGGTCAGCGTTGGGGACACATGACAACAAATCTTGTGGAAGCAATGAACTCTGTCTTCAAAGACATCTGTAACCTACCAATAACCGCTTTGGTGCAGGCTACATATTTCAGGCTAGGGGCGTTGTTTGAAACCAGACGCTCAAAATGGAGTTCAGTGTTGCAATCTGGACAGTTGTTCAGTGATGCTTCAATGAAATTCATTAGACATGAAGCTGCCAAAGCAAACACACGCGTGGTTACGGTCTTTGACCGAACTAAAGGTTGGTTTAGTGTTGCCGAGTCCATGGATCACAATGAGGGCATGCCGATGGGACAGTATAGAGTCGAATTAGATAGAGGTTGGTGCGACTGCAGAAAGTTCCAAGCCTTTCGTACCCCCTTCTCTCATGTAATTGCGGCATGCTCAAAGGTTTGAAGAGATCCATCCTACTTGCTATCTGAAGTTTACAAAGTCGTCAGCCTTTCAGATGTTTATAAAATTAGTTTTTCCGTAGTGGTAAAAGAGGATTATTGGCCAGAATATCAAGGGGACATCGTCTGGCACAACGAAGTTATGCGAAGGAAGAAAAATGGTCGCCTAAACAGCACTCGGATTCTAACCGAAATGGATACGGCGAACAAAATGGTTAGACTATTTAGTTCATGCCGTCAGCCAGGTCACAATCGTAATAATTGTCCTAGTGTTGGAACGAGCACAACCAGATAAATTTACATGTACCTCTATTGCAATATATAAAAAACTAAATTTATTTCATATTAGACGTCTGTGATGAAAGTACCATTACATAAACAGTAACACAAATAATTATAACAAATATAATACAAGAACTATGCAGTTACAACCATCAAAATAATTTTGAACATGTAATGCATCATCCTACGGGCGTCTTGGTCGGTCTTAATATCCACCCATTCGCGCACTTCTCCGTTTTGGTTGAACGTGGACACAAGCCATTGTATTCTTCTAATCCGTTCATCCTCTCCAATTTCTCTCTCTAACCAACTGTACAACGTCCGATTAAGACGTTCAAACGTATCTGTGTTCCAAAGTCGAATTTGTATTGGAGCCGCAACGGCGGAAAATATTACATCAACATTTCGTTTCTGAATGTATGTAGACATTGTTGAAACAGAGAAAATTGAAATTGATGGTGGTTGAACTAGACAAATTATGGTATTAGGAGATGAGTTTGAGTGAAAAATATTGTATCTAAGGTGTGGTATTTATAAGAGAGAACATCAATTGTACAAAACACGTGGGCGCCTGAGGGATTGGCGTCCACACAACCAAGCACACATAGGCGCCAGATGAATTGACGCCCACACAACCAAACACACACAGACGCCACTAGCATTGACGCCTCCTCATGAGGGCTCAATGCAGACGCCACTAGCATTGGCGCCTCCTCATGAGGAGCCCAATGCATGCGCCAATGCTATTGGCGCCTCCTCTTCATGCATTGGGGATGTGTCAATTCATCTGGCGCATCCTCTTCAAAACCCGATTATTTTGATAATTTTTTTGAATTATTGATTATTTTCGATTTTTTTTTTAAAATGGTTATTTTGAAAAAAAAAATCGACTCTCGTTTCCCCTTTAATTTATCAATCTAATCTTCTCTAATTTTCTACTTTTATTTGATTTTACTTTTATATTATTTTTTATGTACTTTAAGATTTGTGATTCAAAATTTAAATTGTGAAAAAAGTTTTTAAATAATTTATTTATTATTCTTATAATCAATTTCATTATGTACTATTGTAGCGTCAGCTGCATAGAGGGCTTCCTATCAGCCCTTTTTATCTAATCACAATACCAAATCCTCATAACATGCATGCATTGTATTATTGATCTTAATTTTATTTGTATTTTTCCATTACATCATATAAATTCTTTTAGTTTTTTGGACTAATACTAAATATTTAAGTAATATGATTTATTAAGTAAAAGTGTAAAATTGACTGAAATGAAATTTGTGGGTTTCCATATTCCTTTTTCTTAAATTTGTTTTTAAACCGCAAATAATATTATAACTCTTTTTATATTTATATGTATTTATATGTGTTTTAGGTAACATGCATTTTTTGGTATTAATATTTATTTATATTAAATTGATAAGTGTTTAAAGCTTTTTTCACATATTTTATAAATTTATAATTGTTTTATTTTACTTTTATACTTTGTGGAAAGTGTATTAAATTTTACTGTTTTATTTTTTTCTTAATTTTTTAATTTTGTAAAAATATACTATTATTGTTTTTAGTATGATGCAAAAATATAAAAGCACGTTAAATATATAAAAGATATTTATAATTGTTATTTTTATTATAATTCATTAAAATTTATACACGAGTAAGTGAACTGCTAGTATATAATTAAAAAAAAACTATAACCTAGACCCTAAGTCTTGTAGAGAGAAATAAATGTGAGTAGGATGAGAAATTTCATATTGATTAGAAATGTGAAGATTTGAATATTTATAAATGGGAGAACTCAGATATTTTAGTAGATATGTGGTGTGTATCTCACAAATATGTATTAGTCAGCATTTTCTAAAATACTTTTTGGATATAGTTTATAGATTTGGATAAATGATTTTCTAAAATGACCAAATCTTCGAGAAATAGTCAGCATTTATTTTTTTAACCTTGATTTGTCATATTTTTCTTATACGTTGAATTTTATTCAACAAATACTCGATTGGGGAAGTTTTTCTAATAATGATAATAATAATAATAATAAAATAAAATACTATAAAGAAGAAAACCCATTCCATAAATATAATAAAGAATGATCCATCTAAATAATGAATATTTAATACATTTATATAGATTATGTATACACTTGTGATTTGACCACTCTAGAATCGCCCTCATTTGTTGAAGATTTTTGCAAAGTTGATTCACGACACCATGTTGTGCGTTGAACGAATTGCATAGGCTGTGACATAGAGATGTTGTGTGTAGAGCCGTCGGGATAACTTATATAGCTCCATAAAATATATTTTAGATTTTAAAATTAGAGTTTGAATTTTGTAAGGGGTATTTTAGTCTACTCTAGATTAATGTTAGAGTTAAAATTTAGATTTAAGTTGTAAAGAAGAAATAAAATAAAACAAACTGTATTAAGAACACAACTTAAATATAACATTACAAATAGATAGGGTTTGCCAAAAACAAATGGACAATAATCTCTTTTGAAAAACAATAAAATTGCCAAGGTACACTAATTGAACACCCCTTTAATATGAATGAAAGTCTTTGAGTATAGCTGACATCCTTCTTTCTCCCGTGGATTTGTTAGATTTCCTATTAGTGTAATCCTAAAAAGCATGTTGTATTGTATTTAAGTGAAATATGAAATATTACGAGATATGTTATACTTAAGTGGATTACAGAACACCGTAAGTGTTGCGGGAAAATATGATTATGGAATGGTTTAAAAAAGAGATTGAATAGACCATGCCCTTAAGATCAATTTCAATAATAATTTTTTTCAAACTTAGAGTTTTACAAACAACCAATCAACCAAATTCATAAAGCGTGTGTTTAGATAAATATCATGAATATGAGAAGATAAAAATACGAGCTAATAAATGAATCAATAAACCAAATTCGATTTATATGAGATGTCTAAAGTGAAACTTATTAATCGACGAATCAATATTGTATTAAAAGTTACATTTGTCTAATTCCCCGTGTCCAATCAAGTGACCACAAGACTTTGGGTCACTTAGATGGGCTATCCTCTGGTATTTGCACTGCGCTGGATCATTCAAGCTCAAGACTTCACATTCAAGACTTTGAAGATTGTGAACATCAAGCACAACAAAGAGAATCTTCTTCAACAACTTGTCAGTTACGATTCGAATTGTGTGTCATGAGCCTTAAGTAGTGGAGAAAAATGAGAGGGATTATTCATATATTTGTTATGAATACCTTTGAATACGGGGTGTAGGCCCCAATTATTCAAAGTATTTGTCTTCACTCATGGACTTTAGTGTAATGTGAATCAACTAAGTGACAAGTCCTCTTCCCCTAGACATTGTAGACAAACTTGACATCAAGGCTTTGACCATTGTTGGATCCCATCCTTTTCCGATTTTCTTTCTTTGTTCATTTAAGACTAAAATCATTTTTGTAAATAAACTCAAAAATACTATTTGAAATTGTACCCCATGAGTCTTAAGTAGTGGAGACGAATGACATAGATTATCCCTATCCTTGTTTTGAGTATCTTTGAATACGGGGGGTAGGCCTCAGTAATTCAAAGTATTCGTCTTCACTCATAGACTTTAATGTAATTCAAATCAAGACATCTTCTTCAAGTTAAAATCAATCACAACCCATCAAATTCAATTTTGAGTCTTATGGCATCCAAAACCTTTTCACAAAGGACATGCCACTTTTGTTCTACGCAAACAATCAAATGCTTAAGTCTCCCATGCGTGAGCATACAAGCAACATTTAACTGCTAGAACGCGAACATTAACATCGTCCAATAAAAACAACCAACAAATCCGTATTTTCTACCACGAACTACGTGACTCTGATGTTCTCATTGCACCATGAGAATATGTAGGCATGAGGGTCTGAATCCTTGGCGAACATATTAATTAAAAACCTTTTTCCCCTTTTGCAAATAACATTTAGATAATAACACTCATCTGCATAAATAACAATCAAAACGATTCGCGTTGAATATAACATATGTGATATATGTTAATACCTTCCTCTTGCATAACTGAATTCCTTACCTTTTTCTCTTCCTATGAGTTTTGTCGATATTTTTATTTTCCTTCGGGAATAAATAAAGTTCGGTGACGACTTTGTTGTATTTTCAAGCGTGCGATGAGCTCAGCTATTTTTCGCGGCGCAACAATATTGAAAGTGTGAAAAACACAAGAAGGGGGTGGATTGGGTTTTACAAGCAAAAGCTTTTTCCAAAATAAAAACACCACTAACAAGTCTAATAATGAAGAGATAAAAATACATAGATTTTTATCCTGGTTCGCTTGAAACTCAAAGCTAATTCAGTCCACCCGCCAAGGTGATTTTCCTTATACACAAGGACTTAATCCACTATAATCAACATATTACAATAAACACAAAGAATAACCTTCTTTGTCTTCTCAAGGATCAAACTCGATCTTAGTCTCCTCAAGGACTCACAAAGAACAACTTTCTTTGTCTTCTCAAGGATAACCTCCTTAAGAAATCAAACAAATAGTTTGAATAATAGTTCGTGTGTTACAAGATACTTCTACACAAGCAGATTTTTACACAAATGAATGATAAAAACTTAAAGAACAATGTATACAAAGAATGATAACTTTTCACAAATAAAATTAGCTTGTCAAAATGCTTGTGCATAATCAGCGTTTTCTTCAAGTCTCCAATGCATGCTTATATAGAGAAGCATGTGATCGTTGGAGGGGAATGGGGAAAGCTCATTGAGCGGCTATCCACTATTGGATGAGAAAGGAATGATACCACGTATTTTTTGGTGTAAGCTTTAGAGGCCAATACTTTTGGTACTTGTATCGAATTATTTATTAATAATAAAAGGATTTTTCTTTATTATGTTTGTTTAATAAAGTCCCTAGAATAGTTAGTCCGTTTAATGTATCAAGTGTGACTTAATCATGAGATCACATTAAACATAAGTACATTATTCTTAAAGTATCTATAGTCGAGCTTTATTGCGAAGTGGGATAACATGAAAGCATTAAGACTGTTATGTATATAGACTGATGATCACATCTTATGGATCATGGATAAGGATTTATCAAGTCTTAAACATAGGTATGAATATTAAGAGTAATATTTATATTGGATTGACCCGCTATGAGAATACTATATAGAATGTTATGCAAAGTGTCATAAGTTATTCTCATGGTGATAATGGTGTATACCACCCTTCGACCTAAAACCACTATGGACCCTAGATGTAGAGTCGAGTGCCTTATTGTTGATCAAACATTGTCCGTAACTGGATGACCATAAAGACAGTTGATGGGTACTCCACGAAGCATGCTGAGGGACATGAGTGACCTAGATGGAATTTGCCCATCCTGCGTAACAGGATAAATATCTATGTGCTCAATATTGAATTGGACAAGGATGACATGGTCTATGCCTTGTGTTCAATATAGACATAAGGGCAAAAGGATAATTGTACACATAAGTATTATCACAAAAGGATTTGTCAGATCACATGACATTTTCGTGTCTTGGGTAGCAGCGATGTGTTCCTAGATACCGCTCATTGTTTATTATGTTAAATACGTGATTTAATATAATTGTCAATGTTGCGAAAACCTACAGGGTCACATACAAAAGGATGGATTGATGAGAGATAGAGTAACTAAGGAACACCGTAAGATACAATGCACTTAAGTGAATTGTAGAATATCGTAAGGTACGGTGTACTTAAGTAGAATACAAAATATGGTAAGTGTAACACCCTTCTAAATACCCCAAATTATTTAATTAAAATAACAACATGTTAATCAGAGTAATTATGCCCCGAAGGGTGTCACACAATCATTTCACAAACATTTATCAAAACATCCTGTCATGCTCATTTATTTATCAAATAAAACAGTTGCATAATACGCAGCGGATACAAAACATCAACATTCAAAGCATGTACTACATTACATGTAAAGTTGATCAACAACTAAATTAAAACATAGTCAAACATCCCCTCCCGATGTTACATCTACCAGAGCATGACCCACTAAGGACGACACTAGACTCCATAGCACTAGCCTCTACTCAACTCACTGCTCGTTACCTGAAAAATAGTTGTAAGGGTGAGTTCCGCAATCAATATAACAAGCATTATAGAACAACATGTAATGCTAAGTAAATAACACATCAATTCACCCTAATCAGACTACGCACTCAGCAACGGCAATATCCATCCAACCATCATATTCAACAGTAACATATAGCATATATATAATCTCAACCATACTCAACATCAACAACACAACGCACAACACACATATAATACTGGAATACATCCATTCATATTATATGCCATACATTTATTATGCAATGAGACTCTATGCATGCGGTACCGACTATGTTGTGAACATATAGTTCAACCTCACCGTCCAAATCCAGGCACGGCTACCAAGCTCACTAGTCCCACTCATTTGAGACATAGTGACTCACTCACTAATTCCGCACCATGGGAATTAGCTACCACCCCAAATGGGCCATGATATGCACGCTAATCACCTAGCATGCAAACAATAACAACAACAATCAACATGATTTACTCACTAATTCCTCACCATGGGAATTAGCTACCACCCGAAGGCCACAATACGCATGCTAATCACCTAGCAATGCAACATCAACGATAATCAAGAATAGACACATGCTCACACTCTAAGCCATAGAATAGTCTATTCACAAATGCATACATTCACAACATCATGTATACCATTCCACATTATCAACACAATTTATCACAAAAGCATATTATATCATGCCAAACAACAACCCCAATATTAGTACACTCCACTAATATCTATACTGCTCAAAACAGCGGGAATTAATCTCTATTACATCATAGGCCAACATAGGCCAACCCTCAAATAGGCACACAACATTAAAATTAACATTTTTCCACTCTGCAACAGCGTTAACCGGTTAACGCCCTGGGTTAACCGGTTAACGCAGCACAACACGCCTTCTGTCTCAAAATTTAACAGTGTTAACCGGTTAACGCCCTGGGTTAACCGGTTAACGCAGCACAAACAGCCAAATATCAGAAATTACAACAGTGTTAACCGGTTAACACCCTGGGTTAACCGGTTAACGCAGACAAAACAGCACATATTCATAATCCAACACAGTGTTAACCGGTTAACACCCTGGGTTAACCGGTTAACGCAAGACAGAAGCTGTTCCTGCGCTAACTCAAAACAGAATGCAGAATTCTCCGCATTTTCCGCCATTGGAGGACTTCCGGACCTCCGAATCCGATTCCGTAAAAAGCTATACGATCGGGAATTTACAACAGACCCAATTACCGATTAAATTTCAACTTCTAACACGGTTCATCCAACAAAATTTCAGCATTCACAATTCCCAATTAGGGTCAATCAACAGCTTATCACTACCCATGACATATTATCCCATAATACCCGTTAATTGACGATAAACCCCCCTTACCTGAGTAATCCGGCAAATCTTTGAGCTCCAAGCTTTTCTCTCTTCAACCTTCAGCCCTTGCTCTGTCTCTTTGCCCTTTTCCTCTTTCACGATCGTTCTCTGTTTCACGTAAAACCTTTTCTTACCAAATGGGATATTTCCTTAAGTCCAACTTATATATTTTCCAAAATAATAATCCAATAATAATAATAATAAAATTTCCAATTATTTAATTAAATTAATAAATAAATTATTAACTCAATTCAAATAATTATTTTATTATTATCGGGGTGTTACAACTCTCCCCCACTAAAAGAGTTTTCGTCCTCGAAAACATACCTCAAGCGAATAACTCCGGATAAGACTCTTTCATCTGACTCTCAAGTTCCCAAGTCACATTGCCACCTGCTGGTCCTCCCCAAGCTACCTTCACCAAGGCAATCTCTTTACCCCGCAACTGCTTCAACTCTCGATCCTCAATCCTCATAGGTGATGTTTCAACAGTCAGGTTATCTCTCACCTGTACATCATCTACTTGGACTACATGCGACGGATCATGAATGTACCTCCTCAACTGAGACACATGAAAAACGTCATGCAAATTCGCAAGCGACGGCGGTAAAGCGATACGATAGGCTACTTCCCCTATCCTCTCCAAAATCTGATAAGGACCAATAAATCGAGGTGTCAACTTCTTCGACTTCAAGGCTCGACCAACGCCAGTTATCGGAGTAACACGAAGAAACACATGATCTCCCTCTTGGAACTCAAGTGATTTCCTCCTCTTATCATGATAACTCTTCTGACGACTCTGAGCAATTCTCATCTTATCCTGAATCATCTTAATCTTTTCCGTAGTTTGTTGAACAATCTCCGGTCCAACCACCGCACTCTCACCGGACTCATACCAACATAAAGGTGTCTGACATCTCCTACCATACAAAGCTTCAAACGGTGCCATACCAATACTCGAATGAAAACTATTGTTGTAGGTAAACTCAATCAAAGGCAAATAACAATCCCAAGCACCTCCTTTTTCCAAAACACAAGCTCTCAAAAGATCCTCTAATGACTGAATCGTCCTCTCAGTCTGACCATCAGTCTGCGGATGATATGCAGAACTCAATCTCAGCTTAGTTCCCAAAGCCTTCTGCAAACCTTCCCAGAACTTCGATGTAAATCTAGGATCTCTGTCCGAAACAATACTAGACGGAATACCATGCAAACTTACAATCTTCTCAATATACAACTCAGCTAGTCTCTCTAACGGATAATCCATTCTGATCGGAATGAAATGAGCCGACTTTGTTAATCTGTCCACAATCACCCAAATAGCCTCAAAATTCTTATTTGTCCTTGGTAAACCAGAAACAAAATCCATACTGATACTATCCCACTTCCACTCTGGAATAGCCAACGGTTGCATTAGCCCAGACGGCTTCTGATGCTCAATCTTTGACTTCTGACAAGTCAAACAAGAATAAACAAAACTCGCAATTTCTCTTTTCATTCCCGGCCACCAAAATAACTTCTTCAAATCATGATACATCTTCGTAGCTCCAGGATGAATACTCAAGCCACTACGATGTCCTTCTTCCAGAATACTCTTCTTAAGTTCAGTAACATCCGGAATACACACCCGACTACCAAATTTCAAAATACCATTCTCATCAACTCTGAATTCACCACCTTGACCTTGATTCACTAACGTCAACTTATCAACCAAAAGCATATCGGATTTCTGACCCTCTCTGATCCCGTCCAGAATACCACTTGTTAACTTCAACATTCCCAATCTAACACTATTGTGAGTACTCTCACACACCAAACTCAAGTCTCTAAACTGCTCAATTAAATCCAATTCCTTAACCATTAACATAGACATATGCAATGATTTCCGACTCAATGCGTCAGCCACAACGTTTGCTTTACCCGGATGGTAATTCAAACCAAAATCATAATCCTTCAGAAATTCTAACCATCTCCTCTGTCTCATATTCAGCTCTTTCTGATCAAACAAATACTTTAAACTCTTATGGTCACTGAAAACCTCAAATCTTGACCCGTACAAATAATGCCTCCATAACTTCAGAACAAATACCACAGCTGCCAACTCCAAATCATGCGTCGGATAGTTCCTCTCATGAACCCTTAGTTGTCTCGAAGCATAAGCTATAACCTGCTTATTCTGCATCAACACACCACCTAAACCCAACAATGAAGCATCACAGTAAACCTCAAATGGTTCCGACGAACTCGGTAATATCAGAATAGGAGCAGTAGTCAACCTTCTCTTTAACTCTTGGAAACCTTCTTCACATTTTGAGTCCCAAACAAACGCTTGCCCCTTTCTGGTCAACATTGTCAACGGTAACGCCAACTTAGAGAATCCCTCAATAAACTTCCTATAGTAACCTGCAAGTCCAAGAAAACTTCTTATCTCAGAAACTGACTTCGGAGCTTCCCACTTAGACACCGCTTCCATCTTAGAAGGATCAACAGCAACACCACCTCTTGAAATCACATGACCAAGAAAACTAACCTCTTCTAACCAAAATTCACATTTTGAGAGTTTAGCAAATAACTTCTTTTCTCGTAGAACTTCCAACACCACTCTCAAATGCTCAGCATGTTCTTCTTCAGATTTCGAATACACCAAAATGTCATCAATAAACACCACAACAAACTGATCTAGATACGGATGAAAAATCCTATTCATATACTCCATGAATACTCCAGGCGCATTAGTCACCCCAAAAGGCATTACAGAATACTCATAATGTCCATACCTTGTTCTGAAAGCAGTCTTCTGAATATCTTCAGTCTTCACACGTATCTGATGATACCCAGATCTCAAATCTATCTTGCTGAACACACTAGCACCAACCAATTGATCCATCAAATCATCAATCCTCGGTAAAGGATACCGATTCTTGATCGTCACTTTATTCAGTTGTCTGTAATCCACACACAACCTCATAGTACCTTCTTTCTTCTTAACCAACAACACTGGTGCACCCCACGGTGACACACTCGGACGAATAAATTTCTTATCCAACAAATCTTCCAACTGACTCTTCAATTCAGCTAGCTCAACGGCAGACATACGATAAGGAGCCATCGATATCGGTCTAGTACCAGGTACCAAATCAATCGAGAACTCAACTTCACGCTCTGGCGGTAATTCATTCACTTCTTCCGGAAACACATCAGGAAAATCACACACCACAGCTAGATCACCAATCACCAGTTTATCTTTAGCCTCCAAAGTCGCTAACAGCATAAACAACTCTGCCCCATCTGCTACTTCCTCATTCACCTGCCTCGCTGATAGAAACAAACTCTTGCCTTCCTCAATCCCAGGAAATATCACAGTCTTATCAAAACAATTGATAGAAACCCGGTTAAACACCAACCAGTTCATACCCAAGATAACATCAATCTGCACTAATGGAAGACACACAAGGTCTATCCCAAAGTTCCTACCAAAAATACTCAAAGGGCAACTTAAACAAATTGAAGTAGTAGTCACTGAACCCTTCGCAGGAGTGTCAATCACCATACTACCAAGCATCTCAGATATTTCTAACTTAAGTTTCACAGCACAATCCAAAGATATAAAGGAATGAGTAGCACCGGTGTCAATAATAGCTACAAGAGGAAAGCCATTAATATAACACGTACCTCGGATCAAACGCTCATCTGCAAAAGTCTCAGAACCTGATAAAGCAAAAACCTTGCCTCCCGACTGATTCTCTTTCTTTGGCTTAGGACACTGTGGACTGATATGACCCACCTCTCCACAGTTGAAGCAAGTCACAGTCTTCAACCGGCAATCTGCAGCCAAATGACCACCTTTTCCACATTTGAAACACTTCTTCTCATTACTGGTACACTCATGGATACGATGTCCAGCCTGACCACATCTGTAACACTTAGCAGGAGCACTAGAATCTCCTCCACTAGGCCTCTTCATTCCACTCTGCCTCTGAAAACCTTTGCCAGCTGCATACGGTTTCCCACGATCAACCTGATTCTTACCCTTCCTATCAACCCTCTGCTGATAGCTCTCTGCTCTGGCTTTGGAATCCTGTTCAAAAATCCTGCAACAGTCAACCAAATCAGAAAACACCCTGATTCGCTGATATCCAATTGCCTGCTTGATCTCGGGACGCAACCCGTTCTCAAACTTCACACACTTCGAAAATTCTCCAGCAGCCTCACTATAAGGAGTATAGTACTTTGACAGCTCTGTGAACTTCGCAGCATACTCAGTAACAGACCTGTTACCCTGCTTCAATTCCAAGAATTCTATCTCTTTCTTCCCTCTGACATCCTCTGGAAAGTACTTCCTCAGGAATCTTTCCCTGAACACAGCCCAAGTAATCTCAGCATTTCCAGCAGTTTCCAACTCAGTGCGGGTAGCAACCCACCAATCATCAGCTTCTTCTGACAGCATATGTGTACCGAACCTGACCTTCTGGTTATCAGCACACTCAGTTACTCTGAAGATCCTCTCTATCTCTTTCAACCACTTCTGAGCACCATCTGGATCGTATGCTCCTTTGAACATCGGAGGATTGTTCTTCTGGAACTCACTCAACTGACGAGCAGCTCCCATCCCCACAACATTCGGATTTCCTCCAAGTACTCCAGCTAGCATACCCAGAGCCTCAGCAATCGCAGCATCATCTCTACCTCTTCCAGCCATCTCTATTCTGAAAACCCAACAACTAAAACAAATAAGTACTGATAGGGTTACACAACACCTATCCCGTACAGGGGAACAGAATAACCACGACTCAACACGACCGACTATGCTCTGATACCACTAATGTAACACCCTTCTAAATACCCCAAATTATTTAATTAAAATAACAACATGTTAATCAGAGTAATTATGCCCCGAAGGGTGTCACACAATCATTTCACAAACATTTATCAAAACATCCTGTCATGCTCATTTATTTATCAAATAAAACAGTTGCATAATACGCAGCGGATACAAAACATCAACATTCAAAGCATGTACTACATTACATGTAAAGTTGATCAACAACTAAATTAAAACATAGTCAAACATCCCCTCCCGATGTTACATCTACCAGAGCATGACCCACTAAGGACGACACTAGACTCCATAGCACTAGCCTCTACTCAACTCACTGCTCGTTACCTGAAAAATAGTTGTAAGGGTGAGTTCCGCAATCAATATAACAAGCATTATAGAACAACATGTAATGCTAAGTAAATAACACATCAATTCACCCTAATCAGACTACGCACTCAGCAACGGCAATATCCATCCAACCATCATATTCAACAGTAACATATAGCATATATATAATCTCAACCATACTCAACATCAACAACACAACGCACAACACACATATAATACTGGAATACATCCATTCATATTATATGCCATACATTTATTATGCAATGAGACTCTATGCATGCGGTACCGACTATGTTGTGAACATATAGTTCAACCTCACCGTCCAAATCCAGGCACGGCTACCAAGCTCACTAGTCCCACTCATTTGAGACATAGTGACTCACTCACTAATTCCGCACCATGGGAATTAGCTACCACCCCAAATGGGCCATGATATGCACGCTAATCACCTAGCATGCAAACAATAACAACAACAATCAACATGATTTACTCACTAATTCCTCACCATGGGAATTAGCTACCACCCGAAGGCCACAATACGCATGCTAATCACCTAGCAATGCAACATCAACGATAATCAAGAATAGACACATGCTCACACTCTAAGCCATAGAATAGTCTATTCACAAATGCATACATTCACAACATCATGTATACCATTCCACATTATCAACACAATTTATCACAAAAGCATATTATATCATGCCAAACAACAACCCCAATATTAGTACACTCCACTAATATCTATACTGCTCAAAACAGCGGGAATTAATCTCTATTACATCATAGGCCAACATAGGCCAACCCTCAAATAGGCACACAACATTAAAATTAACATTTTTCCACTCTGCAACAGCGTTAACCGGTTAACGCCCTGGGTTAACCGGTTAACGCAGCACAACACGCCTTCTGTCTCAAAATTTAACAGTGTTAACCGGTTAACGCCCTGGGTTAACCGGTTAACGCAGCACAAACAGCCAAATATCAGAAATTACAACAGTGTTAACCGGTTAACACCCTGGGTTAACCGGTTAACGCAGACAAAACAGCACATATTCATAATCCAACACAGTGTTAACCGGTTAACACCCTGGGTTAACCGGTTAACGCAAGACAGAAGCTGTTCCTGCGCTAACTCAAAACAGAATGCAGAATTCTCCGCATTTTCCGCCATTGGAGGACTTCCGGACCTCCGAATCCGATTCCGTAAAAAGCTATACGATCGGGAATTTACAACAGACCCAATTACCGATTAAATTTCAACTTCTAACACGGTTCATCCAACAAAATTTCAGCATTCACAATTCCCAATTAGGGTCAATCAACAGCTTATCACTACCCATGACATATTATCCCATAATACCCGTTAATTGACGATAAACCCCCCTTACCTGAGTAATCCGGCAAATCTTTGAGCTCCAAGCTTTTCTCTCTTCAACCTTCAGCCCTTGCTCTGTCTCTTTGCCCTTTTCCTCTTTCACGATCGTTCTCTGTTTCACGTAAAACCTTTTCTTACCAAATGGGATATTTCCTTAAGTCCAACTTATATATTTTCCAAAATAATAATCCAATAATAATAATAATAAAATTTCCAATTATTTAATTAAATTAATAAATAAATTATTAACTCAATTCAAATAATTATTTTATTATTATCGGGGTGTTACAGTAAGGTACCAAGCGCTTAAGTGATTTTGGCATATTATAAGATATGGGCCACATACACTTAAGTGGGCTTTTTAGCTTACAACTCACACAAGTGATTCTATAAATAGAATCCTTGTGTAGAAGCATTTGTGCTGTTGCAATTTCGTTTCTCTCTCCCTCTCACTCAAAGCCTTCATTCATAGCAGCTAGCACTGAGATTGAAGGAATCCCTTCATATGGACATGAGTAGAGGTGTTGTCATCATTCAACGTTCGTGATCGCTCCGTAGATCTGCATCAAAGGTTACGACCGCCACAAGAGGTAACGATTTTATCACTGATCAAGGCAAGTTAGCTGAGGGAGCCCTTGTAGGTCCTCATGTGCTCAAGATGATTGGGTATGTGGAAAACCTTGAGAGGTTGGGTTTTCCCCTCGGAAAGGAACTTGCGACTGATTTGATGTTACAATCTTTGCCAGATAGATTAAGTCAATTTATCCTAAATTTCAATATGAATGATATGGACAAATCTCTTCCTGAACTGCTAGCCATGTTAAGAACTGCTGAGCAGAATCTGAAGTCAAAAGGGAAGTCCATTCTGATGATCGAAAATGGAAAGAGACAGAACAAAAGACCCACCAAGCAGGGTGATAAAGGGAAAGGCAAGGAAGTTGCCAAACCCAAACCCACCGTTCCTGCTTTGAAGCCTAGTAGAGGCATAGCGAAGGAAGACACCTACTTCCATTGCGGTAAGACCGGACACTGGCAGAGAAACTTCCCAAAGTACATGGAAGATAAGAAGAATGGAGTAGAGACTTCAACTTCAGGTATTTTTGTTATTGAAATTAATTTATCTACTTCTGCATCATGGGTATTAGATACTGGATGCGGTTCTAACATTTGTACCAATGTGCAGGGGCTAAAAAGGAGTAGAGATTTGGAAAAAGGTGAAGTTGACCTACGAGTTGGCAATGGAGCAAAGGTTGTTGCTTTAGCCGTAGGAACTTATGTATTGACTTTACCTAGTGGTTTAATAATTCAGTTAGAGAACTGTTATTATGTACCTGCAATTATCAGGAATATTATTTCCGTTTCTTGTTTGGACAAGTTTGATTTTTCATTTATAATAAAAAACAAGTGTTGCTCAATTTATTTGAATGATATATTCTATGCTACTGCACAAATGAACAATGGACTATATGTCCTTGATCTTGAAATGCCTATTTATAACATTAATACTAAAAGGATGAAACCTAATGAGTTAAATCTAACTTACCTTTGGCATTGTCGATTAGGCCACATAAATGAGAAACGCATTTCCAAACTCAATAAAGATGGACTCTTGGACTCTTTTGATTATGAATCATATGAGACATGCAGATCTTGTTTAATTGGAAAGATGACAAAGTCTCCATTCACATGAAAAGGTGAAAGAGCTAATGATCTTTTGGCCCTCATACATACTGATGTATGTGGACCACTGAACATACCAGCTAGAGGAGGTTTTCAGTACTTCACCATATTTAATGATGATTTCAGTAAATATGGTTATATGTATTTAATGAAAACACAAATCAGAGTCCTTTGAAAAGTTCAAGGAATTCAAGAATGAAGTACAAAACCAACTAGGTAAGAATATTAAAACTCTTCAATCAGATCGAGGTGGTGAGTATTTAAGCCTAGAGTTTGATGACCATCTGAAAGAGTGTGGGATCCTATCCCAACTTACTCCTCCTGGAACACCCCAATGGAACGGTGTATCTGAGAGAAGAAATTGAACCCTGTTAGACATGGTCCGATCCATGATGAGTCACGCCGATCTTCCAAACTCCTTTTGGGGACATGCACTATTGACAACACCTTACACACTTAACCGTGTTCCATCCAAAAAGGTTGAGAAGACACCAAATGAGATATTGAGTGGTAAGAAACCACATATGTCTTACATGAAGATTTGGGGTTGCGAAGTTTATGTGAAACGACAAATTTCAACTAAGCTTGAGCCCAAATCTGACAAATGCTTATTTGTGGGGTATCCTAAAGAAACAAGAGGGTATTACTTCTACAATCCTTCTGAGGGGAAAGTGTTTGTCGCTCGAGCTGGAGTTTTCCTAGAAAAGGATTTTATTTCCAAAAGAATCAATGGGAGGAAAGTAGAGCTTGAAGAAATTCAAAAATCACAAAGCATTGATACACCTATGGAGGAATTAGAGCAGGAAACACAAGTAGTTGTGGAAGAGCAACCTGCTCAAGTAGAACAAGACCAGCGTAGGTCAAGCAGGATACGTCACCTACCTGAGAGATATGGATATCTCATAATTGATCAAGGTGATGTATTACTCATGGATCAAGATGAGCCTATGACTTACCAAGATTCCATAACTGGTCCCAAGTATGAGAAGTGGCTAGAAGCCATGAAATCTGAAATGGATTACATGTACACAAACCAAGTTTGGACATTGGTAGAGCCTCATGTAGGAGTTAACCCTATAGGATGCAAGTGGGTCTTCAAAAAGAAGACTGACATGGATGGTAAGGTACATACTATAAGGCAAGACTGGTTGCAAAAGGATATAAACAAATTCATGGGGTTGACTATGATGAAACCTTTTCACCAGTTGCAATGCTTAAATATGTTCGGATTTTACTTGCTATCGCTGCATATCATGATTATGAAATATGGCAGATGGATGTCAAAATTGATTTCCTTAATGGGAATCTTCTTGAGGATGTGTACATGACACAGCCTGAAGGATTTGACATACCAGAAGAAGCCCAAAAGATATGTAAGTTACAAAGATCAATCTATGGATTGAAGCAAGCGTCCAGAGGCTGGAATCTTCGTTTTGATGAAACAGTAAAACAATATGGATTCATCAAGAACGAAGATAAGCCTTGTGTCTACAAGAAGGTTAGTGGGAGCATGATCGTTTTCCTGGTATTATATGTAGATGACATATTACTTATTGGAAACGATGTCCCTACCCTACAACAAGTAAAGTCTTGGTTGGGGAAATGCTTTTCTATGAAGGACCTAGGTGAAGCAGCCTATATATTAGGAATCAGGATCTATAGAGATAGATCACAAAAATTGTTTGGCCTAAGTCAGAGTACATACATAGACAAAGTGCTTAGACGCTTTAATATGCATGATTCTAAGAAAGGATTCATACATATGCAACATGGCATGTGTCTATCAAAAACACAATCCCCTTTAACTAAGGAAGAAAGGGATCGCATGAATAAGATTCCATATGCATCTGCAATAGGACCTATCATGTATGCCATGTTATGTACTCGACCAGATGTCTCGTATGCTTTAAGTGCAACGAGTAGGTACCAATCTGATCCCGGTGACGCTCATTGGGTAGCTGTCAAGAATATCCTTAAGTATTTGAGAAGGACTAAGGACTCATTCTTGATATATAGAGGTCAGGAAGAGCTTGTTGTAATTGGATACACCGATGCTAGCTTCCAGACAGATAAGGATGACTTTAGATTGCAATCTCGTTATGTGTTTTGCTTAAACGGTGGCGTTGTGAGCTGGAAAAGTTCAAAGCAAGATACAGTTGTTCATTCTACAACCGAGGCCGAGTATATTGCTTCCTTAAGTGCAGCAAAGGAAGTTGTTTGGATCAAAAAGTTCATTAGTGAACATGGCATAGTTCCTAGCATTGTGGATCCCATTGGTCTCTATTGTGATAACAATGGTGCTATCGCACAAGTTAAGGAGCCTAGATCTCACAAACGAACCAAACACATACTTAGGCGTTATCACCTCATTCGAGAGATAATAGATAAAGGAGATGTGAAAATATGCAGAGTACCTACACTTGACAATATTGCTGACCCGCTGACAAAGCCTCTTGCGCAGCAGAAGCATGATGGCCATACTAGATCTATGGGCATTAGGGGTATGCCTGATTGGCTCTAGTGCTAGTGGGAGATTGTTGGTGTAAGCCCTAGAGACCAATACTTTTGGCATATTATAAGATATGGGCCACATACACTTAAGTGGGATTTTTAGCTTGCAACCCACACAAGTGGTTCTATAAATAGAACCCTTATGCAGAAGCATTTGTTCAGTTGCAATTTCGCTTCTCTCTCTCACACACACTCAAAGCCTTCATTCATAGCAGCTAGCACTAAGATTGAAGGAATCCGTTCGTGTGGACTGAGTAGAGGCGTTGTCATCGTTCAACGTTTGTGATCGCTCCGTAGATCTGCATCAAAGGTTACTATCGCCACAAGAGGTAACGATTCTATCACTGATCATGCCCATTCGTAAGGATCACTAAAGGAGAAAATTTTAAATTTCGCTGCGTTTTGGATCGCCCTTCTCCTTCAATATTGTCCTTTTTCCTATAAATTCATTGACAGGTGTGATGAATTATACTGTCCTTGCCCACGAAATCAGGTAGTGGAAAGGTTGTTCAATTTGTACTATATATTATTTGATCACGTTCCCATTTGATCTTATCTTCATATTACTGGCTTCTAATCAAAGATGATTGAAACATGAAGTGAAGAAGTAGAGATCTAGATTCAGAAGCTTCAAAACCTTAGGTCAGAACCTTGACAATGTCAGTAGTCTGGCTTGAGTTCTTCAATATCTTTAGAATCTTTAGAGTCTTCAGAGTCCTCAGTCAGAACCTTGATAACTTCAATCGTCTGTCTTGAGATCTTCAAAATCTTCAGCTACATAACATAACTTCAAAAGCATGCCATTCTTCAGAAGTTTGGTGATCAGAGTCATGTCCAGAAAAAAGAATTGAGAGAACATTGCAGCAGCAATATAGAGTCTCCTCAAAAGCTTTTGATGGGTGAATAACACAGAAGCAGAAAGAACATTGCAGTAATAATATTGACGTCTTTCAGAACTTCTAATTGCAACGCAGAAGTGGATTTGGAACGCAAATTTCAGAAACTGATGATGTTGCACATCATATGATCAGAATCAGAATTGGTTGTTAAAGCTACACGATAACAAACCATTAGGGTACCAAAATTGTTCTAACACAAATACAACATTGTTATCATCAAAACTCAAGGTATAGATGCAGAACCAAATCTTATTCTAACAATCTCCCCATTATTGATGATGATAAAACATGTATTTTGATGAACATTTTGTACAAGTAATCACATAAGAATACATCTTACATAAGTACAAAGCTCCCCCTGAGATTTATAGTCCTTTAAAGTTAAACTCAGAATGAAAGAAGACTTTCCTGATTTACCTTTTGAAGTACCAGAATAAATATTTAGTCAGAATCTGGTTTATCTTCAGAATTTAGTTGATATTGTCCAAAGCATTGGATGGTAACATTATCCTTTTAATAGGCTTTACTTCAGAATCTTTTCTTTAGAAGACCTTTCCTCAAAAACTTCTTTTCCTTGAAGGATAATTCTTCAGAAGCATGATTTTCAGAAGTAGCATCTTCAGAACCATTGTGATTCTTGAGAATTAACAAAAGCATGATTTTTAGAAGTAGCATCTTCAGAAACATTCTGATTCTTGAGAATTAACCCTGCAAAAAACACTTAACAAACTTTTCTCGAAGTATTTGTTAACAGAAACATTTAAACAGTGTTTGGGTCTTTACTTAAGAAATTAGATATCAAAATAAACACTTAATTCTTTCCCTTTAAAACGTTATGTTTTCTCCCCCTTTGTCATCAATCAAAAAGATAAACGACAAAAAAATAAAAAAGAGAAAAAACAATTTTTCATTGATTAAAAATGCCAGCAGGAAGTGCAGAGTACAACTAGTAAACATGAAAACAGAATAACAAAGTATTGAAATGAACTATAAACGAAGTGAAGCAAAAAAAATACACACACGTGCGAAGATATTAAAGAAAAACTAAGGGTTTTTGGAAGAATGAGGAGGCGACGAAACAACTGGGTAGTCATCCGGAAGATTTAAGGGATCTACCAACGGATCAATACCCTCTTCAAGACAAATCTCCATGTAATATGCTAAAGTATCTGGTGGATCGATCTTTGTGAAGATAGGATATTTTCTATCGGAGTAATATTTCCGTTTATTTCTTCCTTGAATGGAGGAGTTCCTTCACTAGAGACAGATCTAGGAGGAGATCTAGTCTGAGCTAGTTGCATTTGTTGAAATTGTTGCTGAACCAGTTATTGTTGAGCAGCCTTTGAAGATTGTTGTTGTTCAGCCATTGATGATTGAGAAGGATGAAGATGACGATGAAAAACAGTTAAAGAGAGAGAAAAGAGGTTGTTTGAAGTTTAAAAAACTTGAAAGTGTGGGACTCATAATCTTCCAACTGACTCTTCATCCAGAGTATCCGAGTGCTACATCTAGAAGCTGCAATGTATTCAATTTTGGTTGTTGATAGCGCAATTATTGACTGTCTCTTGCTAGACCATGAGATCAAGTTATCTCCCAAAAATTGGCAACTTCCAGAAGTACTTTTTCTTTCAATTCTATCTCCAGCATAGTGAGCGTCACAATAGCCTACTAATTTATACTCACTTGATTTTCTATAAAATAAACCAAGATTAGTAGTACCTTTCAGATACCTAAAGATTCTCTTAACAACAGTTAAGTGAGTTTCCCTAAGATCTTATTGGAAGCAAGCACATAAGCAAACACTTAATAAGATATCAGGTCTACAAGCTGTTAGATATAGAAGAGAACCTATCATACCTCTGAAAAGCTTATGACTTACCTTACTGCTTACCTCTTCTTTTTCTAGAATGCATGTAGGATGCATTGGAGTCTTTGCTAGCTTACATTTTGATAAGTTAAATTTCTTCAGAAGTTGTTTTGTATATTTGCTTTGATGAATATATGTGCCTTCTGGTCTTTGATTAATCTGGATTCCCATAAAGAACTTTAGTTTCCCATTAGACTCATTTCGAATTTCACCTGCATAGACTTAGCAAAACGACACATTAGCAGAACCAAAAATAATACCATCAACATATATTTGTACAACCAGAATGTCATTCTTGAAGGTTTTGAAAAAGAGAAATGTATCCACTTTTCCTCTAGTAAAATTATTTTTCAACAAAAAGTTGCTTAGTCTATCATACCAAGCTCTTGGAGGTTGCTTTAGACCATACAAAGATTTTTTTAGTTTAAAAACAAAATCAGGATTTTGAGAGCTTTCAAGACCAGGAGGTTGATGCACATAAACCTCTTCAGAAATATACCATTCAGGAATGCACTCTTAACATCCATGATTGACTGAAAAGAAATTAAAAGACAAATAGGCTCTAACCTGGCAACTATAGCAAAGGTTTTTATATATTTGATACCTTCTTGTTGACTATAACCTTATGCTACCAGTGGAGCTTTGTTTCTGACAACTTTGCCTTTCTCATTCAGCTTGTTCCTGAAAACCCATTTGGTTCCGATGACATGAAAGCCTTTTGGTTTTTGAACAAGATCTCAAACATCGTTTCTGGTGAATTGATTCAATTCATCTTGCATGGCCAGAATACATTCATTATCCAGAAGAGATTCATCAATGAATGTGGGTTCTCTCAGAGACACCAAATCTAGAAGAGTCTCTTCAGAAGGTATGAATGAAGATCTAGTTCTGACTGTAGCATTCTTGTCTCCCATAATCAGTTCTTCGGAATGAGAAGTTCTTGATCTACTCTTCTTCTGATGAGTTGGATCAACGATTGCTTCTGGTTGAGTCGTTTCTTCATATTCTTTGGCTTTTCCTTCTGAGTCTTTTTCTTCAGAGACAATATCTTTATATTCTGAAAGGTTGATCTTCATATCTGTAAATTTCTCAACTAGCTTTGACTTTTCAGGGTCAAGCTTATCATTGAATCTAACATGAATTGACTCCTCAACAATTCGTGTTTCTGTATTAAAGATTCTATAGCCTTTAGAGCGTTCAGAATATCCTAACAGTAAACACTTTTGTGCCTTAGAATCAAACTTGCCAAGATTCTCTTTAGTGTTTAACATAAAGCATTCACATCCAAATGGATGAAACTAAGAAATGTTGAGCTTTCTATTCTTCCACAATTCATAAGGAGTCTTTCCCATAATAGGTCGGGTAGAAATCCTGTTCTGAATATAACACGTTGTGTTAACTACTTTTGGCCAGAAATGCTTAGCCTTATCAGTTTCTTGGATCATGGTGCATGCCATTTCTTACAACGTCCTATTCTTCCTTTCTACAACTCCATTTTACTATGGAGTTCTAGGACAGGAGAAATCATGGGAAATACCATTTGAATCAAAAATATTTTCAAAATGTTTATTTCAAATTCGCCACCATGATCACTTCTGACTTTGACTATTTTGAAATTCATTTCTGTTTGCACTAGTGAGCAGAAGGTAGAAAACACGGAGTGTGACTCATCCTTGTGTTTCAAGAACTTTACCCATGTCCAACGACTATAGTCACCAACAATGACTAATCCATACTTCTTTCCATTAATAGAAGCAATTTTCACTATTCCAAACAAATCAATGTGCAGAAGTTCTAACGGTCTAGAGGTAGAAGCAACAATTTTATCTTTGAAATATGTTTTAGAAAACTTGCCTTTCTTACATGCTTTACAAAGAGCATCTGAAGCGAACTTCAGTTTGGGTAGACCTCTGAATAATTCAAGCTTATTTAGCTGAGAAATCATTCTCATGCTAACATGACCCGAACGTCTATGTCAGACCCATTGCTCCTCATTAACAGACATTAGACATTTTACATTTTGATCTTCAAGATCAGAAAGTCTAATTTTATAAATGTTGTTTTTCCTCTTTCCGTTAAAAAGGATTATGCCATCTTTATGGCTAACAGCCTTACACGACTTTCAATTAAAGAAGATATCATAACCATTGTCACTAAGTTGGCTAATAGGCAATAGATTATGCATCAGACAATCAACTAAAAGAACATTAGTAATAGAAGGAAGTTTACTGTTACCAATGGTTCCAGAGCCAATGATCTTCCCCTTCTGGTTTCCTCCAAAACCAACAAAGCCTCTAGGCTTAAGTTCAAAATCTTGGAACATAGACCTTATGCCCATCATGTGTCACGAGCATCCACTATCCAGGTACCATGACTAGTGTCTCAGCTGAGCTTTTAAGGATGTCTGTAACAAAAATTATTTTATCCTTAGGTACCCACTTTTTGGGTCCTCTTTCGTTAGTTTTTCTAGAGTTTCTTACAACTTTGGGTCTTTTAGTAGAAGGATAATCATGAGAGATTTATGCATGATCCTTAGGTTTCAGAACAAAATTCTTATCCTTAGTATGTTTCTGTGTATGTGCAGAAGTATCAAGCTCAGTGCCAGCAAGCACGAAATGTACATAGAGTGGTTTTGGTTTGACCTTCTGACTTTCATTAGGTTTTATAGATTTTGTACAACCCAAACCTTTCCTACTATTTCTGCTAACTCCATAGATCAAGGAAGTCATTTTGCTTCTATCTATGCTTTTATCCAGAAAGTACTAGAATGCTCTGTCATATATGCTGATGCAATTAGTACCAGAAGCTTCTGAAGTTATTTCATCCTCTAGTTTTGAAATTTTACTTTTCAAATCAGATTTATTACTTTCTAAAGAATTTGTTTTCGTTTAGAGAGAAAATATCTTTCTCAAGCTCTTTCTGAGTTTCAGAAGCAATTACTTAGACTTGTTTAAGGTCCTTGTATTTACTCTTAAGACTTTGTTACTTTTCCATCATTTCAGAGAGACATGATTCAATATCAGAACGGGATAGATTAGAAAATACCTCTTCAGAATCGGAGTCGGATTTTGATTATGATAAAACCTTGTCTTCTGGTTCCTCATGAAGGAGAATTGCCATCCAAGGCGCAGCGGAATTTAAAAATTTTTCCTTTAATGATCCTTACGAATGGGCATGATCAGTGATAGAATCGTTACCTCTTATGGCGATTCAAACCTTTGGTGCAAATCTCTTGTAACGATCAAAACCTTGGATACAGATCCACGGGGCGATCACAAACGTTGAACGATGACAACGTCTCTACTCAGTCCACACGAACGGATTCCTTCAATCGCAGTGCTATCTGTTATGAATGAAGGCTTTGAGTGAGAGAAAGAGAGATACGAAATTCCAACTCTTCAGTTGTGTTGTATTCCCATACAATGCTTCTGCACAAGAGTTCTATTTATAGAACCACTTGGTGGGCTTCAAGCCAAAAAGCCCACTTAAGTGTATTTTGGCCCATATCTCATAATATGCCAAAATCACTTAAGTATTTGGTACCTTACCAAATTTCGTATTCTACTTAAGTACATCGTACCTTATGATGTTCCTTAATTACTCTATCTCTCATCAATCCGTCCTTTGTGTGTGACCCTGTAGGTTTTCGCGACGTTGGCAATTATATTAAATCACGCATTTAACATAATAAACAGTGAGCGGTATCTAGCAACACATCACTGCTACCCAAGACACGAAAATGTCATGTGATCTGACAAAACCTCCTGTGATAATAATTATGTGTATAATTACCCCTTTTCCCTTATGTTTATATTGAACACAAGGTATAGACCGTGTCATCCTTGTCCAGTTCAATATTGGGCCCATAGACATTTATCCTGTTACGCAGGATGGGCAAATTCCATCTAGGACACTCATGTCCCTCAGCATGCTTTGTGGAGTACCCATCAACTGTCTTTATGGTCATCCAGTTACGGACAACGTTGGATCAGCAATAAAGCACCCGACTCTACATCTAAGATCCATAGTGGTTTTAGGTCGAAGGGTGGTATACACCATTATCACCATGAGAATAACTTATGACACTTTGCATAACTTTCTATATAGTATTCTCATATCGGGTCAATCCGGTATAAATATTACTCTTAATATTCATACCTATGTTTAAGACTTGATAACTCTTTATCCATGATCCATGAAATGTGATCATCAGTCTAAAAACATAATAGTCTCAATGCTTTAATGTTATCCCACTTCACAATAAAGCTCGACTACGGATACTTTAAGAATAGTGTCCTTATGTTTAATGTGTTCTCATGATCAAGTCACACTTGATACATTAAACGGACTATCTATTCCAGAGACTTTATTAAACAACCATAATAAAGAAAAAGCCTTTTATTATTAATAAATAATTCGATACAAGTACCAAAAGTATTGGCCTCTAGGGCTTACACCAACACCTCAGAGCTAGTGGGATCCTCAGTAGTTACCATCAATGCAACATTGACTTTTTCTTCGTCGGAATCTTATTCTTAAGATTCTGAGTCATCCCAGGTAGCCATCAGCCCCTTCTTGACTTTGGAGAAGTTCTTCTTGGGAATTTATTTTGTCCTTCTTTAGTTTAGGACAATCATTCTTGTAGTGGCCTGACTCATTGTGCTCGAAACATATAACTTCTTTTCCAGAAGTTTGCTTCTTTTGACCAGATAAGGATTCGAAGCACCCAACAGTCCTGCTGACTTCTTTGAATTTCCCTTGACCACTTTGCCTGTATTTCCAGAGTCTGTTGACTCTTTTTTAGATTAGAGACAGCTCATCATTATCTTATGAGTCTTCATCAGATCCTTTTGATTCTTCCTCAGCTTGATATGCTTTAGTCTTCTTATGCTTGGATTTTAGAGCTACAAATTTACCTCTCTTCTTTGGTTCATCTTCTTCTAGCTCAATCTCGTGGCTTCTTAAAGAACTAATAAGTTATTCAAGACTGATGTTGTTGAGATCCTTAGCCAGCTTTAATGCAGTTACCATAGGTCTCCATTTTTGGGGAAGACTTCTGATAATTTTCTTGACATAATCAGTTGTAGAATATCCTTTGTCCAAAACTTTAAGCCCTGCGACAAGCATCTGAAACCTTGAGAAGATGGTTTCAACATTTTCATCATCTTCTATTTTGAAAGCCTCATATTTCTGGATTAAGGACAAGGCCTTTGTCTCCCTTACTTAAGTGTTTCCCTCATAAGTCATTCTCAGAGAGTCAAAAATGGATTTGGCAGAATCTTTGTTTATTATCTTCTCATACTCCGTATAAGAGATAGAATTAAGAAATATGGTTCTGGCCTTATGATGATTTTTGAAGTCTTTCTTTATTTGATCAGACATAGCACTTCTTGCTAAAATATTTCCTTCAACACTTACTGGGTAAACATAGCCATCAACTAAGAGACCCCATAGATCAACATCGTAACCAAGAAAGAAACTTTCTATTCTATCTTTCCAATAGTAAAATTTCTCACCATCAAAAATATGTGGTTTTGCACTGTAATGATCTCTATCATTATTAACAATGTTAGAAGCGTTAGCAGCAGCCATTTTTTCTCACACAACTGGATCGGTATTGAACACTATAAGTGGTTGATAATTTTTTTTTATCACAATCAGAACCGGAGCTCTGATGCTAATTGAAGGTGTGAAAAACACAATAAATGAGAGGTTTGAATTGGGTTTTAGAAGCAAAAGCTTTTTCTAAAACAAAAACACCACTAACAAGTCTAATAATGAAGAGATAAAAACAAATAGATTTTTATCCTGGTTCGCTTGAAACTCAAAGCTAATCCAGTCCATCCGTCAAGGTGATTTGCCTTATACACAAGGACTTAATCCATTATAATCAACAAATTATAATAAACACAAAGAATAACTTTCTTTGTCTTCTAGAGGATCCAACTAAACCTTAGTATCCTCAATGACTCACAAAGAACAACTTTCTTTGTCTTCTCAAGGATAACCTCCTTAAGGAATCAAACAAATAGTTTGAATAAAAGTTTGTGTGTTACAAGATGCTTCTACAGAAGCAGATTTTTACACAAATAAATAATAAAAACTTAAAGAACATTGTATACAACGAATGATAGCTTTTCACAAAGAAAATTAGCTTGTCAAAATACTTGTGCAGAATCAGCGTTTTCTTCAAGTCTCCAATGCATGCTTATATAGAGAAGCATGTGACCGTTAGAGGGCAAAATGGGGAAAGCTCCTTGAGCGACTGCCCATTGTTAGATGAGAAGGGAATGATACCATGTACTATCCTTTCACCCACAAATTCAGTGACAGGTGTGATGAATTGTACTGTCCTTGCCCACGAAATCAGGTAGTGGAAAGGTTGTTCGATTTGTACTATGTACTATTTGATCACGTTCCCATTTGATCTTATCTTCAGATTTATTGGCTTCTGATAAAAGATGATTGAAGCATGAAGTGAAGAAGTAGAGATCTAGATTCAAAAGCTTCAGAACCTTGACAGCGTTAGTAGTCTGGCTTGAGTTTTTCAGTATCTTCAGAGTCTTCAGAATCCTCAGTCAGAACCTTGATAACTTCAATCATCTTTCTTGAGATCTTCAGAATCTTCAGCAACATAACACAACTTCAGAAGCTTGCCATTCTTACGAAGTTTGGTGATCAAAGTCACGTCCAAAAGTAAGAACTGAGAGAACATTGCAGCGGCAATATAGAGTCTCCTCAGAAGCTTATGATGGATGAAATAACACAGAAGCAGAAAGAACATTGCAACAATAATATTGACGTCTTTCAGAACTTCTAATTGCAGCGCAGAAGCGGATTTGGAATGCAAATTTCAGAAACTGATGATTTTGCACATCATATGATCAGAATCAGAACTGGTTGTTAAAACTAACAAATAACAAATCATTAAGGTACCAAAATTGTTCTCACACAAATACAATATTGTTATTATCAAAACTCAAGATATAGATGAATAACCAAATCTTATTCTAACAAATATCCTAATCAAATATATGATCATGGAATCATCTTCGTGAGGTAATATTCATGCATCATTTTAGTGTGAAAAGCCAATTTTAGACAAAGATATTACCTTGAATCTAGAAAAAAATAATTTGTCTCTAACTTCCACATCATTAATTAAATTTAATAACGAGCTAAAGAAATATTTCATAAATTATCATAAATCTTTAATTTATTTTTTTCATAGCTAGTGTCAAAACCTTCTTAGTCTTTTTTTTGTTAAAGCCTTAGCTTAACTTAACCTCTTATTTTAATATATAACTAGATTAAGATCCGCGCATTACACGGGTGTTGATTAGTTCTTATTTTTATATTGAGTTTTTAATTATTTTAAGATTTTTTGTATATATATAATTTATATTTTATATTATAATAATGCATTGTAATTTTTTTTGAATAAATAATCAACATATAATATTTTAATAATAATATGAATTAATGACAAATAAAAGAAAATATAAGCCGATAAATTGAGAGTAATATACATGTGATGCACAATATTTTTAAATGTTTTTATATAAAGCTTCTTGTAACCAAACAATGTATTTTTATTGTCAAACGTAAAAAAAACTTATCCATGTAACATAAACTTTAGTGTATTAAACTTGCAGTTTGACACGTTTTGATGATAAATTTCTCACAACCAACCGTAGCTCAGTTATCATTAATCCTTAAGTCAATGGTTTGAATCCGATAGATCGAAATTTTTGTTTTATAATCTTCAAAGCCAAAAATAATTGTCTTATCTTTCTATACACGAAACAAAATTCACAAAAGCTGGGACCTCTGAAATATGGACCCCTTAACTGGGGCTAATGGGTATATATGTTAAATTGCATACATGTAATATTCTATGAGTTATCATTATCACCCTTATTATACACACCAAAATACAATTGAAGTTTGGCCTTTTTATCCATAGTACTCCATCTTAATATTTTGAATATGACTACTCATTCAATTTCATTTTTCAGTGGTCCATTTTTTACATGCACTCAGATCTATAAAAATGTAACAACGAAACAAAAATATTTAAACTACTTAAAGAATAAAAATGTGTGTATGCTTTCATACACATGTTGCTAATCTTAAAAGTTGCATTATTAGAATTTGGTAATACATAATAAGATAAGATATTTTCTTACAAACTTTTGTAAATAATACCAAAAGCTATAAGTAGAAAAAGAAAATTAAAGCTGCATAAAAGGGAAACACATTGCTACAAAACATCATTTTCTCATACATAGGACAAGGTACATTTTTTTCTTCCTTTTTGCATTTCATGTGATCCATCAATTTCTAGATCTTCTTTACATGAAAATAATTGCAGAGCTAGACTCAAAATTACCGGAAAAGATTCAAATTTTCTACCGTCAATCTAATCGGTTTGATTTTGATCAGACAATTCAAATCAGATCTAATGACTTTAAAATACGAGTTATTTAAATCAGATAATTCAAACCTACCTACTGACTGATTCTACTACTGCATATCTAAACTCGTGATTTAAGATATGCGTGCATCTATACTGATATGATCCCTAATTTCATTAGGGATCCAAGCGGTCGCAAACACACAACTATTTCCTTTCCATGTAAGAACCAACATGTTTTCTTCTCTTTTCATTCCCCATCCACTAGCATGTTCATCAAGCAAACCCTTAACTTCAACAACAGTTTCGTCACAAAATGGAACACTAAAGTAACCAACATTTTTCATTCTTTGTGACATTTGCATCCCTGACTCCAATCTCTCAACTCTTTGATGCCCTTCAAAGCTTATAATGTTCTCAATTTTCTGTCCTATGTCAGATTCAAACTCAGTCCTTTGACAACTATCTTTAGGCAAAAAAGTGTCCAATGCATCAAAGGGTATCCATAAATGGTTAAAAGAAGCAGTAATTCTTGATGTTAAACTTGATGAACTAAGATCACAATCCTCATCAACCAATAGCACTATTTGAGGGTTAAGTCCTTTAACTAAATTCATAAAAACATCTCGAATCGAAATGTTTTGACCCTTTCTCTCGTCCGACAAATAACGTAGCCAGTTTTGACAATTTATAACCAAAGCTTCATCTTCCCTAAGATTCAACATACTAGGATTCAAGAGACTCAACATTGATTCAAAATCAAAGCTAGTCGATTCTTCCGATGTCAACGAATTCGAAACATTATCTCCAATAACATTAAACTCAAAAGAGACATCCTTAAATTTCGCAAAATTACCTAAACGTTGACCAACTTCATGTATTGATATGTTAACCAAAGGTGGAACCATTGGCCTAAAAGATGGAACTGTGATTCTAAGTGAAGGAGGACCTTCTGGTAATTTAGCCAAAGAATCTATAAAAGTAGGCCATTGCATACAAGGTGTTATGCTAAAATCTAAAATATGTACCCTTTTGAATCCCTTAATTGCTTTGAAAATTTCATTGTTGGAAGCACAAAATCCAAACCTATGCCAAGGAATAAGATCAACATACCCGGCGAGTTCGGTGACCGACATCAACCTTCTTTGAATAATGTTACTTCCTTTGAAATTCATTGAAGTAGGACAAATTCTTGAAGCTCTAGAGATCAATGCTCTTAGAAACCATGAGGTTAGTCTTTGGTTAGTGTCACCTAAAGGTGAAGCAACGTTGTTTAGGACCCACATAACTTGTTGAGCTAGGGTTATGTCGTTGCTTTCCAAAGCACTTGCACAATGGAGTAAGAGCTTTTCGATACATGCTCCATCTAGGCTTCCAAGACAGCCTTTAAGTGCTTCTGGTTGAGGAAGTGGTGGAGTGGAAGTGATTGTGTTGAAAAGTGAAGGGTTTTGAAACGAAATGGATGTTGCTTTTAACTCAGCTTTCATGTGGACGTGCATGTGTTTGTTAGTTTCTTGAAGTTTTTCAGTGAGTGAGAGATGAAAGATATAACTAGGGTTTATTTTGTGGTGAGTTATGTAAGAAAAGGTGTTATATTTTGAGACATGATATAGGGTAGAAAGGTATCATTGGGTTGCAGATTGAGAATCTTGAAACGTTATTTATAGTAGAAGCGTGAGACAAATCTTAGGGTGTGTTTGGATACTACAAAAGTTTATCTTAAAATATCTAGATTAGATGGTTATCTTCAACATGTCTAGAGTGTGGATAAGGACAATTTTACAACCATAATATTTAGATGTTAGTGTAAGTTCAGAAGATCGAAATATATGTGTGTGAATTTGATTGAGATTTTTTCATGAACAGTGGATTATTTTTGTCAGATCCAACCTTTAATGTCGCTATAAATAAAGTTGTCTATCATGAAAAAATATATTTAGTTAATTAATATGCTTTTATACAATTTATCTTTGATACGTTTTGTTTCCTAATCACAGAGGTCGATCTTTTGCATAAAATTTAAAGGATCATAAATAATAATATTGTGTTTTTTAAGTCAATAAATATAGTTTTTTTAAGAGAATTGATTATGTATTTTAAAAATAAGTAATGTTAATCTTTTATTTTTATATAGTCTTTATGATTTAAAAAAAAAATTATATGTATTTATTCCGTACTTTATTTTAATTGCATCTCTCTCTTTCTTCGAATCTCTTTTGAATTTTACTTCTTTTAAAAATAAATAAATGGGATATCGTAAGTTCAAACCCACATCATACATATGATATTTCTATATAATTATTAACTGAAATGATTTAAGGGGACTATATTTCTCTTTCTATTACATCATAAATTTATAATATATATCAAATTACTATCTCTATGTATTTTTGCACTCTCAAAATATATACACTCAAGTTAACTTTCTCTTCATATATAATATTACCATCACAATTATAGTTTTCAAATCAACAAAATATAATTTCAAAATCATTTGATGATGAGTTGATAATGAGCAAAAGATCATACATGCATGCAAACGTGATTTGGCTTTCTTGATCCTTTATTTAATACAAGCTTTATTTGTTGTTTAGTAGTAATGATTATGTTAATTATAACATAATTAAAACACATGGTCGCAAATAGGTTAAAAAGGGTATACTAGCCGGCCCACTCTTGTCGAATTTGTTTTCATGAAATTAAAACAAGATCCAAATTAAGTTTACCGCAACTAATTTGATTTTCCTCTTGCCTTCATTCCCATACTCTACGTAATAATGCACATATTAATTAATATACTATAGTTTTTATATTATGTTAAGAGATGCCAAAGCTAACGACAAATCAGAACTCTTGCTACAAAGACATATTATTAGTGTCACTTTTATATAACGTTGTTTCTCCTGTTTTTTCCTCATTATCGTCCATTGATACATATTCTTCGTCTCTCTTTTTGTTTGAAGAAATCCACTTTGGAATAATAATTAGTAAAATAATCACACTAATTAGACAAGTGCACGCTGTTATGGAAGTATTATAATGGTATATTATATATGTCATCCATTTGAATGGAATTTAATATCAGTATACATTGAAGTGGATATTAACTTCAGGTTTACACATGAGTTAGGAGTCAGGAATTTATTATAAGATAAAATAATCATTGATCCCCTTTTTGTTCACTCGAGTGAATAGTAAAGAACAAGAGGAGAAATCAATTGAAAGAATTGATTTTTGTTCATCAAGATTGATTATGAATTCTCTAAGATTTGGTGAAATTCCACATCGGAAATTTGTCGTAATTCTAACATATGGTATCTAGAGCATTTGTTGTGTGATTCTTGGGAAGCGTAGCGCAATGAATCATATGAATGACCATTTTTGACGAGTCTCCCAAATCTGAAGAATCAGAATTACGAGAATTGGTGCATGCAGATAAAATTATTTTCTGCTATCAAGATCTTTAGGATCTTGTAAAGGATGGAGTGACGCCGCTGACAAAAAACGCAACTGTCATACCCCGATTTTATCCGGAATTTTTACTATTATATGAGTTTTAGTCATATTTTATCTCGATTGAATGTGATAACCCATTTGGTAGTAAAGTGGGCGAAAGGAGTGAAAGTGCGAAAGGTCTTGAATTCAAATTACACCTATTACAGCATGTTTCGAGCACCTGTTGTAGTTCATCCCTTTAACTGACCACCTAGATCGAAAAGATTTAAAAAAACATTATTTACCGTTAATTGTAATAGAAAGTCTAATAAATTAGATGATAAAAATTTAAACTTACTTTGTTGCAAAGGGGAATATGAATGACTTCTCGTTTACCGAGACGAATGATAACATTCTTGACCAACCTCATGCTTGTAGAAAATAGACGCATGAATAAAACATACAAGTATTGTTTTGACATTTTTACACAACGCACTATATAGATGGGATAAAACAGCTGAACCCCAACTATATGTGCTTACCTTATTTATGTTTCATAACAACGACAAATACATAATATTTACCGTATTATCAATACTCTCAGAAAATAAAAAATTACCAAATAGAATCATAATATAACACTGAGCTTTAATTATCTTTTCATACTTGGTAGATTCTTCGGTTAATCTTATACTTGCATAATATTGTTTAACATATTTTAAGTTAATACCTTGACCTCTATCTTGACCAGAAGTCTCTCCCGTAGTTGTGTCTTCACACAAAGGGGCACCCAACAATTCATTGCATATAGAGTTATTTTTGTTAACTCTACCATTTACAGTCTTACCATCGATACGTAGACCTAACAACATGTAGACGTCCTCAAGTGTGACAGTACACTCACCGAAAGGAAGGTGGAATGTGTGGGTCTCGGGTCTATATCTCTCTAACAAAACAAGAATAAATTTGTAGTCAACTGAGTATGAGACTATGTTGAGTAGATTACCAAAACCATATCCTCGAATATATGGTTCTATCAAAGGATGGTGTGGTACATATTCATGTACACGACATCAAAATCTCTTTGGGTCCAGATCACAAATGCATGCTCACGAATCCAATGCAAGACCATCGCAAACTCAGCTCTCAGTTAATATGCGTTGAAATTTTGTCTGTCATTAGCGATAATCCGTCGTTAAAGACGAGTATAATAATCTCGCATATTGTAACTCAATACAACTACGCCCCATCATACAGGAAGGCATGGATAACTAGGACAAATGCGGTTGAAAAAGTGTATGGAAATTGGGAGGAGTTTTACAAAAAACTTCCAAAATACTTGGTGGCTCTTAAACAGTATACTCCAGGGACCATTGTAAATTTGGAAATGTTGTCGGTGTATACCCCAGACATGACTTGTGCTATTGGAAATGGAATATTCCACCGACTCTTCTGGGCGTATCAACCATGCATCAAAGGTTTTTCTTTCTGTAAACCTATTATACAAATTGATGGTACATGGTTATACGAGAAATATAAAGCAACGCTACTGATGGCAGTGTCACAAGATGGCAACAACAACATTTTTCCAATCGCATTTGCCCTAGTTGAAGGGGAGACTGCTGAGGGATGGAGTTTTTTTCCTAAAAAATCTCTGATTGCACGTTGCTCCTCAGCCTAACTTATGTTTGATCTTATACTGACACCCTTCAATAGTGAGTGCCTACAAAAACATTGATAATGGCTGGCAAGATCCTCCGTCGATGCATGTCCACTGCATTAGACATATCGCTAAAAAATTTATGCGAGAGATCAGAGACAAAACATTTTAGAAGAAGGTTGTCAATGCAGGGTATGCATTAATAGAACCTTCTTTCAAAATCTACCGCGAAGACATCAGATTGTCAAACGCAGATGTAGTACGGTGGATCAACAATATTCCATTGGAGAAGTGGACTGGGGCATACGACAACGATCAACATGACAATAAATCTTGTGAAATCAATGAACTCTATCTTCAAAAGCATCTGAAACTTACCTATAACCGCTTTAGTGCAAGCAACCTATTTCAGGCTAGGGGCTCTATTTGAGACCAGACGTCCCAAATGGAGCTCAATGTTATAATATGGGCAGTTGTTCAGTGATGCTTCAATGAAATTCATAAGACACGAAGCTGCCAAAGATAACACACATGTGGTCACAGTGTTTGACCGTACTAAAGGTTGGTACAGTGTTGCTGAGCCCATGGATCACAATGAAGGCACGCCAAGGGGACAATATAGAGTGGAAATAGATAGAGGTTGGTGCGACTGCGGAAAGTTCCAAGCCTTTCGTATGCCCTGCTCCAATGTCATAGTGGCATGTTCAAAGGTTCGACGGGATCCATCCTACTTACTATCTGATGTTTACAAAGTCATAAGTCTCTCCAGTGTTTACAAAATTAGCTTTTCAGTGGTAGCAAAAGAGGATTACTGGCCTGCATATCAAAGGGATATTCTCTGGCACAATGAAGTAATGCAAATCAAGGAAAAGGGTCGCTCAAACAACACACGTATTCGAACCAAAATAGATACGGAGAACAAAGTGGTTTGATTATGTAGTTCATGTTGTCAGCCCGATCATAATCGTACTAACTGTCCTAGTGTTGGAACAAGCACAACAAGATAATTTTAATTGTAACTCTTTTGCTTTATATTAAAAACATGATTTATTTCATATGATAACTTTGTGAGGAAATACCATCACAAACAAATACAACACATACAACACACAAGCAACACATAAATAACAACACAACAAACTATAACAAATAAAATACCATTACTATAACTATGTGATTACAACCATAAAAAAAAAATTTGAACATAGTATACATCATCCTGTGAACGTCTCTATCAGTCTTAATATCCACTCATACACGAACTTCTCCATTTTGGTTGAACGTAGACTCAAGCCATTGAATTATTCTCATCCTTTCACCATCTGCAATTTCTCCATCTAACCAACGGTTCAACGTTCGATTAAGACAAATGATTCTATATTCCAAAGTCGAATCTTTATCGGAGGTTGCACTATTGAAAAGATTAAATTGGCATTTCTCTTGTGAATGTATTCAGACATTGTTAAAGAAACTAAAATTGAAGAAGATTGAAGAAATTGAAGAAAAATGGAAGGAGGGTAAGAAGTTGTGTGAAAAAATATGGGAGATGTGTAACACCCCGATTAAAATAAGAGAATTATTTAATTGAGTTAATATTATTTTATTAATTTAATTAAATAAAGTTGAATTATTGGATTATTATTATTATTATTTGGAGTAATAATTATTTGGAAAATATATAAGTTGGAAATAAGAGAAAGAGTCTCATTTTGGAACAGAAGGGTTTTACGTGAAAAAGCAGAGAAGCATCGTGAAAGAGGAAAAGGGCAAGAGAAGGAGCTGTAGAGCAAAGGTTGAAGAACGGAAAAGCTTGAAGCTCAAAGAATTGCCGGATTATCTCAGGTAAGGGGGGGTTTATCGTCGTTTAATGGGTATTATCGATTAACATGTGATGGGTAGTGATAAGCCGTCGATTGACCCTAATTGGGATTTAGAATGCTGAGAAATTATGTTGAATAAGTTGTATTAAAGCTGAAATTGAATTTGTGTTTGAGTGTATTGTGAATTTCTGAGCGTATAGCTTTTTACGGAAGTTGAATCGGAGGTCCGGAAGTCCTCCAACGGCGGAAAATGCGGAAACTCTGCATTCTGCCTTGTGTTAGCGCAGGAACTGCTGTTTCGCCTGCGTTAACCGGTTAACCCAGGGTGTTAACCGGTTAACACTGTTATAAATTGTGAAAAATGTTGAGTTTTGCCTGCGTTAACCGGTTAACCTATAGCGTTAACCGGTTAACACTGTTGCGTTTTGCCTGGAAGTGTAATTTTTCCTGCGTTAACCGGTTAACCTATAGCGTTAACCGGTTAACACTGTTGCAGTATGTAAAAATGGTTGATTTTATGATGTAAGTGTAATTGGTGATTGGCCTATTGTATCCAATTGTGATAAATAAATTCGTGGAGTCTATGTTGTGAAATGTTGATGCAAAGATGTTGATAAGTTGTTTTTGTGGAAAATATTAAGTTGTAGGCTGATGAGCCAAAGTTGAATATAAGTTGTTTTGTTGAAAATGCTGGGTTGTAGGCTGATGAGCCAAAGTTGATTTTTAAGTTGTTGTTGCTGAAAAAGCTGTTATGTTGTCGTTGTTATTATGTTGTTGAACTTTCAAGTCGTACATGCCACATACATTCATATGCATTAAGTCGGGGCTTTTGCTCACACCACGTTGGCCTGGATTGGCAAAATTATGGGGCTTTTGCTCACACCACGTTGGCCTGGATTGGCAAAAATTTTAAGTTGAAAGTTGAAGGCTTATGCCTTGATGCCCACTAAACTGGCAATGATTTTAAGTTGGGAGTTTTACTCCAAATGGTACCACATGCATGAAGAGTCGAGTCTCATTTGAGTTGCATTTACGTTGTGTTTGAATATGATGTTGAGTTGAATATGCTGCTACCGAATGCATGATATGATGTGGGTGATTAACGTGTAAAGTTACTTAACATAACATGATGATTTATAATATTTGTTATATCGATTGAGGAACTCACCCTTACAGTTATATTTTTCAGGTAACGAGCAGTGAGTTGAGTAGAAGCTAGTGCTTGGAGTCTAGTGTGGTTTATGTAGTGGGTCATGCTCTGATAGATGTAACATCGGGACGGGATGTTTTATTTGTTGAATAAATGTTAATTTTAAGATATTACAGATGTTGAATGTTCTATCCGCTGCGAATTTTTAAAGAAGTGTTTAGGTTGGATTAAATAATGAGCATGACTGATTTTTACGGTGAATTATGTGAAGTATTATGTGACACCCTTGGTGCGTGATTACTCTGATATTGATTTATATGCTGTTGTTTTAATTAAATATTTGGGGTATTTAGAAGGGTGTTACATTAGTGGTATCAGAGCAGGTCGGTCTGTCCGGCCAGTTGTCGTGTCGTTACTGTCTAACAATTGTGTAATTGTTATTAATCTAACGTTAAGTTGTGTTGTATTGTTAAGTTGAAATGGCTGGAAGGAATGACGCTGCAATGGCTGCCGCAATGCAAGCAATGGCACAAGCGGTGCAGAACTTGCCAAATGCTGGTGGTGATGCTGGGTCACGTAGCTTGGCGACTTTTCAGAGAGAGAATCCGCCGGTGTTTAAAGGGAAGCATGATCCAGATGCAGCCTTGGGATGGTTGAAAGAGATTGAGAGAATCTTCCGTGTTATGGATTGCACTCCAGCTCAGAAGGTTCGGTATGGTACTCACATGCTAGCAGTCGAAGCTGATGACTGGTGGCTAGAGACTCACGAGAGGTTGACCGTGGCAGGTGAAGACATTACTTGGGATGTATTCCGTAGGGAATTTCTGAGAAAGTATTATCCAGAAGATGTCCGTGGTAAGAAGGAAATTGAATTCCTTGAGCTGAAGCAAGGAAACTTGTCTGTCACTGATTATGCTGCGAAATTTGTGGAGCTGTCCAAATTTTATCCTCATTACACCGGTGCTGGTGCTGAATTTTCAAAGTGCATCAAGTTTGAAAATGGACTGCGCTCTGAAATTAAGAAGGCTGTTGGGTATCAGAAGATACGCATTTTTACTGAATTGGTTGATAGCTGCAGGATATTTGAAGAAGACAATAATGCTCATTACAAGATTGTCAGTGACCGCAGAGGCAAGCAACATCAAAATCGTGGCAAGCCGTATGATGCTCTAGCTGGAAAAGGGAAGCAAAGAGCTGCTCCGGCTCAGAGGGCTAGTGGGGGAGGTGCTCCTGCTGGTATAGTTTGCTTCAAATGTGGTCAGGCTGGTCATAAGAGTAATGTATGCACTGCTGAAGTAAAGAGGTGTTTTCGCTGTGGTAAGATTGGTCATGCAATAGCTGATTGCAAGCACAAGGAAGTGATTTGTTTTAATTGCGGAGAAGAAGGGCATATTGGAAGTCAGTGTCAGAAGCCGAAGAAAGGGAATCAGTCAGGAGGCAAGGTCTTTGCTTTATCGGGTTCTGAGACTTCTGCAGATGATCGTTTGATCCGAGGTACGTGTTATATTAATGGCTTTCCTCTTGTAGCTATTATTGACACAGGTGCGACTCATTCCTTTATATCTTTGGATTGTGCTGTGAAACTTAAGTTAGAGATATCTGAGATGTTTGGTAGTATGGTAATTGATACTCCTGCGAAGGGTTCAGTGACTACTACTTCGGTTTGTTTAAATTGTCCTTTGAGTATTTTTGGTAGAGACTTTGGGATGGACCTAGTGTGTCTTCCACTAGTGCAGATTGATGTTATTATGGGTATGAACTGGTTGGTGTTTAACCGAGTTTCTATCAATTGTTTTGATAAGACGGTGGTCTTTCCTGAGATGGAGGAGGGAAAGAGTTTGTTTCTATCAGCAAGGCAAGTGAATGAAGAAGTAGCTGATGGGGCAGAGTTGTTTATGCTGTTAGCGACTTTGGAGGCTAAAGATAAACTGGTGATTGGCGATCTAGCCGTGGTGTGTGATTTTCCTGATGTGTTTCCGGAAGAGGTGAATGAATTGCCGCCAGAACGTGAAGTGGAGTTCTCGATTGATTTGGTACCTGGTACTAGGCCGATATCGATGGCTCCGTACCGTATGTCTGCTGTTGAGTTAACTGAACTGAAGAGTCAGTTGGAAGATCTGTTGGATAAGAAATTTATTCGTCCGAGTGTGTCACCGTGGGGTGCACCAGTGCTATTGGTTAAGAAGAAAGAAGGTACTATGAGGTTGTGTGTGGACTACAGGCAACTGAATAAAGTGACGATCAAGAATCGGTATCCTTTGCCGAGGATTGATGATTTGATGGATCAGTTGGTTGGTGCAAGTGTGTTCAGCAAAATAGATTTGAGATCTGGGTATCATCAGATCCGTGTGAAAACCGAGGATATTCAGAAGACTGCTTTCAGAACAAGGTATGGACATTATGAGTATTCTGTAATGCCTTTTGGTGTGACTAATGCGCCTGGAGTATTTATGGAGTATATGAATAGGATTTTCCATCCGTACCTAGACAAGTTTGTTGTGGTGTTTATTGATGATATTTTGGTGTATTCGAAATCTGAAGAAGAGCATGCTGAACATTTGAGAGTGGTTTTGGGAGTTCTACGAGAAAAGAAGTTATTTGCTAAATTGTCCAAGTGTGAATTTTGGTTAGGAGAGGTAAGTTTTCTTGGTCATGTGATTTTAAGAGGTGGCGTTGTTGTTGATCCTTCTAAGATAGAAGCGGTATCTAAGTGGGAAGCTCCGAAGTCTGTTGCTGAGATTCGAAGTTTCCTTGGTTTGGCTGGTTATTATAGGAAGTTCATTGAGGGATTTTCTAAGCTGGCGTTACCGTTGACGATGTTGACTAGAAAGGGGCAAGCGTTTGTTTGGGATTCAAAATGTGAAGAAGGTTTCCAAGAGTTAAAGAGAAGGTTGACTACTGCTCCTATTCTGATATTACCGAGTCCGTCGGAACCATTTGAAGTTTACTGTGATGCTTCATTGTTGGGTTTGGGTGGCGTGTTGATGCAGAATAAGCAGGTTATAGCTTATGCTTCAAGACAGCTGAGGGTTCATGAGAGGAACTATCCGACGCACGATTTAGAGTTGGCAGCTGTGGTGTTTGTTCTGAAGTTATGGAGACATTACTTGTACGGGTCAAGATTTGAGGTTTTCAGTGACCATAAAAGTTTAAAATATTTGTTTGATCAGAAATTGCTGAATATGAGACAGAGGAGATGGTTAGAATTTCTGAAGGATTATGACTTTGGTTTGAATTACCATCCGGGTAAAGCAAACGTAGTGGCTGATGCATTGAGTCGGAAATCATTACATATGTCTATGTTAATGGTTAAGGAATTGGATTTAATTGAACAGTTTAGAGACTTGAGTTTGGTGTGTGAGAGTACTCACAATAGTGTTAAATTGGGAATGTTGAAGTTGACAAGTGGTATTCTGGATGAGATCAGAGAGGGTCAGAAATCTGATATGCTTTTGGTTGATAAGTTGACTCTAGTGAATCAAGGTCAAGGTGGCGAATTCAGAGTTGATGAGAATGGTATTTTGAAGTTTGGTAGTCGGGTGTGTATTCCGGATGTTACCGAGCTTAAGAAGAGTATTCTTGAGGAAGGACATCGTAGTGGTCTGAGTATTCATCCTGGAGCTACGAAGATGTATCATGATTTGAAGAAGTTATTTTGGTGGCCGGGAATGAAAAGAGAAATTGCGAGTTTTGTTTATTCTTGTTTGACTTGTCAGAAGTCAAAGATTGAGCATCAGAAGCCGTTTGGGCTAATGCAACCGTTGGCTATTCCAGAGTGGAAGTGGGATAGTATCAGTATGGATTTTATTTCTGGTTTACCGAGAACAAATAAGAATTTTGAAGCTATTTGGGTAATTGTGGACAGGTTGACAAAGTCGGCTCATTTCGTTCCGATTCGAATGGACTATCCGTTAGAGAAGTTAGCTGAGTTGTATATTGAGAAGATTGTAAGTTTGCATGGTATTCCGTCTAGTATCGTTCGGACAGAGATCCTAGATTTACATCGAAGTTCTGGGAAGGTTTGCAGAAGGCTTTGGGAACTAAGCTGAGATTGAGTTCTGCATATCACCCGCAGACTGATGGTCAGACTGAGAGGACGATTCAGTCACTAGAGGATCTTTTGAGAGCTTGTGTTTTGGAAAAAGGAGGTGCTTGGGATTGTTATTTACCTTTGATTGAGTTTACCTACAACAATAGTTTTCATTCGAGTATTGGTATGGCACCGTTTGAAGCTTTGTATGGTAGGAGATGTCGGACACCTTTATGTTGGTATGAGTCCGGTGAGAGTGTTGTGGTTGGACCGGAAATTGTTCAACAAACTACGGAAAAGATTAAGATGATTCAGGAGAAGATGAGAATTGCTCAGAGTCGTCAGAAGAGTTATCATGATAAGAGGAGGAAGTCACTTGAGTTCCAAGAGGGAGATCATGTGTTTCTTCGTGTTACTCCGATAACAGGTGTTGGTCGAGCTTTGAAGTCGAAGAAGTTGACACCTCGATTTATTGGTCCTTATCAGATTTTGGAGAGGATAGGAGAAGTAGCCTATCGTATCGCTTTACCGCCGTCACTTGCGAATTTGCATGAGGTTTTTCATGTGTCTCAGTTGAGGAGGTACATTCATGATCCGTCGCATGTAGTCCAAGTAGATGATGTACAGGTGAGAGATAACCTGACTGTTGAAACATCACCTATGAGGATCGAGGATCGAGAGTTGAAGCAGTTGCGGGGTAAAGAGATTGCCTTGGTGAAGGTAGCTTGGGGAGGACCAGCAGGTGGCAATGTGACTTGGGAACCGGAGAGTCAGATGAAGGAGTCTTATCCGGAGTTATTTGCTTGAGGTATGTTTTCGAGGACGAAAACTCTTTTAGTGGGGGAGAGTTGTAACACCCCGATTAAAATAAGAGAATTATTTAATTGAGTTAATATTATTTTATTAATTTAATTAAATAAAGTTGAATTATTGGATTATTATTATTATTATTTGGAGTAATAATTATTTGGAAAATATATAAGTTGGAAATAAGAGAAAGAGTCTCATTTTGGAACAGAAGGGTTTTACGTGAAAAAGCAGAGAAGCATCGTGAAAGAGGAAAAGGGCAAGAGAAGGAGCTGTAGAGCAAAGGTTGAAGAACGGAAAAGCTTGAAGCTCAAAGAATTGCCGGATTATCTCAGGTAAGGGGGGGTTTATCGTCGTTTAATGGGTATTATCGATTAACATGTGATGGGTAGTGATAAGCCGTCGATTGACCCTAATTGGGATTTAGAATGCTGAGAAATTATGTTGAATAAGTTGTATTAAAGCTGAAATTGAATTTGTGTTTGAGTGTATTGTGAATTTCTGAGCGTATAGCTTTTTACGGAAGTTGAATCGGAGGTCCGGAAGTCCTCCAACGGCGGAAAATGCGGAAACTCTGCATTCTGCCTTGTGTTAGCGCAGGAACTGCTGTTTCGCCTGCGTTAACCGGTTAACCCAGGGTGTTAACCGGTTAACACTGTTATAAATTGTGAAAAATGTTGAGTTTTGCCTGCGTTAACCGGTTAACCTATAGCGTTAACCGGTTAACACTGTTGCGTTTTGCCTGGAAGTGTAATTTTTCCTGCGTTAACCGGTTAACCTATAGCGTTAACCGGTTAACACTGTTGCAGTATGTAAAAATGGTTGATTTTATGATGTAAGTGTAATTGGTGATTGGCCTATTGTATCCAATTGTGATAAATAAATTCGTGGAGTCTATGTTGTGAAATGTTGATGCAAAGATGTTGATAAGTTGTTTTTGTGGAAAATATTAAGTTGTAGGCTGATGAGCCAAAGTTGAATATAAGTTGTTTTGTTGAAAATGCTGGGTTGTAGGCTGATGAGCCAAAGTTGATTTTTAAGTTGTTGTTGCTGAAAAAGCTGTTATGTTGTCGTTGTTATTATGTTGTTGAACTTTCAAGTCGTACATGCCACATACATTCATATGCATTAAGTCGGGGCTTTTGCTCACACCACGTTGGCCTGGATTGGCAAAATTATGGGGCTTTTGCTCACACCACGTTGGCCTGGATTGGCAAAAATTTTAAGTTGAAAGTTGAAGGCTTATGCCTTGATGCCCACTAAACTGGCAATGATTTTAAGTTGGGAGTTTTACTCCAAATGGTACCACATGCATGAAGAGTCGAGTCTCATTTGAGTTGCATTTACGTTGTGTTTGAATATGATGTTGAGTTGAATATGCTGCTACCGAATGCATGATATGATGTGGGTGATTAACGTGTAAAGTTACTTAACATAACATGATGATTTATAATATTTGTTATATCGATTGAGGAACTCACCCTTACAGTTATATTTTTCAGGTAACGAGCAGTGAGTTGAGTAGAAGCTAGTGCTTGGAGTCTAGTGTGGTTTATGTAGTGGGTCATGCTCTGATAGATGTAACATCGGGACGGGATGTTTTATTTGTTGAATAAATGTTAATTTTAAGATATTACAGATGTTGAATGTTCTATCCGCTGCGAATTTTTAAAGAAGTGTTTAGGTTGGATTAAATAATGAGCATGACTGATTTTTACGGTGAATTATGTGAAGTATTATGTGACACCCTTGGTGCGTGATTACTCTGATATTGATTTATATGCTGTTGTTTTAATTAAATATTTGGGGTATTTAGAAGGGTGTTACAAGATGCGCAGGGTATTTATAGATGAACACTTGCATGCATGCGCCAATGCCCTAGTCGCAACACACACATAACACATGCATGCGCCAATGCATGTGGCGCACACACAAAAGCACACATGCATGCGTCAATGCATGTGACGCCTATATACATTGACTTTATAAGCATGCGCTAAGGCTAAGGGTGCCTCCTTTGAAAGTTAATAGGATGTGCCAGTTAAACTGGCACATTAGTAGGGAAAAATGGTTATTTTGTTAATTCTTTAAAAAAATGATTATTTTGGAATTTAATTTAAAAACAAAAATATTATTTAAAAAAAAAACACCGGTTATTTCAATTTGACCTTTTTCTAAAAAAATCCACAAAGAGCACCGCCCCATTCATCAATATTTGCTGAGTTTTTCTTCTCTTTGTTCATTTTAATAATTATTGTCTAATTTAGACTATTGTGTGGATTGGGCCCTTAAGCCCATCTGATGATATATCTCCAATAATTCTTTTGCACCCCTTCCAACTTTTGAATTTTTAATATTATTTATTTGTTATTTTAAATTAGTTATTATTATTATTATAGTAATTAATATAAATATTTAAAAAATTAAACTTTATTTTTATTTTATTAAACCCTATTTATTTATTAAATTGACTTAGTTTAGTTAATAGTTTAGTTTAATTTTAAATTTGATCTTATTTAGTCTATTAGTAAAGATAAAAACAATAAAAATGCAAAAAAAAGTTATTTTATTTTATTTTTAGATTGTCTAATTTATATTCTTAAATACAAAACACAAAAATATATTTTAGTAGGCTATTTAATAAATAAAAAAATAAAAAAATATGTCCCTTAAGTTTTTAATTCAAAAATGCTAATAATTTTTTTTTCATTTGATTCAAAAAATACCATAAAAATATAAAAAATTATCATCTTGTAAATAATTCACGAAACTCTTGTACATAAATCAATCTCTTTTTTTAAATCAAATTAACTTAACATTTATCAATTCAAAATACGATTAAAATCCATTGAAACTCGTCAAATTAAGTTTTTGCTATGTGCGACAAATCATTCCCTTTTCGCCATGTGCGACACATTAATCCTTTTTGCCCCGTGCATTTAATTATAAACCAAGACAAATTTTCACAAATTAAAATCAACCAACAAACAAAAATCGAATTACGTAGACTCTGAGTTTCTTACCATTCAGTGAGAATAGGTAGGCACAAGGTTGCGAAACCTTGGCGAGTCCCCTAACCTGAAACTAACTCTTTTCCCATCTTATCCTTTTGCACATGCCCCTCTCTTTGTAAATAATTAAAAGCAAGAAATAAATAATTAGGCAAGCATACCTACAAACAAACAATCAACCATAGAACTAGAGAAGGTTCCTATTGAGTACAACGGAAGTGAGGGGTGCCTATCACCTTCCTCTCACTTAACTGACTCCCGAACCCATATTCGGTTGCGATGACCGTATTATCCTTTCCTTTAGGGTTTTATCATTATTTCCCATATTCCTTAGGAACGAATAAAATATGGTTTGATTTTTCCCGCTGCGATAGCGATAAATGAACATAACACTGCACACAAAGAATTGAAGAAGAAAGATTATAAATCTCTCTTTATGATTCATCAATGTGTTGATCCAAATAATTTCAAAAAGGTCAGTGATGTAGAATCAACGAAAGAAGAATGGGAAATCTTAGAAAAATTGTTTGGAAGAGCTGAGAAGGTGTTTACCTTGGATTTTGGTAAACAAGCGTTAGTCTTCCAAAATTGATACTTTGGTTACTTACAAGATTGACTAGATTGATCCTAGGACATATGTGTATATTTTTTGTTTAAGGTTTATTTTACTAGTAAGTTCTTCGATGTTAATGTTGCAATTAAAATTAATGCAAAGAAAGTTTATAGAAAGTATGAAGAAAGAACATAATTTCGACAGGAATGTAAATGACATGAAAATGACTTTAACGTAAATAAATTGACATTTAATGAAAATATGGTGTTTCATACGTGCATATTCTCATAAAACTCTTTTCTCAATAACACTTATTTACTTCGAGTGGTTTTGAGCTTAATACAATGTTGAACACCCTGAATCCTAATGTTAAGACTCATATTTATACTACTTCGATAGTAACGGTAACAAGCGGTCTTTTCTCTAGAAAATGACATGTTCTTGCTTGAATGTGTTTCACCTTTCATAGGCCTCTAGATGTCATTTTAAACAACGGATAAGGCCAAAATATGGTTATTAACCTCATTTTGAATCACGTTCGTTGAACTCGTCTTCGAAACGTTTCAAAAACTTCTAAATCATATAACGCTATTTCGATAATATAGCCATTTCCTTGCCAAATTCCAGTCGAAAAGGCTTTGCCTAACTCCTGTCGAAGTCAACTTGGATTCCTTCCAAATATTTCCTTAAGTTTTGTACTTGACTTCTTATATCTTTTTTAGCGTCGAAATTACAGCTAACAAATTGCCCCCCCCCCCCCAAAATGCCTTTTTCGACCAAATGAAAAAAGGGACATTTTTGAAAGCTTTAATGCGACAATATTTATTGTTGACGTCATAGTCATCGTGACCACTTTTCCAAAATGTCCTATCGGAAATATGTGAATTGAAAACACCATTATTGTCCCTATATTTGTGGGAGCAGTATAGTAACTAAAATGGCAATCGCCTGCTTAACCAATGAAAAACATACACGCGTCCCACTATTCGTTCCATTTGTCATCACAAAGGAAATGTGAACGAATTTTTCTCCCTCTATAAATATTCTTCATCTTCCTCCTTTGTAAACTTTCCATTTCTTGAGCTTATAACCTCTAATTTTCCTGCGATTCCTTCTCAGAAACAATTTACACAAGCTTTTCCTCTTCCAAAGTTCAAATCTTCAATAATGGCATCTTCAAAAACCAAGAACAACAAAGCTGGCAAACAACAACAACATTTCTTATCACCCGTAACCCAGATTGCAAAACCATCACTAGTAGGAAATCAAGAGTACATTCTTGAGCCTCCTCTCCTTGAAGAAAAGCAAAAAATCAATCAATCCTAGATATTGATTCCTCTCACTATTGCTGGTTAAACTCATGTGTATATGGGTCTTTTGCTTAACCCTAATGCTGATGCTAAAAAACTCAACAAAAAAATTCCTACTTATCATCGTACAAAACCCTTAGCCAGTAAGCCAGAAACTAATGATTCCCAAGTGAAAATTATAGATGATAATCGTGAAAAGTCTTCGAATGAAGCCTTAGAAATAAAAAGCCTATCAATCTAAATCATATGAGTGACGCTCTTAGAGAGTTTCTCTCTCGCCCCTTGTCGAAAGACCCTGAACCCTATCTCACTTGTATTAACAAAGTTGAGAAGGAGAAATCCCAATTCTGGAAAGAAATAGGTATTTATGACATGGTTCAACTGTCGAAAGTAGGGCCAGGATATAGTCAAAATATGTTAATAGTCTCTTTATATTTTAGGGATAGTACTCACAATGATTTCCATTTCCCCTGCGAAAGTTTGACCCCTACCCTTTTCGACATTGTTGATATCGCTAGTTTTCGACCAATTGGAGAAGTCTTTGACTCAAGCGGCATGAACGAAAACACCATCAATTTTGATACCAACATAGCCACCTTCACTCATTAAATGTTTGACCATCACAACACTGAAAATGATGAAGTTTCTGATGAATAGCATATTTCCTTCTCGGCACTTTGGTTTTCACGTTGTATCTTCTGCTCAAAATCTCTGCAAGTGGCGAATAGATTTTTAACACTGGCGAACCAACTGCATGTTGGATGCAACATCTACCTAAGTCAATTGATCATGGGTTCACTTTATGAGTCATTGGGAGAAGCTGTCGAAATTCTGAAGACCTATCAACCAGGGACAAACCTGCTACTAGTTTGCCCATACTGGTTACTCAAATTATGGTTAAATGCCACTTTTGAGCCCTCACTCCCAACCTACAACACCATCAATGAAGAAGACAACGAGATTAAGAACAGGTAAGTCGAAGGGACACGTCTGGTTCATCTAACCCCAAATGACGAAGGATCAAGCTTATAAGCTTCCTTTTCTGGATATATGATGATGTTCACAAAATGCTACAACTTCACTCCTTCTATGGCTCCCTTCTCCAACAGAACCCATGGCCCTGAATGGTTTACTAGAGAATTTCCTGCCTCTTCGACCGATTAGGAAGTAGAATATTTGGCCATATGGGAGGTGTTTCTCACCCCTAAGTTGATTTCCTCCAAACTCAGACTGTCGAAGAACCAGATAACCTTGGTTAGCTATCAACCCAATCTTGTCTCTCGATAATTTGGCCTCACCCAATTAATTCCTAAAATCTCTCTATGATAAAAAAAATCACTCTTTGTCTTTATAGCATGTGGTTCACTAAGGATGAATGTGACAAACATTTATCTCTATATGTTGAAGTTGCCAAACTTACTCCCATCTCTTTTTGACCATCACTTTACTGCACGCAAGAATTTGGCACTTGGGGTAAAAATTACTATACCAATGAAATCTACCCTTACTCAACATCTAAAGGATGCTTTTACTTCTATATGGGACAGACGCAAGAAAGGTATAACAACTCATATCAAGGAGATTCGAGCATTCCATAAATACTTTGAAACTGCTTACAGACCCGATGATCTCAGTTGAACCATCTATGAGGCAACATTTATTTTAAAAGATAAGTTTCTAGAGAAACTTCCTGATTTAAAAATACCTTCGTGCGTAAAGCCCGAAAACAAGTATGAGTTAGCTTTTAGACTTCAACCACCAAAATTCCCATGATTGCCAAGCGTTGATCTTGACTTGGCATTTGGACCTCCATTCCCAGAATGGTTCGTCTGTGAGGATTCAATAAAATTTATTTGACAAGATTCCCATAAACTTGCCAAACGGATGGTTCCAACTAAGCTCACTCTGGACAGTTTCAAAAATTTCCTTAATATTGATATAGAACATGTTCACATCCTTACTCCAATACATTAAGGTGTGGAAGGGGGGGATCCCTTAATTTGCTTATTTTGAAATTTCTCTTCCCATCTGTTAAAATCAAAACCAACGTGTCATACTCTAATTTTTAACCCTAAGATCCCACATATCATTTTCATCATTTACACACAAACAAGGTCACCTCTTGGCCCCTCTCCCCCTCATCTTTGGGTTTTGCTTTTGCAGGGATCATCATGCACCTACTTATTGGTGTTTTACCTTTGTGTTTACATGATTAATTGCTTATATAGCCACTAATCGAAATAGCAAAAATATGTTTTATCTTCCTTAAGTTTATTGTGCAAGGTATGGCTTTTAAATCAAGAGCATCTCAAAGTTTTGTTGCTTATATCTCAAGGAAAGTCAAAGGTTCATGTGTTTATTTTTATGCCTTCTTCAAAAAGTAACTTCAAGCTTTGAGCAATTTAATCAAGAGGAAATCAATTACACCTTATTTTGAGTTCATATGATCACATATGTGCTTTGAAATGCAAGTAAAGTCCAAATACACAAGTTTATTCCAAGTGGTTTGACAAAAAAAGTTAACATTTTGAAGTCAAGGTTCCAAGGATCATAACTCCTCCAATTCTCAACATTTTTGAATGATTCTTTTTGCATATGACTATTCTCAACATCCTCTACAACTTCTCTCTACATGACAAGATCCAATTATGCTTAGAGGAACATCAAAAGTTTGGGAGCATTATAGGTCATTTGTGGACTTAGTGAAATTTTACCTATTTTCAAGTGACCTTTTCTCAACTTTCAAAGATCATAACTCCATCAATTTTTAACATATGAGGTTTATTATTTTTGCAAAATGTCATTTGTGATTCCCTCTACAAGTTTGCTTCAAGGATCATGGTCAGAATATGCTTGGAAGATCATGGAATTCATTGAAACATTATAAGTCATTTTTAGCCATGAAGCACTCGAATTTTTCTAAGTTAAATGATCAGTTTTTCATGCCAACTTCAACATGACATAACTTTGTTCTCAAGCATCCAAATTCAACCTTGTCATACCCTCAAATTTTCCCTACCCCATATCATTTTCTAAAGCCTTAAAACCTAAGCATACATCCCATAGATCATCTCATATGCATCCATATTTAATGGTCACAAAACTCCACAAACCCAAGGCATGGGATTCATCTACAAGGCACCAAGTTTCTCTGGTCATGATGAGGTGTGCCCAAGCCACCTTAACCCTAATATCATCCCCAAGAATCCTATAAAGCTTGGAGAATCATTCAATAAATCTAACTAACTCCCCAAGTCCAAATTGGGTGGTGAGTCCCCTTTGAAGAAACCTCAAGATTCATCTGGCCACCCAAGGACCAAACCCTAGCCCTAGACATACATTTTGACTTGCACAAGTCATATTCACCATGGATCTTGACTATGCCATTAAGGACCCCTAAAATACAAATTTTTTTCATGCCCCATGACATTTAACATCTCAATTGGACCCCTACAACTCAAACCCTAATTCATCTGACCATGGTTCTTGACGAAACTTGTGGCTCAAGAAACCCTAATTTAGGGACCTCTAGGTCATTGAGTTTGATCATTTTTGGCCATACAATCACCCTACCATTAATTCAACATCATTTCATATCCATTGCAATCTAAATCAACCATATAAATATCCATTCAATCCATGTTACAAGTAGTTGGTTCATACATGATTTTTCAACTTCCAATGACTTGATCCACCCACCAATTTGACCTAAAATCAATCCACAAAGGCCCAAACTTCATCTCCCATCATGATATGATCATTTGAGGTTAAAAAATCAATAATTGTGGCTTTAAAAGCAATAAATCACAAAAACCCTAAAACTAGGTCATGTTTGTTCGTCACATTTTGGCAAGAATGGCCTATGGGAAGTTCCAAAAACCATAACTTATTCATTTTTTAAGAATTTTAAGTTCCACTTTGAGCCAAATGTCCTAAATAACTTCCTCTACAACTTTGTTTCAATGTCCAAGACCTAATTCATTGAGTAAGGGGGTCAATTTTTCTATTGGCCAAGTTGGTCCAACATGCCTACCATGCCTAAAAACCATGTCATGACCCCTACTTTAGCATGTTGCCATTTCGAAACCATAAACCTTTTTGACCTGGTTATTTTTTCATTCAATCAAGCTTATGGAAAAGAATAAATGTCCCAAAATTTAAGCAAAGTACATGATCCAATTTCATTTGGCCTTGCTCCAAACGTGGAGGTTCATCCGGATGTGCAATAGTAGACCATACCAGTCAGAATGTGCAACTCAACATGCCAAGTCCCCAAAATCATTTCTTTTGGTCCCTTTGATCCACAAACATGTCACAAATGATATTTAGGCATGAATCAAAGTCAGAATGCAAGCCAAAACTCCTCACAAAGCCAAACCCGACCCCATGTGCAAAAACAAAATTTTCTCAAAATGGCAAAAAGCAACTTTTGCAGCAGGCCAATTCTTTGCTCTTGCTTGTTCCAAATCCATGCTAGGTACCAAGACAAACCTGCCTGCAGTGCAAATGACCATAGAACATAGTTGTTTCAATGTTCCCCAAGTCAACTCCAAGCCATTTTCCACTCACATGTCCATTCTGCTCAAACCTCCAACATTTCCCCCCAAAACCATCCAGACACCTTCCCTATAAATAGGTGAAGGTGTCCCAATGGTCAAGCACGCTGAAAAAGGGCCCCATCATACTCTGAACATTTGAGCTGAATCACCATTAACATACCTTTGGGTTTTTTATTTCAAAGCTTTTCAACCACAAATCGTTTCCCAGAAACACTCTACACACTTCACTTCAGCTTTCCAAACACTCAACAAACCCTCCCTAAGCCTCAACTGACCTGAGCTCAGTCATCGGAATCCTCATCTAAGCAAACTCTGATCAGGTAGAAATACTCATCCCCACTTTTGAAACAAGTTCCTAACCCCTTCGAAATCATCCATAGAACATTTCCCCTAACCTTTTGGCTTTGATTGTTTGGTTTATGGAATTGAATTTCATTTTTAGGTTAATTGAGTTCTTCATTTTTTTGGTTCGAATCTCCCCATTTAGAGCCAATCAATGGCTCTTGAGTGGGGACAATATTTTGTTTATGTTTATGTAACTTATATTGATCCTTAAAACTGATTAAAAACTCATGATTTGGAGTTTTGATTTCTGATGGACCAAGGTTGAAGACGGCAGTGGTCATTCCCTCACGTGTTTTTTGAAATTCAAATGGAATCTGTGTGACACTATGGTTGACTGGTTTGCGTGCATGTCCTATTTGTTTATTATTTTTACTATTTATTTGTTGGAAGCGCATTGTTGACACAACTAGGTCATTGGCCCAATGGGTAAGGGGATAGGTTCCCCCATGACCCCAAGGTCAAGGGTTTGAACCTGAGGAGTGCACCATGGCCGTTATTTTGCATTTCTATGTCATTTTTATTTTTTTTATTCCCTTTTATTTTTCTCTTTTAATTTATTTTTTAACCCCTTTATTTTTATTATTTTGGAAAAATATTGAACATCAACCCCTCTTATTTTTGTCTCTAGAATTTAATGGTAACCTTATATTATTTGAGCAATTATTTTGGATTTATGAGGGCTTGAAGTTAAGAGCCAATGAAATATATCTTTTGTCATGATGTTGGCTTGGTGAGGATTGATTGAACCTTCCTTGTGTCAAACCTCCTAATGGTTCACAAATGTTCATCCATTGGACTTTGAATCATGGATAGGTTATCCCCACACCAATTAACTTGGGTCATTTTACTTATGGATCAGGCTTATTTGTACATATGTTCATGAATTCATCTGATATATTTATCACTTTGTTTGTTTAAACTAACGCACTAACCCTTCTACACTTTGTTTATTTGTCATTTTGACTTGTTTATACTAACCATCTAACTTGTTAATATTTCATTTGGTTCACTAACTTGTTACTAATATACCTTGTTCATATAACTTGTAATACTTCATATGGTTCGTATAACTTAACAACTAAAATCAATCCCTCAATTTTGAGTTGTATAGTCTTCTCTTTATCAATCTATTGATAGATGGACTTGAGGTTGAACAACTTTCATTGTCGCAAATCTAGGGTAAGTTGATTCATTGATCATCTTCCTTACTTTGCATTAGTGATAAGTTATCCCTCAATGCGCCATATTTTGAATCTATTGACCTAGAGATAGATAATCCTCAAAACTTGTCCATAACCTTAACTTTAACCTATTTTAATCACTACTAACCTTTTGTTATTCTTATTATCCTTGTCATTATTTTTCTTTACTTATTGTATTATATTTACATTTAAGTATTCATCATCATCACCATTGTACAAATTCATCATACACATTTACTATTGTTCTTTATTATTACCATCATTCAAAAACAATCAAAACATGATAAAATTAAAAGACCAAAAACATTTAACCACTTGGACTTAGAGGATCCCATTTAGGACCTTAGCTTGGAGGCCTTTCATTACTTTCTTTGTGATACTTTTTAAAACACTTGGGTTTCATCTGTAACTTACATTCCGGTTGTAAGAATGGAATGATGGCATCACCTTCGAGAAACATGTTTGTAAGACCATTATCCTTTATTTAGTATAGGTCACACTCTTGCACACACAAGGCTTTCTCTTGGGCTACCTTACAATGAGACCTTTTTTTTTCTTTGTCGGTTACTTTCATTCATGTTGCATTAGCTAAATTTCATAATCAAATAAAGAAACCCTTGATCCAACGTCAAGCGGTTTTTTCATAATCAAACTCAAAATACTTAATAACTACAATTAGTATTGTGCGCCACGAGCCTTAAGTGGTGGGGAATGAGTGATAATGGAGCATTCTTACCCTCACTTTGATTATTTTGGATGCGAGACGCTTGGCTTATTATCTAGAATAATCACCTTTGTCCATAGACTTTGTTACAATCTAATCACAAACTCTTTTCAGAAACCCTTATTTAAGGTAAAATCAACACAACCCATCAAACCTTATTTTTGTGCCTTAGGGAACCACTCCAAAAACCCTTTTCTCAAAGGTAAAATCAACCAAACACACAAACATTTTCTACTTCGAACTACGGAGCTCTGACTCCCCATCCCCAAATGAGTGATGCGTAGGCACAAGAGCCCCAATCCTTGGCAATCACTATAATAACAAAAACACCCCATCGTTCACACATTCTTTTGAAAAATAAAACAATGAAAGATAAATCCCATGTACGAAAAAACAAACCCAAATGGTTCCCATGGAATACCATGGATGTGAGGGGTGCTAATACATTCCCTTCGCGTAACTAACTCACGAACCCTAATCTCGGTTGCGAGACCGATACCCTATCTTTTTATATAGTGATTCCCGTGCGCTTATCTTTTTGAGGGTTTTATCGATTATTTTCCCTCGCCTTCTCTGATGGAGGCACATACAATAAAATTCGATGGCGACTCTTCTGATATTTCCTTCTCCCCTTTGAGGAGGCAGTTCTTCCGTTTATTCCGTCCAGTTCACTCGTTACCCTGTTAAACTCGGTAGCAACATCTGGCGACTCTGTTGGGGACATATGTTTTCCCTAAGTGAGTCTAGCATAGTTTGGGTTTTTTTCCTTTTTATGTACGTGGAGATTTATCTGTCATTTATTTTTGCTGTATATATTGCTTTTTATTGCTAACATGTATATATATTTCCTTATTTGCCTGTTGATTCGAATCCCTGGTCCTGTGACAAAGAAATTATGGAAAGCAATAATGATTTCAAAGAAAACCATGTGCGAAAGACTCTCCACCTGAGTCTGAGAGTTTGCTTGAGATAGGAGAGGTTGAGTAGTATTGGTCCGCGAGGTGCCTTCCTCGTTAGGGTCGTACGAGAACCTCACTTAGTGGTAGATTCTTATACGGGGATTGATAATCGTCGTGCTTTCGGCGTAAGCATCCTTTCCTTTACTAGAGTCAGTGACCCTAAGACCCCTTTTGTAGAACCTTTAACCATGGCTAGCCTAGACCTATGGTCGCGTAGTATATGCCACCGAGGTGCCTTCCTCGTAAGGGTCGATACGAAGATCTCACTTATGGTAGATGACCATGATGGAGCAGTCGTCTGGAAAGTAAAATGACATACGCAGTTGACTATCTAGGAAGTCCATGACCCTAGGGGTAGTGTCTTACACCCAATTTTCCAAAATCTCTAGATCATATAAAACGAGAACCCTGGTTTTCTAAGAAGTTATTATTAAACTCCATGCTTCGTCACAATGGTCTGAAACCTTGAACCGATGCCTAAAAACCCTTGGAAATAAAATAAAATAAACAATCATTCATTCATTCATACATTCATCATCAAATAAATAAGCAAATCTATTAAAGATTTTCGTTTGTTCAAACGCAAAATTACAAGACCATTTACAGACATAATTATGGATACTTCAGCAAGGAAAATCACCTCTACTTTCTGATTCAAGAGTCCTAACATCAATTCATTGAAGGTCCTCGGTTTAAAGGTGACAACCCTCAAAGACAACAAGTTCATAGCCAACTTTGGGAACATCACAGATCTTTTAACTGAGAAGGTTGATTATGGTGTTATCACTACAATGGCCCAGTACTATGACATCCCCTTAAGATGTTTCACTTTCCCCGACTTCCAAATCTCTCCAGCTCTAGAAGAACTCGAGAGGCCCCTCAACCAATCAATCAAAGACTACAACCCCTTTCCCGAGCTAGAAGAAGGTTTCTATTTGACTGGGCTCTCACTCAACTTGGGTATCAACGCCAACAAGCTAGTGGCCAACTGGGGTGTTAAAGGTTTAGTCAAGGTTTTGACCCAAAAGTTCCTCGAATCTCATGCCTGGGAAATGTTGAAGAAAGAAATGCCTGAATTCTGCAGCGCAACCTTGGCACTCCTGGTTTACAAAATTGTTCTTTTCCCAAATATGGAAACGTTTGTGGATCACCTGGCATTTAAAGCCTTTCTGACGAAGAATCAGGTGCCTTTCCTACTTGCCAACTTCTATCATACCTTTCATACAAGGCATGAGAAGAAGGGAGGTACTTTCCTCTGTTGTGCCCCTCTGCTATATCTATGGATGAGGGACTGCATGCCTCAACGTGGGCCTTTTACTCAAAGCAATCTGACATGGCCTCAGAAGTTCGCATCCCTCTCTGACAACTCAATGTTATGGTAAAAGAGGGAATGTGATACGAAAGACGTCATTGCAAGATGCAGAGGGTTCCTAAACATACCCTTAATTAGAACGCAAGGTTGCATCAACTACAACCCTGCTATACTTAAAAGACAACTGGGGTACGCCATGCTAAGTCCTCCAGATAAAAGAGACTTCATCCTGTTCGTCATCAATACCGCTCAATTCAAATGTGAAGAGAGCGCGGAAAGCATGGACAAGCATAGTCCACATTAACCAAGAATGGGGTAAGAAAAACATCCTAGCCAAGGAACCCTACTTTGTGTGGGTAAAAGAGAGAGCTAGGATGGTTAAGATGCCATTTCTATTTGATCCTTCTTCATTTCCACTTATTTCTGAGCCTAAGCCTATCCTACAAGAGTACATGAACAAACTTACCAATCAAATCAAAGAGCTTGAGTTGGAAAACAATCAATTATGAGTCCAACTCAATCGTGCTAAGGAACGTAACCACGTCTTGGAGGATAAGGGTAAGAAAGCTTGTGAACAATTCGAGGATAGCAAGAAGTGGCTTCTCATAGCTGAGGGACAGAGAGTTTGGGTTGGCGGAGCTCTACAAGGAGCTAATTCTGAGCTAGACTTCCGCAACGACAAGTTGGATCAAACTCATTGAGTCATCAGGGACCTTGAGAAAACGGTCGAGAGGTCAAATGCAATGAAGAAAGAAGCAAGGGAAGATTATGAAGTCCAACTCCTTGAACTAAGGATCACTCTCAAGGAGTGTAAGGATCTCCTAGCTAAGGAACAACTAGAGAGAGAGAGAGAGAGAGAGTAGATTCACCGAAGCTAAGGAACAGCTAGTCAGCTCGACATATTTTTTATCAGGGGGCTTTGGTTCATAATCCACACCATACCCTTCAAGGTGTACTTTAGTCTCTTTGGCTTCGACAACCATGTATTTTACTTTGGCCTCTAAGGCCACTTTTAACTTGTTTTCGGATATGTAAGCCAAAATCTTTTCCAGCGTGCTGGATTCAAACATAATCATTGTCTTCGTCTCCCCAACCAGTAGGTAGGAGTCCTGGCACCCCTTCAACTTCGTCTACTTCCCCCATAATCTCTCTATCCCAGTTGAAACCATGGGTTGGATGCATATTTAGAAAGTAAAATGCCTTATCATAAGGCATGTATGGGAAACCCGCAGGGCTGGAAGGAGTAATGTTCGCCAAATTATTTTCAAAATGGCGCTTATCCACATTGTTAACCTCAACCATAAAATAGATTTGGTCAGCCTCAATGTCTTCCACTATATCGTCATCTCTCCAGATCGAAATCCTTTGATGGAGCGAAGATGGTACTGCTCTTATCCCATGAATCCACTCACGATCCAAGAGTAGATTGTAATTGACCCTTGATGTTATGACCATGAACATAGTTGACCTTATAATATACCCAATTGTCAGGTCAAATTGAATCACTCCCAGAGTATGGCCAATTTTTCCTTCATAATTTAATATAACCATATTATGTGGTCTCAGGTCAGTGTAGAATTTACCAATCCTCTCTAACATGAACTACAACATTAAGTTAATTGCCTCCCCACCATCTACTAGAATCTTGTTGACTCCAACATCTTCCATCTTCCCTCTGATAAACAAAGGCTTTAGATGGTTTTTCATTCCTTCATCCGTCCTTTCGAAAAATGCATTTTGCTCTTCAATGCACCGTTATTCATCACATAATAGCACACTGGCACGTGTTTAGCCATTTCTGCTTCGTCTTCTTCGGTCTCTTTGACCATTGTTACCTGATCATATTCTCTAAGTAACACAGACACCATGTTGCAATTGATGTTCAGAGATGAATTTGATCCTGAGTCGAAGTCATCAATTAACATATCCTTCTGAAGAGATTTGAGTTGTTGAATTGAAAATTTGTTGTCACACCTGCTGATACAAATCAGGAATTGGATTCTGATTCTGATGGTGATGATGTAGATGCGACAATGTTCAAGCAGTTGGTAGGTTTTCCGAGGTATTTGTGTAATATCATACTTGATATTTGCTATGCAATTGGAATGATGAGTAGACTTATGAGTAAACTGGAGTGGTCTCATTACCAAACTACTGTCAGAATTTTGAGATATATAAAGGGAACTCTAAAGTATGGAGTTTTGTTCCCTTCTTGTGCTGAAATTGACTCAGAACTTCTGGCTTACTCAGATTCTGATTGGTGTGGAGACAGAGTTGACAGAAGAAGTACTTTTGGGTACTTGTTTAAGTTTATGAGAAATCCTATTTCTTGGTGTTCCAAGAAGCAACCAGTTGTTTCTTTGTCAACCTATGAAGTAGAATATATTGCAGATGATGTGACTGCATGTCAAGCTGTGTGACTTCTGAATTTACTGCAGGATCTGAAGATCAAAATAAACAAGTCTTCGAAGTTGATTATTGATAACAAGTCTGCAATCAATCTTGCCAAGAATCCCGTGTTGCATGACATAAGCAATCATAATAAGACTAAGTATCAATTTCTGAGAAATTAGGTTTAAAATGGAGTGCTACAAGTTGTGCCCTGTAGCACCCAGAAGCATCTGTCAAATGTTATGACGAAGGCGATCAATACTGGTCAATTTCTCTGCTTGAGGGATGAAATTGGTGTTGTTAGTTTTGGTTAAGCTGAATATGAATTAAGGGATGATGTTAGAATTAATTCATTTTCAGTAACTTGGAGACAAAGTTTTTTAGAGAGTATTTTAGTATTTCTACTGAAGTCCCACTTGTATTTAAGCAAGTGAGTGGTGTGAGTATTATTATTCCTTTTTGTAGTATGTAGCAGTGTAGTGCGTGTAACATTTATAATCGTGTTAGAGTAGCGGAAGTTTGTTATTATTCTTTCGTTTCTCTCTTATTTCCATTGCTCATCTTTATCATAGATAATTTTGAGCTTGATGTCTCAATTTCTAAAAATATTAGAGGCGTGAGTATCTCCCAACAATATTTTCTTATCTTTAACAACCATATATGCTTTTATTATAACACTATCGTAGCAAATATGGTCGGAGATGCCAATGTCAATCCACCATCCATTTGATCCATAAAAAAGTTGTATCTCATTAATCATAGTAAAAAAAATTCTTTAATTAGGTTAGCTTTCAAAGAAGCGCTTAACTTGTTCGTACACTTGTGTGCCATAAATAATGGTTTTCTACCGTGGTAAGAAATGAGTTATCAGCCTCCAAGATCATTTCTTTGACGAGATGATTGCTTCCTTGGAGGTTGATCACATTGAGGGTATTCATCCTTGTTGTGGTTAGTATTTTTGTTCTTATTTGTGCTACGGTTCTGATTCTTAACTGGTTTGCCAATTGACTTTAGAGCAACATTGATGAATTTTATTTTTGGTTTGAAACAAACAACACATCTTCTTTATGGTCATATTATCTAGATTCCTCTTTAATACATAGGCAGGTTATTAGACTCCCTTAAAAAAGTTGTTTAATCTTGTGCCTTAGAATATTTTTAAAATTCTCTCAAGTGGGAGATAGTTTGTCAAATTCTAATAGCTTCTTGAAAAGCTTCATCTAAATTCACACGTCTAGTGATGATTTTGTGTGCTTTTTATCCCTTTCATATTGATCATCTATTTTATCCACAACTAGTGCGTCTTAAGTCAAGACATTAAAAACTGTTTTTCTTCATTATTAATAAAAAGATCGTCTTTTATTTCTACCATTTGAAATCACTTCCTCAAACTTGAAGCATGTGTGGAAGTTAGAAACATCTTGTAATTGTTATTTTTGAATTTTGAAAAGTTTTTAGAAAACAATTTATGTCACAAAATGTATTATTAGCTTAATTATGTTCTTATTCACTCTCTTTAAAACATTTAGTGGAATTACCTAAAATTGTGCAATAAACTACTAACCTCTTAAGGAAAAAAAAAATACAGTTCACTTACACTAGGCAACAAAAAATACTCGAAAAGCTTCACAAATGAAAAAAAGAAAAACAAAGGACTCTAACAAGGGAGGAAAATTGTTATGTTTTGAGAAGTGACTAAATATCTCTTTTATAATGAAATTTTCATCTGTGACTGATCCATAGCAAAAATATTCATTGACTATTTCTAGTGAAAAAGAATAACATTAATACCAAGTCCAAGCTCGATTTTATTTATATATCCTCCGATCGTTATTAAAATAAAACAGTTCACTTACACTATACGTTTTCTTAAGGTAACAAAAAATACTCGAAAAACTCCACAAATGAAAAGAAAAAACAAAGGACTCTAACAATAAGGGAGGAAAATTGTTATGTTTTGAGAAGTGACTAAATATCTCTTTGATAATAAAATTTTCATCTGTGATCCATAACGAAAATATTCATTTAACTATTTGTAGTAAAAAAAATAACATCAATACTAAGTCCAGCTCAATTTTATTTATATATCCTCCTATCATTATTAAAAAATATATTTTTTAATTTATTAAATAAATAATTTATCTGATCATTATTATATATCAAATATATTATTTATTTAATAAATTTTATAATAGTGATCAGAATGTGCTTCATTATTTTCATGTAGTTTAAAAAAAAATATATAAGTCATTAAAAAATAGTATTGAATGTACAATTTATAAAGGGTATTAATTTATTGGTTCATATTCAATTAGTGAGAACAACATTTTATAATTTAGCATGGGCATAATTAGAATGGCTAGCCGACACACAATAAAACTAAAGGAAAAGTATTTTTGTCACTAATCAACTATTTAATTTTAGTTTTTTTATATCTTCGTATCCGAGGAAAATGGTTGCATCTAAAGAATGACTTTAGATAAATGTTTTTAGGTAGAAAAATCCCTTCAATTTTCAATCACTCTAAAAAGTGACAAGCTATCATTTGTCAACTTACTCTTCTTTTTCCCGTAAATTTTTTTCTTCATTTAAATATTTTACTTCAATGTTTTAACGTTATTTTTTTGCAAATGATTTATTAATAAGCGTTGTTCAAAGATATTTATATTAACCATTTATTAAAAAGTGTCAGCTTATACAATTTATTAAAAAAATACTATTAATCAATAAATTAAATTAATTATTACATTAAATAAAAATAAAATAATTAACATATGCTAACCATTTTTTTTATAGCAAAAGACCAAAGGCTAAAGAGGAGAATGAAAAAAAAGAGGGAAATCAACCAAAACTCCTAATAGAGTCTAAACTTTAAAGTAAAGAATAACTTGCTTGTTTCTCAAGAAATCCAAATTAAGGGTAACATGCAAGTTATCCTACCAAGTAAAATTTCTATCTTCCATAAAGATGTGGAACCCTACGAAGTTCATACGGTTAACGTAAGTCCTAAAGATCAATAATTTTATTAGAATGTGATAATTTTATTAAGTTATTTTAATAATAAAATGCATTTAATTGTTATGTTTGTTTTTTTAAAATAACAAAATTCATAAAATAGTTAGTCTGTGTAATAAATATTAAGTGTGAGTTAATCATGATATCTCATTAAACATAAGAATATTATTTTTGAATTATCTATAGTCGAACTTTATTGTGAAATATGATAACATTAAAACATTGAGTTATTATGTGGATAGACTGATGATCACATCTTATGGATCATGGATAAAGAGTTATCAATTCTTCACATATGTATGATATTATGAGTAATATTTATATTGGATTGACCTGCTATGAGAATACTACATAAAATTTTATGTAAGTGTCATAAGTTATACTCATGATGGTAATGGTTTATACAATCATTTGACTTGTAACCACTATGGACCCTAGATGTGGGGCGAGTATTTTATTGTCGATCCATTATTGTTTGTAAATGATCATAAGATGGTTGATCAGTACTCACAAATCATATTCAAGGACATGAGTGAATTTGATGGAATTTTCACATACTGTATGACAGGATAAATTTATAAGGGTCCAACATTGAACTCCACAAGGATGACACGGTATGTGTCTTGTGTTAAATCTCATGAGGAAAAAAGGATAATGATACACATGAACGTTATCTTGAAAAGATTTTGTGAAATCATATAAAGGAACTTATGATCTTAAGTGGAATTATAAAACACCTTAAGGTACATTGAGCTTAAGTGGAATACGGAACATTTTAAGGTACAATGCATTTAAGTGGAATATAATACATCGTAAGGTAAAATGGGCCCTTTTAGTTTGCATTTTGCGGAAGCGGTTCTATAAATAGAACCCCCGTGCTAAAGTTTTCTCACTTGATGAAATTTGATTTATGAAACATTAATATAAAGACGTTGTTGTTCAACGCTCGTGATTGTTCTTATGGTTATGTATCAATAGTCAATAGTCACAAGAGGTCATTAATCTATCTTTGATCACGTTCAACCGTAAGGATCGAATAAAGGAAATTCTTGTTTTCTGCTGCATTTTATATCGCGATTACCCTTCAGTGGTATCCGAGGTTGTTTAAGAAACCATGTATTGGATAACTGTTTGGTTTTTGTACCTTGTATCTTAATTCGATTAAAACACGAAATGAATCATATGATAATATATAAATTACATATTGGCATCATTATTTGTATGATTTGGATGATTCGATGTTGACTATGATTTGGAATTCAAAAAATTTATGGTAAAATAGCGATACTTCGATCATCCATAATAATACAAATATGATTGATCGATTTATGTAAAATACAAATAATTTTGGTGCAACGACAATGTATTTAATATTTCATTTTATTTTATTCGTTTGATTAGTGTAATGATTGTGAGTTTGAAGGATCATTGTTCATTCTTCTTCAGAATCCAACATTTCTATGTTGAAGCAATGTCATTTCAATTATTCATATCGAATACTCAACCATTATGTTTTTATGGTATAAATATGTTGCATTAGGGTTTATGACAGCATACAAGTTGTGTTGTCAAGAGTTATACGATTAGGGTTTGTGACAACACAAGAGTTGTGCCTTTAGGGTTTGCAAAAAAGGTCAATTGTTAATGCAAAAAATGGCGCCAATTCAAAGTGAATTGTTCATTTTGAATTAGCTTTTGTCCGCTCAACGAGTAGCAGAACCCCGATTAACTATGTGTAGTGTGATAAATTGCCAAAATTTAATTTAAATCATTTAATTAGCATAACTTAAATAATAATAATAATAATAATAATAATAATAATAATAATAATAGTAATAATAATAAATGTGTTTTATTATTTTCTTATGGTGAGCGATTATGGTCTTAGTTTGATTTTTATTGGTTTTTGTTTTTAAATATGATCTTTGTGGCGTGCCTTTCTCATTACTCTCTAAATGCATATTCTTTTCTCATATCATTCCCTCGTATGCAAAACAGGTATTCTTTAAGTAATATAATGAAGAAAGAGAAAAAGACAAGATCAGATGAGAACAACCATGGATGTATGGCTTGGAGAAGTATAGATCGTTCTTAGGTTTAGCTTCGGATCTCGCATTGGCTTGAGGGAATAAATTGCATTAGGGGTCATAATTGTGTCATTTTATTTTATATGTATATTGATGCATGTGAGAGACGATTTGTCTGATAAATAATCCGGTGAGATCACAAATTCTCTCAAAACAAATATTAATTTTATGCTTTCCAAATTGTAGCACTCATCGAGACTAGTATCAAATAATGTAGGTTTCGCCTACCGCAAAGGGCATGTTCTATATTAGTAAGGTGTGATAGGATGAATTTAATATTCAATTACTAAAAATTAATGTTTAACTTAACTAAAGTAATTATAATAAGATTATATATGTTTTGAAGGAAGAGTTGGAACAATCCATATGATGGATTACTATAAGGAGTTATTCACCTAATTGATAATATTTGAGAGTTGTATTATATACAATTGAAAGAAATTCATATCTAAACAACAATGTTTTGTGTAGTCAATCTACCGTTGACTTAATGAAAATGTGAAATATGGATCTCAATCTCCTAGAAAATCTTCCAATAAGTTTTTCTAAATTAAATATTGAGGGTTATTTGGTTTAAGTAATATAGTGAGAGCATAATTAATTAAAAGCCTAATTAAATATGTTTTAATGATACTTATATCTTCACTATTATTTAAATTTATATTAACATGTCAACAAACACATCAAATAGCATTTTGTGATTAATTCTTGACAAGGAAAAATTGTCTATGACTAATTTTTTGGATTGACACCGAAACTTAAGGATATTCTTCAAACATTAGAAAAAGTTGTATGTCTTAGAGACTCGTGTTCCTAAAGAGGGGCCTCCAAGTTCGGCTCATAAGGCTGAAACAAACGCTTATAAAAAGCCTGTTGATATCGCCTTAGAAATTGTCTGCCTTATTCTAGCTATCATAAACTCTGAATTGCAAAAACAACATGAGAATATGGCAGCGTTTGATATGATCAAACACTTAAAAATGATCTATCAAGATTAGGCTAGACATGACATGTTTAAAGTTTCCAAAGCCTTTTTTCAAGGCAAGAAAGTTAAGGGAGCGAATGTAGATCCCTGTGTACTCAAGATGATTAAGTATGTGGAGAACCTTGAAAGGTTGGATTTTCCCCTCGTGAAAGAGCTTGTGATTGGATTGACCCTGCAATCATTTTTGGAGAGCTTCAATCAATTTATCCTTTATTTCAATAAAAATGATATGGAAAAAGCTCTGCCAGAACTGCTAGGCATGTTGAAAACTACGGAGCAGCATCTAAAATCAAAAGGGAAAACTGTTCTCATGGTTAATAATGGAAAGAAGCATAATAAAAGGCCCAACAAGCAGGGTAGTAAAAGGAGAGGCAAGAAAATTTCTAGACCCAAACCTATTGCTCATGCTTTGAATCCTATCGGAGGTATAGCTAAGGAGGGAGCTTGCTTCTATTGCGGTAAGATCGAACATTGGAAGAGAATTTTCCAAAGTATGTGAAAGATAAAATGAATGGAATGGATACTTCAAGTTCAGGATTTTTTGTTATAGAAATTAATTTATCAACTTCTGCATCATGGGTATTGTATATTAGACGTTGTTCTCACATTTGTACTAATGTGTCGGGGCTAAAAAAGAGTAGAGAATTTGTAAAAAGTGAAGTTGATCTACAAGTTGTAATGGAGCAAAGGTTGCTGCATTAGTTGTAGGATCTTATGTATTGACTTTATATAGTGGTTTAATAATTCAGTAAGAGATCTGCTATTATGTACTTGCGATTAACAAGAATATTATTTTCGTTTCTTGTTTGGACAAATTTGATTTTTTATTTCTGATAAATAACAATAGTTGCTCTATTTACTTAAATGATATATTTTATGCTACCACATAAATGAAATTTGGATTGTATGACTGTTAGTTGTTAATTTACGTGTCGGGTTTTTGTTATCGTATCCACAGGGATTGTAAGATATCACCGCCGTTCGATGGTTGTATTAATTCTAGCTCAAGTAACAATAGGGTTTTGATTGGTTGTCACGTTATCTTGCATAAAAAGGTATTAAATTGCGGTAAAAGTTATGTTTTGAATAAATGAGAAATATTGTCAAAGTTAGGGTTCAATGATTACTTTGCATGTATTTGTTCGGTCAACAATCGTATAAACTCCTTTAGATGATAAATCATTTCACAAAGTCCTCCCAATATGTTTCTCTCGAACACACATTGTGAGTTTTGCCATTTTGATCCATTGTTTCTCTCGAACACAATCTATCAAAATGACAACTTTTTGGTTCAACCTTATGGTGAACAAAATCATTCATTACTATCTCTAGCTAATAAACAAGATTGGATGAAAACCTAGGTCAAGAGTTGGTAAACATCTCTCGATCATAAACCAACACAAAGAGTTTTAAATAGAAACAAAGTTTTCATCATATATTCACCATTAAAGAGTTTACATATGAAGATCCTTACATTTACACGCAAAGCTAGTAATCACCTACATCTAACCTTGGCAAATGGATGACTTAGCTACTCATTTTCATGGTAGCTTGGTCGGCAAGTTTCGGAAGAAGGTTGATCAACATCCAAGTCGGATAATCGAGATTGGATGGGAATCCACCTTCTTTTTGTAGAAGATGGTTACAAGATGAAGAGAAATGAAAACTAGGTCAAAAATATCTCTAGAGCAAAAGCTGGAAAAATAAAGTAAAACTAAGGTATGGTGCTCAAAAGTGGCACTTGCTACTTATAGAGTAGTACTGGGCTGTCATGCTCGCTAGGCGAGCAGAAAGGCTCTCCTAGCGAGGGTCTAATTGTGGCACCAAAGGCACCTGCGCCCAGAGAAAACAGGGTCTGTTGAACTGTCATGTTCGCCTAGCGAACAAACCTTCGCCTAGCGAAGGACACGCTCCAACCTTCGCCCCAGCGAGGTTGAGAGGTTTTGCTACTGGAATGCTCGCTGGGGACTCGCTAGAGCTTCGCCTAGCGAGTGAGTGCTGGCTGCGCTTTTCACCAAAACAGAACGAACTCGCTACCACCTTCGCTAGGAGCTCGCCTAGCGAATTTATTGACATTTTACTGGAGCTTTTCGCTAGCAGCTCGCCTAGCGAGCAGGTTGATGAATGCTTGTATTCATTGGTTCCTTTGCCAATTTTCTTGTGTCTTCATTTTCAATTAGTTCATGCCTTTTTCCTGCACAATAACACACAAATCAAAGGCACCAAGCTTGTTTATCAATGTAATGCATTTCATGTAAAACAATTGTGGTTTTGACAATTTTAGCAAGGAAATAGAGTGAAAGATACCCTTAATTGATGGCTCAAATAAGCACTTTTGGGTATCTAACAACTCTCCCCAACTAGATTCTTGCTTGTCCTCAAGCAAAGTATGCCTCTTGAAGGACAAGAGGATTTGCTTTAAGAAAATGGTTTCTCCGAAGTTGGATAAACGGCTCAAACACAAGCGAAATCAGCATATACAAGTTTCCAACGGTTTGAATAAAATAATACACAAGAACTAAAACTTAAATAGTAATGCAAAATATTTATCTATCTACAACAATACTATTCTGAATGAATCATCCTATCTCTCCTCTTCGAATAAGGAATGAAGATTTTACGCGTTTGTAACCGCGGGAATAATCTCACTCACTAACAAACAATGAAGAAATCAAATAGATTCATACAATGTCTAACAATTATAAATGGTACTGTGGAAGCATAAAGATCACTAAGGGCTTTTCGGTTGAAGCTTGGTTAGGTTAACAAACAAGGGTCATTTCTAAGGCCATTGAAACGAAAGTGCCGATGCAAAAGAGACATTCACAGTATTAATCACACATCTCGACTTTGTTTCATTTGTTTCTTATTTGAAACCTTCACAACACATATTCCACAACTCAATTTTTATTTTTCACTATTTTTCTTCCAAGCAAGCATTCATTTTCATTCTTTCTATTTTTGTTCTTTTCTTTCACATCAAATATACAAAACAGATGTTTCTTTTCTATATTTTCTATACATATATTTTTTTATTTTTATGCTTGCTCGGTTTTTCTTTTCTTTTTCAAGAGTTGTGGTACTTACCGATTCTTTTTCGTTCTCCCCAACTTATTTCTTCCTTACCCTAAGTGAATGCTCTTAACTTTTTACGGCAAAAGAACAATAATCAAGATTTTCCGGGTTGTAAAAAAAAGATTTTTGAGATCTCGCTTTATTTCAAGCCGAGATTCAACTGTTTAAGCTCAAAGGGGTTAACAAATACTCTCTCTGCTCACAGGTAAGTTGTTTTTGGATGTAGTTGTGCTCAAAAGAAAACAAGTGCCTTGATCATTTCTAATTGCTTCCACAATTTCACAATAATAAAAGACAAAGCATGAATCACATGAATCAATAAAACTTATTAGAATTCAGCATTTAAGTGTACAATGGAGGTTTCCTCACAATTTGTGGTTTTAAGTTCTAGATGAAACATTCATTCAATTATGTTGCAAAAAGACAATATTCAATTTACCAAAAAGAGTAAAGTTCCTAATGCATTCTAAAATTCTAGCTGGAGGTAACCATGTACCTTAGCTTCATTCACTTGTTTATTCTTATCATTGCCATCCAAGCTCGGATGCACCTTCATTGGGTACTTCTTGAGGAGCAACCAATCTAGAAGGTTTGCCACTTAATCACCCAAAAATTTATTAAACAAACAAAATTAAAAACATAAATAAATAACATTAACTGAAAATATAAATTTGTTCATGGGGGACAAAAGACCCCAATAGTACAACACCAAAGTCAAGATACAAAATCCGAAAATACAAATAGAAATAAACATAAAAAACTGAAAAGTACAAAAACTTAACCCTCTAAGGGCTCAGGACTCCTCCTCGCTACCGGCATCAGAACCGGTAGCCTCATCATCAACATCATCATCATCATCATCATCGTCATCAGCATCAGCGCCCACCCCCTCACTATACACTGGCGTGTCCACAGGCCAGTTGGCGTTAAGCAGAAACTGCTCACGCGTCATCAAAGCATGAGCACCACTTCCTTGCAGCTGCAACCGCTGCATAGAGTCGTGCATATCTAACATGGCTCTCTGGGATGCCACCATCCATTCCAAACTGTAATTGCACACAGCTTGGACGTATGGATCTAGTCTAGGAGTAGAAGTACCAGGACCATCAGAAGCCCGGGTACTCCCTGTAGCAGCACTGCCTCTGGTAGTCTTCGGTCTACAATATTTGGCCACATACCGGTCATCGATAGGTGACGGAATCCTTACCTGACCCCGAGACGGAAGTCTCACCCTTGCCTGAATGCACAAACTCATGATCAAGCACGGGAAAGCAAGGGGACAATTAACACGAGCCCCCGACTTTAGCCCACTCTCGATCACGGACTTCAGCTCATTTGCGATGATCCTCGCCACATCGATCTCGACGTTGGTGAGGATAGAATGGACCAAATGTGCCACTGAGATCGGCACTGTAGAGGTGTGGGATTTAGGCTGGATGTTGGTCAAAACCAAGAGCAGTATCAGTTGAGCCATGGGAGTCATGTCCTCCCGGTGATACCTCATTGGAACCCCAGATGGGTTCAGCTCAACAGATTTCCCTGGTAAAAGTAGGGCGGCAGTAATGGCAGGAACATCACGGTGAAGCCGTAGGTCAGTGTGGTGTTGGTCTTTCTCATCAGCTCCCAGCTGGAGCGGTTCCCCAAGGATTCGGTTGATGGCATCCCGATCAAATGCAATTGGACGCCCGGCCACTTTAGATACCCAAGTAAAGGGCTCGTCGTCATCGGGCAGTGCGTTAGCATAAAATTCACGCATTGTAGCTATGTCGTAATGCTCTAAGGGATTAATCAACCGGTCCCATTTCTTCGCGTCAATCAACCCGGCAAAATTTCTGTTCGTGCCCTGAGGGTTGATGACGAAACGCTTCTCTGGAAGAATTTTCCTCTTCTCCAGAGCGATGTACCTTGCAGCCTGTTTTGGACCGACAAACTTGTCGGTATCGAATTGGATAGGCACAGTCCGGGACGTAGTTGCTCCCTTTCTTTTCTTAGCCGCTCCAGACCTTGACTCCATCTGCAAAATATGAGAGGAAACAACACACACCAAACAAACAGATTAGACATCAAAGCAATATTCAAAAGACTGACATGCTCGCTGCTGCTTCGCCTAGCGAAGTGGCAGCGAACGCTCGCCCCAGGTTCGCCTAGCGAGTGCTAGCGAACCTTACGGGTTTTGGGATTTTTCAGCATGTTCAGAGATTCTCCCCCAAAACCCATACTCAAATGGTTCCAACATCAGAACCTAATGATATATCAAGTAAATAACCGTTCTATACTATTGGGGATTACATATTTGCATTCAAAACCTAAAATCCCCAATTCTAAAACCTAAAATCCCAATTTGCAAAACCTAAATTACACATGCAAACCTAATGTTTCCCATACTCCACTCATCCTAATTGCGATTCAAATTGGAAATATAGAGTTCAAACAAAAAGAGAATGTAGTAGGGCAAACCTTAGTTACAGTGGTAGGTTGAAAATGTGAAGTGAGTAGGATTTGCAATCGACCGAGTAGGAAGAGAGTGTTAGTGAGAGAGATGCAAATGAGAGATTGTGGAGAGCTCTGTAAAAATTGTTCTCAGCAGGGTTGCAAGACAGCAAAGTTGTGTTAGGGCAAAAATGAGTGCCCTGCTGAGTTTTTAAATAAGTGCTGTCATGCAACGCTCGCTGCTGCTTCGCCTAGCGAGCAGCTAGCGAATCAGCTCGCTACTGCCTCGCCTAGCGAGCAGCTAGCGAGCATGACAGCAAGTGCTTTTTCAAAAGCAGCAATTCATGTTCATACAGCATGGTTTTAGCACAAAGAAACCCAACACAACACAACACAAAAATAGTAAATACTTACAATGTTGGGGTGCCTCCCAACTAGCGCTTGTTTAACGTCGGCTAAGCTCGACGGTGTGATGCTCACTGAGGAGAATCAAGCGGAACTGCACAACTCTCGCGATCCACATGACCTCCGAGATACACTTTCAATCGTTGGCCATTCACTGTCCAACTATCTTTCTTGTCTATGTCTTCAATGACAATAGCCCCGTACTCCTTCACCTCTTTCACCCGAAATGGCCCGGACCATTTTGATTTCAACTTCCCGGGAAACAATTTCAACCGGGAGTTGAACAATAGGACCAATTGTCCGGGCACAAATTCTTTGTTACGGAGCTTCTTGTCGTGATACTTTTTTGCCTTTTCCTTGTACAACCAACTTGAGTGGTATGCGGCATTGCGCATCTCCTCCAACTCAAGTAGTTGCACTTTCCTTTTGTCACCGGCCAACTCATTCTCAAAATTTAAAAAATTTAGGGCCCACAAGGCTTTGTGCTCCAATTCAACCGGCAAATGGCAAGTTTTACCAAATACCAATTGAAAGGGAGTTAGGCCAATTGGAGCTTTAAAGGCCGTACGGTAGGCCCATAATGCTTCGTCCAATTTTTGGGACCACTCCTTTTTTGAATTAGACACGGTTTTTTCGAGGATTCTCTTAATCTCTCGATTCGAGACCTCAGCTTGCCCGTTAGCCTGAGGGTGATACGGAGTTGTCACCCTATGCGATACACCGTAATGTTTTAAAATAGTTTCCAAAGGTGCATTACAAAAGTGTGACCCTCCGTCACTTATCAACACTCGGGGGGTTCCGAAACGGGAAAATATGTTTTTCTTCAAAAAATTTATCACCGTTTTGGCATCCGCCCGAGGTGAGGCAATCGCCTCAACCCACTTAGAGACATAATCGACAGCGACAAGCATGTACTCATTCCCATAAGAGGGTGGGAAAGGTCCTACGAAATCTATGCCCCAACAATCAAATACTTCCACTTCTTGGACATTTTGGAGAGGAATTTCATCTCTCTTACCTATCCCACCGCTTCTTTGGCAACTGTCACAACTTTGCGCATGGGTATGTGCGTCTTTGAAAATAGTGGGCCAATAAAATCCCGATTGAAGAATTTTAGTGGCCGTTCTAACCCCATTATAATGTCCGCCGTAAGGCGAGTTGTGACAATGCCAAAGGATGCTCTGGGCTTCATCTCCAGTTACACATCTCCTTAATAGGTTATCACTACCCAACTTAAACAAGTATGGGTCATCCCAAACATAATACTTCGCATCCGAAAGGAACTTCCTTTTTTGGTTCGAAGTTAGGTCGGCAGGCACAAAACCACTAGCCTTGTGGTTCGCAAAGTCTGCAAACCACGACCTAACTTGAACTTTAAACAGTTTTTCATCAGGAAATTCTTCCCGGATTTCCTTTTCAGATGCGGTAACCTCCACATTCACTAAGCGGGATAAATGATCCGCTACCAAGTTTTCCGATCCCTTCTTGTCTTTGATTTCCACATCGAATTCTTGTAACAAGAGGATCCAACGGATGAGCCTTTACTTCGAATCCGGTTTGGTTAGCAGATATTTAATCGCCGCGTGGTCGGTATACACAACGACTTTAGACCCTATAAGATAAGACCTAAACTTTTCTAGCGCATACACTATTGCAAGTAATTCTTTTTCCGTTGTGGCATAATTTATTTGAGCCTCGTTAAGAACCTTACTCGCATAATGTATCGCATGAAAAGTTTTGTCTTTTCTTTGGCCAAGTACCGCTCCAACAGCATAGTCACTCGCGTCACACATTAGTTCAAAATTTTCATTCCAATCGGGAGCGACTATTATTGGAGCGGTAACCAATTTTTCTTTTAAAACCTCAAAAGCTTGCAAACAATCTTCGGTGAAGAGAAATACCTGGTCCTTGGCGAGCAAATTGCTCAAAGGCTTAGCCACCTTTGAGAAGTCCTTGATAAAGCGCCGGTAGAATCCGGCGTGCCCCAAAAAGCTACGGATGCCCTTCACATTCACCGGAGGGGGTAATTTTTCAATCACTTCAACCTTAGCTCTATCCACTTCAAGCCCCCTTCTAGAGACTTTGTGGCCTAGCACGATCCCCTCGGTCACCATGAAGTGACACTTCTCCCAATTAAGCACCAAATTGGTCTTCACACATCTTTCCAACACCGTCTTCAAATTTGCCAAGCATAGACTAAACGTCCCACCAAATACCGAGAAGTCATCCATGAAGACTTCCATTGTTTTCTCTATTAGATCGGCAAAAATGGCTTGCACACATCGTTGGAAGGTCGCCGGTGCATTGCACAGCCCAAAGGGCATTTTTCGGTATGCGAACACTCCAAACGGACACGTGAAAGCCGTCTTCTCATGATCAACCGGGTCAACCGCAATTTGGTTGTACCCGGAGTAACCGTCCAAAAAATAATAGTATTGTTGGCCCGATAGTCTTTCGAGCATTTGATCCATAAATGGGAGTGGAAAATGGTCCTTTCGAGTCGCGGTATTCAACCGTCTATAATCTATACACATTCTCCACCCCGTTGCAACTTTAGTAGGGATCAATTCGTCCTTGTCATTTCGGATTACGGTCATTCCACCCTTCTTCGGAACCACGTGCACGGGACTAACCCATGGACTATCCGAGATCGGGTAAATCATTCCCGCATCCAATAGCTTCACCACTTCCTTTCTTACAACCTCCTTCATCGTAGGATTTAAGCGGCGTTGTGGTTGAGCCACCGGCTTTAAATCTTCCTCCATCAAAATCTTGTGCATACAATAGGATGGACTAATTCCTTTTAGATCGGAAAGAGTCCAACCCATGGCGTCTTGATTTGTTTTTAGCACAACGATTAGACGGGCTTCTTCTTCGTTTGTCAAAAGGTTGCTTATGATGACCGACTTTGCCTCGGTCTCATCTAGGAACACATATTTCAAAGTAGAGGGTAGCACTTTCAATTCAATTGGCGCTTTTTCGTCAATAACCTCCTTTTTCAAGTTTTCCTCCTCTACTTCCCATGGTTGTAGGTCGTCTAAACTATCAAGTTCCTTTAAGCATTCCTCAAGAGCTAGTTCTTCTTCAACAGTGAAAACCTCCAATGAGTCGTCAAGAGCTAACTCCATAGGAGATATCTCATGAATATGCTTTGAAACCTCCATAATAGCGTCTTCGATCACATCGATGCGGAAGCTATCATTTCTATCTTTTGAATGCTTCATTGCCTCGAATAGATCGAATGTCACTTCCTCATTTTGAACTCTCACCTTCATTAAACCGTCATCAACATCTATCATCATTCACGCGGTCTTCATGAACGGTCGGCCCAAGATGAGCGGAGCATCATCATCTTCCTCCATATCAATAACAATAAAATCAACCGGGAAAAAGAATTTGTCGACCTTCACCAAAACATCTTGGGCTACGCCATGAGGATGGGTCGTCGACTTATCCGCCAATTGCAACGTCATTCGGATGGACTTAATCTCAATGTTGCCAAGTCTCTTGATAATTGACAAAGGTATAAGATTAATACTTGACCCCAAGTCAATAAGTCCCTTCCCGACATACACGTCACCAATTTTAATCGGCAATGTAACTCTTTCCGGATCAACCTCTTTCTTAGGAAGCGTCCTTTGAATAATGGCACTACAGCTCGCATCAAGGACGATGGTCTCCGGTTCCGTATACCTCCGCTTTTTGGTTAGTATGTCCTTTTGGCATACTTGGGCATTTGTTCCAAGGCTTCGGCAAACAGAATGTTGATTTGCAACTGTTTAAAAATATCCATGAACCGGGCATAATGCCGTTCATTCTCCCTTTTGGAAGGAGCATGAGGATAAGGAAGGTTTTAGATAGGAGTAGCGCTCACTACCTCCTTTCCCTTTGCAATTCTAGCACTCTTCCATCTAGGCTTTTTCACTACCTCCCTTATTACCTCATCACTTGTATTTTTCCCCATCTCCACACCTTTTTCTTTTTCAACTTCACCATTATTTTTATTCTTTTCAACTTCTTCTCCCTCACTCCACTCTCCTACTTCACCATCAACATTTTCCTCCAATATTCCCTCCTCAATTTCTTTCTCTTTCTCTCTTTGTTCACTCTCAACTCTTTTTTCATTCTCACTACCCAAATCCCTCCCACTTCTCGTCATGATCGCCTCACAATGTGCATTAGGATTTGTTTGCGTGTTTGCCGAAAAGGAAGGACCGGTTTGTTGTTCCGCGAGTTGCTTAGCAAGTTGCCCAACTTGAGTCTCGAGATTTTTTATGGCCGCGTCATTGCTCTTTTGGTTAGCCATTGACATTTGCATGAATTGCGTCAATGTCTCTTCCAATTTAGAAGTTACGACCGGCGGTTGTTGAGGTTGAGGTTGATAAGGATTTTGGGGAGGGTTTTGACGGCTAGAAGAACCACCTCCATAACCTTGGTTATGATAATAGTTGCTTCTAGGTTGGAACCCTTGGTTCCCTTGGAATTGTTGTTGTTGATTTTGAGGGTGCGGTTGATAAGGTTGTTGTTGTTGTTGTTGTCTCGGTTGATAGTCCCGTTGATTGGCCATGTAGTTTACTTCGTCAAAACCGGGAGGTGGACAAAATCCGGTGTCATGTTCACCTTTACAAAGTTCACAACAAGCTATTTGTTTAGCTTTTGACGGTTCTCTTAACTCTTTGATTTGTTGCGTTAAGAGTTCCACTTGTTGTGAGATGAGCTTGTTTTGGGCAAGGATGGCATCGTTCGTCCCTAGCTCAAGCACTCCCGCCTTCTTCAAAGAATTTCCTCGACTTTGACTCTGAAGATCATTCAAAGCCATTCGATTTATAATGTTCGTGGCTTCTTCGGCACTTTTTGACAATAAAGAGCCACCCGAGGTAGCATCCAACAACGTTTTGCAGTTTGGTTGAAGTCCATTTCTGAAGATATGGATTTGAGTCATTTCATCAAATCCATGCCCTTTACATTTCCGAAGCATGGACTTGAATCTTTCCCACGCTTCATTCAAAGATTCACTGGTTCCTTGTGAAAACACCGAGATGGCCGTCTTGGATTCCATGAACCGGTTATGGGAGAAGAATCTTTCGATGAATTTCTCTTCTAACACGTTCCAGTCTGTCATTACGGCTGGTGTTTGATCTAGGTACCAATCCTTTGCTTTACCGAGCAAAGCGTGGGGAAATAATCGTCTGAACAACGGAAGCTCCTGAGCCTGATCCACTCCGGCAGCCAATGCTATCTCATAAAATTTTGTGAGAAAAGCAAATGGGTCTTCATGGTCCATTCCGGTGAATGGACTTCCATATAATAGATTTAGAGTTCCCGTTTTCATCTCAGCTTGCCTTCCGGTGTGGTTGGCAAACTGAGCGGTGTTCCTTGGACTATTGATGCATGGAGTAGAAATAGGTGGTGGTGGTTGTGGCTCCATGTTTGGTATGAATGGTGGTGGATTTGTGGTTGAAGAACTTTCTCCTTGCTCTTGGTGTTGTCTAGCCTGTTGCCTCCTACGTCTCGTTTTGCTATTGAGCCTCCTTGCGGTTCTCTCGATCTCAGGATCAAAAAGAAGTTCGTCCACAGGGATTTGCCCTCGCATAAAACGTAAGCTGCACACTAAACCAAACAAATTACAAGCACAGGTCAAAAATTCACAAGCTAAAACTTAAACAACCATTGTGATGCTCGCAATATCAATTTACAATCCCCGGCAACGGCGCCATTTTGTTAGTTGTTAATTTACGTGTCGGGTTTTTGTTATCGTATCCACAGGGATTGTAAGATATCACCGCCGTTCGATGGTTGTATTAATTCTAGCTCAAGTAACAATAGGGTTTTGATTGGTTGTCACGTTATCTTGCATAAAAAGGTATTAAATTGCGGTAAAAGTTATGTTTTGAATAAATGAGAAATATTTTCAAAGTTAGGGTTCAATGATTACTTTGCATGTATTTGTTCGGTCAACAATCGTATAAACTCCTTTAGATGATAAATCATTTCACAAAGTCCTCCCAATATGTTTCTCTCGAACACACATTGTGAGTTTTCCCATTTTGATCCATTGTTTCTCTCGAACACAATCTATCAAAATGACAACTTTTTGGTTCAACCTTATGGTGAACAAAATCATTCATTACTATCTCTAGCTAATAAACAAGATTGGATGAAAACCTAGGTCAAGAGTTGGTAAACATCTCTCGATCATAAACCAACACAAAGAGTTTTAAATAGAAACAAAGTTTTCATCATATATTCACCATTAAAGAGTTTACATATGAAGATCCTTACATTTACACGCAAAGCTAGTAATCACCTACATCTAACCTTGGCAAATGGATGACTTAGCTACTCATTTTCATGGTAGCTTGGTCGGCATGTTTCGGAAGAAGGTTGATCAACATCCAAGTCGGATAATCGAGATTGGATGGGAATCCACCTTCTTTTTGTAGAAGATGGTTACAAGATGAAGAGAAATGAAAACTAGGTCAAAAATATCTCTAGAGCAAAAGCTGGAAAAATAAAGTAAAACTAAGGTATGGTGCTCAAAAGTGGCACTTGCTACTTATAGAGTAGTACTGGGCTGTCATGCTCGCTAGGCGAGCAGAAAGGCTCGCCTAGCGAGGGTCTAATTGTGGCACCAAAGGCACCTGCGCCCAGAGAAAACAGGGTCTGTTGAACTGTCATGTTCGCCTAGCGAACAAACCTTCGCCTAGCGAAGGACATGCGCCAACCTTCGCCCCAGCGAGGTTGAGAGGTTTTGCTACTGGAATGCTCGCTGGGGACTCGCTAGAGCTTCGCCTAGCGAGTGAGTGTTGGCTGCGCTTTTCACCAAAACAGAACGAACTCGCTACCACCTTCGCTAGGAGCTCGCCTAGCGAATTTATTGACATTTTACTGGAGCTTTTCGCTAGCAGCTCGCCTAGCGAGCAGGTTGATGAATGCTTGTATTCATTGGTTCCTTTGCCAATTTTCTTGTGTCTTCATTTTCAATTAGTTCATGCCTTTTTCCTGCACAATAACACACAAATCAAAGGCACCAAGCTTGTTTATCAATGTAATGCATTTCTGTAAAACAATTGTGGTTTTGACAATTTTAGCAAGGAAATAGAGTGAAAGATACCCTTAATTGATGGCTCAAATAAGCACTTTTGGGTATCTAACAACGACCTTGATCTTGAAATGTCAATTTATAACATTAATACTAAAAAGATGAAACCTAACGAGTTAAATTTGACTTACCTTTGGCATTGTCACTTAGGCCACATAAATGAGAAACACATTTTCAAACTCCATAAAGATAGACTCTTGGAATCTTTTGACTATGAATCATATGAGACATGCATATCTTGTGTACGTGAAAAATGAAAAAGTCCTCATTCACTAGAAAAGGTGAAAGGTCTAGTGGTCTTTTAGCCTTTAATTATACGGATGGTTATGGGGCACTAATCACGCCAGCTAGAGGAGGTTTTCAAGACTTCATCATATTTACTGATGATTACAACAAATATGGTTATGTGTATTTAATGAAACACAAAACTAAATCCTTTAAAAAGTTCAAGGAATTCAAAAAGTAAGTACAAAACCATTTGAAAGAGTATAGAATTATTTCCCCGCATACTCCTCCAAGAACACCACAATGGATTGATGTGTATGAGAGAAGAAACTAGATTTTATTAGGCATGGTACGATCCATGATGAGTCACGTTTATCTTCCAAACTCCTTTTGGGGACATGCTTTATTAATAACAGCTTACACATTTAACAATGTCTCATCCAAAATAGTTGAGAAGACACCAAATGAGATATGGAATGGTAGGAGACCACATATGTCTTACATGAATATTTGGGGTTGCAAAGTTCATATGAATTGATAAATTTTAAATAAGCTTAATCCCAAATCTGATAAATTTTTCTTTACGAGGTTTCCTAAGAAACATGAGGATATTAATTTTACAATCCTTCTTAGGGAAAAGTGTTTGTCACTCGAACTTGAGTATTTTTAGAAAAGGATTTTATTTATAAAGGAATAAGTGGGAGGAAACATGAATAAATTCAATAATCACAAAGTAGTGACACACAATTGGAGGAACACAAGCAGGAAATACAATTAGTTGTGGAAGAGAAGCCTTCTCAAGTAGAATAAGGCATATGTAGGTCAAACATGATGTGTCACCAACCTGAGATATATGGATATATAATAACTAATAAAGGTGATGTATTAATCAAGGATAAATATGAGCTTGTAACCTAACAAGAAGCTATCATCAATACTGAGTTTAAGAAGTGGATATAGGCCATGGAATTTTAAATGGATTCCATGTACATAAACCATGTTTGGACCTTGGTAGAGTCTACTTTAGGAATTAACCTATAGGATGCAAGTAGGTTTTCAAAAAGAACACTAACATGAATGTTAAGATACATACTTATAAGTAAATAGTGGTTGTTGAGGGCTATAATCAAATTCGTGGTGTAGATAATGATTAAACATTTCCACCACTTCCAATGCTTAAATATATTCTAATTTTACTTGTTGTAGATGCATATCATGATTATGAAATATGGAAAATGGATGTCAATATTTCTTTCCTTAATGGGAATCTTCTTGAGAATGTTTACATGATACAACTTGAAGGATTCAGCATACCAGAAGAAACCCGAGAGATATGTAGATTACATCTATCAATCTATGGACGGAAGAAAGCTTTCAGAAGATCGAATATTTGCTTTGATGAAATGGTAAAACAACATGGGTTCATTTAAAACAAAGATGAACCTTGTGTCTACAACAAGGTTAGTGGGTGCATGATCGTATTTATGATATTATACGTAGATGACACAATACTCATTGGGAATGATGTCCTTACCTTACGGCAAGTGAAAACTTGGCTAAGGAAATGCTTTTATACAAAGGACTTAGGAAAAGCAACCTATATATTAGGAACCAGAATCAATACAGATAGATCACAAAAACTGTTTGGCCTATGTCATAATACATACATACACAAAGTGTTGAGACGCTTTAATATGCATGATTCCAAGAAAGGATTTATACCTATGCAATATTGCTTGTATCTATAAAAAATGTAATCCTCTTCAACTAAGGAAGCAAGTGATCACACGAGTAAGATTCCATATGAATCTAAAATAGAATCTATTATGTATTCCATGTTATTTACTCGACCAAATGTCTCGTATGCTTTAAGTGCAACAATCTTGTACTGGTCTGATCTGGGTGATGCTCATTGGGTTGCTATCAAGAATATCGTTAAGTAATTGAGAAGGACTAACGACTCGTTCTTGATATATGGAGTTCAGAAAGAGATCTTTGAAATTGTATACATTGGTAATAGCTTCCACACATATAAATATGAATTTAGATTGCAATCTGGTTATGTCTTTTGCATAGATGGTGGTGTTGTAAGTTGGAAAAGTTTAAAGCAGTACACATTTGTTGATTTTAAAATGGTCGAGTATATTGTTGCCTCAAATGCAACAAAGGAAGTTGTTTGGATCAAGAATTTCATTAGTGAACTTGACATAGTCCCTAGCATTATGGATCCCATTGATCTTTATTGTGATAATAATGGCTTCACCGCATAAGCTAAGGAGCCTAGATATCTTCAACAATTTAAACACACACGAGGGAAATATCACCTCATTCGAGAGATAATAGATAGAGGATATGTGAAGATATTCAAAGTATAAACACTTGATAATGTCATTAACCCGCTAACAAAGCATCTTGTGCAATAGAAGCATGATGGACATACTAGATTTATGGGTATTATGTGTATGTATGATTGGCTCTAGTGTTAGTGGGAGATTGTTGGTGTAAGCCCTAAAGGCCAATAGTTTTATTAAAACTTGAAACTTGTATCAAATTATTTATTAAAGCTCCAAAGTAATAAATTCTTTAGAATAGTTAGTTTGTTTCATGACGAGAGCTTGGATGGGTGAGATATCCATATCGTATCCGAACCTCGGGAGCTCATGATATACACCATGTTCCTTTTTCATCCTTATTTGCGAAAATTTATTTAATAATGATTAAGTGTTTTTGGTTTTTATTTGGGAAAGTGGCTTGATGTTGGGTCAAGAGTTTTTATTTATGTTATGGAATGACTATGAAATGATATGGTTATTCTGAATCAACGGTAAAAATGGTTGAAGAATAAATGGAAGGGGAAAATTGTAACAAAAAAGGCGTGAGTTGCATCGCTAAGGGCACGAATTCTAGTGTGGTGACACAAACTCTAGCACGAGATGTAATTTAATGCCACAAAGTAAATTGAATCACAACATTGTATAAATTAGGCAACAAATAAATAATATAGGAGAGCATACAACAGTAATTATAGCACACATTCATCATATTGAATTGAAAGAGTAAAGAAAAATGAAGCATGCATGGATCAAAAATCATAATGCAACGACGTGAATCAATGTCGCGTAACGCAAAGACGTGCAACGCAAAGCTACCAAAAGTAGGATTCAAATTCGATTTAAATGTAATAATGTTAGATCATTATATCTCAAAAAAAAATCAAATTATAAATTGCTAATGCATAATATGCTCATCGCAAATAAATCGAAAACATAACAAAATATAACATCACGAAAGCAAAAGTTACATGTCGAATCATGAAGGACGAAAAGAAAAATGCGGATTGTCGCTAATTTAAACCATCAGAAGCACATACAAAATTGAATTATAATATAACGACAACTAAAATGGAAATGTCACATGCAAACCAAGAAAATTTCAACAAAATTCCAATGCTTAACGCGATCATCGCAAACAAGTCGAAATGCGTACGAAAAGCCAACGTAAAGAAGCAAAAACGTAAAGAAATAAAACTTAATATGAGCAAAGGCCTAACATAATGCTACTTATCATGCGAGATGTAACAACAACGTAATGAAGAAAGTCTCATGTAAGAGTAATAAAATCCATCAGTGTTGCTAACGCAAAAATACGATCATCGTAACTGAATCGAATTAAGGCAAATTCCACGCATGAAGCACATATATGCAAACAACATTACGACACAAATTTGATCTGAGTTTAACATAACAAAAATTAAAACATAAGCAACACAACCCGCACATATTATTTGATTACAATGGTTAAAACATTCCTTACAACTAAAACAGCGTAACTGAAACAATAAGAAACAAAACAAACCAAATGCAACGATATTGAAATACACGAAAACAAAATACAACAACCAAACAGAAACATAATCGCGTAAAAGTGAAATGACACCAATCGAAACAAAAACCGAATCATTGTTGTACTAAGTTGCTGCTTGGAGCGTGTCGTTGTGTTCGTATATCAGAGTTGGAGCTTCCAAGGCATGAACAGTAAAACTTAAATGTGTTAGTTTAGAGGGTGGTTGTTCGGTTGAAGTGGTGGCGTTATGTGGAGGTTGGGTGGTCGAAGGTCGTGTGTTTTGGTGAGGTGAGTTGGGTTGTTAATATCTGCTGTGAGTAGGTGGCTAAGGCGTGGCAAAAGGAAAGTAGTAGAGGATGGTGCGATGAAGTTTTGAGGAAGAGAATTGGGATTTGTTTGATGCGGTTGCAGAAGGTGGGTTTGAGGCGGAGGAAAGGAGTGGTTAGGATGAAGAATTTGGGTTTGAGGTGGAGGAAGGGAGTGGTTAGGATGAAGAAGTTGGGTGGAGGATATTTGGAGGGTGACGAAGACGGCAGAGAGGATGAAGAGAGATGAATGTATGATTGGTGGATTGGTATGTTATGTTGAGGGTTGGAAACAGATGGCGGAGGGAAGGGAGTAAGCGGCCAAAATGAAGAGAAAATGGATAGGAAGTTTGAGTTTATGGAAATGAATAGTGAAAAGAGAAAGAGTGAGTGTCTGGGAGGATCACATTCTTCGGGTGCAATGGAGAACTCAAGGATACGTAGTTCTAGTTAGAAATTGTTGGTTTGTTTGTTAATTTTAGCGAAAGTTGTCATTGTCACAATCAAAAAGAAAACATTGCTTACCCAAAACAGTTTAGAGGAATGGATGTTTGCTAACACCGAATGGATTTCTACATATCAACATTGGTGGGAAAACATCATTTATCTCACTCACACATATATGGACGGGTAATTGTTTTGCATCGTCTCGAGACGAAACATATTTTGTTTAAAAAGAGTTTGAAGGTTAATGCCAAGAGGAAAAATGGTTTGAATATGATGAGTTATTTTTGGGTGATGACGAGAACTCGGATGGTCGAGATATCCATCTCATATCCTAACCTTGGGAGCTTGTGATATACACCACGTTCCTATTTCATCTTATGAGAAAGGGTTTGATATTTTTAAGTTTTTTGTTTGGATGATGAGTGCCCGGATGGTCGAGATATTCGTCTCGTATCCTAATTCTTGCGAGCTCATGATATCCACTGCGTTCCTTTTTCATCGAAGTTTATTGAGAAAATGATTTGCGTTAAACGCGTTGAGAGATTTTTATGGTATGACGAGAGCTCGGATGGGCGAGATATCCATCTCGTATACTAACCTCGGGAGCTCGTGATATACACCGCGTTCCTTTTTCATCCTTATTTGCGGAAAATTGTTTAATAATGATTAAGTGTTTTTGGTTTTTATTTGGGAAAATGGTTTGATGTTACGGAATGATTATGAAATAATTTGTATTTTTTTAATCGACGGTGGAAATGGTTGAAGAATAAATGTAAGGCGAGAACCGTAACGTAAAAGGCGCAAATTGCATCATGAAGGGCACAAATTCTAGCATGGTGACGTGAACTCTAGCACGAGGCATAAGTTAACGCCAAAAAGTAAATAGAATCGCAATATTTTATGAAGCACATAACAAAGAAATAAAATATGAGCACGTACAACATTAGTTACATTACACATTCAACATAAATGAATCGAAAGAGTAAATAAAACCGAAGCGTGCACGGATCAAAAATCATAATGCGAGGACACAAATTAATGTCGCGTAACGCGAAGACGTGCAATGCAAAGCTACCAAAAGTAGGATTCAAGTTTGATTTAAATGTAACCACGTTGGATCGTTGTATATCAACATAAATCAAATTGCAACATGTTAAAGCACAATACGCTCATCACAAATAAATCGAAACACAACAAAATATAACATTGTGAAAGCCAAAGTCGCATGTCGAAACGCGGAGTGGAGAAATGAAAAATATGGATTATCGCAGTGCTGAACTATCAGAAGCGTATACGAAATTGAATTAAAACATAATGACAACCAAATTGAAAATGTCGCACACAAACCAAGAAAATTAAAACAAAATGCCAACACTTAACGCGATCATCACAAACGAGTCAAAATGCGTACGAAAAACCAATGTAAAGAAGTGAAAACGCAAATAAAAACCTAACATGCATAAAGGCCTAACGTAACATAACTTTTCGTGCAAGACGTAATGACAAGCAATGAAGAAATCCGCATGTAAGAATAACAAAATTCAGTATCGTTGCTAATGCAAAAATTTGATCATCACAACTGAATGGAATCAAAGCAAATGCCACGCGTGACACACGTATATGCAAACATCGTTAACGCACGAATTCAATTTGATTTCGACATAACAGAAGAAAAAAACTTAAATAACACAACCCACACATGTTATTCGACTACAATGGTTAAAGCAATCCTTACAACCAAAACAACATAACTCAAACCAAAAGAAACAGCACAAACCAAATGCAATGATATCAAAAGACACGAAAACAAAGTACAACAACCAAATAGAAACATAATCGAGTAAAAGTGAAATGACACCAGCTGAAATAAAACTCGATTTGTTGTTGTGTTGAGTTGCTACTTGGAGTGTGTCGTTGTGTTTGTATATCGGAGTTTGAGCTTCCATGACATGAATAGTAAAGACTTAACGTGTTAGTTTAGAGGGTGGTTGTTCGGTTAAAGTGGTGGAGAGATGTAGAGGTTAGGTGGTCGAAGGTCGTGTTTTTTGGTGAGGTGAGTTAGGTATTGGTCTCCGGCATGAGTGGGTGACTGAGGCATGGTGGAAGAAAAGTAACAGCGTGTGGCATGGTGGAGTTTTGAGGAAGATAAGAGAGATTTGTTTGATGCGGTTGCAGAAGGTGGGTTTGAGTCGAATAAAGGGAGTGGTTAGGATGAAAAAGTTAGGTTTTATGGATAAGGAAAGGAATGGTTAGAAGGAAAAAGGTGGGTGAAGGATGTTCGGAGGGTGACGAAGGTGGAAGAGAGGATGAAGAGAGGTGAGGGCATGGTAGGTGGAGCGGTATCTTGTGTTGAGGGTTGGAAATCGACGACGGAGGAAAGGGAGTGAGCGGCCGAAATGAAGAGAAATTGGAGAGGAAGTTTAAGTTGATGGCAATAAATAGTGAACAGAGAAAGAGTGAGTGTCTGAGAGGATCACGTTTTTCTTTTTTTCAATTTTTACTTTTGTTGACTTTTTCAAAATGGGTGAAGGAGAACCCCAAGTGAGGGCGCCGCATAGGTGTATTTGTGTGGATCAGTTCTAATGAGTCTCCTTCTTTCAGACTATATATATATATATATATATATATATATATATATATATATATATATATATATATATATATATATATATATATATATATATATATATATATATATATATATATATATATATATATATTTATTATTTTATTTTTTTTTGATGCTATTAGGTTTTATAATTTTTTTTAATTCCAAAAGCATATTTGAGTGACTAAAAAGAACTTAATAAAATAAATGCATTAAAATTCATAATTTTTTAACTAAGCTAAATAAAGTAAAATCGAATGTTTCTTTGATCCTATTTATTTTTGCTCGTCATTTTGATAAAGAAACAAAAATAAAATGAATAAAAATCGGGCGCAAAAATACTTTTAAAAAAATAAAATGAACGCGTTCAAATGATCTACGCAAAATAAAGTTATGGAAAACAGAAAGATAAAGATCAAATTTCGCAATAAAAATTGCTCGTTTGAAAAGGATCTGACTGATCAAAATGTGACCACAAATGGAATCAATAAAATTAAACCAGCACGCTGGATTAAACTACGCAAATTGTAGGTCAATAAAATTGACAACTGCAAGCCCAATCTCAAAAACTTTCACCCGCTAATTTTACGCCCAAATGAAAACCGATTCAACCAGACTATCTGTAGAACCGAAATTTATTCTAGTCGACTTTTTAAGCATTATGCGGAAAGAAATGCATGCTATGATATGCAGATGATGTAAATGTCTTTTGAACGCCTTGATTTGTTGATTAATGGGAGAAATTGGGGTGTGATACACCCCCCATATTTCAATAATATCCAAGTTGCCCTTGTGGGAAGTCAAGACCAAAAATACGGACGAAATATCTAGTAGTTGAAACAAAATTTTTTGTTACTCACCAAATATCTGGTAGTGTATGCGAAATATCCGCTGCACCGAATATATGAAAATATCCAAAATATTTGCATAGTTTCGGGTTTTTTTATAAAAAACTGGAAACTGTGGGATATTTAGTCAATTATTGAAAAATCGGGTGGTTATAAAAGAGTGTGCAATTGAGCGGCTACAGTTTTTCCAACACTTTTAGACGGCTATGATTTCACTGACTGTATTGTCTGGTCCATAATGACTCCAAAGTTGTATAAATATGGGACATGTGTTGTTAATTTGCATAATATTATACAGTGCCTCTTCCTCAGTTTCTGTTTAAGGCAGAATTATACTTCAATGGGATGAAAACTCCAATAGAGTTTCGACTTCCGGAGGGTGTTTCATGTCTCGCTTCCTTCATATCCAAGCTGAATGAAGTGTTGTTGGACACTGATAACAGAAAGGTGAGAAAGATTGAGTTTCGTTAATATTGGGTTGATACTTATGGCATCATGAAATACAACCTTATTGAGTAAAAGATCAATGAAGATATGAAAGCATATCATCGTAGGCTAACTAAGGGACCGATCGAGTTTGTTGCGACAATTTCTATATTTATCAATGACATAATCAAGATGTTGAAATGTCCAAAGTCATCTGGTAGTGTTTAGTTTTTCTTATATATTGTTGGTTTCCTGAGTTATGTAGTCGTATGTCTAAGTTATGTAATTGTTTGTCAAATGTTAAGTTATGTTCATCATGCAATAAAGGAAGTGGCAAAATGTTATCTAATAAACAGTTGTGAAAATTTCTAAATAATACTACACATAATATACAAATAGTACATAAAAATAATATTAATGTCTAAATAGGCCCCCAAGGGCTATGTGTGCTTCCCGTGCTGCCAAACTATAAACCTCGCCATATGGGTTCACCAAGCCCATGAGGTTAGCCATAATTATTATGATCATCTACAGGCACTAAGTGTCATCTATACCACGTGGAGCCATAATTATTATGATCATCTACAGGCACTAAGCGTCATATGTACCACGTGGAGGTGATAGAGATGATGTCGTGTCATTAAAAGGTACCCTAACATTAGCATGAGAAGAACCATCATGTGACGATCCAACACGAGAAGGTCAAGCAGCATCTTCATGCTTCCTAGGTGGAATGATGTGAGGATGTGATACAGTAAGGTACCAATTCAAATACCCATCAACACACTTCGCTAGGAACTAAATCTACATTGCACGATCTTTAATGAACGTGCAAAACTCATAACATTACCATGAAACCAACTATTAATGCCTGCAGATGGAATAGTAGGGATTGGTCGTGGGATGTCTTGTACATTATCCCTTCCCATCAGAGATAACTAGAAAAAATTATAGTGTCATCGACCTCCTCATCCACTCTATGGCATGTGTAGGGTGTCTAGATGACATCATCTATAATCAGTGCATCAATCCTCCTCTTGTACTCCACAACACCTCCAGAATGTACATGTAAACTCCTTTATCTCTTGGCCTGTGGGCATCCAACAGTGGTAGCAAAAATCCGTCTATCACAAGTGGACGAGAAATGCTCATATATCCAGCACTGCACATAATAACAAAGACTTATATAACCAGAAATAATATCATAAATAGAACTAACATAATAATAAATACTCATACCTGAAACAAACTCATATAATTCGCAAGCTTCCTGATCATAAAAATAGTCGCCTCTCCAAGGGCAGAGTGTAGAATCATCAATGCAACATACCCTCATGCCCAACTACAATGGTCAAGGTTGTTAAACAACCACATGTACTTTACATCGATGTATACATGAGACTTATCTGCTAAGATAGTACATCCTACAAGATGTAGCATGTACACCTTAGCAGTTGCCTCATACATACCTCAATGCGCTAGCTCTCCATACCTAACCCGCAACCAAGATAGGAAAAAGTGAGCACCCCTCATAAACTTAAACTCATTTATCACCTATAGCTTGGTAACCCCCAAGTATTGTACATCTATCATACATGTGATCTCCTGACTAATGATAGGAGCGGTGAAGAAACAACTTGCTATTGGAATATTTAAAACCGATGATACATCATCTAATGTAATCGTCATCTCACCAAATGGAAGATGGAATGAAGATGTCTTCCTGTGCCACCGCTTAATAAATGTTGTCAGTAGCAGATTGTCCAGCATGGTAAGCAAAGTGTCCACAAGTGGAAGGGGACCGCACTCATCAACTATCGAATTCACATCCAGTGGCATCACGACATCATGGAACTTCTTCAGCTTCATCTTATGCATGGGCACCTTAAACGGAATCCAACCATGTAACAAACAAAAGAAAAAAATTATTAATTTCAAAGTATCATTAATGAATAAAGTAACATCATCAGCATATCATATACATATATCTCCCCTCCATAATTTCTAAGCCATGTGGTCTACATATCCTATGAGAACAGACGGGTATGTCTAAGCATGAGCAGTGACATGTGTCTCAATAGGCGGAGTAACCTTCACATCATTAGTAGGTGGTGCCTCTTCAGCCGTATGAGGAGTAACCTATATAGTTGATGTTGCCTTTGCCTCAAAAGGATGGGGCACATCTGCCTCTACCCCCATTTGAATGTCATCGTGAACTAGTGTAGATGGTGCCCGAACATCAATGGTTCATCCTGATTATATCTCGTCCATCGAGTAGCCGATCTAGATCCTCTATGTCGGACAGTGCGAGGTGCACAAAATTGAGCCTACCGCCTCTCGTGTGAACTGGTCAGTGTCACTCTCCCTGCTCTGAGATGCGAGTCATCTACATCACCTTCCCTTTGTCTAGCCCTCGCAACATCTATGTCATGCTGTCGACCAACAATCGAACCATCTGTGCCTCGGGTCTTCACTGGAAAAAAAATTATAACCATCAGGATTTTTCTAAATCTGTGGAAAAAATGGAGTTTCCGGACTTTCTTAAAGGTGCGGAAAAAATGCATAAATATTTTTGAATTTTTCTAAAAATACGAAAAAAATGCATAACTATTTTTGGATATTTCGAAAGATGCATAAAAATGTATAAATATTTTCGGCTTTTTTGAAATGTCTGTTTGAATGTATGCATTTTTTCTGATTATTTTAAAAAAATCAAAAATATTTATGCATTCTTTCCGCATTTTTTGAAATATACGGAAGAACTTATGCATTTTACCGAACATTTTCAAAATATTCGGAAAAATATTCATTTTTTCCTGACTTTTTGTGTGTTGTAGGTAAAATTGTTTATCATAACTTTGTGGACAAGGCAGACTTTTAAGGAAGTAGTATTGATTGGACACCTATACACCTAGACATACTAGAAGATTGTAGAAGCAAAAGCAAGACAAACTAAGCCAGAAAACCTAGTATTCTACAATATAAATCACATACTATGTTTTCAATCTACTAGTATTCTCATTCACGGATTGTTTACAACCCTACCCCACTCCACTCCTTAAAATGTGTTGGTGCATGAGTTAAGTAACCGTGCATAAAATATGGGAAATCATGACTTCCTTTTTTTATCAAGTTAAACCAACGTCCTAAAACTCAGGCAGCAAACCTGCAAGGTATATGGAACAGTAATGTTGCACCAGCATGGGAGTATGTTTTCCCTTCAATTTCCATCCCTCCTCTGGCAATAAATAAATATGTAAAAGTGTTACTAACATAAACTAGAAATTTGTGGGGATGGGATAGACTTGATATGGTGAACTGAACTTTTTAATATGGTGGAATGAGTGGAAATGTAAGATTAATACTTTAATGTTCAAATGATTGAATGATTTGAGTAAATAGTATGAATGTGTGAATGAGAGAATATATGAAATAACGAGTTTTTTACATTATAAAAGATAGATGGTTAAAATCGTCTTCATAAAATCTATCATTTTATGTCGATGATCGTTTAATCAAATCCAACATTAAAAAATATGTTGAGGACCGAAGTGAATTGTTATATGATATTTATGTTAGGCATTTCATCACAGACCTTGCGAATTGCTGTAATAAAAAGGATACAATGACATTGAATTCTTTTTAAGATGGTTTAGAGATTTAACGTGGATAAGTATCGTATAAATATCTAAAAGTATTTTTTTTTTAATTCAGATTTTATAATTTTTCTCTTTTTTTTTCAACCTTCATGAGTGTCAAGAGCCACCATTTGATTGCATTTTTCTTTGTTTACTCTTTTTTTCATATAGTTCGTAACATTCTATGTAAGAAAAATATTCTTTTTGTAGTTATGCTTGTCACCGTTAGTATTCTTACCTCCTATTAATCAAGTGTATGTTATGCTCAGGCTAAGTAATTTGACCCAATTTAAGGACAGAAAATTTTCTTAATACATCCTATATATTTTTCTATGCACCATATGAAAAATTTAAAATAGTCTCAGTTTTTGGAGATGAATCTTCGAAAGCACCCAAGATTTAGTTAAAGTTAAAATATTCCGGAGATACATCTCTAAAATATTTTGGAGATTAAATCACGTCAGACCATTCCCCTTCCCATTTCTCATTTCGCTCAAAATCAACTTCAAAAACATTCAATTTTTTTTTCATCACCAACTCAAAATCAATCAACAAAGCTCAATGGAACTTCAATCAACATCAAAAACATCATCCAACCCTGAAGGAAAGTTGAAATTTATAAAAAAAATTGAATTTTTGTATTAATGAGTATAAATTTATGATTAAGATTAGAAATGAGTAGAAATTACATGTATGATAGTTTAGACATAGTGTGTTACACGTTTGTTGACTGAGATGGATGATCAAACTATTTTTTTTGTGATTTCATGTGCACATTGGCGCCATTGATTTTTTTGTGATTTCATGTGCACATTGACGCCATTGATTTTTTTGTGATTTCATGTGCACATTGGCGCAGTCTGAGTTGCAAAAATTCTATAGATGCATTCCTGATATTTTTCAACGTTTTAGTTTTCCAGATTCCGGAGATGTATCTCCAGAATTTTCTCAGTATTTGTTTTTTTCTCTTGCGTGTGGTGTAGTTTGTTTGCACTAATTATCTGTTTTACTTTAATTTACATGAAGGATCGTTGATATACACAATAGACTAAGGCGCTGGAGGATTTCACAACAACATCAACGTTGCGGGAGAAGAGTCAGCAGGTTTTAGAGGCTCCTGGTCCCTCTGGCCATGAAGAGCTACTTACTTTTACGGCCCGTGTTTCTCCTCGTTCTACTTCATCTTCTTCTTCTCGTAGGAGACGGAATTCACCTACCGACGCATCGGTCCCTCCATCACCCCGTAAGCGTCAGGTTTCCCTTATTCAGGCGCCTGAGTCCATGCCACCTCCTACTGTTGATGTTGTTGATCCAGTGCCACCTCCGGAGGATGATGCTATTGTGGATGCTGAACCAGAGGCATTTGGAGGAGGCCATGTAGATTTGTCATTACTGCCTATGTACCTAGACCATACTACCAGACATATTTAGGACGGAGAGGTAGCATTAGTTGGATTCATACTTTTTATTTACGTTAATTTTAATTGATAAATGTTTGACATTGTTTTTTATTTTTTTCAGAAGCGTGATCCGCAGAACTTTATTAACCACGAGCAGAAGATTACTGGCTTGCCTCAACCAAATGAAGATTACATGTAGAGGGTTTTGTCCTTATCTGGCCTGAAGGACTTGTGCATGACCGGTTATACTATGGTCAACCACTGGATACTTAATGTATTCGTTGAGAGATGGCACTCGGAGACCTCATTATTTCATATCCCGCTTGGTGAGATATCTATCACACTTGACGATATCTCGTTTTTGCTACATCTTCCGATCAAGGGAAGACTCCTGGATCATGTGAGGATTACCAAAGACTAGGCACTCGAGATAATGGTACACTATTTGGAGGCTGACCCGGGGGAGGCGAATGAGGAGTTGGATATGATCATGGGGGCTTAGGTTAGATTTGAATACCTAAAAAGGTATATACAGATGAGCTACAGATAGCACATCAGACCATAGGTGATGACCAAAAGGTGAAGCTCCACATAACGTATGCTATGAGAGCATAGTTGCTATATTTGATTGGCACTGCGATTTGTGTGGACAAGAGTGTCACTTATACATTTTTCGTCTACCTGCGGTACTTCCTAGATTTCGAGCGGATCCATTAGTACAATTGGGGGAGCTTGTTTGATCTACATGTACTCAAAATTGAGATAGGGCTATATATGGAATACGAAGCAGGTCACAGGCAACGTCACACTACTGACGGTAATAATTATTGGTCTTTTAATGTTTCTTTTCATTTCATCTTTGCAAAGCCATTACTGATAATTCGTGTGTTCCAGAATTTTCATTTCAGGCTTGGATCCTCCAGCACTTCCCACGCATCTCCAGTTGGGCGAGTGTTGAAACTTAGACTGAGGATATGCCGTGTGTTACTGCTTTTTCCCCGCTCAGAGGGAACCAAGCGATTGAGCCTTTTAAAGTGTATCTTGACAGTTTCATTGCCGAAGATACGCATTTCAACAGCTATGACGATCACCGCCGGACACGGTCATTTGATAAGATAGTGATATACTTTGGATGGTTGGCATGCATATCACGTCTCACTGCTTCTCATTTGCCTGAGTGTGTCATGTGGTAGTTTGGCTACACTCATGTCATTCCCTGACACCTTGTTGTCTTTGCTCCTCCTACTTTGACACGAAGACAGATAGATGACTTGTTTTATGATTATGAGAATCATTTGGTACCGCAAGAGGCACAAAGTATCATAGTCGTGAACGAATGGAGCTACGTCGAAGGGTATATCAGATGGTTCTTCAGGGTGTCACATTCATACATGGTGCAAACTACTCTATGAGATCCACATAGTACTACTACTACTACTTTCCCGAAACATTGTGAGGTACATACATCAAAACCTTTACCGAATTGTATCAAATATATACCAATATGCCGATACGTACTGATATATCGGTGATACGTATTGGAGTATCCAAATTTATTTATTTTTAAAATTAAATAAAAATTTCTGATACAACGGTGATACGTGGACTTTTTAAATTTTAATAGATTAACTCTTTATTACATTTTACTACTTTTTTAACGGTCATTATTTACTAATTATGTTTAATTGTTTTCTAATATTTTACACTTTTAAAATAAACAGTTTTAACTTCCATAATTTCTTTTAGATTTATTCATATTAATCATAACTTTTATTAATGATAACTTCTATTTATGTTTAATTTCCATGATACATACTACTATTATTTATATAATACTAACATTTTATTCTCAATATTGCAATGTTTTTTTATACTGTGCAACTCTTGAAGCTGTTTCTTGATAAATCAAATTTAAAAACTACTCTATTTACCGATAATTGTGAAGGAGGATGAGATATTAGTATTATTCAACTATCTTAGATTTAATATTTTTTTAGTAATATAATAATATCGGATATAATATATTATATCCGATATTCGAAATCCTGTATGTGCTTCATTGCCCAAAGATATCCACTTTAAACAATTTTTGGTAAATATGTTTGATTACAAAACAAGATTTCAAGCTGGTATTAAATACAACTAATACATTGTTTAGTCAAATAGCTATTACACACATAATAATAACCAGCGCATTTAATCAAACAGTTAACATTTACCACTAAAGTTTATTAAATATTTAATCAAACAGCTAACATTTGTAATATATAAAAAAAAAAAAAAAACTAACGGTCATACTACAGTTGTATGTGACACAATATTGTTACAGCTCAAATATAAATTTAGGCTGCAAAGGAAAATGAGATAAAACAATTTTTAGAATTTTTATTAATTAACACAGCTTAAACATTACAATATAAAATACAAATAGTTATAGTTATAGTTTATTAAGTAAATTGGATTATGAGCTACTTTGAAAAAAATAACATTAAATACTAAACTAGAACATATTACTAATTGCACCCCCTTCCGAATAAATAAAAACCATTTAATAATACTATTTTTTTCTTTCTCTAATTAGCTTAAATGTCGGGCCCATTTAACAATATGGACACAAATGAGATTTGACATAATTATCTACATGTTGAAGCATCGAGATATGCAATCTTCTCTTTAAATTCAATTCAATGTTATCACTATTACAAATAATATTTTTTATGATGAATTTTACACTTCGAACAATAAACAATTGGGAGTATAAATTCTGGGAGTTCCATTTATTTCTTTTAAAAATAATCAATATTTTCCTCGATTTTTACAAAAACCAACATAAATAGTTATTCAGGGTTTGAGATTTGATTCTCAGCTTCTACAATTTTATATTATATTTAGAACCAAAAATGCGCCTTTATTTTTTTTATAGATTTTACGTCTGATATTATACCTCAATTTTTTTACCTTGATTTTTAGTAAAACCGAGATAAATACTATCTAAATTTTTTATTCCATCAAAGTCGATGTTAAGTCTAACTCATTCACTTTTTGAGCCTAGTAAACGAAAGAACATCATTCTTCTCAAAGGAGGAAGGAAGCTCGAACCAACACTTTTGTTTACAAGTCTCTCATCACATCTCTGGCATGTACAACTTCTCCATTACTGGTGTTGTTGTTGTAATTCTTGTTGTTCTTGTTGTCATCGTCGTTGTTGTTGTTATGATTTTGATATTGTCTTGTTGTTTACTGTTTTGTTGGTTGTATACTATTTTTATTTTATTTTCAGAAGCTTTATGTGATTATGGATCGTAGTTGGATGAAATTCAATAGATTAAGTAAAGAGTATAAGAATGGATTGATACAATTTTTTGATTTCGCAGAAAAAAAACTTCCTAAAAATAATGGAAATTTTTGCGTCCTTGTAAAAAGTGCTTAAATACAAAAAAAATTATATGGATGTTATATTCAATCATGTAATTGTGATGGAATTATTCAAAATTACACAAAATGGATATGGCATGGTGAAGTGACAAAAAAGAGACCTTTGTCACATACAGTTGAAGATGATGAATTTATGAATGATACTCTAGAAGACATGATTCGTGATATTTAAGTAGATGCTTTCAAGAAAGCTAATGTGGTAGATACTTTGCAAAGAGACATGGAAGATTCATTGTATCTGGGATGTAAAAGTTTTACAAGAATGTCAGTTGTGTTAAAACTATTTAATCTTAAGGCAAGAGGTGGGTGGACGGATAATAGTTTCACTAAATTGCTTGAATTGTTGAAAGAAATGCTTCCCAAACGTAACATGTTGTCGAACCGTAGTTATGAGGTCAAGAAGATATTGTGTTCAATGGGTTTGGACTATGTCAAAATACATGCATGTCGTAATGATTGCATCTTATATAGGAAAGAGTTTGAAAACTTGAAGGAGTGTCTGAGGTGTGGGGAGTCACGCTAGAAGTAGAAGGACAATGATGTTGAATGCGATGATAGCGTAACTAGAAAGGATGTTCCTTCCAAGATGATGTCGTGCCTACCGATAATTACAAGGTACAATAGATTGTTTTCTAATGTTAATGATGCAAATAATAATAGTTTGCATGCATATGAAAGAGTGTGTGATGGAAAAATTCGCCACGTAGTTGATTCATTGCGATGGAAGAAAATTGATTCCTTGTTTCCAGATTTTGCCATTGAATCGAGGAACTTAGGTTTGGACTTACTATCGGCGGAAAGAACCTTTTTGGTAATTTGAATATCAATCATACGTCATGGCATGTTCTTCTCATAATTTACAACTTATCTTCATGGTTTTGCATGAACCACAACTATATGATGTTATCAATGATGATTTCGGGTCCGAGACAACCAGGGAACGACATAGATGTTTATTTAACGACATTGATTGAAGATTTAAGATTTTTGTGGGAGGAAGATGTTGATGTTGATGATTTGTATACATGTGATAACTTTAAGTTGTGTGCCATGTTGTTTTGCACAATCAATGACTTTCCTGCATACGGTAATTTGTTTGGGTACATCGTCAAGGAACATACAACGTCTCTTATATGTGAAGTTGATACATGTCACCACCAATTTCAAAAAGGAAAAAAATAGTTTATCTTGGGCATCAAAAATTTCTAAGACCTAATTATCCTTATCGTAGATTGCGAAAGACTTCTAATGGAGAATAGGAGTTTGATATCGCTCCAAAGCCCTTAACCGGGAGATAAATTTATAAAAGGAAACAACACATTAATGTTGTCTTTGAAAAGAAACAAAAAAACCCATGGAGAAAAATATTTGGAAAAAGACGTTGGTGTTCTTTGGTCTTCCATACTGGTCTAGTCTTGATGTAAGACATTATCTTGATGTGATACATGTGGAGAAAAATGTATGTGATAATTTAATTTGGAACACTTCTCAACATTAAAGGTAAGACAAAAGATACTAAGAAATCCCGTAAAGATATGGTTGTGATGGGTATACGGAAATAGTTAGCCCCAAAAGAAATAGGAAATATAACTTATTTTCTCCCAGCATTTCACACTCTGTCTAAAAAGAAAAAAAAGTTTTTGTGAATGTTTGCAGGGTATCAAAGTTTCCCAATGGTACTCATCAAATGTGAATAAATATGTGTCAATGAATGATCTCAAGTTAGTTGGTTTAAAATCTCATGATTGTCATGTCTTGATGCAATAACTTCTACCAGTGTATATTCGTGACATTTTACCAAAAAATGTAAGGGTAACTATAATCAGATTGTGTTTATTCTTCAATATTATATGTGGTAAAGTTATTGATCCTAGAAATTTAGACAAATTGGAACATGAAGCCACAATTATCTTGTGGCAATTAGATATGTTTTTCCCTCCACCATTATTTGACATTATGGTTTACTTAGTTGTTCATCTAGTAAGGGAGATCAAAATTTATGGTCCGGTTTATTTACGGTGGATGTATCAGATAGAGTGTAACTTGAATATTTTTAAAGGGTATACAAAGAAACATCACTGTCCGGAAGCTTCGATTGTAGATAGGTACATCACAGAAGAAGCTATTAAGTTTTGTACAAAGTATTTGTCATAAGCAAACTCTATAGGAATTCTCGAGTCTCGTCGTGATAGATGTTATGATGGTAGAGGTATTCAAGGTTTAAATGTTAAGACATTTGACTGAGAAATAGTTATTCATGCACATTTACATATATTGAATAAATGTAGTGAAGTTTAACATTACTTGACCGCTCACAAAAGTATTATAAAGGAAACATTCTCTCAGATGAATGAAAGATTGTTGTTGACAGAGCATAACAAAACTTTCATAAATTGGTTTAATGAAAATTCTTTTAAAGAGAGTAGCCCATCTAATACAATTAAATAGGTGTCACATGCCTAAGTTTAATTTAATTACTTGGAGTGCATACGACATTACTAAATATGCATTCCATAAAAAAACAAAGGGTGATCGTAGCACCATGTAAAATAGTCGGGTTATGGTTGAGGTTGAATCCATGTACTTTCCAAATTCCAAAGATAACAATCATGTACTAGCATCTAGAGCGTACTTTAGGGTCATTGAGGAGATTTGGGAGATTTAATATGTTGATTTTAAAGTGCCTTTATTTAAGTGCAAGTGGATTGATAGTAACACTAGTGTAGAAACCGATGAATTAGGATTCACACAAGTTGATCTTCAGGAGGAGACTTATACGACAACCATTCATCATGGAAATCCAAGAAAAACAAGTTTATTTATGTCACTGATCCTGCTAGCACTAGATGGTCAATTGTTCTTCAAGAAAAACATCTTCCTGATAGTATTGATGAAAATCAAGATTTTAACTGAAATTCTGGTATCAGATATAAGATGTCGAAGGTAATGTCACGACACTAATATCTGTTAACACATAATGGATAAAAAATACATAATGGTAAAGCGAATAACACAAGCAATTGTTAACCCAGTTCGGTGCAACTCACCTACATCTGGGGGCTACCAAGCCAGGAAGGAAATTCACTAAAATATAATTAGTTCAAAGACTCTCCATACACTTCAACAAGTTACAGTCTTTCTCACCTAATCTCTACCCGTGCAATTTCTACCTAAGCACTCTTAGATATGAGAACCCACTCACTTCCCTTACAATCACACACCAGTGATTTTAAACAACAATCCCTTGAGAAAAGAAAATACTTTTCAATTAAACACTATAGATTTTACTTCACAATTTCAATCAAGAAGACACACTCTTGATCTTGCTTCACAGCTTTGATCAAGAAGACACACACTCTTGCTTAACAGCTTTAGAGTGAGAAATTACAACCACATATCAGTCCAATTCAATCATCAATGGATGACTTGAATGACCTACAAGTCTTACGACTAAACAGACACAAACCCTAGCTCTCACTATGTATTTCGCTCAGTCTTGGTTGTGTGTTCAAACAGGTTTTCTAAGTCCCTTTTTATAGAAGCACTCAGCTGGGCTTGGACATCTTGAAAACCCTAAATCTATTTTCCAATCAAATCTTTTTATACCAGCTGTATAGATCTTCTTGGAAAATAAGTAAATCTGGTTGTAATCCATGATTGAATGCGCCAGCTAGCCATATCTTCAATAATCCAAAGATTGCCATTAATTGTGCAATCACAAAACACCAGACATTCATACTGAATGTTCTGTGTACAGGATGTCATGACATCGGGTTTGACATCCTGGAAAAATCCTGCATAATCCAATAATTCCTTTTATAACTTCCAGCAGTTACAGCCATATCAGATGTCATGATCTTGTGCATGTCATCTGAAACAATCCTGCATGAACATGACTTTCATTTAAGCTCCAGCAGGTACAACCAATATCAGAAGCCATGGCATTGCATGTGGCATTCTGAAACAATCCTGCTTGCACATGATCTTGAACTCCAATAGGTACATAGGATATCTTATGTTAAGACATCACATATGACATCTTGTGAACACTCTTTGTTTTACCAAAATTGCTGCCAACACTTAGAATCAACAAACTCTCCCTTTGGCAAATTTTGGCTAAAACATATATCTGTCCTTTTTGTTCACAAGGTAAACTATCAGCAGTTAAACAACATAACAGTAGTTTAATCAGCAGCAGAAGCAAAACAATTACTAGATATGGCTACTAGTAATACACACATGCATAAGGGTACTTCTCCTCCCCCTAAATCTGTGCAACAAACAACAGAATTACTAGTTATGGATGCAACTAGTAAGACACACAAATGCACAATGCACCAGGGTACTTCTTCTCCCCCTAAAACTGTGCATTCATCAAATAACAGCTACTATAACTCCAGCACCTGTACCATCCAGAATGTCATTCTGACATCTGCTTCAACAACAGCACATGCGCACCATATCAGACATCCTCTTTGACATCTGTAAACATCTATAAACAGAACACCATTCTGTTTTAGCACCTGTGCACTTCTTTCAATAATAGTTGTCCTTCTGTCCAGCCACATACAACTTCCACACATCAGCTTCCATATCAAGCACTTCTCCCCCTTTTTAGTCAAAATTGACCAAAGGTGACCAATTAGACAAAATAAATGTCTATTAGCCTAGCAGAGAATGTTAGATCAGATGTTATAACATTAAGCATGTTAAAACAAAATATTCAGGAAGTACACACCATCATTATACACAGCTGATAGCTGAGATAATGAACAAATTCAAGGAACTCTTTAAGAGCCCTAAATATTACATAACAGGCATCAATAAGGACTGCCACAAAATACAATTTAAAAAAAAACAGTAAAAACATCAGCCTTCAGACCAGCAGACCAGCTTCCACCAAACTTTCCAGCACACCTCCCAGTCTTCAATTCAGGCAGGAACCTTTAATCAGAAGAAGAAGTATCATCTTCACCTTCACTTGTATCTTCACCTGCACCTTCAGAGTCTTCTGAGCTTCTAGAACTTCCATTGGATTGGGATTTTGATCTTGTATTTGAGTCCTTCCCAGCCTTCTCTACTTCTTCCTTCTCCAGGCTACAGATAAGAACTTCTAAAGCTTATTTTCTAGCCTTGGCCACCCTTATACCATTTTCCAATTCCTTGTAGGTTTCTTTTAGTTGATCAACCAAGCTCCCTTGAGATGTAGACTCCCTTTTGGCAGATGTTATGACATCATTGACATGACTTCCCTCAAACAGCTTATAATGAATGGACAGAGGGGATTTTCTCCTACTTGGAATGTCACTTGTACTCAGAATGCCTGGTTGTTGGCTCAGGATAATGCCACAATTAAGGGAGGGGAAGGCAATGGGTAACTTCACAGCATTTGTAGAAGCATGTCTAATGGTTTGATCAAATATGAACTTGCCAAAATCATAGTTAACCCTTGTTCCAATTGCATGAATGATTCTTCCAAGGTTAATAGAGATAGTAGAGACATGATTAGTAGGAATCCAATTAGCTGAGCCAATCTTGTGCAAGACGGCATATATATTACTGAGCTTTCCAGCTGATAAGTGATTCCTACTAGGCCATTCCTTAACTTGGCCAGCTGTGATAACCCTACAGACCTCATTGTCTGTAGTCTCTAGGTCTACTCCTCCATCTGTTCCTCTTCCTAGGAACTTGTTGATGACACTTGGTGAGAAATTCACACATTTTCTCCTTACAAACACCTTGCAGAACTCGTTGCTGCTCTTTTCATGAATATCCTCAGGGATATTAACAATAAACTCTTTTACCAACCCCTCATAGCATTGGGGTAGAGTTACCACAGTCTTCATGAGTCTAGCATTTTTGATCAACTCAATTACCTCCTTTACCTCTACAGCTTCTTGTCCAAGCTCTCTTTCAATAGATACTCTCCTCTGAATGACATATTTCCATTTTGCTGCCCCATCTTCCAAATGCAAGGAGATATTGTCTAGGTGCACAGCATCAGCCTTGCCAGGAGACTTCTGAACAACCTGCCTTTTTGCAGGGGAGATGTCTGGGACATCGTTTTTGACATCTTCCTCAGAGTCAGAGCTATCTCTTTCTTTCCTTTTCCTAACCTCAACTTTGCTCCAAGCTTTTGAGGGTCCTATACCAACAGTCTTTTTCACTCTTCCTGCTCTCATTCTTGCCACACTTTTCCCTTGCCTAGTTCTCAGTTTCTCAGCAACACTAGGTTTTACAAGATTAACCAAAGGATCATCCTCCTTTTCAGAGCTTTCTTCCTCTAGGTCAATAACATTCTCCTGAGACATATTTGTTGGTTTCTTGCTAGGTAGGGTTTTACCTAGAGAGCATAGCCCTTCAGCAGCACCTTCTTTTTCTGATTTAGATGAGTCATCATCTTTATCAGCATGAGGTTCCTCCTTAGGAGAGGGGTCCCTTCTAGACAGAGGGGTAGAAACCCCTTTGACTTCATGCCCTTCTCTTAGAATCCTAGTGACTAGGTTCCTTATGGCACGATCAGCATAATGCATGTCTTTTGGAAGAGAGGAGTTACCAGAGGTATTACCTTGCTTATCTCCAGCTTTGGAGGAGGGACATGGGGTGTCGCCTGGTATCATGCAAAGAGGAGTGACGTCCATCACGTCTTCATCTACAAACTCCATTGAGGGAGTTTTTCCATGGTGAGAAGATTCTGAAGTAGATGATGATGAATGTTGAGACATGTTGTAGGACTTTTGAGAAAAGTTTCTTTGCCCTAGCTGAGCTTCTCTGAGAAGATGAATGGAGAGGGAGATTGTTGTGTTTAGGTAGCGTGTGCTAAGGGAATAGATACTATTTTCAATGCCAGGGAATGATTTAGCATTAATGTGGCTCTTTCTTTTAAAAGGGCAGACACTATTTTTATTTTCTTTATTTTTCCACTTTAACTGCCATAATTTCTCAAGAGTACAAATCCCTAATTTCCCTCCCTCATATTCAATTTTAATTTTACCCAAATTCCTTGCTCCCTTATCTGCTAGTTCCAGTCCATGCTTTAGACTTCTGAATTTGTCTTCCACAAATTTTCTAATGGGGTGATAATAGCAAGAACAGTACTTTATCCATTTGTGCTGATTCTGATTTTTGGACCTAGTTTCAGCATACAATGTCATGACATCGTGTGTGACATTGTATATAATCAGTAATAGTTTCATCCAACCCAGTTGAGCCCAACTGCTATCATCTTCTCTACCTTTCACAGGTGTCATCCAAATCTTCTTCATATTGTCCTTGGCCTTTTTGCATCGAGATAAACATAGAGTCCCTTGTTGCTTAGTCCCAACAGTTCCATTATGCCTATGACTGGTCATATGTCCACCTGCTTGATCTAACCTCTCAGTTTTTTGAGCCATCATAACCTTTTCTCCTCTGATCTTCTGGTGTGACATCTTTGTGTGACATTTCCCCCAGCCTTGTTTTTCATCACTCTTGAGAGCATCTGTACTCAACCAATACTTTAAGGGATAATCCAATTGAGAGCTCCATATGTAGCAATTGTCTTTGGTCCTGATTCCTCTCATAATTACTTCACTATTTATGTCAGAGATTAGACATTCAGTTTTGGTGAAGTTAACATTCAGACCTTGATCACATAGTTGGCTGATGCTTATTAGGTTTTCAGTTAAGCCCTTAACTAGTAGAACCTTGTCAAGTTTAGGTACTCCAAGGCAATCAAGCTTACCTGTTCCCTTGATTTCACCTTTTGCTCCATCTCCAAAGGTTACATGACTTTTGGTATGGTGATGCAGATCAGTTAGCAGATCTTGGTTTCCAGTAATGTGTCTGGAACATCCACTATCAAAGTACCACTCTTCTTTGGCTGAGATTCTGAGGGGAATGTGAGCTATCAGACTTGTGACATTAGTCTTAGGGACCCATTGCTTCTCGATGATAGGCATGTGTTGTTTGGGTCTGAATTGATAGTGATCCTGATGATGATGAGCAGGCCTAGGATAGCCATACAGTTTATAGCAGAAAGGCTTTAGATGACCAAGTTTCCCACAGTAATGGCATCTTCATCTTTGGTGTTTCCCTTTCAATTGTTTTCTCCCCTGGTGTTGAGACATATGATGTGACATCACAGGTTTTTGGATACACTTAAGTTTGGCTTGAGGTTTGACACCAGTGTAACTGCTCTCAGGTTTTGAGTTATTATACCCAATGCCAGATTTGTCTCCTGTTATTTGTCCAGTTTGAAGAATCTTGTCTAGGGAATCAGACCCATTGCTTAACATTCTTACATACTTGGCCATCTCTTCTAATTTAGAATTTTGAAACATGACTTCAGTTTTTAATTTAGAGATGGTTATTGCATGGTCTGCCTTCTCACTTTCCAGTTGTGCTATCTTCTGATTTTCAGCTTGTGGATTTTCATCTAGCTTGGCATTCAGAACCACTGCTTCTATTTGTAACTTGGAGATGGTTTCCAAGTATTCTGCCTTCTCATTCTCAAGTTGAGTTATTTCCTTCTTTTGGCTTTCAACCTGTTTGCACAGCTCTACACTCTTGTGACACAACTTTCTGTAGGTAGAGGCCAGTTCTTCAAAGGTTACTTCATCATCACTTGAGTCTTCATCAGATCCCCATCTTCCTGTCATCGCTGTCACAAGATTTGTAGCCTCCTCTGTTTCACTCTCATCAGACCAAGTGGCAGCAAGACTCATCTTCTGTTTCTTGAGGTAGGTTCCACATTCAGTCCTGATGTGTCCATACCCATCACATTCATAGCACTGAACCTCTTTTCCTTCTTTGAGCTTCTCATATGATCTTGCTCTTCTTCCAGCATTGTTGGATTTACTAATGTCAGATGACATGTTCTTGACATTTGCCCTTGATCTTACATCCATCTTTTTCAACAGTTTATTGAACTTCCTTCCCAACATTGCTACTTCATTGACCAGATCTTCATCATCCTCCTGACTCTTATCCTCTTCTGTATTTGACATAAAGGTCATGCTCTTTGTTTTCCTTTCAAAACCATCATTTAATCCCAACTCAAAGGTTTGGAGGGAACCAATTAGCTCATCTACCCTCATGTTGGAAATGTCTTGAGATTCTTCTATGGCAGTCACCTTCATTGCAAATCTCTTAGGAAGTGACCTGAGTATTTTCCTTACTAGTTTTTCATCTGTCATCTTCTCTCCCAGGGCTCCTGAAGTATTAGCAATTTCAAGGATACTCATGTGAAAATCATGAATGTTTTCATCTTCTTTCATCCTTATGTTTTCAAACTTGGAGGTGAGTGTAGCACCTCAAATTTGCACCCCCCATTTGTACATTCATTTCATTTTTAGGTCATTAACATTGCATAGTGCATTGCATTTCATCAGTCAAGACTGGTATCAGGAGAATTCATATGTGCAAGGAGCCAAGCATTTTCATGAGGAAAAAGGCCCTATGGTTGTTCTAGAGAGCTTGTGTGAACCCAAGGTTCACTTTGATGCAATTTGGCCCAGTGTTAGAGGCTCAAAGTCATCAGGACATTTTCAGGTCATCTAAGGACCAATGCAGTCAACTGAAAAGTCAACTGTGGGTTTTGAATGGAGAGATTGAGTTTCTTCATCCCATTCATGTTCAAACAATGCTTATTCATCATGTCAAACATCAATGTTGAAGAATTTGGAGCCAGATCAAAAGTTTCCAAAAATGGAAAGTGACATGTAATTTCAAGTTTCCAAAAATGGCAAGTTTTTGGACCAACTTCAACTCAACTTTCCAACATCAAAGAAGCTTCAAATGAAATTTTGTCCAACATGAAAGTTGAAGATCTTTCTCTCCCATTTCCAAAAAGTCCAAGATCATGAGGATCTGATGAATGGTTGAGGAGATATGACCAAATCATTGCCAAGTGTGCATGGAACTTCAAAAGGGCATAACTTTTGATTCATAACTCCAAATTTGGTGGTTCTTTTTGCATTTTGCTTCTCATGACATGTAGTTTCTAAAAAATCCATCACATTGCATGAAATTTGAACATATGATCATTTGCTTATTCATGAAGATTTTGGAGGGAAAATCATAAATTTAAAATTGGTGCATCATGAGAACTTTTTGCCATTGCCAATGTGTTTGGAAGATGATTTTGAGGGACTTTGACCATGTACATGGTACTGTTCACGTGGGTTTACTACATGCACCATGCAATTTTCAAATTTTGCCAAACACCCTTATTTTGCTTAATTTCAAATTAACCATGATTAATTTTAATTAAAATGAGATTAGGACAGAGTATATATTGATAATCATAACAAAATTTTGTGGATTTTCACCATTTTAGATCTAGTTTTCATCTCACATCAAAAATTTTCTCTCAACCAAAACTTGCAATTTCTTCACATAACCTTGCATTTTTCTTCTATATTCTGGATCATTGAGTGGAGTAGATGGAGAATCAAGCTTTGGATCATTGATTTTGGTCAGAATTCATGCATAATTCAAGCAAGAACTCAAGAATGGAAGTTGATTGATAAGCTAGATCTACACGGTTTCAAGCTCCATTTGCTTCATCAAACATCATTACAAGTATTCTGGATTGGATTTGGATCATTCTAGGCGTTGGATCGTGCGTTTCAAGGAGCTGCTCTTCAAGAGGTCATATTTTCGAGCTTCTTAATTCACTGTTTTGTATGCATAATCTTGTAGATCTCTCTTTGCTGATGATTCTGAGCTAAAATTCACATGATTTGGTGCATTATTGAGTGAGATATGTGTGATTGAAGTTTGGTGCATCAAACTTATTTTGATCGATTTGCACAATTGGTGATGATTTGGAGTGAATTAATGCTTGATTTGTAACCTACGTTGCATAAGGATTCGATTGATGCATTCATTTCATGATTCTGGAAAAAAAATTATGTGTTGCTACTATTCATCATCGTCTTCGTGAGGAAGACGATGTAGCGACGGCTTTGCGTCCATCTTGCGTCTGTGTGGTTTCAATTTGCATGGCGCTAGGGTTCTTGGTGAAGAACATGCGCCAGAACGCGTTTGATCCGTTTTCCTCACTTCGATTCCATTCTATGGTGTTTTTGATATTATTTGTGCAGCGCGCTTATTTTTGAATATGAACCTGGTTCGATTCCTTGCTGAAGCATATTTTCAAATTCATTCATCATTTATCCATTTCCCTCCAAATTTCATATGCTATGCTTCATTTGATTTCATTTTTTTTCCAACTTTAAAAATTCATAACAATTTGAAAAATGCTCCAAATAATCCCTAGTTTTTTGCTACTTGTTCATTGAGATGTCCTCTATTTTATGATGATAAATTCTGAAGTTGTGCATGGCTGGATTTTGAATTGTGTTAGAATATGTGAACATGTGTACATTTGTGACCTTGCTCCATTCATGCTAATGTGAAATGCTTGATTTTAATCCAATTGCCATGAAATTTTGCATGATGATTCTTGACATATTGATGGATGTTTTAGGCTTGGTTTGGTATTTTTCCCAATTACCATTTCTGTTTTATACACATGTTTGCATGGTGTGACAATTTGTGTCACACATTTGGATGATCAACTTGTGCAATTTCATTTCCATATCAAATGATCTCTGTTGATTCTGATTTTTTGCATGTTGATTGTTTTGAATGTGTTGGATGCTCATAAATTTTTCCAGAATTATTTGAATCATTTCTGTTTTGATTTGGAATTTTCATTCTCAATGTCCAAATGTGAGCCTTGAAATTGTCTTTGACTTCTCTTGCTTAATACATGGCCTTGCTTGATGATTTTGACTTGGTCCTTTTTAGGACATGTTAATATGTGTTTGAAGTTGCATTGTGTTGAATATTAGCTCCTGTTTTGAATTTTTTCTTCACCTTTGACCCTAGGCTTTGACCTAGTGGTTTGGACTTACATTTGAGCTTTGAATTTCAGGACCAAGCACCTAATCTCCATGGTTGATGTTGCTTCGTCATTTGAAATGTTGATATTTGCTATTGATTGCTAACATTTGTTTGTTTTGTAGGTTTTGATGATAGCTCACTTGAGTTGTTTGGCTTATATGTTGTACATTGGGATTGTCTGTTTGTTGTTGACTGTTGTCTGTTTGTCTGAATACTGTACTGATTTGTTTAGTTGTTTACACAGGTACCTAAGTTGCTTTAAGTTCATTTGAACTTTGATTTGCTTTGCTTGTGGTTGGCATACCACCTAGGTAATGACCTCTGACTTCATGTAGTCTGGAAGACCTGTCATGTTACTTTGGCAGGCACCTGTCTGAAGCCTTCCTTAAGAGGCAATGTTTGTGGTTGTTTACCTTTGTGCCTTGTACATTCAAAGACCTCCTAAGTGAAGAGGCATTGGCAGATAAAAGGGATGTGCAATCCATCCCCTGCTATTCAGTTGAGTCATTCATCCTGCTCACACCATGTGTTGATGCACTTTGAATAAAAACCCCAAAATCTTGTTGTGTCAATCATGTGGAGTAGAGTCCCACATTCTGGACTCCCACACTTTCATTGTTTCAAGCTCTCCTAGGCCAGAGATAAGAGCTATGAGGTCATACCCTCATTCCCATTTCATCTGCTTCACCCTAACTCTCAATGTTAGGGTTAAAAGCTCAAAACACCCCTTTCCAGTTGGCTTGTTTGTCGAGGTTGATTTGACCCCTTGACTAAAGCCCATCCTTGTATGAGCCACTTGTTTGCATATAGTGTGTGTGCTTGCTCTCTTGTGCTTGTGTGTGCTTGTTTAATTGTTTAGGCTAGCTTGCTCCCTGTGCAAGTTAGGATTAGAGACCTCAACATAGGGATCGTATGTATGACAACTTCTAGGCTCGAGTCGTAGTCTCCCTAGTAGCTTGTTATCTCCCTAGTCTCTGGATTAGGATAGAAGTTCCTTCCTTGTTAAGGGGAACTACGTCGCCCTGATCCTCATACCAGATGAGGTACGTAGGCAGGAGATGAGCAGATCTCTCCGGGCGCCTTTTTTCTTTTTCAACCCTTTTGTTTGCTTGTGTGAGTCTGACAAAAGTCCAGCGATTGGCAGTCGGTTTCCTGTGTGTGTTTGCTTGTTGGAGTCTGACGTAAGTCCAGCGATTGGCAGTTGGTTTCCTGTATGAGTTTTTGGTTTGGAGTCTGACATAAGTCCAGCGATTGGCAGTCGGTTTCCTGTGTCTTGTTTGTTCGGAGTCTGATGTAAGTCCAGCGATTGGCATTCGGTTTCCATGTTTGCCTGTGTGTCTGGAGTTGGATGTAAGACCATCGATTGGCATTCCGATTCCTGTTGTGAGTTTGCTTTGATGTCTCCGCGTCTCTGTTTAGTGTTTTGTTTGGCGTGCGTTAGCTGAGCTACGAGTGCTCTGATTCTTCCTCTGGTTAAAGAAGATACGTATGCATAGGATGCGATATCCTAGCGAGCACGTTTCCCGTTTCCCCGAACTACGTCGACTCTAATGTTTGTGTCTAACAAACTACGTAGGCCCAGGATGCGATATCCTGCCGAGTCCGCTTTTTCCGTCTTTCATTTGTGTTTCCCTCCAGTGTGTGTGCAGTTTTTGAGCAGTTTCTTTAGCAACCTTTCTTCTATTCTTTCTGAGCGTGGATCCCGTCGAGTACGACGGATGCGTAGGGGTGCTAATACCTTCCCTTCGCATAACCGACTCCCGATCCTATCAATCTCTGGTCGCGAGACCATTCCTTTCCAGGTTTACTTCGAGCATTTCCTTTCCCTCCTTTGGGATAAATAACGCACGATGGCGGCTATGTGTGTTTTTCCCGCCGGTTTTTCGCGTAATGCGACAGCTGGCGACTCTGCTGGGGAATATAGAGAAGTTGACCTCTTGCTGGTCCATCTTCCCTAAGCGAGTCAGTCCTAGCACTCTTTAGGATGGTTGTGGTTGCTTTTATTGCTTATTTATTGCATTCATTTTTATTATGCTGTGATTGTATATACTTGCATAGATACTTGCATGCATCATACTGTCATCATATTGGATTCTGTACAGGTGGGTTCCTCTGATTTGGGGTGGGTGTTCTGAGTGGGGCCCAATAGCCAGGCCCGAGTGTACACCTAGGACTAGCGTGGTCTCATGTCTCTTCACATGTTGTACGACATGATGCGGAGATGTGACATACCACAGTCGGACGAGGTTCATTTGAGAGAGTCCTTCCGTTTGGAGTATTCCACTCAGGTTGGGTTATCTCATCTGAGCTATTGACTTCGGTGACCGTTCTTTCCCGGATCTTTGGTTTAGACGATCTTATGAGAGCTGCAACGGCACACCCGAAAGGGCAAACCCGTTGAGTATCTTTGCCCGATTGTCGAGACCATTATCCGCCTTAGGATGACCTTATTAGAATTCACCTGTGAGGGACGGGTTGATTCTTGCAATACGGGTTCCGTCAGTGATTTTGTGATGGTGATTATGGTTCAGATGGATTTATGGGTCTTTATTTCTGGACGCCGGAGGTTTGACCTTGGTATTGATCAGAGGGTTCCGTTTATTTCGGATCCCTGGGCTGAATTTGAGGGTACTTGCTCAGATGGTGACTTGGTTCTAAAGTTTGGGTTCCAGATGACCTTGGATTCCAGATGATTTTGATCTATGGTTTCCGGTGCCGAATTCATGCCGAAGTGTTGATCCTGTGCCAAGAGATACTCAGCCAACCTGCCATGGCTTCATCATTTGCATCATAGCATGTTTATTTTCAAAAAAAAAAAATAATGCATAGAAAAAGAAAAGTTAACCTGCATACGCATCACACGCATCATACATTCTTGCATTACAGGTGTCCTTGAACAAGACTTCTCATTCTGGTTCCTGACTTAGGCAGGATTGCTGATCGTCATCTGCACCGCTACGCGACAAGACTGAATCAATGGAGAAGTACGGATCAAGTTCAAGCTGAGTTGGCTGAGATGAGGGCTAACATGGCCCAGTTTATGAATATGATGCAAGGGGTTGCGCAAGGTCAGGAGGAGCTTCGAGCTTTGGTTCAGAGACAGGAAATTGTGGTTCCACCTGTCAACCGTGCTTCACCAGAAGGGGCCCCTGTTAATGACAACGTTGCTGCTGCTACTATCCCCGTCAACAACTATGCTGTGGGTGATGAGTTGAGGGGTATCAGAATCAACGGACAACCTATTGCTCCAGAAACTGCTAATGCCAGAGTGGCCTGTGCTCCAGTTCGCCAGCCTGCTCCGCTGGTTGACAGACAAGAAGACATGTTCACTCTCCTTAGTGATGATGAGGAAGTTGTGAGAACTGACGAAAGGGATAGAAAGGTTGATGCCCTAGCTGAGAAAATCCGTGCCATGGAGTGTCAGAACTCTTTGGGATTTGATGTGACCAATATGGGATTGGTTGATGGGCTGAGGATTCCTTACAAATTCAAGGCGCCATCCTTTGATAAATATAATGGCACTTCTTGTCCTCGCACCCATGTGCAGGCCTATTACAGAAAAATCTCTGCATACACTGACGACGAGAAGATGTGGATGTACTTTTTCCAGGATAGCTTGTCTGGAGCTTCCTTGGACTGGTACATGGAGTTGAAGAGGGAGTCTGTGAGAAGCTGGAAAGATCTGGGTGAAGCCTTCTTGAGGCAGTACAAACACAACATGGATATGGCTCCGAGCAGAACCCAACTGCAGAGTCTGTTCCAAAAGTCTGGTGAAAGTTTCAAGGAGTACGCCCAGAGGTGGCGTGAGTTAGCTGCAAGAGTGCAACCTCCTATGCTGGAGAGAGAGCTGACCGATATGTTCATCGGGACCTTATAGGGAGTGTTTATGGACCGTATGGGGAGTTGCCCGTTCGGTAGCTTTTCTGACGTTGTTATCTGTGGAGAGAGGACTGAAAGTCTCATAAAAGCAGGTAAGATTCAAGATTCTGGTTCTTCATCTTCAAGTTCAAAAAAGCCATTTTCTGGGGCACCCCGAAGGAGGGAGGGTGAAACTAATGTTGTGCAACACAGAAGGAATACGAACAGAGGACAGTACCGTCAGGTTGCTGCTGTAACTATCCCAGCACCCCAAACTCAACCTCAGCAACAACAATAAAGAGCTCCACAACAACACCAACAACAACAGCAACGCCCGTTTCAACCAAGGCAGAGAATGCCCGAGCGTCATTTTGATCCACTGCCCATGACGTATGCTAAATTGCTTCCTGAACTGCTCAGGTTGAAATTTGTTGAGCTTCGCACCATGGCTCCGTTGACCAGGATTCCTGCTGGGTATGATGCCAATGCTCATTATGACTTTCTTTCCGGTGCACCGGGGCACCATATTGAGAACTGTCGGGCTTTCCATCATAAGGTCCAGGATCTGATTGATGCCAAGACAATCAACTTTGCTCCTGTGCCGAATGTTGTGAATAACCCTATGCCTCAACATGGTGGGCCCAGGGTGAACAATGTGGAAGATGGGGAAGCTGTAGACCTGGTGGTTGATGTTGATGAGGTTCAGACTTCGCTGTGTGTTGTGAAAGAGCGTCTGCTGAAAGGGGGAGTGTTCCCGGGCTGTGGTAAGGGTTGCTCAGACTGTGCTGATTAAGAGAATGGTTGTGACAAGCTAAGAAGCGGTATCCAGGGTCTGATTGATGAGGGTTGCTTGTAGTTTAGCTGGGTTGTGAAAGAACGTGAGGTGGTGTCGACTGTCACCATTTACTTCAAGCCGTCAGAGGGTCCCGGACGTGCTCCAATTGGTAATGCACCCGTAACTATCGGTACCCCAGTAGCCATATTTGCGCCAGTAACGGTTGGTACTCCTACTACTATTGTTGCTTCTGATAGAAGACCGGTTGAGAGCAGTAGAGCGGTTCCGTGGAAGTATGACAATGCTTACCGCAGCAACAGAAGGCCAGAAAGTCAGACAAGGCCAGTGAATCAGGCTCCAGTGACCATTGGTGTGCCAGTTAAAGCTCCAGTAACTGTTGGTCTAGCTGTGGACAATATGGGAGGACCTGGGGGTTTTACTAGAAGTCGGCGTCTGTTCGCACCACAGACTTTGAGAGATAACAATGTTGAAGCTCTTGCTAGAGCAAAAGGTAAACAAGCTGTGGTTGAGGAAGGATCCGTGTAGAAAGAGGTACCAGAGGGTTCTTTTGAAAAAGATGTGGAGGAGTTCATGAAGATTATTAAGAAGAGTGATTATAAGATTGTGGATCAGCTGAATCAAACTCCGTCCAAAATTTCTATCCTCTCATTGTTGTTGTGCTCTGAGGCACACCGTAACGCCTTGCTGAAAATGTTGAATCTGGCTTACGTGCCTCAGGAGATTTCTGTCAACCAGTTGGAGGGTGTTATTGCTAATGTGAGCACGAGGCATGGTTTGGGGTTCACAGATCTGGATCTGACACCTGAGGGTCGTAACCATAACAAAGCTCTGCATATCACCATGGAGTGCAAAGGCGCAGTGCTGTCGCATGTGTTGGTCGATACTGGCTCTTCGTTGAACGTGTTGCCCAAGAAGATTCTGAGCAAGATTGACGTTGAAGGGGTTGTTCTCACTCCGAGTGATCTCATCGTCCGAGCTTTTGATGGGTCCAAGCGATCTGTTTTCGGTGAAGTCACGTTGCCCGTGAAGATAGGCCCAGAAGTATTCAACATTATCTTCTATGTGATGGATATCCAACCAGCATATAGTTGCTTATTGGGGCGTCCCTGGATACATGGGGCTGGGGCAGTTTCGTCAACTCTCCATCAAAAGCTGAAGTACGTATGGAATGGTCAGGTTGTGACTGTGTGTGGCGAGGAGGACATTCTGGTGAGTCATCTATCTTCTTTCAAGTATGTGGAGGTGGATGGCGAGATCCATGAAACTCTGTGCCAAGCGTTTGAGACCGTTGCTATTGAGAAGGTGGCTTTTACTGAGCAGAAGAAGCCAAGTGCCTCAATTGCGACCTACAAGCAGGCTGTGGAAGTTGTTAATTCTGGCAATGCAGAAGGCTGGGGCAAGATGGTTGACCTGCCCGTCAAAGAAGACAAATTTGGTATTGGCTACCAACCTCTTCAGGCAGAACAGGGTGTTCAGAAAGGGCCGAGTACCTTCACCAGCGCTGGGTTGATGAATCATGGTGACGTCTTTGCAACCAGTAGTGAAGATGGTGACAGTGATTATGATGTGGACAACTGGGTACGCCCGTGTGCTCCAGGGGAGATGGTGAATAATTGGACAGCCGAAGAAATAGTCCAAGTTACTCTTCAGACAGAGTAATTTTCTTTTGTTTTTTCATTTTGCATAGAAAACCCTACGTTCTGCCCGGGGCGTAGTGGTTCATTGTAGGGCCACATCATGTTCAATTTTCAATGATTATCATAATAAAGGATGTTTTGCAATCAAATTTGTGCTCACTGTCTTTCTGTTTTTATTTTTATTTTCAAAACAATAAAAATGGCAATGTTTTTTGTTTTTTTTGTGACTTTCTTGAACTCTTTTCTAAAATAAAGCATTAAACATGCAGAATCAATCTCGCAGACTCCGCTAAAAACAGTTCTGTTATGGCTCAGTATGATTTCAATAATCCCATTTACCAAGCTGAAGAGGAGAGTGAAGAAGATTGTGAACTCCCCAAAGAACTGGTCAGATTATTGAAGCAGGAGGAAAGGATCGTCCAACCTCATCAGGAGGAGTTGGAAGTTGTTAACCTTGGTACTGAGGACGCCAGGAGAGAGATCAGAATCGGGGTTGCTTTAGAGGAATCTGTCAAGAGAGGGCTGATTGAGATGCTGAGAGAATATGTGGAGATATTCGCCTGGTCGTATCAAGATATGCCTGGGTTGGATACAGATATTGTGGTGCACAGGCTACCTCTCAGAGAAGATTGTCCTTCGGTAAAGCAGAAGCTTCGCAGAACTAGTCCTGATATGGCGGTCAAGATCAAGGAAGAGGTTCAGAAGCAGTTGGATGCGAGTTTTTTGGCAGTTACCAGTTATCCCCCTTGGGTGGCCAACATCGTTCCCGTGCCGAAGAAGGATGGTAAAGTCAGGATGTGTGTCGATTACCGAGATCTAAACAGAGCCAGTCCGAAAGATGACTTCCCATTACCTCACATTGATGTATTGGTTGATAACACTGCTCAATCCTCGGTTTTCTCTTTCATGGATGGATTCTCTGTCTATAATCAGATTAAGATGGCGCCAGAGGACATGGAAAAGACGACATTCATTACACCTTGGGGCACGTTCTGCTATAAGGTGATGCCATTTGGGCTGAAGAATGCCGGTGCTACCTATCAGAGGACTATGACGACTTTCTTTCATGACATGATGCACAAAGAAATTGAAGTGTACGTGGATGATATGATTGCGAAGTCGCAGACAGAAGAGGAGCACCTGGTAAACTTGCAGAAGTTGTTTGAAAGGCTGAGAAAGTTCAAACTGAGGCTGAATCCAAACAAGTGTACGTTTGGAGTGAGATCCGGGAAGCTGTTAGGCTTCATTGTCAGCGAGAAAGGAATCGAGGTTGATCCTACTAAAGTAAAAGCAATACAAGAAATGCCTGAACCGAGAACAGAGAAAGAGGTTCGTGGTTTCTTAGGTAGGTTGAACTACATTTCATGGTTCGTATCTCACCTAACTGCCACGTGTGAACCGATATTCAAATTGCTAAGAAAAGATCAAGCAATCAGGTGAAACAGTGACTATCAAAAAGCTTTTGATAAGATAAAAGAGTATTTGCAGAAACCTCCAATCCTTATACCTCCAGTTCCTGGGAGGCCTCTGATAATGTACCTTTCAGTGACTGAGAATTCGATGGGGTGTGTATTGGGACAGCATGACGAGTCTGGTCGAAAAGAGCATGCAATATACTACCTTAGCAAAAAGTTTACCGACTGTGAAATAAGATATTCGCAGCTCGAGAAAACTTGCTGTGCTTTGGCCTGGGCTGCTCGCCGACTGAGACAGTATATGTTGAACCATACTACCTTGTTGATTTCTAAGATGGATCCAGTGAAGTACATCTTTGAAAAGCCGGCTCTCACCGGACGTGTTGCTCGTTGGCAGATGATTCTAACTGAGTATGATATCCAGTATATGTCGCAGAAGGCCATCAAAGGTAGTATTCTGTCTGATTACCTTGTCGAGCAACCAATTGATGATTATCAGCCGATGATGTTTGAATTCCCTGATGAAGACATCATGTATCTAAAGATGAAGGATTGTGAAGAGCCTCTTGTTGAGGAAGGACCGGATCCTGATGACAAGTGGACATTGATGTTTGATGGGGCTGTGAATATGAATGGCAACGGTGTTGGGGCAGTACTCATTAATCCTAAAGGTGCACACATACCTTTTTCTGCCAGATTGACTTTTGACGTAACCAACAACGAGGCTGAGTATGAGGCTTGTATCATGGGTATTGAAGAAGCCATCGATCTAAGAATCAAAACTCTGGACATCTATGGAGATTCCGCTCTAGTGATTAACCAAGTCAATGGAGATTGGAATACTCACTAGTCGCGTTTGATTCCTTATCGAGATTACACCAGAAGGATCTTGACTTTCTTCAAGACAGTGAGGTTATATCATGTCCCCCGAGACGAAAATCAGATGGCTGACGCCTTGGCTACTTTGTCTTCTAGGATCAAAGTTCATTGGTGGAATCATGTGCCACATGTTGCTGTGAATCGACTCGAGAGGCCTGCGTATGTGTTTGCAGCCGAGTCTGTTGTGGATGAGAAGCCGTGGTACTATGACATTAAGAATTTCCTCAAGAGTCAGGAGTATCCTGAAGGAGCGTCAAAGAATGACAAGAAAACCCTAAGAAGGCTAGCTGGAAGCTTTTATTTGAATCAGGATGATGTGTTGTACAAGAGGAACTTCGACATGGTTCTGCTCAGATGCGTGGATAGACACGAGGCAGACATGTTAATGCAAGAAGTGCATGAGGGATCCTTCGGTACCCACACTGGTGGTCATGCAATGTCCAAGAAGTTGTTGAGAGTCGGTTATTACTGGATGACTATGGAATCCGATTGTTTCAAATACGCTTGGAAGTGCCATAAATGTCAGATCTATGCAGATAAGGTGCATGTACCACCAAGCCCTCTGAATGTCATGAATTCGCCGTGGCCATTCGCGATGTGGGGCATCGATATGATTGGGAAGATTGAACCCACTGCTTCTAATGGACATCGCTTCATCTTGGTCGCGATTGATTACTTCACCAAGTGGGTGGAAGCAGCTTCCTATGCCAATGTTACCAAACAAGTGGTTGCCCTATTCATCAAGAAGGAGATTATCTGTCGTTATGGGGTTCTTGAGAGAATCATTACTGATAATGGTTCGAATCTCAATAACAAGATGATGAAAGAGCTTTGCAAAGATTTCAAGATCGAACATCACAATTCTTCTCCTTACAGACCAAAGATGAATGGTGCTGTAGAGGCGACAAACAAGAACATCAAGAAGATTGTGCAGAAGATGGTCGTGACGTATAAGGATTGGCATGAGATGTTACCTTTCGCTTTGCATGGGTACCGTACATCAGTGCGTACGTCGACCGGGGCAACCCCTTACTCCCTTGTGTACGGTATGGAAGAAGTCCTACCTGTTGAAGTGGAGATTCCTTCTCTGAGAGTCCTGTTGGATGTCAAGCTGGACGAAGCTGAGTGGATTCGAACAAGGTTTAATGAGTTGAGCCTTATCGAAGAGAGGCGGTTAGCGGCTGTGTGCCATGGGCAACTGTATCAGAGAAGGATGAAGAAAGCCTTTGATCAGAAAGTGCATCGTCGAAGCTATCAGACAGGTGATTTGGTTTTGAAGAGGATCCTTCCTCCCGGTACAGATAACAGGGGCAAGTGGACTCCGAATTACGAAGGTCCATTTGTTGTTAAGAAGGTCTTCTCCAGTGGAGCCTTGATGCTTACGACTATGGATGGTGAAGATTTTCCATCCCCTGTGAACTCAGATGTAGTCAAAAAATACTTCGCATAAATTGACCCGCTGGACGAAAAGAATAAAAGAGTCCAGGCAAAAAAGGGCATCCTGGCGAACCAAGGAAAAAAGAAAAGGTTCGGGCAAAAGTTAGGGATAAAGAATAAAAAGAATATGTACACCCGGTAAGTCGAAAACCCGCGAGGGCGGCTTAGGCAAAAATGGGTATCCCGGTGGATTGAAAACCCGAAAGGGCGATCCAGGCAAAAGAGGGATTAAAGCGAAGGCTGCCGTCTGAATTATCTGTACTTCATCACGCTTCATCATCTACTATCTCGAAGGATATGATCGGTCAGATCGTTCTTCTCAGATGGCAAGGAACGTGGGGGAAATTGATGATCTGTGAGTCATAACAGAATTGGGAAATAGTGGATGATGTATTCACATTGCCATTAGGATAGATTTTTCCTTTTGTGCGCAATTACCTCTTCCTAGGAATTGCTTCCTGATGTATTTGCCTTTATGGGCCCACTTTCAATCAATAAAAGTCGTTATTCAGTTAAAATTGCTCTCTTGTTTTTATTTTACTGTTTTGTTTGCAAAAACGTCCGAATTTTTTGATAAACATTGCATTTAAAAAACATGAAGGCTAGACAATAACATGCAGAAAGATAAGGCATTTGAAAATCATTTTGAATGTTGAGTACACTTGAGTGTATTTTGTCCATACAATTCCCTGGGGCATGTATGCCTTGCTGTTTTGCAGGTTATTACCTTTGATTCCTGGCTAGAGCAGATAAGCCACGATTCGTTCAGAGATGTTTCAACATTGTCCGGTGGTGTGAGAAGTTGGGTTGTCTAAAGCAAGTTCAGGACTTATCTCCCCAGCATATTCAAGATCAGGGATTCTCCAGCAGAATTGAGGATGTTTCCCCAGCAGGCTTGAAAGTGGCCATTTCCCTAGCAAGTCTGAAAACTATTAGAATTGCTCGTCCTCAGCAGGGTCGTGAATGCCTTTCCCCAGCAGGGTTGTGAATGTTTTCCCTAGCAAGTCTGAAATGGGTGGTCTTCCCAGCGGAGGTTTGTGTTGATGGTTTTCCCCAGTGAAGTCCCTAAGCGGTTCGAGTTCGTTGGAAATTTTCCCTAGTAGGGTTAATCCTGCCCGTGGATTGGTAGGTATCCCCAGTGAAGGTGAGCATTGGTTGTTTCCCCTAGCGGAGTCTCCAAGCGGATTGAGTTCAGTGAAGGTTGTCCCCGGTGGGATTTATCCTTTCTCCAGCAGCAGTATGATTCCCCGACACGTTTGAGAGGTTGGTGTGTTCCCCAGTCAGATACTCCTCAGTTGAGTTGGTTTCTCTGCCTTCCCCAGAGTGTCTGATCAACAAGTTTCCTCAGCAGAGTTGTTGTGTCTCCCCACAGAGTTGGAGGATCAAATCAGAATTGAGTGTTCAGCAGAGCAACCAGTTCTCCCCCAGCAGAAGTTTTCTTCATTTGGATCTTGCATGTAGTAATCATTGCATCCTCAAATCGCGTAGCATTTCCATTCAATATGGAGCATTACGCCACAGAAAAATTCAAACATATGCATACATGGGCCAAACCTAATTGGACCATATCCCCAGCAAAGGCGGATCATTGTTCAAAAGTCCGCCTGGCATATTGGCAAGCGGTGACTCCTGACAGCATTCGGGGTTGGTAATCCCCAGAGAGGTTTGTTTCCTCACTCGCAGGTGAAAGGAAAGCTTGACTCCCCAACATAGCCCCCGGCAAGTGTGTGGCCTTGTCCTAACATATGTAGATGTCATCCTTACGATGCTGGTTTGATCCCCGAGTGGGTCCTGTGTTGGGGTCTGTAGACATCATCTTTCGGTGTTCGTAACATACTTTCTTTCTCCCATTCATCCGTTGATGTCTGGTTGAGTCTTCCTAGTCGTCCTTTGGCGTCTAGTCGTGGTTTCTCTTCCTATTCATCGTCTTTCGATGTCTAGTCGTGGTTCCTTTCTCCCATTCATCCGTTGATGTCTGGTTGAGTCTTCCTAGTCGTCCTTTGGCGTCTAGTCATGGTTTCTCTTCCTATTCATCGTCTTTCGATGTCTAGTCGTGGTTCCTTTCTCCCATTCATCCGTTGTTGTCTGGTTGAGTCTTCCTAGTCGTCCTTTGGCGTCTAGTCGTGGTTTCTCTTCCTATTCATCGTCTTTCGATGTCTAGTCGTGGTTCCTTTCTCCCATTCATCCGTTGATGTCTGGTTGAGTCTTCCTATTCGTCCTTTGGCGTCTAGTCGTGGTTTCTCTTCCTATTCATCGTCTTTCGATGTCTAGTCGTGGTTCCTTTCTCCCATTCATCCGTTGATGTCTGGTTGAGTCTTCCTAGTCGTCCTTTGGCGTCTAGTCGTGGTTTCTCTTCCTATTCATCGTCTTTCGATGTCTAGTCGTGGTTCCTTTCTGCCATTCATCCGTTGATGTCTGGTTGAGTCTTCCTAGTCGTCCTTTGGCGTCTAGTCGTGGTTTCTCTTCCTATTCATCGTCTTTCGATGTCTAGTCGTGGTTCCTTTCTCCCATTCATCCGTTGATGTCTGGTTGAGTCTTCCTAGTCGTCCTTTGGCGTCTAGTCGTGGTTTCTCTTCCTATTCATCGTCTTTTGATGTCTAGTCGTGGTTCCTTTCTCCCATTCATCCGTTGATGTCAAGTTGAGTCTTCCTAGTCGTCCTTTGGCGTCTAGTCGTGGTTTCTCTTCCTATTCATCGTCTTTCGATGTCTAGTCGTGGTTCCTTTCTACCATTCATCCGTTGATGTCTGGTTGAGTCTTCCTAGTCGTCCTTTGGCGTCTAGTCGTGGTTTCTCTTCCTATTCATCGTCTTTCGATGTCTAGTCGTGGTTCCTTTCTCCCATTCATCCGTTGATGTCTGGTTGAGTCTTCCTAGTCTTCCTTTGGCGTCTAGTCGTGGTTTCTCTTCCTATTCATCGTCTTTCGATGTCTAGTCGTGGTTTCTTTCTCCCATTCATCCATTGATGTCTGGTTGAGTTCTTCCTATTCGTCCTTTGGCGTCTAGTCGGGGTTTCTCTTCCTATTCGTTGTCTTTCGATGTCTAGTCGTGGTTTCTTTCTCCCACTCATCCGTTGATGTCTGGTTGAGTCCTTCCTATTCGTCCGTTGACGTCTAGTCGTGGTTTCTCTTCCCATTCATCATCTTTCGATGTCTGGTCATGGCTTCTTTATTCCCATTCATCATCTTTCGATGTCTGGTCGTGGTTCCGGTCTCCGATAAAAAAATCAAAATCCCCAGTATAGTCGTTGGTAAACGTCTTGTCTGGTCCAGTGATAAATATCAGATCCCAGTGGAAGTTGCCATGGGTGAACACTCCTTTTCTTTGATCACCCCCGCGGAGTGCAAAGTTCTACGGTTCTTTTGTATTCAATCCCTGTTTACCTTGAAGGTCTGATAGCCGTTGCTCTCACCCGTTCAGGTTCGCAGCTGATTGAATAGGGGCAGCTGTAGCACCTCAAATTTGCACCCCCCATTTGTACATTCATTTCATTTTTAGGTCATTAACATTGCATAGTGCATTGCATTTCATCAGTCAAGACTGGTATTAGGAGAATTCATATGTGCAAGGAGCCAAGCATTTTCATGAGGAAAAAGTCCCTATGGTTGTTCTAGAGAGCTTGTGTGAACCCAAGGTTCACTTTGATGCAATTTGGCCCAGTGTTAGAGGCTCAAAGTCATCAGGACATTTTCAGGTCATCTAAGGACCAATGCAGTCAACTGAAAAGTCAACTGTGGGTTTTGAATGGAGAGATTTAGTTTCTTCATCCCATTCATGTTTAAACAATGCTTATTCATCATGTCAAACATCAATGTTGAAGAATTTGGAGCCAGATCAAAAGTTTCCAAAAATGGAAAGTGACCTGTAATTTCAAGTTTCCAAAAATGGCAAGTTTTTGGACTAACTTCAACTCAACTTTCCAACATCAAAGAAGCTTCAAATGAAATTCTGTCCAACATGAAAGTTGAAGATCTTTCTCTCCCATTTCCAAAAAGTCCAAGATCATGAGCATCTGATGAATGGTTGAGGAGATATGACCAAATCATTGCCAAGTGTGCATGGAACTTCAAAAGGGCATAACTTTTGATTCATAACTCCAAATTTGGTGGTTCTTTTTGCATTTTGCTTCTCATGACATGTAGTTTCTAAAACATCCATCACATTGCATGAAATTTGAACAAATGATCATTTGCTTATTCATGAAACATCCCTCACCTTTTTTTTGTTCTAAACCTCCAATTGCTTCATTAAACATCATTACAAGTATTCTGGATTGGATTTGGATCATTCTAGGCGTTGGATCGTGCGTTTCAAGGAGCTGCTCTTCAAGAGGTCATATTTTCGAGCTTCTTAATTCACTGTTTTGTATGCATAATCTTGTAGATCTCTCTTTGCTGATGATTCTGAGCTAAAATTCACATGATTTGGTGCATTATTGAGTGAGATATGTGTGATTGAAGTTTGGTGCATCAAACTTATTTTGATCGATTTGCACATTTGGTGATGATTTGGAGTGAATTAATGCTTGATTTGTAACCTACGTTGCATAAGGATTCGATTGATGCATTCATTTCATGATTCTGGAAAAAAAAATTGTGTGTTGCTACTGTTCATCATCGTCTTCGTGAGGAAGACGATGTAGCGACGGCTTTGCGTCCATCTTGCGTCCGTCTGGTTTCAATCTGCATGGCGCTAGGGTTCTTGATGAAGAACATGCGCCAGAACGCGTTTGATCCGTTTTCCTCACTTCGATTCCATTCTATGGTGTTTTTGATATTATTTGTGTAGCGCACTTATTTTTGAATATGAACCTGGTTCGATTCCTTGCTGAAGCATATTTTCAAATTCATTCATCATTTATCCATTTCCCTCCAAATTTCATATGCTATGCTTCATTTGATTTCATTTTTTTTCCAACTTTAAAAATTCATAACAATTTGAAAAATGCTCCAAATAATCCCTGGTTTTTTGCTACTTGTTCATTGAGATGTCCTCTATTTTATGATGATAAATTCTGAAGTTGTGCATGGTTGGATTTTGAATTGTGTTAGAATATGTGAACATGTGTACATTTGTGACCTTGCTCCATTCATGCTAATGTGAAATGCTTGATTTTAATCCAATTGCCATGAAATTTTGCATGATGATTCTTGACATATTGATGGATGTTTTAGGCTTGGTTTGGTATTTTCCCATTTACCATTTCTGTTTTATACACATGTTTGCATGGTGTGACAATTTATGTCACACATTTGGATGATCAACTTGTGCAATTTCATTTCCATATCAAATGATCTCTGTTGATTCTGATTTTTTGCATGATGATTGTTTTGAATGTGTTGGATGCTCATAAATTTTTCCAGAATTATTTGAATCATTTCTGTTTTGATTTGGAATTTTCATTCTCAATGTCCAAATGTGAGCCTTGAAATTGTCTTTGACTTCTCTTGCTTAATACATGGCCTTGCTTGATGATTTTGACTTGGTCCTTTTTAGGACATGTTAATATGTGTTTGAAGTTGCATTGTGTTGAATATTAGCTCGTGTTTTGAATTTTTTCTTCACCTTTGACCCTAGGCTTTGACCTAGTGGTTTGGACTTACATTTGAGCTTTGAATTTCAGGACCAAGCACCCAATCTCCATGGTTGATGTTGCTTCGTCATTTGAAATGTTGATATTTGCTATTGATTGCTAACATTTGTTTGTTTTGTAGGTTTTGATGATAGCTCACTTGAGTTGTTTGGCTTATATGTTGTACATTGGGATTGTCTGTTTGTTGTTGACTGTTGTCTGTTTGTCTGAATACTGTACTGATTTGTTTAGTTGTTTACACAGGTACCTAAGTTGCTTTAAGTTCATTTGAACTTTGATTTGCTTTGCTTGTGGTTGGCATACCACCTAGGTAATGACCTCTGACTTCATGTAGTCTGGAAGACCTGTCATGTTACTTTGGCAGGCACCTGTCTGAAGCCCTCCTTAAGAGGCAATGTTTGTGGTTGTTTACCTTTGTGCCTTGTACATTCAAAGACCTCCTAAGTGAAGAGGCATTGGCAGATAAAAGGGATGTGAAATCCATCCCCTGCTATTCAGTTGAGTCATTCATCCTGCTCACACCATGTGTTGATGCACTTTGAATAAAAACCCCAAAATCTTGTTGTGTCAATCATGTGGAGTAGAGTCCCACATTCTGGACCCCCACACTTTCATTGTTTCAAGCTCTCCCAGGCCAGGGATAAGAGCTATGAGTTCATACCCTCATTCCCATTTCATCTGCTTCACCCTAACTCTCAATGTTAGGGTTAAAAGCTCAAAACACCCCTTTCCAGTTGGCTTGTTTGTCGAGGTTGATTTGACCCCTTGACTAAAGCCCATCCTTGTATGAGCCACTTGTTTGCATATAGTGTGTGTGCTTGCTCTCTTATGCTTGTGTGTGCTTGTTTAATTGTTTAGGCTAGCTTGCTCCCTGTGCAAGTTAGGATTAGAGACCTCAACATAGGGATCGTATGTATGACAACTTCTAGGATCGAGTCGTAGTCTCCCTAGTAGCTTGTTATCTCCCTAGTCTCTGGATTAGGATAGAAGTTCCTTCCCTGTTAAGGGGAACTACGTCACCCTGATCCTCATACCAGATGAGGTACGTAGGCAGGAGATGAGCAGATCTCTCCGGGCGCCTTTTTTCTTTTTCAACCCTTTTGTTTGCTTGTGTGAGTCTGACAAAAGTCCAGCGATTGGCAGTCGGTTTCCTGTGTGTGTTTGCTTGTTGGAGTCTGACGTAAGTCCAGCGATTGGCAGTTGGTTTCCTGTATGAGTTTTTGGTTTGGAGTCTGACATAAGTCCAGCGATTGGCAGTCGGTTTCCTGTGTCTTGTTTGTTCGGAGTCTGATGTAAGTCCAGCGATTGGCATTCGGTTTCCATGTTTGCCTGTGTGTCTGGAGTTGGATGTAAGACCATCGATTGGCATTCCGATTCCTGTTGTGAGTTTGCTTTGATGTCTCCGCGTCTCTGTTTAGTGTTTTGTTTGGCGTGCGTTAGCCGAGCTACGAGTGCTCTGATTCTTCCTCTGGTTAGAGAAGATACGTATGCATAGGATGCGATATCCTAGCGAGCACGTTTCCTGTTTCCCCGAACTACGTCGACTCTGATGTTTGTGTCTAACAAACTACGTAGGCCCAGGATGCGATATCCTGCCGAGTCCGCTTTTTCTGTCTTTCATCCGTGTTTCCCTCCAGTGTGTGTGTGCAGTTTTTGAGCAGTTTCTTTAGCAACCTTTCTTCTATTCTTTCTGAGCGTGGATCCCGTCGAGTACGACAGATGCGTAGGGGTGCTAATACCTTCCCTTCGCATAACCGACTCCCGATCCTATCAATCTCTGATCGCGAGACCATTCCTTTCCAGGTTTACTTCGAGCGTTTCCTTTCCCTCCTTTGGGATAAATAACGCACGGTGGCGGCTCTGTGTGTTTTTCCCGCCGGTTTTTCGCGTAATGCGACAGTGAGCAGCTGAAGTCTAGACATCTTTACCCTAGAGGTGCCTTCATGAGTGGTCTTGAGAATGTCCCAAGCCTCTTTGGCCACTTCACAGTTGTTTACCAGCCTGAAAATATTCTTGTCTACCCCATTGAATATGGCATTCAAGGCTTTAGAGTTTCCAAGAGCAAGGTCATCCTCCTCCTTGGACCATTGTTCTTCAGGCTTCTTAGTGGTGGCTTCTCCTTCTTTAGTAATGAAAGGATGTACCCAACCTGTTAACACAGCTTTCCAAGCCTTGTTATCAAGGGATTTCAGAAACGCTACCATTCGAGGTTTCCAATAGTCATAGTTAGAACCATCCAAAATTGGTGGCCTATGAACGGATCCTCCATCTCTCTCCATTGTACCAGAAAGTATTGCCCCTAGATCTCACCCAGAACCAGAGCAGGATGCCTGCTCTGATACCAATTGAAATTTTGGTATCAGATATAAGATGTCGAAGGTAATGTCACGACACTAATATTTGTTAACACACAATGGATAAAAAATACATAATGGTAAAGCGAATAACACAAGCAATTGTTAACCCAGTTCGGTGCAACTCACCTACATCTGGGGGCTACCAAGCCAGGAAGGAAATTCACTAAAATAGAATTAGTTCAAAGACTCTCCGTACACTTCAACAGGTTATAGTCTTTCTCACCTAATCTCTACCCGTGCAATTTCTACCTAAGCACTCTTAGATATGAGAACCCACTCACTTCCCTTACAATCACACACCAGTGATTTTAAACAACAATCCCTTGAGAAAAGAAAATACTTTTCAATTACACACTCTTGATTTTACTTCACAGTTTCAATCAAGAAGACACACTCTTGATCTTGCTTCACAGCTTTGATCAAGAAGACACACACTCTTGCTTAACAGCTTTAGAGTGACAAATTACAACCATAAATCAGTCCAATTCAATCATCAATGGATGACTTGAATGACCTACAAGTCTTACGACTAAACAGACACAAACCCTAGCTCTCACTATGTATTTCGCTCAGTCTTGGTTGTATGTTCAAACAGGTTTTCTAAGTCCCTTTTTATAGAAGCACTCACCTGGGCTTGGACATCTTGAAAACCCTAAATCTATTTTCCAATCAAATCTTTTTATACCAGCTGTATAGATCTCCTTGGAAAATAAGTAAATCTGGTTGTAATCCATGATTGAATGCGCCAGCTAGCCATATCTTCAATCATCCAAAGATTGCCATTAATTGTGGAATCACAAAACACCAGACATTCATACTGAATGTTCTGTGTACAGGATGTCATAACATCGGGTCTGACATCCTGGAAAAATCCTGCATAATCCAATAATTCCTTTTATAACTTCCAGCAGGTACATCCATATCAGATGTCATGATCTTGTGCATGTCATCTGAAACAATCCTGCATGAACATGACTTTCATTTAAGCTCCAGCAGGTACAACCAATATCAGAAGCCATGACATTGTATGTGGCATTCTAAAACAATCCTGCTTGCACATGATCTTGAACTCCAGCAGGTACATAGGATATCTTATGTTAAGACATCACATATGACATCTTGTGAACACTCTTTGTTTTACCAAAATTGCTGCCAACACTTAGAATCAACATTAACTATGAGACCCCTTGTTTAGCAACACATATACGCCAATCATCTGAATAAATGATTCAGATGATGTGCATGTTATTTGTCATGATCATAAAGAGTGGGTATGAGAAAAGTATTAAGTAAATGTTTTATATCACTTAGTAATTTATAATTATTAATTTTAATCTTTTCTATTCTTTTACTATAGAATTAAATTGTTGTTGATTATCCTAATTGGTTTCAAATGTTCAAATTAAAGGTGTTTAACGACCAATGACAATTCAATTGGACAGCCTACAAAACTTTTCATTTTGTTTTTTTTATTAGTTAATCATTTGTTTTAGTTTATTTGCAAAATTATAAAGTTTGTGTCATTTTGGGTTTGCATTTGGTGTTAACAATGAATATTTGTGGTACAATCTTTTAGATTGAGAATTTGGCAAAATGTATAATGTTTCTATTTTAGGAATCTGTAAAATATGGTTCTATATTCTATAATATGGTAACGTAATACATGTGCATACGATAGTACTAAAAAAGCGTATCCCTTTGATTTTTACAAAAAAACGAGGTAATAACATAGAGATATTACCTCGGTTATACACAACACCGAGAATTATTATTGGATGCGCCATCCAATTCTGAAAATAATCAAAAATGCATATGTTGGGGATCGAACCCATGTGCATCTTAGAACAAAGTTTTGATTTTATAATATATCTCTAAGTTTTGATGATAACAAAGAATGAAACAATGTGGTACCCTAACAATTTTTCTTAAGTGTGCATGATTCTAAGTTAAAATGACTATGAGGAAACGAATATCTGTCATCAACATTAGTCCAGAAAAATGGACCCAACACAAAGAGAAATCAGATCTGACTCTAAACCGAATGCATCAGAGGAGAAATCAACTGTAGAATTTGACTCTGAAGCTCAAGCTCTGACACTCTGATATCTGAAGACTCTGCAAGAGATATCTAAAGACTCTGTAAGAGACATCTGAAGACTCTGTAAGAAATATCTAAAGATTCTTCAAGAGATATCTGAAGACTGTAAGAGATATATGAATACTCTAACTTTGAAGACTCTGATACATGCTCAACACGCCATCAAATATCACCTGATCAGAAACTTACGCTGGAAGTATTCAAATTGTAGTACAATTCCTTTTAAGGAAACAATGGATTACGCTCTAATACTGTTATGGAAAGGACAAGAAATTTACTACCTTTAACTCCCACAGTTGGCACAAAATCTCCATTGATTTCCCCCAATGGTATCATTTCAAGTGCTATATAAAGGCCTCCTTACAACTTGCTAAAAAAAGACTTGATATACAATGATACAACTTTCACACAATAATATTCTCATACTCTAAGTATTTTTCACCATCATTGTAATTCTTGAAATTGGTTGTAACTCCTCAAGTGACTTGTTTAGTTCTGTAGACTTGAGAGGGCTAAGAGGTTGTTAAACTCTTAGATGAATTTTGTAATCTATTGAGATTAGTGGATTAAGTCTTTATTGAAGGCGAAATCACCTTGGTCGGGTAGACTAGAGTAGCTTTGAATTTCAAGCAAACTAGGATAAATCATTTGAATTGTTAGTCTTTATTTTATGTGAGGTGTTGCAAAAGTTTTAAATTCCTGTGAAAACAATTCAAACCCCCTCTTGTTTTTCTCACCTCATGGGCAAGCAAAAGACAATCAACCATTGCACTATCAACCGCAAAATCGGAGTACATCTCAGTTTCACTTTGCAGCACTCAGATGCTCTTGTTGAAGAATCAACTTGAGGCTTTCAGATCTATGAGAGTAACATTCCTATCTTCTGTGATAATACTGATGTTATCTGCTTAAGTAAGAATCCAATTTTACATTCCAGAGCGAAGCACATAGAAATTAAACAAAATTTTATTAGAGATTATGTTCAAAAAGGGACAATTATTTTAAAATTTATAGATACAGACCATCAATGGGATGATATCTTTACAAAACCCTTAGGTGAAGATAGATTTCTTTTCATTCTGATAAATTTAAATATGGCAAATTGCCCAGAATGACTCTGAACATGTGCTTCTCATCTCTGATGTTAAATTACACTCTGAATCAAGCATATGATGTTTATATGATTCTGGTTCTAATACTTTTACAAGTTAGAAGATATCTTTATCAGAAACCTCTCTAGTCATAAACTTTTTGGTATTCTTAACTCCAGAAACATCAACATGTCGTCCCTCAAACGTGTGGCTTTGGATCTTCTTGACATCTGTCTAGCTCAGAACTCAAGGGCCACACTGTTGAGATCCCCTCGAGCAGTGTGCAAATCTTGAGATTAAACACTCATCATTAGCTGCATTTAATTCTTCCCACGCTTGTTAAAACTCGGTTTTTAGCAACAATTAATTTTTTTGTTCCCCCTCAGCTAACGCTGTCGTTTTTGGCATATTTGAACTTGTGTTTATATACTCCCACGACTCCCACATTCACACTTTCACTACTCACAACTTACACAAACCTAAAAACTCCAAACTTCTCTGCAACTTCTCTCCATCTCCTTCACTACAACATCAACATGAATGCTCAAGAACAACATGTTTTTGAATTCTCTCAACAAATCAACGCCACTAAACAACAGGTTGAAACTCCACAACAAGTTGTATCCTCTAATGATACTCCAACAACCACTTCCTATCAAGAACCCCATGTTCTTGATCGTCCTACCCACATAAACCTTTCAACCCCCTTTGAACAACTTGAATTTCTTTGTGAGTTACTGGTGGATTTTAACAACCTCAAGGAAAATGGCATGGACCTCACACCAGAACTGAAGAATCAAGGGTGGCTCACTTATTTCAACCATCTCTATGGCCCCATCTACACTAACCTGGTGAAGGAATTCTGGAGATTCGCTGACTGCGATGACCACTATATTGTGTCTCATGTTCTGGGAATCAAGATGGTAATCACTGAGAAATCCATAGTTGCGCTCCTGAATATGGAAAAGGACGGGGGAAGAAAAATCTACAACATAAACCCTAGGGCTAAGTACATGTCCTAAGAAGTTATCCCCGCCATATTTACTCAGAATCTAAAAGGAAGTACATCCAAGAATCAAGAGCTTCAAAAGCATCTGAGAGTGTGGCTCAAGATCATTATGGGATGCATTCACCATCGTCCTTCATCCATCTCTTCTGACTACGTCAACACATATCAGAAGTGCATCCTCTATTTTTTGCATAAAGGTCTGAAACTCAACCTTCCTTCTCTCCTCTTCAAACATCTCAGAGACTTTGTCAGAGACACAAGGAACAACATGAAGCCCAAGAACTACATTCCTCTGAGCACATTAATTTCAGATGTTATGATATAGAGTGGTCTCGTGGATCACCTTATCTCTCTGAATCCGATGGAAGAAGTCACTATGGACATTGGGAAGCCTCTCAATGGGAGGAATCTGAAGAGCATGGGTCTAATTGACAAGGTCCGTGTCAAACCCACAAGGAAAACCTCCTGGGAAGCACTGAAGGACCAGAGAGAGAAATCCAATAAGATGTATCTCTTTACTAAAGTTGATCCTCCAGAAGTCATCGCATGTTACTTGCAGGATTTGGAAGCTCAAAGATATGACATCTCTAGCTTCAGCTTGGACTGGCTCCCAGATCAACCCCTCAACTTCCTGAAGAGAAAGAGGGAACCTTCTCATAAGAAGAAGAAGAGTCTCAAGATGGGAGAGTCTTCAACGACTCAAAAGAAGCCAGTGCCTCTGACCCCTTCAGCACCTTCATGTAAGTCACCTATCTTAGAAGCTCCTCTTACTTTTGGTTCTAGGAAACTTGCCTCATCACTCCCTCTTCCACCCCCACACTCTTAACCACTGTTACAACATCATCCACCTCACCTTCCACACATACTATAGCTCCCAAAGCAAAATCCAAATCTCAACAACTAATAATTCCTTCCTCGTCTGAACTAACACCTTCTATACCCATCCCTTATGAACCAAACCCATCAGAACCCATAACATCTAACCATATCCCTCTCAGAACCATCACACCTTCATATCCATTACCTCTCTTCAACCTCCAAACCACATCCATACCCCACTCTGAATCCTTACTATTTAACAAACCCTTATCATAATCACTCTCCTTCACCCCCAGCTCCCCTCCTTATTATGACCACACCTCTAACTCTAAACACTCTGGTTCAAATAACCCTGACCCATATTACCCAAACTTTGAAGACCTTCAGGCCACAACTGACTCTGAAAAGACTCTCTTTGTACCTGAACCATCTGAACTCATACCTGAACCATCTGAACCTATTCTTGAACCCTCTGAACCTGCCCTCACTCTACCTATCTTTGATGAGGCACTAGATAAGTTCTCAGAGAGTTCTGCTTCTAGATTCAAGAAGCTCTCTGAAGAATCCAACACAAGTGACAATCCTTCTGAAGTAAGGACTCACTGGAACGAGTTCATCAGATGGATGACTTCTGAAGTCTTCAAGCTGAAGGGTTTATCTAAATAAGTCAGATATGACTTTATCAGAGGTGTTAAGGAGGAGCTGGAGGTTCGTCTGGCGAGTGAGGCAGTTGAGAAGGCAGAAAGGGAAGCTATGGAGAAAGCAACTGCAGAAGCTACTGCCAGGGAGGCAACTGAGAAAGTCGCTGCAGAAGTTGCAGCCAGAGAAAAAGTTGAAGCTGAAGCAGCAATGGCCGTTGAAGCTGCTCAGAAAGCCGTTGAAGATGCTGAAAAGACCACAGAGGTTGATCTGACTCAAGGAGAGTCATCAACAACTGACCTTGCTCCTCTAGTCATCAAGACTCTGGAAGAGTTGTAGAAAGAACAACAACTAGTCAAAGCCAGACTCGACAAACAGGATCAAGTCAACTCCAGCATTCAGAGTCTGCTAGTTGAGCTTCTTCAGAGGAAGCCTCCTCCTCCAAACCCTTAGACACTCTAGGCTTTATTTAATTTTTTCCCTAAGTGTTTTTGCCTCTGAGGCTTTATCTTATGTTTCCTTCTGTACTGTTAATGTTTTTCCTTACCAATGAAATTTTTAAGTTACGTACTTTTTGAGTCTGACAAAAAGGGGGAGAATTAAATAGAAAGCTTTTGATGAAATAATTTATCTAACTCTCAGAAATATATTGCTTACATTCTAACATAAAAGTATTGCATAGACTAACTCATTTCTCAAGATCTATCTGAACCAAGGGAAATTGAATCCTTATCTGAGAAACTACTAAATCAAGTCAAGCAACCTAAGAAAATATGGTAAGAATTTATCTACCCCAGAAACCCATATCTGATACTAAACTTCTTTAAATATTTCTTTAAGCATCAGACTTAGGGGGAGATTGTTAATCTCAAGGGGGGTCACTCTCTATCTTACTCTGATCATTCCATTTAGTATCTCTGAAAGTACTTATTGTTTCATCAAAATTCTAAGTTTTGTCATCATCAAAAAGGGGGAGATTGTTAGGATAAGATTTTGATTCTGTAATATATCTCTAAGTTTTGATGATAACAAAGAATGAAACAATGTGGTATCTTAACAATTTTTCTTAAGTGTGTAGGATTCTAAATTAAAATGACTCTGAGGAAATGAATATCTGGCATCAACATTAGTCCAGAAAAGCGGACCCAACACAAAGAGAAATCAGATCTGACTCTAAACCGAATGCATATAAGGAGCAATCAACTGTAGAATCTGACTCTGAAGCTCAAGCTCCGACACTCTGATATTTGAAGACTCTGCAAGAGATATCTGATATTGCAAGATATATATTAAGACTCTGCAAGAGATATCTGAAGACTCTGCAAGAAATATCTGAAGATTCTGTAAGAGATATCTGAAGACCGTAAGAGATATCTGAAGACTCTAACTTTGAAGACTCTGATCATGCTCACTCTGATACATGCTCAACATGACATCAGATATCACTTGACCATAAACTTACGCTGGAAGTATTCAAATTGTAGTATAATTCCTTTTAAGGAAACAATGGATTACGCTCTAATACTGCTATGGAAAGGACAATAAATTTACTACCTTTAACTCCCACAGCTGGCACGGAATCTCCATTGATTTCCTCCAACAGTATCATTTGAAGTGCTATATAAAGGCCTCCTTACAACTTGCTGAAAAAGACTTGATATACAACGATACAACTTTCACGCAACAATATTATCATACTCTAAATATTTTTTACCATCATTGTTGTAAGAAATAGTTTCCATACAATAGTTGTTGCTCAATATTGTGTGATTGCCATTCTTTGTTCTTGAAGTGTGTTTATACTGGTTATCTAGAAGCATCGAGTCAAACACATGTAATTCTTGAAATTGGTTGTAACTCCTTAAGTGATTTGTTTAAGTCTGTATACTTGAGAGGGCTAAGAGGTTGTTAAACTCTTAGATGAATTTAGTAATCTGTTGAGATTAGTGGATTAAGTCCTTATTGAAGGCGAAATCACCTTGGCCGGGTGGACTGGAGTAGCTTTGAATTTCAAGCGAACCATGATAAATCAACACTGTTATTAGTATTTATTTTGTGTGTGGTGTTGCAAAAGTTTTTAGTTCTTGCGAAAACAATTCAAATCCCCCTTCTTTTTCTCTACCTTCAATGCATATAACTTTACCCCTCGATTTTTTTAATAACTGAGAGGTAAAGTGGTCACTTTTCATGACACCCTTCATTATCTCGCCTTTGTAACCGAGGTTAAATGTATTTCGCGCCCGACGTTAGATGTGTTTTTTATAGTAGTGTATCTTTAAAAATAGTGATTCCGTTTTAAAAGAGAGGCGAAAAGATAAGAGTTAAAATAAGCATGATTGCTCTTATGATCCTGCTAAGGATGACATTGGATCGAAAAATGAAAATATCAAAATATATAATCCCTTATTAGGGGTAACCTCATCGTAAAGTGACATGGTTGCTACCGCGAGTATTGTTAATAGGTATATATGGAACAATTGTTTGCAAAATATTATTTAGGGTTGGATTTAGTGTTGTTACATTATTAAAATTGGCTCGTCGAAAAATAAAAATTTAGAGCAATTGAGGTGAAACAAGAAAAGAAAAAAAATCCGTAGGGTTTGAACCAGAGAAGGAATTTGGATAAGGTGAAAGAAGAAAATTAAGGTTCGAATAAGGAAAGAAATTATAAAAGTTCAAAAAAGAAGACATAAACAAAAATGTGCATGTTTTTAGAGTTGCAAGCCACATAAAATTTGGAGAAGGCACAATTTAATTTCTTTCAAATATAAGTTTTTTCAAAAATTAATTTCATAACCCATAATTACAGTTTTATAAAAAAAACTCTATTATAGCCTTAACCATGATTTTTTTTCTTTTTTCATTTTTAATTAATAGCTAATAATAATGCTTTCAATTAAGATGCTATTATAGATCTTGCTATAAATTTTAAGTTTAATTAGTGACAAAGTCCTTTAACTTAATTTCATATTTTACTTTAGTCTCTTTTCTAATAAACGTTACACATTAGTCCCTTAATAACTGTTTAGTTAGTCAACTTGTTCCTTTCCGTTAAATTTTGTAAAAAATAAACGTTAATATGTGCATATGTGACATGACAACAAGACATTGGTTAAAAATTTGAGTCAACATATATATAAACTAAAGGATTTTTTTTCCGGGGGTTAAAACCCCTCACAAATGGTTAATAATATGTAAAAATGTATAAAAAATCTTCGACTTTCATTTGATATATAATCAGGGTAAAACCAAATGATATCGAGAGAACATCCAAAAATAAGTGATGGTAGTAGATAAGCAACTGGAATCTGAACCTAATTGCAAGCATAAGCCATTAAATTATATTTTCATAATGAAGTGCAAGATAGGCCATTAATGCATATGCCATTCTTTTTCCATGCTAAGATTGTTGGGAAACTCCAATCTTGAAGTTAACTGAATCAATCTTGATGAACAAGATTCAATCTTTCTGGTTGAATACGCCTCTTGTTCTTCACCTTTCACTCAGGTGAAACAACCACTCCTTGGTTGCAAGATAATTCTACACTACATAGAGAATTTGAAAGAAGAAAACAATGCAATTGAAAGTGAGAAAAAAGAGAAATTCTAGAGGAAGAAGAAGAATGTATATTATTGTGAAAACTTCACTCTAAGTGTTTTATAATGTGTGTTAATCATAACTGTGATTTCAGAATCTACACAATGCAAAACTTATTATAAATGAAATAGAGCTCCTCTCTATTTATAGATGAGATTACTTGCATTCCAAGTAATCACAAAATAACTAAATCAACTAAAAATAACCTAAGTTAACTATTTCGACTCTGTCGACTCCTTCGACAACTACATGCTTCGGCAAACTATATTTTACTTTCTATCAAATATAGCAAATACATACTATGTTCGACACAAACTAATTTCGACACCTGCCGAATACAGACACATTATTTCAACTTTGACACAAAAAATTACATATTTAACACACTACCTAATTCATTGTGTCTAGGCTATCTACATTCATCATTATTCTTAATCTCTTGAACAATTAGACATTCACAACCTTCACTATTATATTTGCAATCTTATTCTCTAATATGCAATGCTCCAAGATCAACTTTCCATTTTTTGCCTTCTCTCTCACGTATTGGAACCCTTATTTCGATGTGTTTTCTTCTTCTGTGTGCTATCAGATTTTTTGCCAAGTTGATAGTTGACGTGTTATCGATCTTCACAGTCATTGCCCGATGATTCTTCCCTATAATTTCTTTAACTAGATTCATCATCCATGTTTCTTGGCATGCAGATAGGGAAGCTTCTATGTGTTCAGCCTCACATGTTGATAAAGCTACCATAGGTTCCTTTCTCGAACTTCATGCGACAGGTGCACCACCTAACATGAACACATATCGTGTTGTCAATTTTCTATCTTCATCATCACCATACCAACTAGAGTTAGTTTATCCCATAAGTTTGCATTTTTTCCTTCATCAACTGAAGGAAACAAAATACCGTAGTCAAGTGTTCCTTTGAGATACCTTAGTATCCTCTTGGTTGCTGTAAGATGAGATACATTTGGCTTCTGCATGAATCTACTGACCATGCCTACACAATAATCTAAATTTGGCCTTGTGTGACAGAGGTATCTGAGTGATCCAATGAATATTTTGTACTGTTTTGGGTCGAAATCATCTCCATCGGAGTCTTTCGACAGTTGCAATTTGGGCTCAGCTAGAGTTGAAGTTGGGTTGTAATTTTGCATCTCAAATATCTTGAGTATTTCGCCTGCATGTCATATTTTGTGCATCATCAAGGCTCTACTAGTCTTATAGAATTCGATACCAAGGAAGTATGAGAGATTTCCCAAGTCTGACATTTCAAACTCCTTACTTAAGTCATGTTTGAAGTCTTCGATCTCCTTCTTGCAACTTCCTGTTATCAACAGGTCATCGACATAGAGACATAGTATAAGCAGCTCACTCTTGCTTCTCCTGACATACATAACATGTTATGTTGAACACTTATCAAACTCTTTCTCTCTCAAAAAGCCGTCTATTTTCTTGTTCCAAGCTCTTGGACCTTGTTTCAGTCCATATAAGGCTTTATGCAGCATGTAGCCTGTATACTTTATTTGCTTGGTCCTGTTTCACAAACCCAACTGGTTGTGTTTAATACACCTCTTCGTCTAGAGGTTCATTCAAGAATGCACATTTCACATCTATTTGATATATCAACCAGTTATACATATTGGCTAGAACAACAATCAACCTGATTGTTTCAATTCTAGCTACTGGTGCAAAGACTTCATCGTAATCGATTCCTTCTTTCTGAAGAAACCCCTTTGCTACAAGTCTTTCCTTGTGTTGAATTACTTCACCTTTTGGATTTAGCTTGACTTTGTATACCCATTTCATATCAATTTCATTCTTCCCTTTTGGCAATTCGAATAGTGACCATGTATCATTGTCTTCTATGGATTTTATCTCATCCACCATAGCTTTCATCCACCTTGAGTATTTAAATGCTTCAGGTGCATTGACTCGCTCAGTATCTGTATAAAAGGCATAATTTACTAACTCACCTTCATCCTCGACCATATCATATGATGTGATTACACATTCCTGCAGTCTTGTATGCATATTTCTTGTTCTCTGAGGTCTACTTGTGCTAGCTTGACCTTTGACAGCTTCTTGTTGAACTTCTCTAACAGATTGTCGAACATCTCTAACAGTTTCACTAGTTGGTTCATCACACAATATTCTCACTGAATCCTTATTGATGTTATTAGTCCAATCCCACTTCTTACGCTCATATATGATCACATCTCTAGTGATCACAACTTGCTTGTTTACTGGGTTGAACAGTTTGTATCCATCAATCGAGTGATATCCCACCAGGATCATCTGACTCAACTTATCATCCAACTTTTTTCTCATCTGATTTGGAACATGTCAATGTATTATGGATCCTAACACCTTAATGTGGCTTAAACTAGGTTTGACACCAGACCGACATTCTTCTAGTGCGGTACCTTCAATCCTCTTTGTTGGACATCTAATTTGTGTTACAATAGACATAACATCACCCATAACTCATTTGGGAGATGCTTTCCTTTTATCATACTTATCACCATATTCATAATGGTTTTGTTATTTCTTTCTTCTGTACCATTTTGTTGAGGAGTATATGGTGGCACCACCTCATGCATAATTCCTTCTTTTGTACATAGTGTGTCGAAGTCTTTCGACACATACTCTCCACCTCCATATGTCCTCAAAATCTTAATCTTGTGACCACTTTGTCTTTCCACCATTGCTTTGAACTTGGTGAAAACATCAATCACGTCACTTTTCTTCTTGATTAAGTACATTTGTATCTCTCTACTGTAATCATCAATGAATGTAATAAGGTACTTGTTACCTCCAAGTGAATATACCTGAAGAAGACCACACATGTCTAAGTAGATTATCTCGAGAGTGGATTTCGACTTGCTTCTTGCATCATTGTTGAAGCTATTATTTTGTTTCTTGGTTGAGCACATACTTCTTATGGAATATGGATTTATGGTAGGATTGAAACCATGTTCTTCCTCTTCAAATTACTAATGTCATTAAAATTCAAGTGACCAAGTCTATAATGGAATAACCATTCATCTATGCTAGTTGCAGTCGACATGGACTTGTGTTCCATCACATCAAGTTCAACCCTGAAGATTCTATTCTGAGACATATGAGCCTTCAAGATTAATATATTTCTATATTCGATCACTCTCATCATCCTATATTTAATCAATACTTTGTAATTCCCCTCAATCAGCTGACTTATACTTATCAAATTACTCCTCATGCCATGTTTGTATAACACACCAGAAATTACTGATCATTTACCATCCTTTCTCCTAATCAGAACATCACCAATACCTTCAGCAAATATGGTATTTTCGTTTGCAAACTTTAAATTGTTCTTCGACGAGGGACTGATGTTGATAAACCAATCTTTTCTTCCAGTCATGTGCGACGAACAACCTAAGTCGAGATACCATTGACCTTTGAATCTTTCTTATTCTTTTATTGTGACCATTAGCATCACTTTGTTTTCTGCAAGATTTTTCTTGATCTTTCTTGTCTCCTCGACATTGACTTGCACAATGGTCATACTTTTGACAATTATAGCCTTGAATATGACATTTTTTAGATTTTCTTCTATCACATATTCCTCTACCTGCACCACCACCTCTGCAATTGCCTTGGTTAGAATATTGTCTCTGATTTGATGAACTATCCTTATAGCTTCCTCTGCTATTGTTATCATTCCATCTTCCTTTGTCTTTCTTAGTCGATTGAGCTTGCAAAACCATGTCAGTTTTCGACTTGCTTGCAGTTCTTTCAGTCATTATTTGTTCATGAGATTCAAGCATATATTGAAGCTCTTCTTTTGTCATACTTGACAAATCCTTCGATTCTTCTATGACTACTACCACATGATCGAACTTTAGAGTCAACGACCTTAAAATCTTTAACACTACAGATTTTCATGTCAACACTTCTCCACACGTCTTGATTTGATTCACCAGTTTTGTTACTCTGGTGAAGGAATTAGTCACACTTTCATTGTATTCCATCTAAATAAATTCATACATTATTTTGTGAGTTTATAACCTCACCTCCTTCACTTTCTCAATGCCTCCAAATGATTTCTCCATGATGTCCCATGCTTCATTTACTAAATCTATATCACTAACTTTCTCAAAGTTGTATGGATCAACGCATTAATGGATTAATAAGAGAGTCTTGTAATCTTTCTTCTTCAATTCTTTGTGTGCAGCTTTTTGTTCATCCATAGCATTCTCTCCAATTGGTGTTACTCAATTCTTTACAAGATCCCAAAGATCATGATAATATAAAACAACCTTAATCTGCTTACACAGATTTTCATAATTATTACCATTCAAGATGGGAAGGTTCGTCGGAAAATGTTTGTTCGGATTATTCATCGTGGTTCAATGTGTCTTAAAGATCACACAACCAGTGCTCTAGATACCTGATGTTGGTAAAACTCCAATCTTGAAGTTAACCGAATCAATCTTATGAACAAGATTCAATCTTTCTGATTGAATACGTCTCTTGTTCTTCACCCTTCACTCAAGTGAAATAACCACTCCTTGGTTACAAGATAGATTCTACATTACACAAAGAATTTGAAAGAATAAGAAAAATACAATTGAAAGTGAGAGAAAAGAGAAATTTTGGAGGAAGAAGAAGAATGTATATTATTGTGAAAACTGCACTCTAAGTATTTGATAATGTGTGTTAATCACAACTTTGATTTCAGAATCTACACAATGCAAAAATTATTACAAATGAAATTGAGTTTCTCTCTATTTATAAATGAGACTACTTGCACTCCAAGTAATCACAAAATAACTAACTTAACTAAAACTAAGTTAAGTTAACTATTTCGACTCCTTCGATAACTGCAGGCTTCGATTGCATACTTCGGCAGACTATATTTGACTTTCTGTCAAATATAACAAATACAGACGTTGTTCGGCACAAACTAATTTTGACACCCGTCAAAAACAAACATTCTATTTAGACTTCAACACAAAGAATTACATATTTAACAAATATCAAACGATGAACAATTCAACTTTTTTTTTTTTGCTTAACACTCTTTGACAGGTTGGAAGAATACCTCTTGTCCTCCATTTAAGATTCATATTACAAACAATTTTATAACTCTGCTAGGTTAAAAAAGGATGCTAATACCATGTTAACAATACAACAAAACAAATTGACATTCAAGCACTAATTTACTGAGTTGTAATGCTACTATAAATTTTATCAAAGATTTAAAAGCAAACTAACTAAACTCGCATTGCAGTATGATGAAAACCCTGCCATTAGAGTTGATTTAAAGTTGTCTCAAACATAAAATCATTCAACATAAAATACAGGAAACACGTCCTAGAAGAGGAAAAAAATATTCTACCAAGGCAAGTCAGTTAATCATAGCTAATTAATTACTTGTTGGAGTTGTTATCGAAATCTTTGTCATTCATCCACTCTTCCATCGCATTTCTCAGCATCACTGCTGCCGTAAAGTAACCAGTGCCATCAATTCCTCAGGTTAAGCATCGCATTCTCATGGTGCCTATACTCACACTCTGCACCTTGTAAGTAAAAAAAATAGAGTAGGCTATTATAGGCTTTGATAATAAATTTATTTATATTTTTACCTTTAATATCATTTTATTGAGAAACGAGCGTTCTTATAGATATCAACTTTTGATAGCCACTGATAAAAAAAAGATATTTAATCAAAAAGTCTAAGTTGAAAATGTTTAATAGCGCTTTACAAAAAAACGCTATGAAATTAGTGTTATTATAGTTCAAACTTGTAGTATTGATTTAACTACCAATTATTTTGAAAGTTGCATGTATTGTGTCTCTAAATTTCTGATAGATACTTTGTGTTCTTGTTAGTTGTTTCTTGAGTTAGCTGCATATTCTTGAAAAATTATTGTGATCATTGTATGAACTGGTTTAAGGTCTTGTTTGTATGAACAAATTTCCTTGTTTGATGAGGTTGCGAAATAGGAAGCAGCCTATGTCCTACTTCTTGTTGCTAAATAGGATGCGACCTATGTCCTGCTTCTTGCTAGTGTCACATTATTTGAACAAAATGCAGAACTAAGCCTAGCAATAGAGCCAAAATTGCAAATATGTGAAGCCCGTAGAAGATGCACCAAAATATTTAACCCCAATTGTTTTAGATGGCGCAACAATGAAGTTGTAGAAGTTCGTGAAAAAAGTGAACGGAGAACGAAGAAAACAAAGTGTTGGATCATATGATTGAAAAATTAGAGAAATATGAATTTTAGGAAGATTCGGAGCGGAGAAAAGAAAATAAATTAATGAAGATGAGTTAGGACAAGAAGAGCATGATGAGGAAGAGGCTATAAATGAAAAAGAGGAAATTGTCATGCCAAAAAGTTTCTCAATAGAGAGCCAATATGAACTAGTGAGAATTAATGCCATGTCTGATGAAGAACCATTGTAACAAGGAGAAGATGGGATCGAATAAGAATCCCTAGTAGAAGTTGTTGAAAAGGACCAGCAATTTGTAGGGAAGCAAAGGAAGGCCTCTAGGCTTCAATACTCATCAATAACATCAAATGTATTAGAAGTAATTCATATTTATTAGTTGTACTATTTTCTTAGCCCCTAAGTTTGTTAGAGGGTATTTTAGTATTTTATCCTATTCTAGTAACCCTAATTTTAGCTTATAAATAGGGTAGCAATCATTGTAACTTTTATCATGTTTTGTAGCCGTCATTCTCTTAATAGAATATTTCCATTCATCATTTATTCTACCTTTGCACCAACAATTGGTATCTAGAGCTCCGGTTCGGATTCATTGGGAAACACGGGAAACACGAGTGAACGTGAGGTCTTGTGTGTTTGATTTTGATTCTTAGATTCGTGTTGAATCTTGAACAAAATCTGATCAGAATTTTAATTCTGTGGGTTGGGAAACACTGTGTGAGAAATCTGAGTGTACTGTACAAGGTAGAAAGATGAACGAAAACGGCAACATGAACACCAAATTTCCAGTATTTGACGGTAAAAACTGGAATCGTTGGATGATCCAAATGCGTGTACTGTTCGGTGCTCAAGATGTTCTAGATCTTGTCACTGATGGTTATGTTCCGGTAGCAGCAAATGCGACGGATGAACAGAAAAACACGCAGAAGGAAGTAAGGAAGAAGGATCAGAAAGCATTGTTCTTCATTCATCAATGTGTTGATGTAAATGTGTTTGAGAAGATTGCAGATTCAACGACAGCAAAGGCTGCGTGGGACACACTGGTTAGATGTTATGGTGGTGACGCATCAGTGAAGAAGGTGAAGCTTCAGTCCTTGAGAAAGCAATATGAGAATCTCAACATGAAGAATAATGAGAAAGTTTCTGAATACATCTCCAGAGTGATTGTGATCACTAATGAGATGAAAGCGTGTGGAGAAACTCTTTCTGAAGAAACAATCATGGAGAAGGTATTGAGATCCCTTACCTGTCAATTTGATTACATTGTGGTAGCAATAGAACATTCCAAAGATCTGAGCACCATGAGAATTGAAGAGCTGCAGAGCAGTCTAGAAGCGCAAGAGTTGCGTTTGACTGAGAGAACTTCTGAAAGGGAAGTAGAGCAGCAGGCTCTGAAAGCAACTTCTGATAGGAGGTATCAGAAGCAGTCAGAAGCCAGGAGAAGATTTGATGGTGGTCAGAAGTCAGAAAGCTCAACCTCTGATAGACAAAAGAATGCTCAGAAGGGAAAAGAGAAGTATGACAAGAAGAAGATCCAATGTTACTGTTGTAAGAAGTTTGGTCACTTTGCTAGAGACTGTTGGTCAAACAAGGAGAGAAAATCAGAAGAAGCAAATATAGCCAGAAGTTCTGATGACGAATTTGTGCTATTGATGGCCTCTGAATCTGATGATATGGATCTGATAGACTGGTGGTATATGGACACTGGCTGTTCAAATCATCTTACTAGAAACAAGAAATGACTGGTTGACTTTGACTCTGAAAAGAGGACAAAGATCAGATGTGCTGATGACAAACATCTTAATGCAGAAGGTATGGGAAATGTCAGAGTGATTCTGAACAATGGGAAAACAACATTGATTCAGAACGTGTGGTATGTACCTGGCATCAGAAGCAATCTGATGAGTGTGGGACAATTAATTGAGAAAGGTTTTTCAGTTACCATGAAGGACAATCTTCTAAAGCTGTATGACTGCAATCAGAAGTTGATTATGGAGTCAGAACAGGGAAGGAATAGAACATTCAAGGTGAATGTCAGAACTACAGACTCAGAATGTCTTAGTGCAACAAGTGCTGAGAAGGAGAGTGAGTTGTGGCACAGAAGATTTGGTCATTTGAATTTCAGAAGCTTAAAACATCTGAATTCAAAGAAGTTGGTACATGGAATTCCTGCAATTAAGAAGCCTGAAAAATCATGCAAAGTTTGCATGGAAGGAAAACAACCACGATTGTCATTTGCGTCAGAAACTGCTCCAAGAGCAAAACATGCCTTGGGAGTTGTACATTTTGATGTGTGTGGTCCATTTCCAGTAGCATCGATTGGAGGGAATAAATACTTTATGTTATTTGTTGATGAATTCACAAGAATGACATGGATATCCCTTATTAAGTTTAAACACGAGGTGTTTGATGAATTCAAGAAGTTCAGAATGAAGGCTGAGAATCAGAGTGGTCAGAAGTTGAAGATTCTTAGAACTGACGGTGGAGGTGAGTATAACTCCAAAGAGTTCCAGATGTTCTGTGAGGAGAATGGAATTGAGCATGAGGTTACTGCTCCTTATACCCCTCAACACAATGGTCTTGCTGAAAGAAGAAACCGCACTTTGCTTGATATGGTGAGAAGCATGCTAAAGGAGAAGAAACTTCCTCAGAAGCTCTGGGGAGAAGTTGTTGCCACTGCAACGTATGTACTTAATCGATGTCCTACGAAGAAGTTGAAGGAAATAGTTCCAATACAGAAGTGGACTGGAGATAAGCAAAGTGTTAGTCATCTGAAGGTATTTGGTTTTGTTTGCTATAAACATGTTCCAGAAGCCAGAAGACAGAAGTTGGATGATAGAAGCAAAGTGATGATTCTGATAGGGTACCACAGTATAGGTGCATACAAGCTCTATTGTCCAGAAACCAATAAAATTGAATTCAGCAGAGATGTGATTGTGAAGGAATCAGAAGTTTGGAATTGGGATAAGTCTCAATCTGATTCTGATGTTAGAACCTCTGAAGAAAGGTCAGAGTTAAGAATTTCTGAAGACGTTGATTCTGATTCTGATAGTGATTCTGACTCTGGAGAAGACCCAGAAGATGAAGGTGACTCTGATGATCCAGACTCTGATGACCCAGACTCTGATGGTAATCCAGATTCTGGTGGCAATTCAGACTCTGGAAATATGCCAGACCCTGAAGATGGTCAAAGCTCTGGAGGAAGTCAACCATCTGAAGCTAGAAACTCTGAAGCTCAAGACTCTGAACAAGTTCAGAGACCACAAAGAATCAGAAACATCCCCAGAAGATATGCAGAATTTGACATGCTGCAAGACACTGAAGTAGACTCTGAAGGAGAAGTTATTCAGTGTGCCATGTTAGTAGACTCTGAACCCATAAGTACAGAAGAGGCTCTTAAGCAGAAGCTCTGGCTGAAGGCCATGAAAGAAGAACTTGATGCTATAGAGAGAAACAAGACTTGGAAGCTGACAGAACTTCCAAAAGACAAGAAAGCCATCAGCGTCAGATGGGTTTTCAAGCAGAAGTTAAAGCCAGATGGTTCAATTGGCAAACATAAAGCAAGGTTGGTAGCCAGAGAATTTCTACAGAAACCTGGGCTGGATTACTCTGAAGTGTTTGCACCTGTAGCAAGACATGAAACAATCAGAATGGTGATTGCAATAGCTGCTAACAGGAATTGGCCTTTGATGCATTTAGATGTAAAATCTGCATTTCTGAACGGTCCATTAGAAGAAAAAAGTTTACGTGTCACAACCTCCTGGATTTGTGAGAAAGAATCAGGAAGGGATGGTGTACAGATTATACAAAGCTCTATATGGATTGAAACAAGCGCCCAGAGCTTGGAATCAGAAGATTGATTCATTTTTCAAGAAGTATAGCTTTCAGAAATGTGAGATGGAGTACGGTGTCTATGTTCAACATACTTCTGAAGGAAATATGACTCTGGTATGTTTATATGTTGATGATATACTGCTGACTGGAAGTTCTGAACAGGAGATAGCCAAGTTCAAGAAAGTTCTGATGAATGAATTCGAAATGACTGATCTAGGCAAAATGACATACTTTCTAGGGATGGAATTCAGATACTCTGAGAAAGGTATTATTTTGCATCAGCTCAAGTATGAATTAGAACTTCTGAAGAGATTTGAACTGAAGAATTGTAAGATTGATGTCACACCTTCTGATACAAATCAGAAACTGGATTTTGACTCTGATGGAAAGGATGTGGACGCTACAACCTTCAAACAGTTGGTTGGTTCTCTGAGGTATTTGTGCAATACCAGACCTGATATTTGCTATTCGGTTGGGATGGTTAGTAGGTTCATGAGTAAACCTAAGTGGTCCCATTACCAAGCTGCTGTCAGGATTCTGAGGTATATCAAGGGAACTCTGAAGTATGGAGTATTATTTCCTTCTGGAAGAAAGGATGAGTCAGAACTTCTGAGTTATTCAGATTCTGATTGGTGTGGAGACAGAGTTGACAGAAGAAGTACGTCTGGGTACTTATTCAAATTTCTGGGAGGTCTCATTTCTTGGTGTTCCAAGAAGCAACCTGTTGTGGCATTGTCAACTTGTGAAGCTGAATACATTGCAGGTGTGTCGCATCACGCGAAAAACCGGCGGGAAAACAAGAACAACAGAGCCGCCACCGTGCGTTATTTATCCCAAAAAAGAGGGAAAGGAAACGCTCGAAGTAAACCTAGGAAAGAACATGGTCTCGCGACCAAAGAGAATGGGTTCGGGAGTCGGTTATGCGAAGGGAAGGTATTAGCACCCCTACGCATCCGTCGTACTCGACGGGATCCACGCACAATAGAAAGGAAAATGGTTGCTAAAACACTGCTCACACACACACACTGGCTGAAAGAGACACAAGAAAACAAAAGAGACTGAAACTGACTCGGCAGGATACCGCATCCTGGGCCTACTTAGTCTATCAGGCATAGACATCAGAGTCGAAGTAGTTCGGACTGGGGAAATGACACATGCTCGCTAGGATATCGTATCCTATGCATACGTATCTCCTTGGACGAAGGAGAATCAGAGCATTCGTAGCTCGGCTAACACGCACACAAACAAACACAGGCAAAAGCAAACATGGAGCCTGAATGCCAATCACTGGACTTACATCAGCATCCGAACCAAAACACACACAAAGAGGCAAACATGGAGCCTGAATGCCAATCACTGGACTTACATCAGCATCCGAACCAACAAACTCACACTGGAACCCAAATGCCACTCGATGGACTTACATCAGCTTCCAAGCACACAACAAGACAAAACAAAGACACAGGCGCCCGGAGAGATCAACTCATCTCCTGCCTACGTACCTCATCTGGTATGAGGATCAGGGTGACGTAGTTCCCCTACAGAGGGAAAAAGGACTAGCCTAACCAGATAACAGAGGGAGACACAACTAGGGAGACTACGACTCGAGCCTAGATGTTATCATGCAAAATCAACCCTAAGTTAAGGTTTCTAGCTAACTGGCACAGGGAGCCAGCCTATCCTAGTCATGACTTGCACAGGAAGCAAGCCACACACACACTTAACTTGCACAGGAAGCAAGCCAAGCAAAACCTAACTTGCACAGGAAGCAAGTCTAAACTAACCCTAACTTGCACAGGAAGCAAGTCAAACAAACATACAAGCACAGGTAGCACACACTATATGCACACAAGTGGCTCAAACAAGGGTTAGGTTTTAGTCGAGGGGTCATATCAACCTCAACAAACAAACCTCTGGAACTGGGTGAATGTGCTCTTAACCTTGCCATTGAGGGGCTAAGGTGAAGCAGATGAAGGGTGAGTGAAGATGAGACTTCACAACTCTTATCCCTGGCCTGGGAGAGCTTAAGACAAGAATGTGTGGGTTCAGAAAGTGGGAACCCTTCTACACATTTGAAACTGACTCAACTGTACAATTGTACAAGATCTTGGGTTTGTATCTGCAATGCATCAACACAGTGGTGTGAGCAAAACAGAAGACACACTGAATAGCAGGGGATAGGTTGCTTATCCCTTGGTTCTGCCAATTGCCTCTTCACTTAGGAGGTCTTTGACTCTATACAAGGACAAATGTAAACAGTCACAAACATTGCCTCTTAAGGAGGGCTTCAGACAGTTGCCTGGCCAAGTAACAGGCCAGGTCTTCCAGACTACATGAAGATTAGAAGTATACCTCAATGCAAATTGCTTATACAAGCAAAGCAAAGCAAAAGTTCACAAGGAACTAAGCAACTAAAAGCACCTGAAATAGTCAAGCAGACATTAGTATACAAACTCAAACAAAGCAAAAGGAAACAGAAGTCAACAGTCAGTCAGAAGCAAATGAATGTGCAAGGCACAAGGCTCAAGGCATGTGAGCCAAGCCACCTACAAAACAAACAAGTTAGACAATGATATTTAAGCAAGCTCAATCAAAAAGAGTTGGTCTCATTGGTCATTTGTTGGTCAACCTGAAAACATAAGCTCAAAGGTGAGTAACAGGACCACTAGGGCAAGCCTAGGGTCGAAAGAGAATGAAAAAGTTAAAACAGCAAAGGGCAAGCATCCAAAATCATGTTCAAACAATCAAGAATCAATTCCAATTGGGTTCACATTCATATCAATCATCATCATCATTTCATGAACAAATTAGGTCAAGGTATAGCAAACAGAAGCTCATAGAAGTCAACAGCAAGACTTAACTCAAAAGCAATCTTAAACATTTCCAAAAATCACCAAATAAATCATGGTCAATCACAACCCACAGCATGGTAAGCATGTCAAATTTCATCTCATTTGGACAAGTGGAAGGCAGTCAATAAAAATCAGAAAGTCAAAGCAATTTTGAACATGCTCAAAGAAGTCAACCAAACATGCATCAACTTAGAAAAATCATAAGTCAGAAATGGTGTATGATAAATGAATGGGACTAAAACCATGGCAAAGATGAGGATGTCTAGTTATCTCATGTAAAATTTCATGTCCATCCAATAAAGTATGAGAATTTCACAAATGAAATGGGAACATGTGTCACCAAAAGTCAACATATGACTAAACAGGGGAGAAAATCTCAAACAATTAGGAAATGCCACAAATAATTCCAAGAAAATTCACATGTAAACTAGACATACAAGAGTAGGTTCATGCAAAAAATCAGATCAATTGGAGGTCAAGAAGCATGGTATCAAAAATCATGAAGTTGGACATCAATGGTGTGACACAAATTGTCACACCCTAATTCAAAAAATCATAACTCACAAACCAGCAATGATAAATTCACAAACTCTACACCAAAATCACCATGAGTGTGTCTAGTTTAAGCACAAAAAATTTGGGAGCCATTGGATAAAGTATCACCATTTCACAAATGCTTTGGCAAAGTGTACAAAATATGCATACATGTCACAAACCCTAGCACCATTTAAAATTCGACCATGCAAAAATTCTGGAAAATATATGACAAAAAACTAGAGATCAAGATGGACATGATGCAAAAATTCCCACTGAATTTGGAATTAAAATGAACAAGTTATGAATTTTGCAAAATGGATGATCAAAGTGAAATAATATGTGAAATTAAAATGAATTGTTTTGAATTTATTAATGGCCGGATGGCAAAAGTGTAATTATGGAGTTCACTTATCAAAACGGCGCCGTTTTGGAGCACGGATTGAAATGTTTTCATTGGCTCATGCGCTGGAACAGTAACAATCATGCAAGTTCAAAATTTTCTGGGCAAATCTTCCTAGGGTTTGAAGGAACAGTACGTGTTCTTCATCATGAAGAACAAAATTCCCAGAAATGGGAAATGAGCATGGCAATCAAATCAGCAACCAACATATGATCCAAATCCAGGCTTGGTTTTCAGTAATTCGAGCTAAACATCAAGAATCGAATCAAAAACATATTCCACTATCAAACTTTAGATCCATGTAACTTTCAGCATACTTAATCATTTTTAGTGGTTTAAGTTTCAGAATGACCAGCGCAACAAGGCCTAGCTAAAGCATGTCATAGTTTTAAGGATAGGAAAAATCGAAAAACTCACCAAGGTTGAAGTACAGTTGTGATTTAGGGGTTCTTTGATGGTTTTGATTCGAAACAGATGAAGCAAGGCCCTCCAAATGATGATTGGTGAAGATAGTTTAGCTCAAAGAAGCTTGACAAAGTCCAAATCGAGATCTGCCATGGCTGAACCTTGATGAAGCAGAGTTGGAGATTGCTGTTACAGTCAAGGAAAACCACTTGCAAAGGCTGCCAAATAGTTGGAAAATGATGGAACAAAACAAAAGGAATCGTGTGCTTTGAAGGTTTCTTGCAGATTTTGAGAAAATGAAGAAAATCGATTTTTAGAGAGAGTCAGTAATTTCTGTGTGTTATGGCTGCTAGTTAGGGGTTTCAATTGACAGAAAAAAATGATGTTAAAATCTGCTATGTTGTGGTACAAATCTCAATCCATGGAAATATGGGATGTGGTTGTTGAAAAAGTGTACTTTCTTTCAATTTTCAAGCAACTTGGCATGGGTGTATGTACTTGCACGAATTTGACTTTGTAACATGACCAAAACCAAATTTCTGAGCTATTTCAATTGGCCAAATGGTTAAAAGATGATTATTTTGAAAAGTCAAAATTCAACTCACTTGAAATTAATTAAGGCAAGTTCAAAAATGCCATTTTGATTGGTGAAGTTTTGGTACATGAAAGTTACATTTTTGGAAAGAGGGGATCAAATGTGACTTGTAGGAAAAAACCCCACCCAAATTGGCCAAATGGTTTGAGAGATATGGCCTTTTGAAGTTCAAAAATTTCTGAAAACGATTCGATCATAACTTGCCAACCATACATGGGAATTGAGTGTTCTTGGACTTTTTGGAAATGGGAGAACAAGATCTTCAACTTTCATGTTGGGAAAAAATTCATTTGAAGCTTGTATCATGATGTAAGTTTGAGGATCAAGACTTTCCATTTTGGGCAGGTTTCAGTTACAGGTCCAGTTTCCATTTTTGGAAATTTCTGATCTGGCTTCAAATTCTTCCATGATGGTGTTTGACATGATATATGAGGACTATATGGACATGAATGAGACCTCTCAAACCAATTTCCATCATCAAATCACTGATTAAATGGACAGTTGACCAACAGTTGACTTTTAGGGTTTCTGACTGATTGTGCATTGACTGATGACTTCTGAACATCCAATCCTTGACCAAAACACTTCAAATGGATCCCCAAGTCATGTGAACATGTTGGACCAACCCTAGGGCCTTGGCTCAATGAAAATTGTGCTTGCTTGCTTGAACTGACTGATCTCCTGACCAGTTTGACCTAATTTCTTGATTGGCTTGCACTTGAGGCAAATGGAACAATGCAATGCTATGCAGTGGACCATGATATGCTATGACCTAATATGAAAATGTATGTACAATGATAGGTGAAAATTTGAGGTGCTACAGCTGCCCCTATTCAATCAGCTGGGAACCCGAATGGATGAGAGCAACGGCTGTCAGACTTTCAGGGTAAGCAGGGATTGAATACCAAGAACCGTAGAAATTTGCACTCTGCCGGATATGATACAAAAAGAACCACGTCATTTACCGATGACGCATGCAATTGACAACTTCAGAAAGGCGAAACCATTTACCGATGGTTAGAAACTGGAAACTTGATATTTACCGATATCAACTTCAGCAAAACCATTTACCGATGGCTGTTGGGAAACAAATCTGATGTAAAAGGAAGCAAGACCATTTACCAATGGTGGCTTCAAAGAAACTTGACATTTACCGATATCAACTTCAACTTGACCATTTACCGATGGCTACTGCAACTGGGGATCTGATATTTACCGATATCGAAGCATACGGGGCCATTTACCGATGGCGTCTCCACTTGGGGAGGAACAAAATCTTTGTGGTGTAATCAGACAAGACGTTTACCGACGACTTCTGGGGATCTTGATTTTATCAACAAGGAAACAAAACATGACCAGACATTTACCGATGACTAGGATGAGACTCGACGTTTACCGACATCGAAAGATGATGTTTACCGACATCAAAAGAATGACCAGACATTTACCGATGACTGGGAATACTTTACTAAGGAAAAAAACAAATATTTGCAACTGGAAACCAGATAGGACATTTACGGATGACTCTACTGGGGATCTCTAGCTGGGGGTTATCAGACATTTACCGATGACTGCAGAAAAGACTCGATGTTTACAGACACCGAAACAATGGTGTTTACCGACACCAACAATGATGACCAGACATTTACCGATGACTGGGGAGAAAACCCAATGTTTACAGACACCGAAACAATGGTGTTTACCGACACCAAAAATGATGACCAGACATTTACCGATGACTGGGGAGAAAACCCGATGTTTACGGACACCGAAACAATGGTGTTTACTGACACCAAACAAAGAAACACACGCGGGCGCTGGCATGACACTTATCGGTATCACAAGAACGACTTTTTAGATATGTCAAGGCAAGGTTGACCACTTGCTAGGGGTCTCACTGGGGAGGAACAAACTTTCTGTCACCAACGGGTGAGGTAATAAACCTCTGTGGGGGTATCAGTTCTGAATGCTGTCGAAGCAACTGTAGTAGGTTGTGCTGATGTTGAACAAAAATGATCCGCCTCTGCCGGGGATACAGTCTGGTGAGGCTAACACATGAATGCATATGTTTGAATTTTTCTATGGCGTAATGCTCCATATTGAATGGGAATGCTACGCAGTTTGAGGATGCAATGATCACTAAAAATGCAAAAATGCAAAAATGATGAAAAACTCCGGCTGGGGAGCCAAAACTGATTGGGTACTCCAACTCTGCGGGGAGACTCTGCAAGGAGAGCAACGACTTTTCACTCATGTTGGAGAATAGCACTGCTGCTGGGGGAAGGTAAACTCCGCTGGGGATATCCTTCAGTCCACAGATAGGATAAATGTGGGAGATAAATTTCAATGAACCTGCCTCACTCGGGGAGGAAATCGGCAAATACAGGCCTGCTGGGGATAGGCAACCCTTAGATCTGTTGGGGAATAGAAGGCACTATCCACAGACATCTTCGCAGGGGAACATAGCTCTGATAGCTTCCAAACTTGCTTGGGGAAAATATCTGCTGAGGAAACGTCCTCACAGATGCCAACCTGAAAAAACAGCACAACAAAATGCCCCCAGGGGATACATGGACAAGATACGCTCAAGTGTCCTCAACATTCAAAATGATTTTCAAATGTTTCATCATCCTGCAAGCTATTGTTTAGCCTTCATGTTTTTATATGCGATGCTTATCAAAAATTCGGACATTTTTTGCAAACAAAACAATAAAAACAAGAGCTATTTATCTGAATAACGACTTTTATTGATTGAAAATGCGCCTGAAAAGGCAAATACATTGGGAAGCAATTCCTAGAAAGAGGTAATTGCGCATAAAAGGAAAAATCTATCCTAATGGCAACGTGAACACGACATCCACTATTTCCCAATTCTGTTATAACCCACAGATCATCAGTTTTCCTCCCAACTCCTTGCTTTCTGAGAAGAATGACTGGACGGATCACATCTTTCGAGATGGAAGACGACAAAGCTTGATGAAGTACAGACAAACTCAGACTGTAGTCTTCGCTTTAATCCCTCTTTTGGCTGGATCGCCCTTTCGGGTTTTCAATCCACCGGGATACCCATTTTTGCCTAAGCCGCCCTTGCGGGTTTTTGACTTACCGGGTGTACAAATTCTTTTCATTTTATCCCTAATTTTTGCCTGAACCTTTTCTTTCTGTTTTTTGGTTCGCCGGGATGCCCTTTTTTTGCCTGGACTCTCTTTTTCTTTTTGTCCAGCGGGTCAATTTATGCGAAGTATTTTTTGACTACATCTGAGTTAACAGGAGACGGAAAATCTTCACCATCCATAGTTGTAAGCATCAAGGCTCCACCGGAGAAGACCTTCTTCACAACATACGGACCTTCATAATTAGGAGTCCACTTGCCCCTGTTATCTGCACCGGGAGGGAGGATCCTCTTCAAAACTAGATCACCGATCTGATAGCTTCGAGGACGCACTTTCTGATCAAAGGCTCGCTTCATCCTTCTCTGATACAACTGTCCATGACATACAGCTGCTAGCCGTCTCTCCTCAATAAGGCTCAACTCGTTAAACCTTGTTCGAATCCACTCGGCTTCGTCCAACTTGACATCCAATAAAACTCTCAGAGAAGGAATCTCCACTTCAACAGGTAAGACAGCTTCCATACCATACACAAGGGAGTAAGGGGTTGCCCCGGTCGACGTACGTACTGAGGTACGGTACCCATGCAAAGCGAAAGGCAGCATCTCATGCCAATCCTTGTACGTAACGACCATCTGATGTACAATCTTCTTGATATTCTTGTTCGCCGCTTCTACAGCACCATTCATCTTTGGTCTGTAAGGAGAAGAATTGTGATGTTCAATCTTGAAATCTTTACAAAGCTCTTTCATCATCTTGTTGTTGAGATTCGAACCATTGTCAGTGATGATTCTCTCAGGAACTCCATAACGACATATGATTTCTTTCTTGATGAACCGGGTAACCACTTGTTTGGTAACGTTAGCATAAGAAGCTGCTTCCACCCATTTGGTGAAATAGTCAATCGCTACCAAAATGAAGCGATGTCCATTCGAAGCAGTAGGCTCAATCTTCCCAATCATATCAATGCCCCACATGGCAAACGGCCAAGGCGAATTCATGACATTCAGAGGGCTTGGTGGTACATGCACCTTATCAGCATAAATTTGACACTTATGGCACTTCCGAGCATACTTGAAACAATCGGATTCCATAGTCATCCAGTAATAACCCGCTCTCAACAAAATGAACAAGTTATGAATTTTGCAAAATGGATGATCAAAGTGAAATAATATGTGAAATTAAAATGAATTGTTTTGAATTTATTAATGGTCGGATGGCAAAAGTGTAATTATGGAGTTCACTTATCAAAACGGCGCCGTTTTGGAGCACGGATTGAAATGTTTTCATTGGCTCATGCGCTGGAACAGTAACAATCATGCAAGTTCAAAATTTTCTGGGCAAATCTTCCTAGGGTTTGAAGGAACAGTACGTGTTCTTCATCATGAAGAACAAAATTCCCAGAAATGGGAAATGAGCATGGCAATCAAATCAGCAACCAACATATGATCCAAATCCAGGCTTGGTTTTCAGTAATTCGAGCTAAACATCAAGAATCGAATCAAAAACATATTCCACTATCAAACTTTAGATCCATGTAACTTTCAGCATACTTAATCATTTTTAGTGGTTTAAGTTTCAGAATGACCAGCGCAACAAGGCCTAGCTAAAGCATGTCATAGTTTTAAGGATAGGAAAAATCGAAAAACTCACCAAGGTTGAAGTACAGTTGTGATTTAGGGGTTCTTTGATGGTTTTGATTCGAAACAGATGAAGCAAGGCCCTCCAAATGATGATTGGTGAAGATAGTTTAGCTCAAAGAAGCTTGACAAAGTCCAAATCGAGATCTGCCATGGCTGAACCTTGATGAAGCAGAGTTGGAGATTGCTGTTACAGTCAAGGAAAACCACTTGCAAAGGCTGCCAAATAGTTGGAAAATGATGGAACAAAACAAAAGGAATCGTGTGCTTTGAAGGTTTCTTGCAGATTTTGAGAAAATGAAGAAAATCGATTTTTAGAGAGAGTCAGTAATTTCTGTGTGTTATGGCTGCTAGTTAGGGGTTTCAATTGACAGAAAAAAATGATGTTAAAATCTGCTATGTTGTGGTACAAATCTCAATCCATGGAAATATGGGATGTGGTTGTTGAAAAAGTGTACTTTCTTTCAATTTTCAAGCAACTTGGCATGGGTGTATGTACTTGCACGAATTTGACTTTGTAACATGACCAAAACCAAATTTCTGAGCTATTTCAATTGGCCAAATGGTTAAAAGATGATTATTTTGAAAAGTCAAAATTCAACTCACTTGAAATTAATTAAGGCAAGTTCAAAAATGCCATTTTGATTGGTGAAGTTTTGGTACATGAAAGTTACATTTTTGGAAAGAGGGGATCAAATGTGACTTGTAGGAAAAAACCCCACCCAAATTGGCCAAATGGTTTGAGAGATATGGCCTTTTGAAGTTCAAAAATTTCTGAAAACGATTCGATCATAACTTGCCAACCATACATGGGAATTGAGTGTTCTTGGACTTTTTGGAAATGGGAGAACAAGATCTTCAACTTTCATGTTGGGAAAAAATTCATTTGAAGCTTGTATCATGATGTAAGTTTGAGGATCAAGACTTTCCATTTTGGGCAGGTTTCAGTTACAGGTCCAGTTTCCATTTTTGGAAATTTCTGATCTGGCTTCAAATTCTTCCATGATGGTGTTTGACATGATATATGAGGACTATATGGACATGAATGAGACCTCTCAAACCAATTTCCATCATCAAATCACTGATTAAATGGACAGTTGACCAACAGTTGACTTTTAGGGTTTCTGACTGATTGTGCATTGACTGATGACTTCTGAACATCCAATCCTTGACCAAAACACTTCAAATGGATCCCCAAGTCATGTGAACATGTTGGACCAACCCTAGGGCCTTGGCTCAATGAAAATTGTGCTTGCTTGCTTGAACTGACTGATCTCCTGACCAGTTTGACCTAATTTCTTGATTGGCTTGCACTTGAGGCAAATGGAACAATGCAATGCTATGAAGTGGACCATGATATGCTATGACCTAATATGAAAATGTATGTACAATGATAGGTGCAAATTTGAGGTGCTACAAGGTGCTGTTACTGCATGCCAAGCTGTTGTAAGAACAAAAATTGTTCTACAACAGATTCCTTGATTTTGATGATAACAAAGGATGAAACCAAAAATGGCACCCTAACGAAAAGTTTCTAAGTGTGCAGGGTTCTAAAGAAAGAAGGAAGAAATCTGATGACATCATCAGATACAGAACCAGATCAGATACAAATTATCATACATCAGAAGCATCTGAAGTGGAAACACGTTCAAGAAAGTCTAACTCTGAGCAATACATCAGAAGCATCTGAACAAGAATACGCTCTAGAAGTTCTGACTCTGAACAACGGTTGTCTAACTCCAGAAACTCTCAGCGCTATCTGAAGAATCCATCAGAACTCAAAAGAGATCTACATCAGAAGCAAGATTCCAAGAGTCTCAGATACACGAAGACTCTGATCATGGATTTGCTAATTATGAAAGAGTAACGTTAAAGTCAAGTAAAGATTTGCAAATGGATTTCCTAATACAGAAAGAGACGTTAATCTCCAATTTCAATAAAGAAGATACTATATGTGGTAAGTAGTCTTTTCAAGGAGAGAAAGTTACCCTGCAGAAGCTATTTATGTTATGGCGTAAATTCATTTTATTACTCATCAGTTTCAACTACTACCTCACTGATCTATATAAAGGACTGCATATCAACATTCAAATACAACACATACAAGGAAAAATTATACTGAAACATCAACGCTCAAGAAAATACTCTTACTCTCTAAATCTTCACGAAGCTTTTTCTTATAACGTGAATTACCTTGTTCTTACTATTGTAATATTTGCTTTCTTAGAAGCACTCTAGATTACATAAATCTTTTATCTATTGTTTGTTTATTTCCTCAAGTGACTCTGTGTAGTCTGTATACTTGAGAGGACTAAGAGATCTTTCTCTTAGACGTTGTTTGTAATCAATCTTTCAAGATTAGTGGATTAAGTCCTTGTTGAAGGCGAAATCACCTCGGCCGGGTGGACTGGAGTAGCTTTGTGTTATAAGCGAACCAGTATAAAATCCTTGTGTGTTTTTCATTTTGAAAAAGCGCTTATTTTTCCAAACAATTCAAACCCCCCCTTTCTTGTTTTTCTCACCTTCAATTGGTATCAGAGCTCCGGCTCTGTTATTGATTTTCTAATCAAACACTTAACAGTGTAGAGAGATCCAGTACGAGAGAAACTATGGCCCACTCAAATGAAAGAGATAGTTACAATGCTAAGCCTCCTGTTTTTGATGGAGAGAAGTTTTACTACTGGAAAGATAGAATCGAAAGTTTCTTTCTTGGTTATGATGCTGACCTCTAGGACATTGTCACAGATGGATACACACCTCCAGTCTTAGAAAATGGAGCTGAAGTTCCCAGAAATAAGATGTCAGAAGATCAGAAACGTGTCTTCAAAAATCACCACAAGGCCAGAACCATACTTCTCAATGCAATATCGTACAACGAATATGAAAAGATCACCAACAGAGAAACAGCCAAAGATATATTTGACTCTCTGAAGATGACTCATGAAGGAAACTCCCAAGTCAAAGAGACAAAGGCTCTAGCGCTTATCCAGAAATATGAAGCCTTCAAAATGGAAGATGACGAAGCTATAGAGGCAATGTTTTCTAGATTCCAAACTCTTATTGCAGGTCTCAAGGTTCTAGACAAAGGGTATACAACTGCAAACCACGTCAAAAAGATAGTCAAAAGTCTGCCAAAGAAATGGAGACCTATGGTTACTGCTCTGAAGCTGTCAAAGGATCTGAACAATATCAGCCTTGAAGAACTTGTCAGTTCTCTCAGAAGCCATGAGATAGAACTAGAGGAAGATGAGCCTCAGAAAAGGATCAAGTCTGTAGCATTAAAGTCCAGACCTGAAAGACGCAAACTTGACAGAACCAAAGCTCTCCAGGCAGAAACTGAAGATGCTGACGACTCTGAACCAGAAGACTCTGATGATGAAGAAGAATTGTCCCTACTAACCAGAAGAGTTAAGCAACTCTGGAAAAAGAGGAACAACAACTTCAGAAGACCAAAACCCAGAGGGGATCGATCAGAATCAACTTCAAAAGGTAAATCTAACAAAGATATTACCTGTTATGAATGTAAAGAAACAGGTCATTACAGGAATGAATGCCCCAAGCTAAAGAAAGACAACTCTAGAAAAGAAAGCTTCAAGAAAAATACCTTCAGGACAAAGAAAGGACTGATGGCTACCTGGGATGATAGTGAATCTGGATCATCAGAATCTGACTCTGATGAACAGGCCAACGTGGCACTTATGGCTACCACATCCAGAAGTAGCTCAGATGAAGAATCTGAAGAGATATCCTATGCAGCAAAGTTCAGACACCAGTCATGGTACCTGGACTCTGGATGCTCGCGACACATGACGGGAAGAAAGTCTATGTTCCAAAGTCTGGAACTTAAAGACGCTGGATTTGTAGGCTTCGGAGGAGATCAGAAAGGAAGGATCAGAGGCTCCGGAACTATTGGATCTGATAAAACTCCAGAAGCAACTGTCACTCAGAACTCTGAAGAAATTAAATCCCTAGAAATCCCAAAGAAAGTTAAAAGTCGTATCAATGTATCTGAAGATTTGATTCTGGGAAACAAGGACGAACCTGTCAGAACCAGATCTACCTTCAGGACTTCTGAAGATACTCCTCTGGGACTAGTCTCTCTGATTGAGCCTACGTCTTGTGATGAAGCACTTCAAGATAACGACTGGGTTTCAGCCATGCAAGAAGAATTAGATCAATTCTCAAAGAATGATGTCTGGGATCTCGTTCCTAAACCCAGAGGCACTCACGTCATTGGAACCAGATGGGTTTTCAGAAACAAGCTGAACGAGAAAGGAGAAGTCGTCAGAAACAAAGCTCGACTGGTAGCTCAAGGTTATAGTCAACAAGAAGGTATTGATTATAATGAAACCTTTGCTCCAGTCGCAAGGTTAGAATCTATTCGTCTTCTTGTATCTTTTGCTATTAACCATTCTATTAAATTATATCAAATGGATGTCAAGAGTGCATTCCTTAATGGTTATATATCAGAAGAAGTGTATGTCAACCAACCTCCAGGTTTTGAAAATCCAAACTTTCCAGAACATGTTTTTAAACTCAAAAAATCTTTATATGGACTTAAACAAGCTCCCAGAGCTTGGTATGAACGTCTAAGCAATTTTCTTCTGGAACAAAATTTTATCAGAGGGAAAGTTGATTCCACACTCTTCTGTAAGAACCTTAATAATGATCTCATGATATGCCAGATTTACGTTGATGACATTATTTTTGGTTCTGCTAATATCTCTGTTTGTCAAGAATTTTCTGAGTTAATGCAGGCAGAATTTGAAATGAGTTTAATGCAAGAACTAAAGTTCTTTCTGGGAATTCAAATTAACCAAACTTCAGAAGTTACATATGTTCATCAAAGCAAATACATTAAAGATATTCTGAAGAAATTTGATATGGCTGAATGTAACTCTGCAAAAACTCTCATGCATCCAACATGCATTCTTGAAAAAGAAGAAGTAAGCGCAAAGGTTTGTCAGAAGCTCTATCGAGGTATGATAGGCTCTCTTCTCTATCTGACTGCTACTCGTCCTGATATTCTCTTTAGTGTCTGTCTCTGTGCCAGATTCCAATCAGATCCTAGAGAATCTCATCTAACAGCAGTTAAGAGAATTCTCAAGTATCTGAAAGGAACTCCTAACCTGGGCCTGATGTATGAGAAAACATCAGAGTATAGACTCTCGGGTTACTGTGATGCAGATTATGCAAGAGATAGAATAGAACGAAAAAGCACATCTGGAAATTGCCAGCTTTTGGGAAACAATCTAATCTCCTGGGCTAGCAAAAGACAGTCAACAATCGCTCTATCAACTGCAGAAGCAGAATACATCTCAGCATCACTGTGCACAACTCAGATGCTCTGGATGAAGCATCAGTTAGAAGATCTGCAAATCTTTGAGAGTAACATTCCTATCTTTTGTGATAATACTGCTGCTATTTGTCTAAGTAAGAATCCCATTCTACATTCCAGAGCCAAACACATTGAAATAAAACATCATTTTATCAGAGACTATGTTCAGAAAGGGATAGTAACATTGAAGTTCATTGATACAGATCATCAATGGGCAGATATCTTTACTAAGCCTCTAGCTGAAGATAGATTTCTTTTTATCTTAAAAAATCTGAACATTCAAAATTGTCCTGAATGAATTATGCCTCTGAGAATGTGAAATGAGACTCTGATGTAAACAAATGTACTTCTGCCTCTGACTCTGATGCTTCTACCAAGTTAAGAAGATATCTGAGTTAGAAATCTTCAGAAACCAATCCTTTGGTATTCCTGAAGATCAGATACATCAACACGTGGAGCACTTAGCGTCTAACCCTAGAACTTCTAGACAGCTGTCCAGAAGAAGATCAAAGGTGAAACGTTTGAGATCTCCTCGAGCAGTGTGCGTACTGTTGGGATTAGACATTCATTAATTAGCCTTAATCATTTCTCCCCCAAGCGTGCTAAATTGAAATTTGTGCTAACGCAATATTGTGTGTCGTTTTGCATGTGTTTTAACTTAGGGTATTTAAACACTTTTCTCACTTTTCACACACTTATCACTCTCACTCACTCTCAAACCCTCTCTAAAACCCTAAACCTCTCTGAAGCATTTCTGCAAAATCTTCATCTTCTTCTTCAACCATGGACGCTCAACAACAAGAAGTTTTTAACTTCTCTCAACAAATGGAATCCACCACCACTGCTCAAACTTCAAGCATTCCAACTCCAACTGTTACAGGAGTCTCCATCACCACAGTTTACAAAGAACCCCATGTTCTTGACCGTGCACCCCACATTAACCTAGCAACTCCCTTTGAGGGACTGGATGTGTTATGTGAAACACTGGTGGATTTTGACAACTTGAGAAGAAATGGCGTTGATCTTACTGAAGAACTTCGTCAACAAGGTTGGGGAAACTACTTCCAAAGGCTCTATGGTCCTGTTTACCCACTTCTCATCAAGGAGTTCTGGAGATTTGCAGATGCTGATGATCACTTCATCGTCTCCTATGTTCTGGGGGTAAAGATAGTAATCACTGAAGAGTCAATTGCTTCCTTGTTGAACATGGAGAAAGATGGAGGTAAAAGGATTTACAACATCAACCCTAGATCAAGGCGCGTTGCTGAAGTAATCAATCCAACCATCTTCAAATCCAACACTGAAGGAAATCCTTCAAAGAACAAAGAGCTGCATCAGAACCTCAGAGTGTGGCTTAAGATCATTCTGGGAACGATTCACCACCGCCCAGCATCTAACTCTTCTGATTACATCAATGCAGATCAGAAGTGCATCCTGTATTGCATTCACAAGGGTGTGAAGATCTGCCTTCCTGCACTACTCTTCAGATACCTAAGAGACTCTGTCAGGGAGACCAGAAACAACATGAAGCCCAGATCCTACATCCCTCTGGGAAGATTGTTATTTGATGTTTTCATTGAGAATGGGCTGGTAGATCATCTGGAGAAGGCCAAGCTGATGCAAGATCTGGCAATAGATACTGGGAAGCCTCTGAACGCCAGAAATCTCAAGAGTATGGGAATAATAAAGAAGATTCAAGTTAGACCCACGCTGGACACATCCTGGGATTCTTTGAAAGATCAGAGGAAGCTGCCTCATGGTCTTGCTAGGTTCTACAAGAATGAACCCAGAGATGCGGTTGCTATCTATCTTAATCGTCTGCTGGATGAAGGTGTTGACATCTCTGACTTCAGCCTCAACGATTGTCTAGAATCAGAAGAAGACTTCGTCAGGTACAAGAGAGGTCTCTCTGAGAAGAAGATAGCATCACAGGCAAAGAAGGCAAGACTTGGAGAATCCTCTGGAAGCAGATCTCCAGCTCCTCTGCAAATTTCTACTGGTACGTCTGTTCCTCCTATTTCCTCTGCACCTCTGATGGTTTCCTCTACTCCTTCCTCTAATCCTCTCCCAACACCACCCATTTTTACAACCTCTGAAATCCCACCTTCAACCACCAGAACTTCACAACCTTCACCAATTTTAAATATCGCCCGTACATTCATACCTCCTTCTGAACCTGAACAAATGAACCAAAGCACTTCCTCTTCATCCTCTTCAGAACCAGAATCACCACCATACCATCAAATCTCCTCTGACCAAGAATACTCTGACCCTGACTCTCCAACCTTAGCTCAAATTCAGGCTCAAAACCTTGTTTCACAACAACAAACACAATCTGAAGCAACTTCACCTCCACCAAAACAAACAACCAACATTACTTCTGAAGACCAACCCTCTGAAACTCAACCCTCTGACCTCCACACCTCTGATATCACCCCTCCAAACACCTCCGCTGAATCTGAACCTTTAGACTTAAACCCTCTTTACGCTTCACCCCAAAGCTCTGAACCTCAACCTGAACCAGAATCTGAACCTCTCACTTTAAACCTCAGCCCTCAAATTCCTTCACCTCAAACCTCTGAACCAAACCTTTCTGTACCTACCCTTGAGGAAGCCATCATGCTGGTCGCAGGGGCTTCAGTACAAAAGGTCAAGTCTCTGACCACTAACTCTGAAGTCAGTGATGATCCTGACTCTGTAAGGACACACTGGAATAGAGTCATTGGCTGGATGACCTCTGAGGCTTTTAGACTGAAGAACATCTCTGAACAAGTCAGAAATGGCTACATCAGAGATGCTGAGGAAAGACTTCAGGAAAGACTTGCTAGAGAAGCTGAAGCCAGAAGGCTGGAAGAAGAGAGATTAGCAAGAGAAGCTGAAGAAGAGGCTAGAAGGCTGGAGGAAGAAAGAGCAAGAGAAGCTGAAGCTCTAAGGATAAAGGAAGCTGAAGCACAAGCTGCTGCTAAAGCTGAAGCGCTGGCTGCTGCTGAAGCACAGCAGGCTCTGACTCAGGGGGAGTCTTCTTCTTCTGTTATCCCTATGGTTCTCCAGACTCTGAAAGAACTTAAGCAAGATCAGAATGAACTCCGTGCCAGAATGGATAAGCAAGACACTGTCAACGACAATATTCAGAACATGCTGACTATGTTGCTTCAGAGAATGCCTCCGCCTCCGAACCCCTAGGCACTTAGGATATTTCTTTTGCTTTCCTGTTGTTTTGTTTGCTTTCTCTGATTCTGATGTTTTTTCTGTTGCTTTGCCTTTTTCTCTGAATACAATGTTTTTCTCTTCAATTATTTATTTTTGCTATGTCTTTTTGATTCTGACAAAAAGGGGGAGAAGTCATTAATAGCTCTGATGAAAATATTGTCTAAATACCTTAAGCATTCTGCAACATATTTTTCTTAAAAATAAATTTATCTAACCTGGACTTAAGAAATTGCAGAAGGTATCAAGAAACCTCTTTACTTAGAAGCTCTGGTAAGAACTTCTGAACTCCCTAGCACTATCTCAGGGGGAGCTTTTGTCTATCTGATCTAATATTATGCATGTTTCATCTGCTAATTAAGATTGTTTTGTCATCATCAAAAAGGGGGAGATTGTAAGAACAAAAATTGTTCTACAACAGATTCCTTGATTTTGATGATAACAAAGGATGAAACCAAAAATGGCACCCTAACGAAAAGTTTCTAAGTGTGCAGGGTTCTAAAGAAAGAAGGAAGAAATCTGATGACATCATCAGATACAGAACCAGATCAGATACAAATTATCATACATCAGAAGCATCTGAAGTGGAAACACGTTCAAGAAAGTCTAACTCTGAGCAATACATCAGAAGCATCTGAACAAGAATACGCTCTAGAAGTTCTGACTCTGAACAACGGTTGTCTAACTCCAGAAACTCTCAGCGCTATCTGAAGAATCCATCAGAACTCAAAAGAGATCTACATCAGAAGCAAGATTCCAAGAGTCTCAGATACACGAAGACTCTGATCATGGATTTGCTAATTATGAAAGAGTAACGTTAAAGTCAAGTAAAGATTTGCAAATGGATTTCCTAATACAGAAAGAGACGTTAATCTCCAATTTCAATAAAGAAGATACTATATGTGGTAAGTAGTCTTTTCAAGGAGAGAAAGTTATCCTGCAGAAGCTATTTATGTTATGGCGTAAATTCATTTTATTACTCATCAGTTTCAACTACTACCTCACTGATCTATATAAAGGACTGCAAATCAACATTCAAATACAACACATACAAGGAAAAATTATACTGAAACATCAACGCTCAAGAAAATACTCTTACTCTCTAAATCTTCACGAAGCTTTTTCTTATAACGTGAATTACCTTGTTCTTACTATTGTAATATTTGCTTTCTTAGAAGCACTCTAGATTACATAAATCTTTTATCTATTGTTTGTTTATTTCCTCAAGTGACTCTGTGTAGTCTGTATACTTGAGAGGACTAAGAGATCTTTCTCTTAGACATTGTTTGTAATCAATCTTTCAAGATTAGTGGATTAAGTCCTTGTTGAAGGCAAAATCACCTCGACCGGGTGGACTGGAGTAACTTTGTGTTATAAGCGAACCAGTATAAAATCCTTGTGTGTTTTTCATTTTGAAAAAGCGCTTATTTTTCCAAACAATTCAAACCCCCCCTTTCTTGTTTTTCTCACCTTTAGCTGTGTGGATTCTGAATCTATTACAGGATCTGAAGATTAAAGTAAACAAACCTCTGAAGCTGATGATTGACAACAAGTCTGCAATCAATCTTGCCAGAAACCCAGTGTTGCATGGGAGAAGCAAGCACATTGAGACCAAGTATCATTTTCTGAGACATCAAGTTCAGAGGGGAGTGCTAGAAGTTGTACACTGCAACACTCAGAAACAGTTGGCAGATGTTCTGACGAAAGCTATCAAGACTGATCAATTCCTCAGATTAAGAGATGGAATTGGTGTTACAAGTTTTGATGGAATATGAATTAAGGGATGGTATTAGAAGTAATTCATATTTATTAGTTGTACTATTTTCTTAGCCCCTAAGTTTGTTAGAGATTATTTTAGTATTTTATCCTATTCTAGTAACCCTAATTTTAGCTTATAAATAGGGTAGCAATCATTGTAACTTTTATCATGTTTTGTAGCCGTCATTCTCTTAATAGAATATTTCCATTCATCATTTATTCTACCTTTGCACCAACAAAATGCATCGAAATCATGCTTTATGCTAATCATACCTCATATTTAAATCATTATTTAAAATATTAAATAGAGTCGGAATCAAGTAAATAAATATGTTATAGAAAGTTTAGAATGTATATTTTAAGAATCTAATTTTTATATTAAGACTAAATACCTCAATCAGTTCAGTTTAATCAAACGACAATAACTGATACTGGTATCAGGTAGAATGTTTTGTCTGACTTCAAAATAGCATAAAATATTATATACTTATGATAAAATTATGAAAATATACAGTCTAAAATATCCTTAAACTCTCTTTTTAAGGCTACCGACGACACCCCAAACGGACTTACGGAACTCAAGTTATGCGAAAAACACGATGATCAACACATATTGAATTTGACTATGCCTATGGTATAAAAACCAGTGAACTACTATTGTTGTAGCAGTCTTAGGCCCAATTTTCCAATTTCAAAAGAAAAATCATTGTGTTATATTTCTAATGCAATTGACAACACCTCAAACAGATTTATGAAACTTAAGTTACGCCTGAAATAAGGCGGTCAAAGATGGCCAATTCACTTCTATGTCTACCTGCGATTTCATTGTTTTCTCTATTGAACAGGTTTAAAACTCACATATTTTGCCTATTTGAGTTCTAACCAACCCCAAAAAACACCGATAAATATAACACAAATCGATATGGCTTAAACATCATAGATTTAACATGTTATCACAACAACATCATGAATTCAACCATTTAAGGATGATAACTCTAATTCTCGCCTTATCATAAGACATCAACAGGGAGAAGATCAAGTTCAACCTTCGCCTTATCGCAAGACGTCAACAAAATATATTATCACTTCAATTCACACAGGTTAACCATGGATAATAGAAATCAACAAACATCACAGATTTATGTGTTGGTGTAAGCCCTAGAGGCCAATACTTTTGATACTTGTATCGAATTATTTATTAATAATAAAAAGTTTTTTTATTATGTTGGATGATATCCATTGCATAATTCACAGTATGTTACCTGTTGATGTTTACTTGGGACTTCATGCACCTCTTTAAGTTGTTGTGGAAGCTTTTACATTTGTTTTGTAATTTCTTCCATTGTTTGAGTTAGCAGTTTGTTCTGAGGCAAAATCGTATAATTTCTTCTCAGTTCAATGATTCCAGCTTTCTTTTATGAAGGGCCTCTATTATGTTGAACTTGGTGATCATTGAGTGCCATTTTATCAATAATTTCAATTGCAACTTCAACACTCTTAGATATTAAAGAACCACCCGCTGTTGCATCCAAAAGAAGTTTTGGTTTCGGTAGAAGTTCATTGCGGAAGATATGAATATGAATAAGCTCATCAAATCCATGGTTAGGACATCTTCTCAACATCGACTTGTATCGCTCCCATGCTTCACAAAGTGTTTCACTTAAACCTTGAGAAAATACAATAATTATGGTTTTGGCCTCCGTAAATCTGTTGTGTGGAAAGAACCTATCAAGAAATTTTTCCTCAAGCACATTCCAATTTGTCATCGTCCGAGTTGGTTGGTCAAGGTACCATTCTTTTGCTTTTCCGATCAATGAATGAGGGGATAATATCTTGAACACTTGTTATTCTTCTACTTCAAGAGCTCCAAATATACCGAAAATCTCATAAAACTTGGTAAGGTGAGTATATGGATCTTCATTATCAAGCCCAGGAAAAGGTTTTGCATACAATATCTGAAGCAGAACAGTCTTCATCTCTGAGTTCCTTGCATTTTGGGTAGGTCTAGAAAAATTAGCATTCCTTCTTGGCTTGTTTTGACAAGGCCCTCGAACAACTTTTGGTTCACCCATGACTTCTTCGATTTTTGGATTTGTTGAAGAAGAAAAAGAAGTAGAATTTCCTTCCTTTTGGTTCCTTTGTTTGGCTAGTTGCTTTTGCTTTCTGGCTCTCCTGTTGTTTCCACGAGCTGTTCTTTCTATTTCAAGATCAAAAAGAAGTTGATATTTTGGTGTACTTCCTCGCATACACAGAGTTCTAAATCTAACCACACAAATGAACAAACACGAGCGATTACAAATATAACAATATACAATTTATAGAAGTGCAAAATTACTTAAAATTATAGAAATTGTTGATATGCTTGTAATATCTATACGTCAATCCCCGACAACGACGTCATTTTGATAAAAAACAATTTTGAAAGGGTAAGTATTTTGTATCGTCTCCACAAGGATTAGTGTGATATCAGTGTCATTCAATAGTTAATATGATTTTAAGGAAAGTTTCACAAGAGTTTTGATTGTGGAAAGTCAACGGGCTAAAACAACAATAAATGCTACGAAACTAACAAGTAGAGAAAACATATCAAGATTGGGTTTCATTAGCCTTTTTCATATGTATTCAACTAATCTAGTATGTGAACATAGTTAATCATCTCTATTATCACGTATCACTCTTCAACACCGTTTATGTCTGACCGGTGATGTGAGTTTTACCGTATTGCTTAATCGATGATATCTCTACCTATTAAGCAATATGATAATATCAAGACTTTATACAAATGAATATTAAACCCCAACCCCATCTCTAGACTTGGATATTGGATAGATATGACGTTAGGTCAAGATTTGAAAGATATTTCTCAATAATGATTCAAACCCATAAATTTAACATGAAAACAAAAATAACATCAATATTGATTCATAATATTTTCAGAAAACAATTATCATAAGAAATACATACGATTACGGTTAATTACATCCAATCCTGACACAAGATATTTAGCTACACATCTTTATGGTAGCTTGCTCATAAGAAAATAGAAGAGATGAATATGCATCAACGTTGATTAATCAAAGATTGTTGCGTATCCAGCTCCAATTTGACTTGATTCTGAGTTTTCTCTCTTTGGTGATGTATTTCTCTCTCTAAAATAATGGAATGCCCTAAAAATATGAACTGGAAAGCTATTTATACTACATTGTTAAAACCACCTGGGCTCATCCCCCAAATGTTGCGCTCAGCACATCTACAAGCCAAAACAAGATAAACCGCCGTAAACGGCGCTTAGCGCGGTCCTACTGATGTCCTTTTCTCCCCAAAATGCATGTTGAGTCAATTTTATTCTTTTTTATGACCAAAGCTCCTTCCATGTAAGCATACCTACAAAAAGGATTGCAATTAAGCAAACTTCATACTAGTTACATGATAAACTATTAAAGCTAGATATTTACATTAAAGTTGAGGTTTTGCTACTAGAATCTTATGAAACAAGTTAATAAGTGTAAGTTTTTATATAAAAATTCACCATAAATTGGCACTTATCAGCATATCACTAACATTGCATTCCACTCTTAAGGAAACGAACATCACAATAACCTGATCGTTCTCCCTTGACTACATATCGACTTGACCTTCAGAAATGAAACTCGAATCTATAAGCTTATCGGGTTCAAGAAACAACATAGGCTCACAACACCTGCACTCTCGGAATCGGTAAACGGTAAGAAAACAAACAAGTACCGACCGTATTTCACACACATGTCGCGTACTAGGAAATAAATAAAATCACAAAACTTCGTCATACAGACCGACCTTCTTTTATACCACTATATATCACCTTAATCCCCGACTCGGCATTTAATCAAATAATTAAAAATAAAAATCATACAATTAAAGTGTCACGCGCTATACCATTGAGATAATAGACTACGCTTTTTACCTCTTGTAAATTCAGCCACCGGGTCTGCATTATGTCAACATTTCAAGTAAGTAGAAAAACACATCATTATTAGGTGAAAATTGATGTGTGGTTCATATGAAATTAAAGTCAATTATAATTTATTTAGCTAAACGAATGTGTGGACAATGATTTTAAGTTTAATGAATTTGTTTTTTCCAAAAAGTCAAGATAATTATAGTTAGCTTCGTTATACTTTAGAATACCCTGTGAGTCTTTGAGGATTAATTGGATCATTCAGAAAGACCGACCCTTTTTTGGTGATCCATTGGAATCATTGAATTGATTATTATTTTTTTAGACTTACTTTGCATTGAAGGATTTCAAGATAATTCATCTCTTTCATGAATTTTCACCCAAATATGTTGCTGAGATGGATGGAAATCTCAACGGTATATAGTTTTTTCTTTGAAATTTCTTGCCTTTTCTTTGTTTTTTATTTCCCTTTGTATTAGAATATTTGATTATGTTGGTTCTATATGCATGGATTAGGAATGTGCATATTATAATAGGTGTAATCAAGATTTAAGTTTGTCATTATTATCCACACGTAGCCATCTTAATTCATCTCTTATACATCTAATTACTTCATCAAATTTCCAATTAATTCATCTTGTAATTATTTAATTTATATGGTCACTTTCAAAAGCATCAACAAGTGCCCTGGTTATAAAGGAAGGAAATTGCTAAGATATATTCACATATTATACCTTGCTTATTCATGTCATTTATAAAATGAAATATGAAATATGTAATACTTTTTTTCATAGAAATGACTTATCTACAGTTCATGTATCTTAGGAAATTGTTAAGTTTTTTGATATCAACGAATTAGTCGTTGCAGTGATTTTCTATTGAATTTTGTTTTGTTTCGGTAACAGGCTATGCATCATAAGTTCTCTAAAGAAAATTGGAAAAAAGAATAATCTTTTTAATAAACAAATTAATGATATGTCTACGAAGAATGCAACCCCACTCCTTCAAAATTAGTCTTACATGGCTTATGCATAAGGGAAATGACATGATCTCTATCCCGGCACCGTTTTCTAAAGAAGACTCTATCAGGTTATTGATGAAGGTGAAGAGAGCTCGTTGCTAAGTAAACATTGTAGTCCTGCTATTATTTAGTTGAGTGAACATGAGTTTTTGTCGAAGCATCAATAACATTTGTATTTGAAAGTGATGGAAATCCATCACAATTTATTGAGAATTTCAATCAATCTTGATGAACAAGATTTATCACCCACACAATAACAATGAAAAGAGAAGAAAAATTGAGAAAGAAAATAAAGAACGATGGAGGAGAAGAAGAATATTCTGCAGAGTTTCTCTCTGTCCACAACTTGTGGAAAAACTTCTTATTCACTTTGCAGCTGCAAAATTCTGTGAATACAATGTTATGAATACAACATTCACTTCATTACAAGAATAAGAGTCACTCCCTCTATTTATAGATTTAGGTTATCTTAGTCCACAAGGCAAAGCCAAATACTATAAAAGCCAAAAATAGTTAACACTACTAAAAATAGGCCTAAGTCGAAATCTTGTGTGAAGCAACATGCTTCGACACTTCGACACACTAATACAACTCAAGACACAAGATGGTTCGGTACTTCATTGCTTCTGTCGAGCAACCTGCTTCGACACAAGGAATTACAATTCAACACACCACCTAATTCATTGTGTCTAAGCTATCTACATTCATCATAGCTCTTAGTCTTCTGAACACTTCAACCTGCACTCCCTTCGTCATGATGTCTGCAATCTGATTCTCAATTCTGCTGAGTTCCACATTCATCTTCTCATGTATTACCTGCTCTTGAAGATAATGGAACCTCATCTCGATGTGCTTGCTTCGACCATGTGATATCGGATTTTTCGCCAGATTGATAGTTGACATGTTGTCGATCTTCATGGTAATTGCTCCATGACTTTTCGTTGTTATCTCTTCGACCAGATTCACCATCCATGTTGCTTGACATGCACAAAGGGAAGCAACTATGTATTCTGTTTCGCACGACGATAATGCCACTACGAGCTCTTTTCTCGAGCTCCAAGCAACTTGGTGCACCACCTAACATAAACACATAGCCGGTTGTGGATTTTCGATCCTTAACATCACTACACCAACTTGAGTCGGTGTATCCCACTAATTTGCATTCTTCATCATCCGCAAGAAACAAAATTACATAGTCTAGAGTTCCATTCAGATACATTAGTATCCTCTTCATCGCTGCTAGATGTGATATCTTTTGCTTCTGCATGAATCTACTCACCATATCTACATTGTATGCTAAGTCGAGCTTTGTGTGACAAAGGTATCGAAGTGACCCAATAAGTCTTCTGTATTAGACTGGGTCGACATCATCTGAATCTGAATCTTTTGACAGTTGTAATCTGGGCTCAGCTGGGCTCGAAGTTAGGTTGCAATTTTGCATCTCAAATCTATTGAGTATTTCGCCTGCATACCTTCTTTGATGCATAATCAAACCTCCACCACTCTTGTAGAATTCGATGCCAAGGAAATATGAAATGTCACCTAGATCTGACATTTTGAATTCCTTGTTGAGATCACCTTTGAAGTCTTCGATCTCCTTCTTGCAACTACCTGTTATCAATAAGTCATCGACATAGAGACATAGTATAAGCAATTCACTCTTGTTTCTTCTTACATATACTCCATATTCAGTTGTGCACTTCACAAATTCATTTTCCCTTAGAAAGCCATATATCTTCTTGTTCCAAGCTTTTAGCGCTTGTTTAAGTCCGTACAGGGCTTTATGCAGCTTGTACACCTTTATTTCTTCGCCTTGTTTCACAAACTCAACTGGTTGTGCAACATAAACTTCTTCTTCCAAGGGGCCATTCAGGAATGCATATTTCACATCCATCTGACACATCTGCCAGTTTTTCATGTTTGCTAGACTAACAACATACCTAATTGTTTTGACCCTAGCAATAGGTGTAAAAACTTCATCGAAGTCGATTCCTTCTTTCTGAAGAAATCCTTTCGCCACAAGTCTCGCCTTGAGTCGAGTCACTTCTCCTTTGGAATTCAACTTCACCTTGTATACCCACTTCACATAGATTGTCTTCTTGTCTTAGGGCAATTCGACAAGTGACCAAATGTTATTGACTTCGATTGACTTCAGCTCTTCGTTCATTGCTTTCATCCACTTCGAATCTTTCAATGCCCCAGTTGCATTGACTGGTTCGACATCTGCGTATAAAGCATAGTGTACCATCTCACCTTCTTCATTGACCACATCATCTGATGTAATCACACATTCTTGCAACCTTGTAGGCATGTGTCTTGTTCTTTGAAGACTACTTGGGTCTGCTTCACCTCTGACTTCTTATCAAACTTCTCTTTCGACTTCACTAGCTGGTTCATCATATAAGATTCTCACTTAATCCTTCCTAACATTCTCAGTCCAATCACATTCCTTAAGCTCATCTATGATCACGTACCTGTTGATCACCACTTACTTATTCACTGGGTCAAACGACTTGTATCCTCCAGTTGAATGATATCCTATCAGGATCATCTGACCCGACTTGTCATCAAGTTTTCTTCTCAACTGGTTTGGCACATGTCTATGTGCTATAGATCCAAACATATTCAGATGACTCAAGTTAGGCTTGACACCAGACCAACATTCTTCTAGCGTGATTCCTTCTAGCTTCTTCGTCGGACATCTATTCAGGATATATGTTGCAGTCGATACAGCTTCTCCCCATAATTCTTTGGGTAGATGCTTGCCTTTCAACATACTTATAACCATATTCATGATGGTTCTATTCTTTCTTTATGCGACTTCATTCAGCTGTGGAGTGCAGTGTGGCACCACCTCATGCATAATCCCTTCTTTCACACATAATGCGTCGAAGTCTTTCGACACATATTCTCCACTACAATCAGTCCTCAAAATCTTGATCTTTCGACCATATATTTAAACTTGGCAAATACCTCGATCACTTCACTTTTCTTCTTGATCAGGTAAGTCCACCGTTTTCGACTGAAATCATTTATTAATGTAACAAAGTATTTGTTACCTCCAATCAAATCCACCTGGATATGACCACATACATTAGAATATATGACTTCAAGAATTGCCTTCGACCTGCTTCCTGCATCCTTATTGAAGTTGTTCTTATGTTGCTTTGCATGCACACATTCTTCACACACTTCGTTTGAAATGTCGATTTCTGGTAATCCTGAAACCATATTTCTTCTCTTCAAATCTCTGATGTCTTTGAAATTGAGATGACCAAGTCTATAATGCTATATACATTCATCTCTATTGGATGTTGTTGCAAGACACTTACGCTCCATCGCATTTAGTTCAATCTTTAAGGTTCTATTATAAGACATTGGAGCCTTCAAGATCAACCTTCCATTTGAGTCGAGAACTCTCATCGTCTTGTCTTTGATTGACACCTTGTAGTTCTTTTCGGCTAACTGCCATATGCTAAGCAAATTAATCTTCATGCCTGGTATGTACAACACATTTGAAATTACTGACCTCTTGTCATCTTTCCTCATAATCAGAACATCGCCAACACCTTCAGCTGCTAGAGTGTTGTCATTTGCAAATTTCACCATGTTCTTCATTGAGGGCTTTATGTTTACAAACCAATATTTCCTTCCAGACATGTGTGATGAGCATCTTGAGTCCAAGTACCACTGGTCCCTGAATCTCTCTTCATCTCTTGTTGTAACCATCAACAACGACTCTTCTTCTTCATGTTTCGCCAGCTTTGCATAAGTTTCTCGATTCTTCTACTTTTCTGGATAATCACTAGAATAGTGACCATACTTCTGACAATTGTAACACTAAATGTGAGTCTTGTCTGGATTTTGACCACCACCCCTTCCTCTACCTGCATCACCACCTCTTTGGTTGCCTTGGTTCCAGGGTTTTCTCTAATTCAACCAGTTTCCTTCTTGCTGATTTCGACCAGTCGAATTGTTGTCGCCTCCTCTGCCTTTGTTGCCATTCTATCTTCCTTTACCTTTCCTTTCTTTTGCTGATTGCGTCTGCAAAGCCATATCACTCTTCGACTTTCCTACAACTCTTTCATCCATTATTTGTTCATGAGATTCAAGCGTCCCTTGAAGCTCTTCCTTTGTCATTTTTGACAAATCTTTTGACTCTTCTATGACTACTACCACGTGGTCGATCTTTGGAGCCAACGACCTCAAGATCTTTTCGACAATAGATCTTGATGACAACACTTCTTCACATACCTTGATTTGATTCACCAGTTTCGTAACCTTAGCGAAGAAATCAGTTATGCTTTCATTGTCTTCCATCTGAAGCAATTCATATGTCCTTTTGTGAGTTTGTAACCTCACCTCTTTCACCTTCACTGCACCTCCAAACGACTTCTCCAGAATTTCCCATGCTTCTTTCGCTGACTCTACATCACTAACCTTTTCAAAGTTATTTGCATCAACACATTGATGGATTATAAAGAGATCTTTATAATCTTTCTTCTTTAATTCTTTATGTGCAATTTTTTCTTGATCTATCGCATTTTCTACAAGTGTTGTTACTCCTTCCTTCACAAGATCCCAAAGATATTGATAATGGAACACAACATTTATCTGCTTGCACCAATTCTCATAATTGTTGTTCTTGAGAATCAGAAGATATGATGGAAAATACCTGTTTGGATGTTTCATTGACATCGTGATTTTCTTCCCACAAATTATTTAAGTCGGAGCTCTTGATATCAGATGTTGGAAATCCACCACAACCTATGAAAAATTTCAATCAATCTTGATGAACAATATTGTTATCACCCACATAATAACAATGAAAAGATAAGAACAGTTGAGAAAGAAAATAAAGAACAATGAAGGAAAAGAAGAATATTCTGCAGAGTTTCTCTGCCCACAACCTGTGAAAAAACTTTTTATTCACTTTGCAACTGCAAAATTCTGTGAATACAATGTTATGAATACAACATTCACTTCATTACAAGAATAAGGGTTACTCCCCCTATTTATAGATTTAGGTTAACTTGGACTACAAGCCAAAGCCCAAAACTATAAAAGTCCAAAATAGTTAACACTAGTAAATATAGGTCTGAGTCGAAATCTTGTGTGAAACAACATGCTTCGACACTTCGACACACTAATACAACTCAAGACACTAGGTGATTCGACACTTCCTTACTTCTGTCGAGCAACCTGCTTCGGCACAAGAAATTACAATTCAACAGAAAACACCTAATTTTTATATTTTATTTTATTAGAATTCTAAAATGAGTTTGTTTATTCTTATATATTTACCTTTATATGCTATATATTATTTGTAACTTTTTTATGTAAATAAAATAAAAATGAATACGGTTAAGTTTATCATAATTGTGTTTTTTATCAATTTTTTTAATTGTCATAATTTAAACAAATATTTTACAGCTTAAAAAAGAAATTGATTAGAAAAAATGTTGTGGTATGAAGAATAGGAAACAATTTTTTCAGCGTGGCTTAAATAAATCATGGACTAATACTGAAAAAGGTAATCGTGGTATGATAAATAGGCCACCATTTTAAAAGTATAGTATAATTAAAACCGCACAAAAACTGCGGCCTATTCACAAGCTATAGGCGACGTGTTTTGTATGATAAATAGGCCACAATATTAAAAGTATAGCATAATAAAGAGTGATACCTCATCCCCAGTGCTATATATCAAAACGATTCCTCTAAGACCCAATCATAAAATTTAAAGAGGCATTTACGCCATCCTCTAACTCAAGTGGTTTCTTGTACCTAATTGTTTGTACTCCTGAAGAGCACAAACACCACAACAACAAACAGGGGGTGAGAATACATCTAACAAATGTTAATGATGAAATTTAGCAAAGCAAGATAGTAATTAACGATTTATACACACACCAATCACACTTAAAACACAATCAAATAGATAATAATGCAAGTGCAATGCCAATGCCACCAACTTCTTCTCAAAATGCATGAGGTACCAAAATCTCAAGGATTAGAGGTATGTTACTGATTTTACCATGTCTTCAGTTCCTCTCTGAACTGTGTCCCTCTCTAAATGTGAGACCGACATAGTCCCTCTTTGAAACTAGCCATCACTAGTCAAAAGTTCTACATATCTCCAAAATATATGCATGCGTGATCATGTATAAAAGCAAGCAAGCAAATAATCAACATCATATCACAAATCTCAAAACATTTTCAAAAAGGTTCCACTCTTAAACCTATAACTAGCCAATCACAGGCCTCACTGTAATCCCTCTCTAGATTACTCTACTCAAAAATATGTTTTTAATCAATTTCAATTATTTCTCCTCAAAAAGGTAAAGTTATGTTATTAACCTAAACTAAACTTCAACTCATCAAAATACTCAATGAACTCAAAAAGTATAAAAACTTATAATTCTCAAATATAACCTTCGAGTACTCCGAAAAATACTATAAAGCACCTAAACGCTCTAAGGGTAAAGGTTCACATTGATAACTCTATTAGGCAGTTTTTCCTCAATTTACTCAAAAGTGACCATAAGGTCACCAAAAAGACTCTTACATAAGAAATTATTCAATATTACCTCGAATGACTCCTGAATCGAAAAGTGCTGAAAAATGCCCAAAACTCAGAAAACGCCCGAAACACTCAATCGTTATGGGACTGTTGTCGGTCGTCAACAACAACTGCAACACACACACGCACACGTACACGCACATACGCCCGCGCGCGCACACACTCACACACACACACACACACACAAGCGCGCATACACACACACAAGCGCGCGCGCACACACACACACACACACACACACGCACGCGCGCACACACACACACACACACACACACACACACACACACACATATATATATATATATATATATATATATATATATATATATATATATGTATATATATATATATATATATATATATATATATATATATATATATATATATATATATATATATATATATATTGACCGACCGTCATGGCTCTACAACCGCGAGATATTTTTTTTATAAAAATTGGTTGCCGCTTTGCGGTGCGACCCCTTTCTCTTCCAAAAATTGATTTTTTGACTTTTTCCCAAAAAAACAATTTTACGACTTTTCCCAAAAATCTGATTTAGAAAAAAGTGATTTTTAACTTTTAAGTTTCTGCCAAGAAAACTGATTTTTTTCTAAAATAACTTAAAATTAAGCTTTTTTGTGTTTGGGAAAAATTTCTGAGATAATCGATTCAGGGGAGTTTTAGGGAAAACATAATAGAGTTTCAAAACCACGAATTTGGGAAATCAAATGACCCAAACAAGGTCGTTCGAATTCCTAGAGGCAAAGTCCCAACTTAAAAACAATTAACTCAAAAAGCAATTATACAATCAAATTATTATCAACACAAGGTTATAACCCTACAAACAATAACACTTATCCCCTTTTAGGTCTTAAGGAAAAACAAATAATCAACAATGACACCGATAAGGTTTTGCCCAAACCTTATTGGTCAACTTATACATATTGCAAGTCAAAAGGGAAAATATCAAAAAGGAAGCATATAATCCAAGGCGTTGATATGAGGGTAAGAAACCATCACTATCATGCATGCCTAAAATCACCCTATAAGTAAACAATCATCTCCTTACCTTAGATTTGCAGTAAGGATGATGATTCCAGCAACTCAAGTATAACTCTTCTTCCCCAAACTTCCCTCTGCTCCTTCTGCCTCTTTTCACATACTGTCAGACTATTCTAACCTAGTTTCTCTCCATCATTTATTATTTATATGGATCGTACTTCTCAAAATCACTATTTTTGTCCAAGTTAGTCTCAACTTCTCTCCCCTCACCTCATACTCTCATCTATTCACACAAATGATCCACTCTTCTATTTATTTATTTAAATTATTATCTATAACAATCTATAAAGGGAAAACTTAGTTTTTGTGTAGCCTTTTTCTACCATTTTTATTCTTACTTTATTGTATAATTTACTTAATAAACCACTATTATCAACTTCTATATAACTTCCTATTATTAACTTCCACTTTCTATTATTAACTTCCACATACTGTAATTTTTTAAAATTATATTTAAATATAAAATATGATTTTATATTTATCCATTATACTCTTTATATTTATTTATTTTTTCTTTTATTTTTAATGGATAATATTAGTTGTTACATGTTGACTATAAAAGAAAAATATTTATATAACTTGCGGCAATAACTTCCACTTAATATATTACACCCTCTCTCACATGTTATAAGAAGTTTATCAACAAAAAAAAACTGTTTTTTAATTTTTCAACTGATCCCCACGCAATTGTTTAACCTTTAAATACCTTAAAATAAGAATACTTTGGAATCATAATTGTTTTCCATTTCTTCGCACAAAATGAAGGTTGAAAGGTTTCACACAAAATGAAGGTTGAAAGATTATATATATTGGTTACTTTTTTCTCTTCATTTGAATATTAATTAGTATTATTTTTTACATTTCTCATTTAGTTTCATTCTTAGAGCTTTTAAGAGTTCAATATTAAAGTAATAAAATGAAGGTTGAAAAGTTTCGGATAAAATGAAGGTTGAAAGGTTATATATATTGGTTACTTTTTTCTCTTCATTTGAATATTAATTAGTATTCTTTTTTACATTTCTTATTTAGTTTCATTCTTAGAGATTTTAAGAGTTCAATATTAAAGTAATAAAATGAAGGTTGAAAGGTTTCAGATAAAATGAAGTTGAAAGGTTATATATATTGGTTACTTTTTTCTCTTCATTTGAATATCAATTAGTATTCTTTTTTACATTTCTCATTTAGTTTCATTCTTACAGATTTGAAGAGTTCAATATTAAAGTAATATAATGTTTTTGTTTTGACGTCTAAAACGGTGTGACCCTTAAAGTTCAATGTGATTGTTGATAATGGATTAAAAAATCAGTGCAAAACATGCCCTGTTATTTCTTATTTAGAAAAAAAAGAAGAAAAATAGAGTAAGTTATTTATCCTTACAACAACTATATTGTAGATATGGAGACAAATGATAAAAAATTGTGAAGTTGGTTTTCTTTTATTGTTTGTTGTTCTCAATTCTCACACATCTTTGGTTCTAATTTTCAGTTCTATTTACAAGATTATGCTTATACTTTAATAATTGTAACTATTTTTTATTACTTAATTCTTAATTATTTTGTTATTTTTTATTCATATCTTTGTTTTTGGAAGAAGATCACACTGTCGTAATGAGAAAAAAAATATTGATGGAATGAGCATATGAAAGATATATAGGTGAATCAATCATATGGAACTTTCAATTGTTATTGTTTGTGCAATTCAAATGATAATCTTATAAAAGCAAAGTGGATGAGAAAAATAAAGAATACATCTCCTATTTCTTCTTTGTTTCTATATATTTTTTATTATTCATAATGGTGCATGTTTTTTCAATTCAATTTTTATTATTAATGTGTTTCAATTCAAAAAGATTGAGGAATTTCAATTGATGTGTTTCTATTCCATATTTTTTTATTCAATTCAATTTTTATTATTAATGATCTTTGTTATCGTTAACATTCTCTTTCTCAAATTTTATTCTTGATGTTTGATCGTAAGTAAATCATAATTTTCAATGATTCTCTATCTTATCTGGTCACATAGTTAACAGATTATCATTCTCACCATCATTAAAGAAGCAATTTGTAAGAAAAATAAAGGTAAAATAATTCGGTTATTTCATTGTATAATTTATGTGATAACTTCCATAAAGTTCACTACTATTAACTTCCATAAATTCAATTTTTGTAGACAGAGTATCAGTTACTTACATCAACAATAAATTTAATCATAATAGAAAAAGCACTATAAAAACTTGTATCAACATATGAAATCACTATAAAAACTTAATTGCATCCACATGAAGTTTAATCACAGTAGAAAAATGTTATTTATTTCAAATCTATTTTTTTATAATTTATTTGGTGAGTGTTTGTCAGGAAATAATAGATGACAATCAAATATATGTAGAATCAACCATAGTATGTGAATCAACCGTTATCATCACTATGAACCTTGAAAATTCAGATTTCTTTTTTAATTTATTGATATTTTTCATTTGTAAATTTTATTAATTTATTAGTAATAAACATATTAAAAATACAAAGTTTGGATATTTTTAAATCCTACATTTAATTTTACAGATAAAATAATATAATAGAAAATATTCGTAGTCAAGATTCAAGATTAATTTATTAGTAATAAACATATTAAAAATAAAAAGTTTGGATATTTTTAAATACTACATTTAATTTTACAGATAAAATAATATAATGGAAAATATTTGTAGTCAAGATTCAAGAGAACGTCAAAGAGAAAGACGGACACAAAATGCAAGACATCGAAGACAACGGATGAGTGTTGAGCAAAGACAAGAAGAATTGGCTAGAAGGCGTTTGAATTATAGACAAAATAAAGACAAAGGAAAACAAGTTCAAACATGTGATCTTTCTGATATGAGAACCATGAAGTCATTTCAAGACTTCACAAATGCCAATTTTTCTTCTCGGTTTTATCAAAGAGCACATGACAATGAAGCTGGACCGAGTACCACATATGCCAGTCGCATTCCATCCACGGGTTAGAAACTTTAAATTATTGTATAGATTATACTTTAATACTTTATGTTTAAAAAATATCAATTAATTATGAAAAAATAATTGGCTAATATGTTATTTCAATACTAATTTACAGATCAAAATTTTACATACCCGATTTTCCAACAAAATGATAACCATGAAGCAAGACCATTTATAAGAAATATTGATGACAATGATTAGGGTAAGTATAATTTTGTCTATACTCAAATTGATAGTAACACACATTTAGATTTATGCATTGTTGCTATTTTCAACTATAACTCTATATTGAAGTCAATACTTTCTTTTATAGAATCACATTCGCAAAATATTAATTCACCTGTTGAAACTCACGAAACACAAACAGTTTTTGATCAAGGTACGATTATGTATTTTTAATCCATACCATATATTGTATGTTTTTATTTAAATATTATTTCATGTTAGTCACCATGGATATAATAAGTATATTTATTTTAATGCATGTTTTGTATGTAATAAAACACAGAATCAAGATATATTTTTCAAGCAAGACATAACATTGCTAGAAATTTTCGAAATACTGTTATGACAATAAAATCCCTACTTCCTACTTCGAGTGAGTGTAGATGATGCAGTGCAAAATTGTTTCATAAAGAATCTCAAGATATGTGTTGCAAAGGTGGAAAGGTGACAATTTCACAAGTGTCTGCTCCTGACGAGTTGTTACAGTTATTTTTAGACAGTTCTACTGAAGACAAACATTTTAGACAGCATATTAGAAGTTACAACCATGTAATGTCATTTACTTCACTAGGTGTTCATGTCGACGAAAGTTTGGTTGCAACTGGTCGTGGTATTTACACATTTCTTGCTCAAGGCGCAATTTATCACAAAATAGGAGGTGAGGTTTTCATCTGAATCAAGGTTCAAGGAAACGTTACTTGCAGTTATACATTTATGATACCGATAATGAGCTTCAAAATAGGATGAGGGAAAACCCAATACTTAACCAAGCCGTGGTGTATAAATTGCAAAAACTACTCCACCAATGCAACCCGTTTGTCATTGTGTTTAGGCAGCTTGCACTAGAGCCAAATATTGAAAAATGTAGGTTACTCATTAAAGAAAGTCCGTCGAATAAACCACAATATAGTCTCTCTTCAGCTTCCCAAGTCGCAGCAATTGTTATAGGCGGTGGTGATGAAGATACAATAGAACGTGGAAGAGATATAAATGTCATCAACTGTGATGGAAAGCTAATAAAGATTCAAGAAACAATGGGGTATTATGATCCTTTACAGTATCCTATATTATTACCGTTTGGAACATATGGTTGGGACATAGAAACAAAAACTAATGTTGGAAAAAATGTTACATGCCGAGAGTACTACAGTTATGTGCTTCAGGTACACGCTGAACTATTTTTCTAAGAAATATACTTCTAAATGTGTGCCAAAATAATTCAAGATTGATTATTTTATTCAATGTAGATTCGTCATAATGATCAATCGGTATTGTTAAAATCGGGTCAACTTTTATAACAGTATGTTGTAGACAATTATGTAAAGATTGAAACAGGAAGGTTGAGATGGATCCGAAGAAATCAAAATAATATTCGGTCTAAGGTATATTAGGGGTTACAAGATGCATTACACGATGGGGAGAATAACGCATGTATTTAATATAACATATTATATTTATACATGAAGAGTGTATACTTTATGTTTATACTGTTGGTGTAAGCCCTAGAGGCCAATACCTTTTGGTACTTGTATCGAATTATTTATTAATAATAAAAGGCATTTTCTTTATTATGGTTGATTAATAAAGTCCCTGGAATAGATAGTCCGTTTAATGTATTAAGTGTGACTTAATCATGAGAACACATTAAACATAAGGACACTATTCTTAAAGTATCTGTAGTCGAGCTTTAGTGTGAAGTGGGATAACATTAAAGCATTAAGACTATTATGTTTGTAGATTGATGATCACATCTCATGGATCATGGATAAAGAGTTATCAAGTCTTAAACATAGGTATGAATATTAGGAGTAATATTTATACCGGATTGACCCGCTATGAGAATACTATATAGAAAGTTATGCAAAGTGTCATAAGTTATTCTCATGGTGATAATAGTGTATTCCACTCTTCGACCTGAAACCACTATGGATCCTAGATGTAGAGTCGAGTGCTTTATTACTGATCCAACGTTGTCCGTAACTGGATAACCATAAAGACAGTTGATGGGTACTCCAGGAAGCATGCTGAGGGACATGAGTGACCTAGATGGAATTTGCCCATCCTGCATAACAGGATAAATGTCTATGGGCCCAATATTGAACTGGACAAGGATGACATGGTCTATGCCTTGTGTTCAATATAGACATAAGGGCAAAAGGGTAATTATACACATAAGTATTATCACAGAAGGTTTTGTCATATCACATGACATTTTCGTGTCTTGGGTAGTAGTGATGTGTTGCTAGATACCGCTCACTGTTTATTATGTTAAATGCGTGATTTAATATAATTGCCAACGTCACGAAAAACCTACAGGGTCACACACAAAGGACGGATTGATGAGAGATAGAGTAACTAAGGAATACCGTAAGGTAGGGTGCCCTTAAGTGAATTATAGAACATCGTAAGGTACGGTGTACTTGAGTAGAATACGAAAGATGGTAAGGTACCATGGGCTTAAGTGATTTTGGGCATATTATAAGATATGGGCCAAAATACACTTAAGTGGGCTTTTTAGCTTGAAGCCCACACAAGTGGTTCTATAAATAGAACCCTTGTGCAGAAGCATTAATAGCGGTTGCATTATTTTTGTTTTCTCTCTCTCACTCAAAGCCTTCATTCGTACCATCTAGCACTGAGATTGAAGGAATCCGTTCGTGTGGACTGAGTAGAGACGTTGTCATCGTTCAACATTCGTGATCGCTCCGTGCATCTGCATCAAAGGTTTTGATCGTCACAAGAGATCTTCACGAAAGGTTTCAATCGTCACAAGAGGTAAATATTCTATCACTGATCATGATCATTCGTAAGGATCTCTAAAGGGGAAAATTTTAATTTCCGTTGCGTTTTGGACCGCAATTCTCCTTCAGTGGTATCAGAGCCACTTACGAAACCATGACTCGAATAGCTATTTAATTTATGTATTAATATGATTAAAAGACAGAAAGAATCAATTAATTAAACGGGTAATTAAATTTGGCATCATGAGTGTACGAGTTGGATGATTGATGTTGACTATGCTTCGGTACCGACATTAGTATGGTGAAGCAGCGATACATCGATCGTCCATAGGTTACGCAATTGAGACCGATCAACTTATATATGATATAAGTAATCCTAATGCAAAGTACGGTATATATGATATATTGTTTCTGTTTCGTTCATTCAAACACTAAATGGTTGTTTTCCTTTGAGCGATCAATGGTCATTTGCTTCGGAATCCGACATGAGTATGGTGAAGCAATGACTTGTTGATCAATCATACTGAATCAACAATCGAGGTGTGTTTGACGGTCTGAAATTGGCGCATTAGGGTTGGTGACAGCGCAAGGGTTGTGCCGTCAAAGAGTTGTGAATTTAGGGCTTTTGGAACACGTCTGTTGACTGTTTTAAAGTTTTGTTATTTTGGTCGCGTGACGTTCGTCACGAGCTTGTGACGATCGTAACAAGCTGGACGTGACGGTCGTCACATGCCTTGTGACGGTCGTCACACTCACAGATCCAAAATTCTAGGCATTTCTGTTTCTGGCCACGTGACGGTCGTAACATGCATGTGACGGTCGTAACATGCCTGTGACGGTCGTAACATGCCTGTGACGGTCGTCACACTCACGGGGTCAGAATTCTTGGGGTTTTCAATTTTGTGACTACGCAAGAGTTGTGTTGATGCAAAACAATGTCCATTTCAAATGAATTGTTCATTAAAAATTTTGGACAGGGGCGCTGCCCCTCCAACCCCGCAAGGGGCGCTGCCCCCTTGACCCCCGTCCGCTGATCGGGCAGCGGAACCCCCCGCTAACTCTGCGTAGTGTGATCGGTCGCCGAAATTTAATTTGGTTTTAATTAATTAAAGAAATTAAAAATTACTAATAATAATAATGTGTTTGTTATTATTGCCTTGTGGTGATCAGTTATGGCCTTAGTTGTCCTTTATTTTGTTTTGGGTTTTAAATACGACCTGCGTGTCGTGCCTCTCCTTTTAATCTCTTAGTGTAACCTCTTTTCTCATCTCAATCCCTCGTATGTAAAACGAGTTTCTTCTGTAATGTTATGAAGAAAGAAAAGAAGACAATGTTATGAAGAAAGAGAAGAATTCAATATCAAAGGAGGACAACCTTGAAGATCTTGCTTGGAGAAGCTTAGAGAAGAATTCAATATCAAAGGAGGACAACCTTGAAGATCTTGCTTGGAGAAGCTTAGATCGTTATTAGGTTAACTTAGGTTCTGTCATTGGCTTGGGAGAACAATTGCGCTAGGGGCCATAACTGTTTCATTATGTATGTTGATGCATGTGTATGTATGTTGATGCATGTGAATATATGTTGATGCATGTGAGAGACGATTTATATGATAAATAAGCCGGTGAGATCATAACAATTACAATTCCCTCAAATTAAATATTAAGTTTATGCTTTCCAAGTTTTAGCACTCATCAAGACTAGTATCGGATAATGTAGGTTTCGCCTACGCGAGGTGCATGATCTATATATTAGTAAGGTGCGATGGGATAATTGTAATATCCAACTGCTAAGACAATGGGTAAAACTTAACTAAACAAATTATAATAATATTATATATGTTTGCTTTCACTACGCCAAAAACTGGAATAGACAGCGCACCTTAGAGGGCGCTTTATTACAAAAGCGCACTCTAAAGTGAAGCGAAAAAATAAGGAGCGAACAACTGGAATAGACAGCGCACTTTAGAGGGTGCTTTTGTAATAAAGCGCCCTCTAAGGTGAAGCAAAAAAATAAGGAGGAGATAGAGGGACAACAATACAGGGCGCTTTTTAGAAAGCGCCCTCTAAGGTTACCCTTAGAGGGCGCTTTTAAAAAAGCGCTCTATAAGTCCATGTGCATTTCCAGTTTATAAAGCGCTTTTGGAAAGCCTTAGAGAGCGTTTTCATAAGCGCCCTCTTAGGCCCCCTTTAGAGGGTGCTTTTTTTCCACAAGCGCCCTCTAAGGTCCCCTTTAGTAAACATTAAAATTATAACATACTGCGCGTTTTGTTATTTCACTCTCTGTTATTTTCGTTCTTTTTCACGTTAGGGTTCTCACTACTACGATTTTCGCTACTTCTAAGGTGTTCTCCTTCCACCTCTGTTAGACCTACGACGTTTCCTCCTTCTATTAATTCGTTGTTAGCTGTTCGATTTTGACACCATAAGTATTTTTCTAATCTTCATATTACTTGGTTTCTCTTCTGACGTTCGCTATTGTTCATTTTTGGTTTCATTTTTCTTGGTTCATACATTTATTGAGTATTCTCAACAATAATTATTGTGTTGCAATGCTAGCAATGGAGACTAGGCATTATGGGTTAAATTTCACCAACTGTTCCATTTGTTTCTCGATGTAGAAAAAGGAGGCAGCAATATCTAAAACACCTTCTACCAATCAAAGGTACTTATTGTGAGTCTGAGCTTTTTCGATAATTTTTGCATTCACATTACTATTTGTTTGGAGGGTAATAAGAGATTAATCAAAATCTCCTATTGCAGGTTTCTTCATCTGCAATGGCTTTGAGTCTTTTGGTTGTTTCAATATCATTCTACTTGAAGGTAATAATAATTTTTTTGTTTGTTATATTTTTTGAACATTTTTTTTGTTTATTTTTATATATACATAATACATTAACTAGATATTACACATGCATTCATGCATAAATGTTCAGAAATTTGTAACACAGATTCACAGGATTATATATCAGTAAATTCTTCTTTATATTTTTGGTTTTTTATATGGATAATATATTTTATGTTGAATTTGCTCTCAGGAATATATATCACCAGATTCTGATTTATATGCGACATTGAGCCTCGTATCGGTGGCTGGAGTTGTGGTGTGTAAATACAACTTTATTACACAAATGATGGTTTCTATTGTTTGTTTCCCTAACTTCATTATTATAAACTTTCAATTTCTTTCAGGTCATGGTTATTGCATTCTCTCTGGGATTAGGAGCAATGCCATGGATTATAATGTCTGAGGTACAATTTTCTTCAATAATAATATGCATGACAACCCTATATGAACAAACCTTTGTTGTAATATAATGTGATAGTTGATGTGTTGAATATATTTTACATAATAGATTCTTTCGATTAACATCAAAGGCCTAGCTGAAAGTTTTGCAACACTTGCCAATTGGTTCTTTTCCTGGTTGGTTACATTAACAGCAAATTTGCTCTTGGATTGGAGTTCGGGAGGTTTGTGTGCATTGCCTATGTTAATTTTCTATAAATATCTATTGTTTCTAACCAGAAGCTTCCTATGTTTTTATCAGGAACCTTCACAATATATACTGCAGTGTGTGTTTTCACAGCAGGATTTGTTGCCATTTGGGTCCCCGAGACAAAGGGAAAAACTCTTGAAGAAATACAACAGTTTTTCAGATGAAGTTTCCTTTCGAGTAGCACTTCAGCTAGTGTTCACTCATGTATTCACATTCATATTATTTTTCTGAATCAACTCAATTCATTTTTGTGCTCTTTGGTCTTGTTAAATATGAAAAATACCAAAACAGTGTGATTTTCTAATCTAGCAGCATACTTGCATTTTTGTTGTAATTGATTGATTATAAACAAATAAATGAAAGAGAGTGGTTATTATACATTTCAATTAGAGTAGCAGTGGTTTTGGTTCATGACATTTCAAATAGCAAGAGGATCATATAAACAATAAGCATATATCAGTATTTGTATTTTAATATTATAAAAGCATAAAAAGAACCTTTAGTTGCTCTTGTGAATTATAACAAGCAGCTGTATGCCATTTTCTTCTGGTTACCTCTTGTGGCTGCAACATAACCTGAAATGAGAATATGGTCACAGAGACATGTGATGCAGGTAAATGTTAAATAACCACCCACTTTAGAGGGCACTTTCCAAAATAAGCGCCCTCTAAACCCTTTAAATTTCCACTTTAGAGGGCGCTTTCCAGTAAAAGCGCCCTCTAAACCCTTAAAGGTTTCCACTTTAGAGGGCGCTTTCCAGTAAAAGCGCCCTCTAAACCCTTAAAAGTTTCCACTTTAGAGGGCGCTTTCTTTAAAAAGCGCCCTCTAAAGTGGCCCTTAAAGGGCTTAAAGAGCCACTTTGGAGAGCGCTTTCACCAAGAAAAAAAGCGCTGTCTTTACCTATGCTAGCGCCAGATTAGAGGGCGCTTTAAAGCGCTGTTATAGGCCAAAAAAAGCGCCCTCTTTTCCCTTATTTGGCGTAGTGTTTCCAAGTTTTAGCACTCATCAAGACTGGTATCGAATAATGTAGGTATCGCCTACGCGAGGTGCATGTTTTGTATTAGTTAAGGTGCGATGGGATAATTGTAATATCCAACTGCTAAAACGACGAGTCAAACTTAATTATAATTTTATTATATATGTTTAGAAGCAAGAGTTGGGAATAATCCATATGATGGATTGGAATAAGGAGTTATTCACCCAACTGAAATTTTCGAGAGTTGTATGAGATACAACTGGAAGGAGTTCCTACCTAAATAACCTAGTTTTGTGTAATCCGCCTACGCGGACTTAGAACGAAGTGAAATATGGATCTCGACCCACTAGAAAATCTTCCAACGAGATTTTCCGAATCAAATGATGAGGGTCATTTGTTTTGAGTAAAATAGTGGGAGCATATTTGATTAAAGGCCTAATTAAATATGTCAATGATACTTATATTTTCTTAATCCTTATGTAGATAACCATGACAACAAACACCTCTAACAACATCTTGCGATCAATCCTTGACAAGGAAAAATTGTATGGGACAAATTTTCTGGATTGGCACCGAAACTTGAGGATTGTCCTCAAACATGATAAAAAGCTGTATGTCTTGGAGACACCTGTTCCTGAAGAGGAACCTCCTAGTTCTGCACCTAAGGCAGAAAGAGATGCTTATAAGAAGCATGTCGATGATGCCAATGAAACTGCTTGTCTCATGCTGGCTACCATGAACTCAGAATTGCAAAAGCAACATGAGAACATGTCAGCGTTCGATATGATCGAACACTTGAAGATGCTCTATCAAGAGCAAGCAAGGCATGAGAGATTTGAAGTTTCAAAATCCCTTTTTCAAAGCAAGTTAGCTGAGGGAGCCCCTGTAGGTCCCCATGTACTCAAGATTATTGGGTATGTGGAAAACCTTGAGAGATTGGGTTTTCCCCTCGAAAAGGAACTTGCGACTGATTTGATCTTGCAATCGTTGCCAGATAGTTTCAGTCAATTCGTCCTAAATTTCAATATGATTGATATGGACAAATCTCTTCCTGAACTGCTCGCCATGTTAAGAACTGCCAAGCAAAATCTGAAGTCAAAAGGGAAGTCCATTCTGATGATCGGAAATGGAAAGAGACAGAACAAAAGGCCCACCAAGCAGGGTGATAAAGGGAAAGGCAAGGAAGTTGCCAAACCCAGACCCACTGTTGTTGCTTTGAAACCTAGTGGAGGCATAACAAAGGCAGGCACATGCTTCCATTGCGGTAAGACCGGACACTGGAAGAGAAACTGCCCAAAGTACTTGGAAGATGACAAAATCTCCATTCACAGGAAAAGGTGAAAGAGTTGATGATCTTTTGGGCCTAATACATACTGATGTATGTGGACCACTGAACATACCAGCCAGAGGAGGTTTTCAGTACTTCATTTACCGATGATTTCAGTAGATACGTGTCATACCCCAAAATTTGCCCATTGGTGTTACAAAGCATTTTCCAAGACCCTCTGACTTGTTCTGCAAGGCACTGATGCCAAATGGACAAGAGCCCAGCTCACTACAGGCCCAATCCACAGGCGGCCCAAAACAGTTTGCTCGCTAGGCGAGCAGCTGCTTCGCCTAGCGAACATTGCATCATACCACTCGCCCAGCGAAGCATCAGATCCAGCAAAAAAGCCCAGACCTAGTTTGCTCGCTAGGCGAGCAATTCCTTCGCCTAGCGAAGCTTGCGAGAATTTGAATTTTTGGACTTCATTTTAAGCCCATTAGGTCACCATTGCCACTACTATAAATATATGCTCTGCTGCCACGAAAAAGGACACAGAGAAAAACACACAGAGACACAGAGACGGACGAAGACGGACGGAAACACGCATCCAGAGGGAGGAACACAGAAACCCTGCTGATCCAAAGAGTTCAGAAGGCGGAAACCCTGAAGGCCGCTTACCCGCTCCGAAGCTACCGCCGCCCAACTCAATCCGGCTCGCCAATTCAAGGTTGCAACTCGATTTGCAAACAGGTTTGCCTCACTATTATCGTTTTAGTTTCTTAATTGGCATATGATATCACTTTAGGATATTAATTTACACATGATTATCACTTGGTATTCTTATTTTGCATGTGGTACCGCATTAGTGTCTTAATTTGCATGTGACATCGTTTTGTACTCTCTTTTGGCATATGGTACCACTTCATGTTCTTAATTAGGGGAGGATATCATAATTGAATTCATAAACATTTTGAAGCTTTGCATGAGAATTTAAATGTGCTTGAACATTGTGAAACTGAACCATATAATTATGTGTTAGAGGCCATAGGCCATGCTGCTGATTGAGGTCATAATTTCAAACCCGTGGCCGCTCGCTAGCTCATCGCTAGGCGAGCCCGCAGCGAGCCTTCGCTGAGCCTTCGCTAGGCGAAGCAGAAGCGAACAGGACAGGGGCTGCTTTGTCCCTTTGTTGCCCGTTTTATACTTACCTAATCATGACTCTGCATCATTTGGCTTAAATTCCTGGCTGTTATATTCATTTTGTGATGTAATTTCCAATTGTGTTTTATCTCAATGCTATAATCTGTGTGTTAATGGTGTAAAGGCTAGCATACTTCCGAAGAAATAACCGGCTAGGTACACCGCTTTATGCATGGGAAGACTTTCATGGAGATGGACTCTAAATTATGTCACTTTAATGTGAAAATTCATATTGGTTGCCTAACCAATTTTAATGTATTGATCTTTAATGTGTTGATTTTAATGTATCGATTCAATGCGGTATCACCATAATTACCTAATGAACTTAAAACATGGACTTTAATTAAATGATATCGGACCTCTCTTTATTACCCCACGATTACAATATTACGGTCATGTCCCGCGAATATGGGGATATCCTTAGCAAAGACCCTTCGGTAAAATCATCATAGTCCCTCGGATGTTGCCTTCGAAAATACGATTTTGTCCCTCAATGACCCTTCGGTGTAGCCTACGGTTAAATGATGATAGTCCCTTCGAATGCTAAGGTATCCTCACAACTGTTGCCTTCAATGACCAACCGATGACCCTACGATGACCCTCCTACATCCCCAGGATAAAACTACTTACTTCTCAATAGTAAGGACAGTTTTACCCTCATAAGGATAGGAAATGCCCGGAAAGACCTCGGACAGGTATAACCTTAATTGCTCATTCATAACAAAAAATGCTTTTCACACCCCACACCTTTCAAACGTCTTCTTTTGGAAAATCACCACTTAGCATACATCCGTACTAGGATCATTGCCAAGTTATATTTTTCTAAGCTACCTTCAAAAAACTAAATGAGATAACCACTTTGTATACATTCATGCAAGAATCATTACAAAGTTAAATTCTCCTTTTCAAACATTTTTCATACATTTCTCAACCACCTTTTTCAAACAAAGAAAACATAAATGATTGAGCAATTAAGAGCCCATGGAGAACCATGGATACAAAGGGTGCTAATACCTTCCCTTTGTATAAAGTACCTCCCGAACCTAAGAATTTAAAATTAAGGTCTTTCCTGTTCTTTTCCACCTTTCCTTATGGGATAAAAGAAAAGTCGGTGGCGACTCTTGCTAACCGCGACATTGCGATTACAAATCCAATAAAAGTCAGTTCACCGTACGACAGAACTGGCGACTCTGCTGGGGACCATAAAGAGAGGTCCACCTTAAAGATCATTTATGTTTTAATTGTTCTTTCGTTTTAAGGGATTGTTTGAGTGAAAGATCCTACACCCGGATCTAGTGTACCTTAGGTAAGTAGCAATAGATCATCGCGATTATCCGGCGTATACTGGAATGGTTAAAATGATGGCTACGGTTAATGTGACACTTTGGTTGTCCTGATGTTCCTCATGTTCACTTGAGAAAAAATTTGGCTTCCGCGTGGTGTCATCAAAGCATTAACCAGACCTTTAGAACCCTAATTGACTCGTCCTAGCCATTAGAAAGTAGTGAGATAACTGGCTTCGGTTCCGACTGAGGTTGGTTGATACTCGATACTACACTCTTTGAGATTGGACTTTAGGGAAGCTTCGGTCAACCACTTGGTGTTGCACTGAAGTGGACTTAAAGGAAAGTCAATGATTGGAGATCCTTCTAGAACCCGGTTACTATTCTAGGACAGGTTGAACCAACCAAACTTCAGTGGGGAGGGTACTTACCTATGGAACTCATGCAAGCCTTAAAACCTAGGGATGATTGTTGTGTGACTTGCTTGTGCTTGCATAACATCATAACATCATAACATCATAGCATCATCATACTAACCATTTCAAGGACTTAGGAATTTAGCTTTGCTCTGTTGAACAGGTTATGGCTTCCAGGAAGACTATCCGGATCAATCTTGTAGCAACCTCTCCTCAACTCAAGGATTTGGTGTCAGAACTCCCCGATCATGCTCAGTTCAACAAGAAACATGGTCATCTTCTCAACTTAGTTACCACTGGTTTCAAAGAAGATATGATGAGAGTCCTATTCCAGTTCTTCGATCCTAAGCATCATTGCTTCACTTTCCCCGATTATCAGTTGGTACCCACATTGGAAGAGTTTTCCAAGCTGCTTGGGATACCTATCCTCGATCAAGTACCCTTCAGCGGTTTAGAAAAGATGCCAAAGGCCGAAGAAGTTGCCGCAGCTTTACACATGACAAAGTCCGACATTGAAACTAATTGGGTAACAAGAAGTGGAATTAAAGGTTTACTTGCCAAATTTCTGATAAGTAAGGCCCGAGAATTCCTAAAAGTTATGAATGTCCATGCTTTTGAAGATGTTCTAGCATTGCTAATCTATGGTTTGGTGCTATTCCCTAATCCGGACCAATTCATAGATGTGAATGCTATTAAGATATTCCTCACTCATAACCCTGTGCCTACCTTGCTTGGAGATGTCTTGCATTCCCTTCACACTCGTACTATGAAGAAGCAAGGGACTCTCATGTGCTGCGTACCTTTGTTGTCTAGGTGGTTTATTTCGCACCTTCCTCAATCAATCTTGAAGAATGATCAAAATCTGAAATGGTCCCAAAGGATAATGGCACTCTCCCATTTAGACATCCGTTGGTGTTCTAACCTCAGAGAAAATGTTATCATCATCGACCGTTGTGGAGAATTCCCTAATGTACCACTCATGGGGATAAGAGGAGGTATTACTTATAATCCTGCCTTAGCCCTACGTCAGTTTGGGTATGCTCGAAGGGATGGTCCACATGAAATGATTATTCAAGGTACAACGTTCGATTATGACAATGACCCTCAAGATCTCCGTCAAAAGTTTGTACGAGCTTGGGGCATGGTGAAAAGAAGCACTTTAGGAAGGAAAAATTCTATTCCTATGGAGCCTTATCTCAGATGGGTACGCGCCAGAGCTCGTGAACTTGTCATGCCATATCTTGCAGTCGGACCATTGATTGTTGGATCAGAGGTCGAAGGAGGTACTTCCCAGATCATTCCTTATCCAGACATGCCTACTGATGCCGAGGAATTGAAAAGATCCTGGACCCAGTTGAGAGAGGAGAGAGATACTTTCGAAGCTCAGTTCAATGCAGAAAGGAAGAAAGTGTTAGAACTTACCAGTCAGCTCAATGAGGAACGAAGACTCAATGCATATCTTCGCCCAAAAAGAAGTCGCCCCTGGGAGACTTGAACTTTCATTGTATTTTATCATTATTCCTTTTGTAATGAACATTGAAAAATTAGCAATAAACATTTCTCTCTTGTTGGCAACTTACGCAAAGTTAAATTCCCAAAAGTCCTTGAAAACATTTCATGCATTGCATCGCATAACATAACATTGCATAACAGGTGTTCTAAAAGACCATATTCTCACGGTCTGCCTCTTAAACAGAAAAATGGATCTCGAACAGACTGTCAAAGATCTCCAGACTCAGAATGCTCAGTTCAAGGAGATGATGTTAAGCTTATCCAAGGGGCAGGAGGAGCTGAAGGCTCTTCTGGCTGAAAAGAAGAAGGACAAGAAAGCTGTGAGCTTCATTAACCCGGGCAGAAGGCGTAAAGGACAGGCTACGGGAATCAAATTTGGAATCCCGAATGGCCCAGAAGAGGGGGCGGAAAATGATTCAGAGGAGGAGAATGTTGATTTCTCTAACCCTGAGGATGATGATGAGGAGTATGAAAATGAACAGTACTCTCCAAGAGATGATAAGTACAAACTGCTGGAAGAGCGCATGCTAGCCATGGAGGGTCAGAAGACACCTGGTCTGGATTTCGAAAGTTTGGGTCTGGTCTCTGATGTGACCATTCCTCGCAAATTCAAAATCCCCACTTTCAATAAGTACGATGGTGCATCCTGTCCTCAGATGCATCTAAGGGCTTATGTGAGAAAGATCCAGCCGCATACCACTGATAAGAAACTGTGGATCCATTTCTTCCAAGAGAGTCTATCTGGCACTCAGTTGGAATGGTATTATCAGCTCGAGAGCTCTGACATCCGCACCTGGACTGATTTAGCAACGGCTTTCTACAAGCAGTACCAGTACAATTCTGAATTAGCACCTACTCGGCTACAGTTGCAGAATATGGCTATGGGATCTAAAGAAAGCTTCAAAGAGTATGCTCAGAAATGGAGAGATTTGGCCGGCAGGGTCAAACCCCCTATGACTGACCGAGAATTAGTAGACCTGTTCATGGGTACCCTGACTGGCCCATTCTACAGCCACCTATTGGGGAGTTCTTCATCAGGTTTCACTGAACTTATACTGACAGGTGAACGGGTGGAGAGCGGCATTCGAAGTGGAAAATTACAGGCGACTACTTCTACAAGCAGTAAAAAGTCCTACCATGGGAAGAATGAATCGAATGCTGTGTATGGTCAGAAGAATCATAACAAGAAAATCGGTGACCACGCCATTGGAGCAGTGACGATTGCAGCCCCGCCAGCTCAAAACTTCCAGCAAAGACAAGACAGACCAAGAAGGCAGTTTACCAAGCTCAATATGACTTTAGCACAAGCACTGCAAAGCATGCTGAAGGTAAACCTGATCACTCTCAGAGGTCCCCCTGCAAATGTCAACACTGCTTCGCCTCGTTATAATCCCAATGCCAGGTGTGCATATCACTCCGATAGCCCCGGGCATGATACAAATGATTGTTGGCTGTTGAAGAATAAGATTCAGGACATGATCGATGCTGGGGAAATTGAGTTCGAGCCTCCGGAGACTCCTAATGTCATCAATGCACCTATGCCTAATCATGACAAGGCTGTTAATGCTCTCAATGACGACTCTCTCATCACTACTGTAGCAGACTTAACATCTCCTCTCCCGATCATAAAGCGGAATTTATTGCAAGCTGGTTTATTTCCAGGTTGTACTGAAGATTGCAATCTCTGCACACTTTGGCCCGAGGACTGTTTGAAATTGAAAAATGGCATTCAACGGCTGATGGACGACCGTACAATTCTCTTTGAAAGGGTTTCTAAAACGGAAAACCCTATTGAAGAAATATCTATGATTGCAAGGTCCAAAGTTCCGGTTAAGATTACCGCTCCCAGGGTACCTGTGAAGATCATTGCTGAGCCCAAGGTAGCTCCCCTGATCATTACTGTACCTGGCCCAATACCGTACTCCTCAAGCAAGGCCATTCCGTGGAATTATGGAGGTGAGGTTTACATCCATGGCGTAAAGCAAGTTGGTGATTCTGCTAATCCTAATGACATCGTTGGGACTAGTAAAGTTACTCGAAGCGGAAGGATCTTCTCTCCAGAGATCTCACCCCCAGCTCCTGAGACTCGAGGAAAGGAACCAGTCAATCCTTCTCAGTCAGGGACACCGGTCGAAGATACTACTGAAGACGTTGCCAAACGAGAAATGGAAAAAGTGTTGAAAATCATTCGCAAGAGTGACTTTGATGTTGTAGAGCAGTTGGGGCATACCCCATCTAAGATCTCAATGCTATCATTGCTGTTATCTTCTGAATCTCATGCCAATGCGTTGATAAAATTCTTGAAGACTGCTCATGTGCCTCAGGAAACATCTGTCGATCAGTTCGAACATTATGTGGCTCACTTGGCTGTTGACAATGGCCTAGGATTTTCCGACGCTGATCTGACACCAGCGGGAAAGAACCATAATAAGGCCCTGCATATCTCCATTGAGTGTAAAGGGATCACCCTGTCTCATGTGCTGATCGATAATGGCTCTTCTTTGAATGTGTTACCGAAAGCCGTGCTCGAGAAACTTGACTGCAAGAGCGTTGAACTGAAGCCTAGTGACATTGTGGTGCGGGCTTACGATGGTGCAAAGAGTGTTGTCCACGGTGAAGTTGTTCTCCCTATCAAGATAGGACCTCAGGTTTTCAACACTACCTTCTATGTAATGAACATTCGTCCTGCCTACTCCTGCCTACTGGGGCGTCCTTGGATTCATGAGGCAGGTGCTGTAGCTTCGTCTCTCCATCAAAAGCTGAGGTATCCAATAGAGGGTAAAATCGTCACTGTGTGTGGGGAAGAAGAATACATTGTCAGTAGTGTGCGTACCTTCAGATACGTTGAGATGGATGGTGAATTCTTCGAGACTCCAATTCAGTCATTTGAAGTGGTTTCTCCGCCCGATCCTGTCCTTAAGCCAACTCCCTGTGTGCCCAAGGTTATTCGTGCTCCTCCTGCTATGATTTCTCTGAAAGATGCTCAAGCTGTGGTTGAAGGTGGTGGCTGTACTGGCTGGGGTCAACTGATCAACGTACCGTACAAGTCTGACAAAGCTGGTCTGGGATTCAACTCTGAAAAGATGGTCAAAGATCAAATCAATGCTGTAGAAGATGCTGACAGTGATTGCGACCTGGATAGCTGGATCTTCCCAACAATTGGCGACGGACTCAATAATTGGAAGGCTGAAGACACTATCCCGATCTCCTTTAGTCAGGAGTAATTGTTATTGTCTGTTTAGCATTGCAAATTTTAATTGAACTTCTTAAAGCATTGTGTCTATACCCGGGGCACAATAGCTAATTTGTTAAGGGTTTTGTCATTTCATAAGCATATTTTCATATTCAATAAATCTACGGACGTTTTCGCATTCAAATATTGCGCTCTTTATTTTTCCTGTCGTCTTTCAAACAAGCTATGCATTCTTACACACACTCACGTAACAAATTGCAGATCCGTACTCACTCTGGATCCTATTGATAATAATTCCGCTACTGTTCATTATGACTTTGAAAATCCAATCTACCAAGCCGAAGATGGAAGTGAGGAAGATTGTGAAGTCCCTGGAGAGCTTGCCAGATTGTTACTGCAAGAGGAAAGGACTATACAGCCGCATGAGGAGTCACTCGAAGTCGTAAATCTGGGTACTGAGGTAGACAGAAAAGAAGTCAAAATAGGAACAGATTTGGAAAACAGTGTGAAAGTAAGATTGATCCAGATGTTACATGACTATGTAGAGGTTTTCGCTTGGTCTTATGAAGACATGCCTGGGTTGGATACTAATATAGTGGTGCATCGGCTTCCTACGAAGGAAGACTGCCGTCCTGTCAAGCAAAAGGTTCGCCGCATGCGTCCCGAAATGTCTGAGAAAATCAAAGTCGAGGTTATGAAACAATTCAATGCCGGTTTCCTAGCCGTTACTTCTTATCCTCAATGGGTTGCTAATGTGGTGCCAGTGCCAAAGAAGGATGGTAAGGTGCGAATGTGCGTAGATTACCGAGACTTGAATAAAGCAAGTCCCAAAGACGACTTTCCACTCCCGCACATTGATGTTCTGGTAGATAACACCGCTCAACACAAATTATTCTCATTCATGGATGGTTTCTCAGGTTACAATCAGATTAAGATGGCACCTGAGGACATGGAGAAAACTACGTTTGTGACGCAATGGGGCACTTTCTGTTACAAAGTAATGCCATTCGGTCTAAAGAACGCCGGGGCAACGTATCAGCGTGCTATGGTGGTTTTGTTCCATGATATGATTCATCATGAGATATAAGTATATGTGGATGACATGATAGCTAGATCTCATACTGAAGAAGAACATCTCGCCCATTTATACAAACTGTTCGAGAGGTTGAAGAAGTACAAGTTGAGATTGAATCCGAACAAATGCACTTTTGGAGTAAGATCTGGTAAACTCTTGGGCTTTATTGTCAGTGGTAAAGGAATTGAGGTTGACCCGGCTAAGGTGAGAGCTATTCAAGAAATGCCAGTTCCCCGTACGGAGAAAGAAGTCAGAGGTTTCTTGGGACGCTTGAACTACATTGCTCGATTTATCTCCCACTTGACCGCCACTTGCAAACCCATCTTCAAATTGCTGAGGAAAAATCAAGAACTGATATGGAATGACGAATGCCAAGAAGCTTTTGACAAAATCAAGAACTACCTCCAGGAACCTCCGATTCTGATACCACCAGTTGAAGGAAGACCTCTAATCATGTATTTGACCGTGTTAGAAAATTCAATGGGGTGCGTATTGGGGCAACATGACGAGTCTGGTCGAAAAGAGCATGCCATATACTACCTGAGCAAAAAGTTTACCGACTGTGAAACAAGATACTCACTGCTCGAGAGAACTTGCTGTGCTTTGGCCTGGGCTGCTCGCCGACTAAGACAGTATATGTTGAATCATACCACTTTGTTGATTTCTAGGATGGATCCCATCAAATACATGTTCGAGAAGCCTGCCCTCTCCGGAAGAATAGCGAGATGGCAGATGATCTTAACAGAGTACGATATCCAGTACACTACCCAGAAAGCAATCAAAGGAAGCGTGCTGGCTGATCATTTGGCTCATCAAGCGGTGGATGATTACCAATCTATGAATTTTGAGTTCCCAGATGAGGATGTCATGTTTGTTGCTGATAATGAAAAACCTAAACCAGATGAAGGACCCGAATGGGGATCCCGATGGACTATGGTCTTTGATGGATCTTCTAATGCATTGGGCCATGGTGTTGGGGTTGTACTCATTTCTCCTGGAGGTTACCATACGCCTCTCACTGCTAGACTATGTTTTCATTGTACCAATAATATGGCTGAGTATGAAGCATGTATTTTTGGACTCAAAGCTGCTGTAGATTGGCGAATCAAGTTTTTGAGTGTGTACGGAGATTCAACCTTGGTAATCAGTCAGATCAAAGGAGAATGGGATACCAAACATCCGAATCTCATCCCTTATCGAGAGCAGGTGATGACATTGATCCCATACTTTGAAGAAATAACATTTGAACATATTCCACGAGATGAGAACCAGCTGGCAGACGCATTAGCTACCATGTCATCTATGTTCAGAGTCAGATGGGGCAGCGAAGCTCCCATGATTACCATTGGACGGTTAGATGAACCAGCATACTGTTATGGACTTAACACTGAGAAGGTACGGGAAAAACCTTGGTTCCACGACGTAAAAAGATACTTAGAAGCTCAGGAATACCCTGAAGGGGCATCCATCAATGACAGAAAATTCCTGAGGAAGTTCTCCGCTAAATTCTTTCTGAGTAATGGAGTGTTATACAAACGTAATCATGACTTGACTCTGCTTCGCTGTGTGGATAAAAAGGAAGCAGAAAAGATTATGGAAGACATGCATGACGGTATTTTTGGGACTCATTCTAATGGACATACAATGGCCAAGAAGATTCTGAGGTCAGGGTATTATTGGTCTACCATGGAAGCTGATTGTCACCATCACTCCAGAACCTGCCACAAGTGTCAGATCTATGCGGATAAAGTACATGTACCTCCTGCTCCATTGAACGTGTTAACAGCTCCTTGGCCCTTTGCAATGTGGGGCATCGATATGATTGGAGAGATTAAACCTACGGCTTCTAATGGACATCGCTTCATTCTCGTCGCTATTGATTACTTCACAAAGTGGGTAGAGGCAGCCTCCTTCGCTTCTGTCACCAAGAATGTAGTGGCACGGTTCATCAAGAATAGTCTTATTTGTCGGTATGGCATCCCTGAGAGAATTATCACTGACAATGGTACTAATTTGAATAACAAGATGGTTACTGAACTCTGCACGCAGTTCAAAATAAAGCATCACAATTCTTCTCCGTACCGGCCAAAGATGAATGGCGTCGTGGAGGCTGCTAATAAGAACATCAAGAAGATCATACAAAAGATGACAGTAACGTACAAAGACTGGCATGAGATGTTACCATTTGCTCTCCATGGTTATCGCACTTCAGTACGCACTTCGACAGGGGCAACTCCTTTCTCTTTAGTCTACGGAGCGGAAGCCGTTTTACCAGTGGAAGTCCAGATTCCTTCTCTAAGAATCATGAAAGAGGCGGGCTTAGACGAAGATGAATGGATTCAGACTCGACTTGATCAAATAAACTTGATTGACGAAAAGAGACTTGCGGCTGTTTGCCACGGGCAGATATACCAGAAGCGCATGACCCAAGCATTTAACAAAAGAGTCAAGAGACAGGTATATCAGGTAGGCGACTTGGTGATCAAGCGTATCATTCTACCACAAGGTGACCCCAGAGGCAAGTGGACTCCCACATACGAAGGGCCATTTGTGGTTAAGAAGGTATTCTCTGGTGGAGCCATGATACTTGCTACAATGGACGGCGAAGATTTCCCGCATCCTGTGAACGCGGACATAGTTAAAAAATACTACGCATAAAAGAGACCCGCTAGATCGACGTATCTAGGCAAAAGTAAGGGCATCCCGGCAAACCAAAAGGGTTCGGGCAAAAATTAGGGATAAATATATAAAGACGTATACCCGGCAAGTCGAAAACCTGAAAAGGCGGCTTGGGCAAAAAGGGGTATCCCGGTGGACTGAAAACCTGAAAAGGCGGTCCAGGCAAAAATTAGGGATTAAAGCGTATGACTATGTCCCGTTCTCTGCCACCTTCACCCAAGTTCAAGGGACTGAACAAGCCAATCACTTCTATCCGACAGCAGGAGATGAGATGCGTGAAGACCTAATGACAGTAGTGGAATCAAAATCAATAGGACTTATTCTGCATAGCTTTCTTTTTGTTGTCTTGACAATTTCCTCTTACTAGGATTTCTGTCTCCTTGTACACGAATTGCCTGTTTATAGGTCCTCTTTCAAAATCAATACAATTTCATTTCCAAAAAGATGCTTTTAGTTTTACCTTTTCTGTTTTGTTTGCGTAAACGTCCATTGATTTAATTTGAATTAATATGTGCATTTGAATATGACCAATGTTTACAAAAATGCATGCCTAAAATAGCAATAGCAATTACTACACGACTTCAGGATCGAGGAGAAGGTCTAACCACGCTCCCCAAGGAGTCCGTTGCTAATCCGATTCCCCGGCAACGCCAATTATCCCCCAGAAGAGGTCGGCACCGCCCTACCGAAAGGTCATCCCTTCTATCCCCAGCCAGGCCCCGTTGGACAGAACCCAAATCCCCAGCTAAGGAAGGGCCATCAATACCAATGTCTCCGACCAGCAGATTGAGATTTATCTCCCCAGTAGTGTCCTTTGGAAGAATGTTTCAGACGCCTAATGCATTCATTATATCATTTCATACTACATACCTGCATCCAACGCTCACATCTACTTCATTCCGCATCATACACTTTACATCATTTCATAATATATACATGCATACACATACATACCGGGTTCGCGGGCATAAAACATCTCATGCATCATGACATTGCATGGAACTAACTTCATTTTTCAGGTTAATTATCCTCCTGGTACAGTCAGAATAAAGGTCCATTCGGACGGACATCTGTATCAGTTACATTCCGGATTCAACTACACCTTTCAAATATACTCCATGGCAACATTCATTCTGACATCCTCCTAATGGTGGCATCTCTAAGCCCACCCCAGATATCCTCTGCAAATATTATCAGATACAGCCTAACGTACGGTTCATTCTGATTCAGCCCAACATATGACTCTTTCAGTTCAGATACGGTCTAACGTACGATCCATTCTGATCTTCAACAACTCAGATACGGTTTAATGTACGACCAAGTTAAACCTTCATCCCTTTCTCAGGTGCTACCTTCGGACAGGTACATTCCTGAATAGTAGTCTAGTATACGGCTACTCCCTTTCTCAGGTGCTACCTTCGGACAGGTACATTCCTGAATGGTAGTCTGGTACACGGCTACTCCCTTTCTCAGGTGCTACCTTCGGACAGGTACATTCCTGAATGGTAGTCTAGTATACGGCTACTCCCTTTCTCAGGTGCTACCTTCGGACAGGTACATTCCTGAATGGTAGTCTAGTATATGGCTACTCCCTTTCTCAGGTGCTACCTTCGGACAGGTACATTCCTGAATAGTAGTCTAGTATACGGCTACTCCCTTTCTCAGGTGCTACCTTCGGACAGGTACATTCCTGAATGGTAGTCTGGTACACGGCTACTCCCTTTCTCAGGTGCTACCTTCGGACAGGTACATTCCTGAATGGTAGTCTAGTATACGGCTACTCCCTTTCTCAGGTGCTACCTTCGGACAGGTACATTCCTGAATGGTAGTCTAGTATACGGCTACTCCCTTTCTCAGGTGCTACCTTCGGACAGGTACATTCCTGAATGGTAGTCTAGTATATGGCTACTCCCTTTCTCAGGTGCTACCTTCGGACAGGTACATTCCTGAATGGTAGTCTGGTACACGGCTACTCCCTTTCTCAGGTGCTACCTTCGGACAGGTACATTCCTGAATGGTAGTCTAGTATACGGCTACTCCCTTGCTCAGGTGCTACCTTCGGACAGGTACATTCCTGAATGGTGGTCTAGTATACGGCTACTCCCTTGCTCAGGTGCTACCTTCGGACAGGTACATTCCTGAATGGTGGTCTAGTATACGACTACTCCCTTTTCAGCAGATTCAGCCTAACGTACGGCCCATTCTGCAACTCAGATACGATCTAGCATACGATCCATTCTGATCTTTCATCCCCAGCAAAGTCATCCGCCTAATGAACAGCTCACTTTGGTATTCAGACGCGGTCTAACATACGATCCATGCTGATCCCATATCCCCAGCAGCATATAGCATACTCTGACTCCCCAGCGAAGTCGACAGCATAATGGATGGCTCACCATACGGTCTAGCGTATGACCCGGTATGACATCCATATCTGCAGACATCGTCTAACGTACGACACAGTCTGGAAATCTCCTCAGCAAGTCTCTTGGATGGCATCTTTAAGCCCATCTCCGTCAAGACTGATGGACAAGCGCAAATTTTCGGGGCATTCTAGTGTTCAATAATCTTTCACCTCCAGACCACGAACGGCACATGCCATTCTACTCTCTCGGTTCGAGAATATTGAACAGGGGCAGCTGTCATACCCCAAAATTTGCCCATTGGTGTTACAAAGCATTTTCCAAGACCCTCTGACTTGTTCTGCAAGGCACTGATGCCAAATGGACAAGAGCCCAGCTCACTACAGGCCCAATCCACAGGCGGCCCAAAACAGTTTGCTCGCTAGGCGAGCAGCTGCTTCGCCTAGCGAACATTGCATCATACCACTCGCCCAGCGAAGCATCAGATCCAGCAAAAAAGCCCAGACCTAGTTTGCTCGCTAGGCGAGCAATTCCTTCGCCTAGCGAAGCTTGCGAGAATTTGAATTTTTGGACTTCATTTTAAGCCCATTAGGTCACCATTGCCACTACTATAAATATATGCTCTGCTGCCACGAAAAAGGACACAGAGAAAAACACACAGAGACACAGAGACGGACGAAGACGGACGGAAACACGCATCCAGAGGGAGGAACACAGAAACCCTGCTGATCCAAAGAGTTCAGAAGGCGGAAACCCTGAAGGCCGCTTACCCGCTCCGAAGCTACCGCCGCCCAACTCAATCCGGCTCGCCAATTCAAGGTTGCAACTCGATTTGCAAACAGGTTTGCCTCACTATTATCGTTTTAGTTTCTTAATTGGCATATGATATCACTTTAGGATATTAATTTACACATGATTATCACTTGGTATTCTTATTTTGCATGTGGTACCGCATTAGTGTCTTAATTTGCATGTGACATCGTTTTGTACTCTCTTTTGGCATATGGTACCACTTCATGTTCTTAATTAGGGGAGGATATCATAATTGAATTCATAAACATTTTGAAGCTTTGCATGAGAATTTAAATGTGCTTGAACATTGTGAAACTGAACCATATAATTATGTGTTAGAGGCCATAGGCCATGCTGCTGATTGAGGTCATAATTTCAAACCCGTGGCCGCTCGCTAGCTCATCGCTAGGCGAGCCCGCAGCGAGCCTTCGCTGAGCCTTCGCTAGGCGAAGCAGAAGCGAACAGGACAGGGGCTGCTTTGTCCCTTTGTTGCCCGTTTTATACTTACCTAATCATGACTCTGCATCATTTGGCTTAAATTCCTGGCTGTTATATTCATTTTGTGATGTAATTTCCAATTGTGTTTTATCTCAATGCTATAATCTGTGTGTTAATGGTGTAAAGGCTAGCATACTTCCGAAGAAATAACCGGCTAGGTACACCGCTTTATGCATGGGAAGACTTTCATGGAGATGGACTCTAAATTATGTCACTTTAATGTGAAAATTCATATTGGTTGCCTAACCAATTTTAATGTATTGATCTTTAATGTGTTGATTTTAATGTATCGATTCAATGCGGTATCACCATAATTACCTAATGAACTTAAAACATGGACTTTAATTAAATGATATTGGACCTCTCTTTATTACCCCACGATTACAATATTACGGTCATGTCCCGCGAATATGGGGATATCCTTAGCAAAGACCCTTCGGTAAAATCATCATAGTCCCTCGGATGTTGCCTTCGAAAATACGATTTTGTCCCTCAATGACCCTTCGGTGTAGCCTACGGTTAAATGATGATAGTCCCTTCGAATGCTAAGGTATCCTCACAACTGTTGCCTTCAATGACCAACCGATGACCCTACGATGACCCTCCTACATCCCCAGGATAAAACTACTTACTTCTCAATAGTAAGGACAGTTTTACCCTCATAAGGATAGGAAATGCCCGGAAAGACCTCGGACAGGTATAACCTTAATTGCTCATTCATAACAAAAAATGCTTTTCACACCCCACACCTTTCAAACGTCTTCTTTTGGAAAATCACCACTTAGCATACATCCGTACTAGGATCATTGCCAAGTTATATTTTTCTAAGCTACCTTCAAAAAACTAAATGAGATAACCACTTTGTATACATTCATGCAAGAATCATTACAAAGTTAAATTCTCCTTTTCAAACATTTTTCATACATTTCTCAACCACCTTTTTCAAACAAAGAAAACATAAATGATTGAGCAATTAAGAGCCCATGGAGAACCATGGATACAAAGGGTGCTAATACCTTCCCTTTGTATAAAGTACCTCCCGAACCTAAGAATTTAAAATTAAGGTCTTTCCTGTTCTTTTCCACCTTTCCTTATGGGATAAAAGAAAAGTCGGTGGCGACTCTTGCTAACCGCGACATTGCGATTACAAATCCAATAAAAGTCAGTTCACCGTACGACAATACGGTTATGTGTATTTAATGAAACACAAATTGGAGTCCTTTGAAAAGTTCAAGGAATTCAAGAATGAAGTACAAAACCAACTAGGTAAGAATATTAAAACTCTTCGATCAGACCGAGGTGGTGAGTATTTAAGCCTAGAGTTTGATGACCATCTGAAAGAGTGTGGGATCCTATCCCAACTCACTCCTCCTGGAACACCCCAATGGAATGGTGTGTCTGAGAGAGGAAATCGAACCCTGTTAGACATGGTCCGATCCATGATAAGTCACGCCGATCTTCCAAACTCCTTTTGGGGACATGCACTATTGACAGCAGCTTACACACTTAACCGTGTTCCATCCAAAAAGGTTGAGAAGACACCATATGAGATATGGAGTGGTAAGAAACCACATATGTCTTACATAAAGATTTGGGGTTGCGAGGTTTATGTAAAACGACAAATTTCAACTAAGCTTGAGCCCAAATCTGACAAATGCTTATTTGTGGGGTATCCTAAAGAAACAAGAGGGTATTACTTCTACAATCCTTCTGAGGGCAAAGTGTTTGTCGCTCGAACTGGAGTTTTCCTAGAAAAGGATTTTATTTCCAAAGGAACCAGTGGGAGGAAAGTAGAGCTTGAAGAAATTCAAGAATCACAAAGCATCAACACACCTATGGAGGAATTGGAGCAGGAAACACAAGTAGTTGTGTAAGAGCAACCTGCTCAAGTAGAACAAGACCAGCGTAGGTCAGGCAGGATACGTCACCTACCTGAGATATATGGATCAAGGTGATGTATTACTCATGGATCAAGATGAGCCTGTGACCTACTCATGGAATCTTTGTTCTGATGAAACAGTAAAACAATATGGATTTATCAAGAACGAAGATGAGCCTTGTGTCTACAAGAAGGTTAGTGGGAGCATGATCGTATTCCTGGTATTATATGTAGATGACATATTACTTATTGGAAACGATATCCCTACCCTGCAACAAGTAAAGTCTTGGGTGGGGAAATGCTTTTCTACGAAGGATCTTGGTGAAGCAGCCTATATATTAGGAATCAGAATCTATAGAGATAGATCATAAAATGCTTGGCCTAAATCAGAGTACATAGACAAGGTGTTGAGACGCTTTAATATGAATGATTCCAATGGTTATGTGTTTTGCTGAAATGGTGGCGCTGTGAGCTTGAAAAGTTCAAAGCAAGATACAGTTGCTGATTCTACAACCGAGGCCGAGTATATTGCTGCCTCAAATGCAGAAAAGGGAGGTGTTTGGATCAAAAAGTTCATTAGTGAACTTGGCATAGTCCCTAGCATTGTGGATCCCATTGGTCTCTATTATGATAACAATGGTGCTATCGCACAAGCTAAGGAGCCTAGATCTCACCGACGATCCAAACACATACTTAGGCGTTATCATCTCATTCGAGAGATAATAGATAGAGGAGATGTGAAAATATGCAGAGTACCTACACTTAACAATATTGCTGACCCACTGACAAAGCCTCTTGCGCAGTAGAAGCATGATGGCCATACTAGATCTATGGGCATTAGGGGTATGCCTGATTGGCTCTAGTGCTAGTGGGAGATTGTTGGTGTAAGCCCTAGAGGCCAATACTTTTTGGTACTTGTATCGAATTATTTATTAATAATAAAAGGCATTTTCTTTATTATGGTTGATTAATAAAGTCCATGGAATAGATAGTCCGTTTAATGTATTAAGTGTGACTTAATCATGAGAACACATTAAACATAAGGACACTATTCTTAAAGTATCTGTAGTCGAGCTTTAGTGTGAAGTGGGATAACATTAAAGCATTAAGACTATTATGTTTGTAGACTGATGATCACATCTCATGGATCATGGATAAAGAGTTATCAAGTCTTAAACATAGGTATGAATATTAGGAGTAATATTTATACCGGATTGACCCGCTATGAGAATACTATATAGAAAGTTATGCAAAGTGTCATAAGTTATTCTCATGGTGATAATAGTGTATTCCACTCTTTGACCTGAAACCACTATGGATCCTAGATATAGAGTCGAGTGCTTTATTACTAATCCAACGTTGTCCGTAACTAGATAACCATAAAGACAGTTGATGGGTACTCCACGAAGCATGTTGAGGGACATGAGTGACCTAGATGGAATTTGCCCATCCTGCATAACAGGATAAATGTCTATGGGCCCAATATTGGACTGGACAAGGATGACACGGTCTATGCCTTGTGTTCAATATAGACATAAGGGCAAAAGGGTAATTATACACATAAGTATTATCACAGAAGGTTTTGTCAGATCACATGACATTTTCGTGTCTTTGGTAGCAGTGATGTGTTGCTAGATACCGCTCACTGTTTATTATGTTAAATGCGTGATTTAATATAATTGCCAACGTCACGAAAAACCTACAGGGTCACACACAAAGGACGGATTGATGAGAGATAGAGTAACTAAGGAATGTCGTAAGGTACGGTGCCCTTAAGTGAATTATAGAACATCGTAAGGTACGGTGTACTTGAGTAGAATACGAAATATGGTAAGGTACCATGGGCTTAAGTGATTTTGGGCATATTATAAGATATGGGCCAAAATACACTTAAGTGGGCTTTTTAGCTTGAAGCCCACACAAGTGGTTCTATAAATAGAACCCTTGTGCAGAAGCATTAATAGCGGTTGCATTATTTTCGTTTTCTCTCTCTCACTCAAAGCCTTCATTCGTACCAGCTAGCACTGAGATTGAAGGAATCCGTTCGTGTGGACTGAGTAGAGACGTTGTCATCGTTCAACATTCGTGATCGCTCTGTGGATCTGCATCAAAGGTTTTGATCGTTACAAGAGATCTGCACGAAAGGTTTCAATCGTCACAAGAGGTAAATATTCTATCACTGATCATGACCATTCGTAAGGATCTCTAAAGGGGAAAATTTTAATTTCCACTGCGTTTTGGACCGCAATTCTCCTTCATATACCACTATCCACACATTTAATTTTTATACTTTTCATATATTTCTATAGATAATGTCGGACAAAGAGTAATACTTTATGTTTATTTCACTATCCACTATCCACACATATATTTGTATACTTTATGTTTACACATATATTTGTATACTTTATGTTTATACCAGTATCCACACATTTAATTTTTATACTTTATTTTTATACCACTATCCACTATCCACACATTTAAGTTCTATTGCAAGTTGATTAGCCAGTTCTGTTGATTTTCAAAAAAAAAAAAAAAACCTCAGCTTCTAAGGGGGAATGTTAGAGATATAAGATAGTATTATATTCTACTGTAGCTAATATGCTTAGCTGTCATTCTATTTGTTATAGTTTGTTACTCTTGCTAGTATATATAAGCACCTACTGTAACTTCTTTATAGAATAGAACATAATAACAGAATTCCTCTTTCTCTTTCCTAATTCTAACAAATATTTTCACCCGTTAGCGCAATAAAAAAAAAGCGGACAAACGGGCCCGTTTGGACGCTAGTTTAAATAAAATAAATATTTATATGAAATAAATATTTAATTTAAATAATTATTTAATTAGGATTTATAAACATTTTTTACTAATACGCCTCATTACCAAATGATTAATTATGTCTAATTATTTTTAATAATCTCAATAATAAATATTTTAATTATCTGCTCTCAAATCTCACAACCATGGTAATTAGTAAATTATCAAATTACCCCCACACTTCAAAAAACATCCAAATTTTAAATATAGTGAAAAAATCACACGAATAATTAAATAAAATACTCTAATTATAAGTTGGGGTGTTACACATTGATCCAACGATAATTGCTCCCCTCCCAAACTATCATCTACAACAACAAATTCACAATTTAACAACATAATTCATGCTAATACAACAGTATGTCATCATCATAGTTCAGAAATTCATCACAACATCATCATCATGTATACACATCTCCATCATTCCTCAACTAATTCACAAATTAGATTAAATTCATGTTTAATCGTTAATTCATACCCACCATCATGTAAAATAACTGTTAACATAACATAACACTGCCAAAACATCTACAAAAGTTGAAAATTTAAAATCTGCATTTTTATATTATTAACACAAACATATGCATCAACTGCATACCCATGACGGGTTACCCGTCACAGTAGTTACGCCGATCACCTACCTCATACATCCAGATCGCCATTCAGTTAACGAACGACTTAAAAGACAAGCCTATGCGGCATGACGAGTTAGCCATCACGGTGGTGACGCCCGTCAGCGTCCTGAAAGTTGTAGAATTCATCTGTCTTATGGAGTTCGACGAAAAAAATCCAATTTTTCAATTCCCAATTCCAAAATTGATCCAAACATATTATATTACGTCCAAAACATATTAGTTCAACAATATTAACATAGTTACACACTTAATCCCATAATATCATGTTCATCCCAAAAGCTTCAAACCCTAACAATGGTGAATATATCACAACAACATCAAAAAAGAATTTATCCACATATTATTGCAAAAATTTCCATATCCAAAAGAGCATATAACATCAGTACATCATTAAAATTCAGAATCAAATCAAAATTTCAATGGCCTTATTGGAGGTTAACGACTCCTCCATTCTACCCCTCAAACATATACCCATTATTGAATCAATTATCCCCTTACATGGTTTTCCTAGCAACAATAGCAAAATTATGGCATTTGGTTGTTCTTCCCCTCTATCCAAAGCTCTAACATTCTATCTCTCTTGTGCCTCTAATCCTCTTTTCACATACTGATAGAAAATTCCCAAAACCTAGGTTATCTTTTAACCTTATATAATTAGGGTAATCTAGTCCTAATTATAATTCTCTCCCTTACTAACAATTACTCTTACTCTTTCCTCCCTTCTATTTCTCTTAATTTACAGTTTGAACCCAAACTCTCTAAATTCTCATTTTTAATTAAATAAACCCACTAAAATAGTATTATTTTAATTATTAAAATATTTCAAATTATTCTAAATAAACTCCATTAACCTCAACTTACTCTCTTCACCCCAACCTCAAGGACAAACACTCTTATCCCCCAAATTAATTCAATTATCCCACATAATAATTAAATTAGAATACAAATAAATCAATTAAAATAATAACTCAAAATTTGGGGTGTTATAGACCCAATCACAAATGATCCAGTAGTAGACATATGAAGACATGTCATTCCATGTCATAAGAGTGAAAACCATCATTATCACTACTCCAATAGAGAAAATGTTTCTAATGTGAATGAGTGAATGGATCAATTTTCCCATCCCCAAATTCCAATCAAGCAGTTGGGATTGGAACAGATTCTTCCTCCACTATTTGGCTCATGGACTGTGGCTCTAAATATCCCAACCTCTAGGGTCGGCACAGAGGACAGACGTTTCATCCATGATATCTACATATCAACACCAAAGACTCTTCACCATTTACATTGTTTGAAGGAGGGTCTATATTATTGTACTTACAACAAGTATAATTGGCACTTGCCATGAGCCCCAATAAAGCTAGCTCTGACCTCAAGTTCAATCCACCTAAACCATGGTTTATACCACCTCTTTAGTAGTCACCACCGTCAGACATTCACTAAAAGACCCTGAAGGGAGATGTTATAAAAACCCTTCAAATGAGGAATCAATATAGATAATACAAAAGTAAAGTTCTAAGAGTTGGACGAGAATGGCTTTACCCTTCTAGGTCCCGTCATAGGGACTCACATTTTCAAGTCTCGCTTGAGGGACTCACCCTTCTAGGTCCCGCTTGAGGGACTCACCTTTACAAGTCTTGCCTAAGGGATTAAACTTTTCAAGTCTCGCCCGAGAGACTCACCTTTTCAAGTCTCATCTAAGAGCCTCACCTTTCCAAGTCCCTCCCAAAGAAGGATTATTATATACTTTGTTTAAGAACTTAGTCCTTTCATGCCTCGTGTTGGAGGGACTATGGATTGTGATATGTTTATTTGATCATTAAAATAGACCAACCCATGTTAAATTTGGGCCTAGAAGGGAGAAAAATCACACAAGGAGGTTTCAAACAACCTCACATGGCAGGCCCATGGATGCCCAATCTATATTGTTCTGCTTAAGACACAGGTCACCCGACCCGGTAGCAAATGATCCAGTTGCATACATACGAAGATGTGTCATGCCAGGTCATGAGAGCGAAAAACATCATTATCACAACTCTAATGGAGAAAACATGTCTCGTACGAATGATGGAAGAACTTAGTCGTCCTATCCATATGTTCCAATTAACCTGTTGGGATTGGAACTAATTCTTCCTTCACAATTTGGCTCATGGATCATGGCTATAAATATCCAACCCCTAGGGTCGACACAGAGGATGAATGATTCATTCACGATATCCACATGTCAACACCAAAAAGCCTTATCCCTCTAGATCGCTGGGAGAATGGTCTATATTATTGTTCTTAAGACAAGTATAGAAAGTAAACAAATTTTAATTGTGGTAGGTTTTGATTCCAAATAGTAAAGCAAACGAATGTCATAATTTTGAAAAGCAATTAGTGATGACATTCTAAAAGCTACCACAATTTGAATGATATTATACATGATTCTCACACTTCCGAATTCAACGCAAACTAAGAGCGCCATAGATGTTTTCAATTAAAAGCATTCCACCATCCTAGTGTGGTAGTCTATGTAGTTGAAAATGATAGACATCATATAACCAAAGTAAAACACAATGATCAATAAGAAAATAAATGACATACATGTCAAAATGCATATGAGTTTATATATTAGAAACCATCAGATCTTACCATTGTATAAGTAGAAATTAAAATAGCATAATCATCTTTGAAAAATATTTGAAAACGAAATGAAAAAACCAAAATACAATATTCTAAGACAGAAAGAATTTAGAATGAATATGAACCAAGAAAATAAATAATGACTGGAAGAGAGATTAACAGAATAGTGGCGATGATTCAAATAGTGGGAAGTGAAAAGAACAAAGGTGGTGAAAGGAAAAACGGTAGTGGATGACAAAATTAGAGTTGCTTACACTGTTTTGTCTTACTTCCAAATTAGCTCGTGCTTATGGTTTTGGGCCAAGGCGCCATGAGACATTCTAATGTTTATTATGTGGTAGGTCTGAAAGCATGCAAAACTTAATTAAACATACATGTTCAACGGTTTTTAAAAATGAAAATCGAGAACCAAACTAAACCAGTTTGATTTTGTTGGCTCGATTTGGTTTTAAAACTGAAACAAATCATGACGATTGATCAGTGCATTTTGATGCACATTCTTCTATATTTATACTTATACATTTCCATGTTTTAGTTTGGTTATTTTTCACTTTTAATGTGTTTTTATAATTTATCTTATTTTTACACTTATTTGTTTTTCGCAGTTTATTTTCAGCATTAGCAGTCTGCACGAATAAATTCATAATTGAAGCTAGGAGTATCGGATCGAGGCGTGCTACCAGTCGTTGGAAATCTAAGAGAAAGAGATACGACTTTCATGTAGAAGTCAGAAGCTAATTCAGACTATAGCATGGTTGAAAAATCCGTTGAAGTCTTCAGCACTAGATTTATATTTTGTGTTGGGTTATTTAGTTTGGGCATTAGTTATGTTTTGACTAAATTAGGTTTATTCTACTTTTCCTATAACCTAAGCAGCCGAAAACAGTACATGATATCACTATTCATGAAAATTTGAAAGCTTGTACGAATTCCATGGAGAACCAATCCCTCTGATTCGATCGGCCGTAATTCAGGTTCCAAAACTTGAGATTATTATAATGTTAATTTTAGTTTAATTCCTTTCAATGATATTTTGTGTTCTTGTATGCTTAATTCGATTGCATGAAATATATTGATTCAATTTGATTGATTGTATGATCCTAACATAGGCACGTCACGTTTGCTTAATTCGTTTTTGTGTCTGATCAATCATGTTTGCATAATCCAGGAAAACTTATCCCGTTTGCTTAATCGGACAATAGGATCATACATCTCACAAACTTCATCGCGCTTGTCATTGAGTTTGTATCCAAATAGGAATAGATAATTCGCTTAAGGTATTAAAATTATATTAATCGATGATAGTATGAACTGAATCAGTAGATTAAATTATTTCATAATCACTTATTTCAAGAATTGCTTTTAATAATCACTTTTTCTTAATCGAACACCAAACCAAACAACCCCCCCCCCCCCTTAATTCGATTTACCTTTGGATAATAATAATCAAGAATCCTTGTGAGAACGATATCCGAGTTAAAATTGTCGTCGTACTACGTTTTTGAAAAACACTCGTTTTGACCCGCGCGCGACAGCGGATCAAATTGGCGCCGTTGCCGGGGATTGTTGTAGATTTTAACCATTATTATAGTTTAACTATTATTATAGTCATAGGTGTTGTGTTTTAACATTTTTTTACCCTAATTTTCTTGTGTTTTGATGTTTTTGCGTTTTAGGATAAAAAAATCTATTTTTTTTAAGAAAATCATTTCAAATTCATCCTAAAAATCCGAAATTCCTTATTTTTCTATTTTTTATGATTTTTTTTCTGTTTTGATAGTTTTAGAAAATTCTGAAAAAAATCTCAAAAATTTTAATTGACGTTATTAGATTAATTTTTATGTTTTTTTTATTTTTTTACTTTTATTTTAATAGTTTTTTACGTATTTCAATTATTTGTTCTTAATAGGGACATTGTCGGTATTTTCCTATTTGTTGCTGCATTACTGAATTAGTTATGTGTTTTCTCATTGTTTGTTGATTTTTTTTCTATTGAGTTTAATATGGCTGACCAAAGAACTCTGAGAGAACTTGCTGATCCTGATATGAATTACAATGGTTTATGTATTGAATATGCTGATGTTACTGTTCCTTTTAAGTTGAAATCTGGTTTAATACACTTGTTGCCAAGGTTTAATGGTCTTGCAGGTGAGGATCTGCATAAGCATCTTGAGGAATTTTAGGTGGTGTGTTCTACATTGAAGCCTGAAGGGATCACTGAAGATCACATCAAACTTCGAGCTTTTCCTTTTTCATTGTAGGGTGCAGCAAAGGATTGGATATATTATCTCGAGCCAAATTCAATTGCAAGCTGGAATGCCCTGAAAAAAGTGTTCTTAGAGAGATATTTTCCTGCCTCCAGAGCTGCCTCGATAAGAAAGGAGATTTGTGGTATTAGACAGAGTAATGAGTCATTGACCGGGTATTGGGAGAGATTTAAACACTTGGTATCCAGCTGTCCTCAGCACCAGATCACCGAGAAACTACTCATCCAGTATTTTTATGAGGGTTTGATACCGATGGATAGGAACATTCTTGATGCTGCTAGTGGTGGAGCACTTGTTGATAAGACTCCAGCTGTTGCCAAAGCCCTTATCGAAAATATGTTCCTTAATTCCCAATAGTTCACTACTAGAGACAATTCTGTGCAAAGCAAAGGCGTGAATCAAATTCAGGTTTCTTCCAACAAAGCTTTAGAGACCAGAATTGACGAGCTCACTGCCTTAGTCAAACAGTTGGCAGTAGCAAAACCTCAAACAGCAACAGTGGGTGGTATTTGTACTTCTCATGAGCACCCGATCGATACTTGTCCTATTCTGAGAGACGAGTCCATTACTGAGCTGCCTCAAGCTTATGCAGCCAACCTTTACAGTCAAAACAGGTACAATAATACTCTTGACCTGTCCACCAACAAATATCATCCCAATTGGAGGAACCATCCCAACCTTCGATATGGAAACCCACAACAAAACCCACCTCAAGTGGCTGTCCCTGCACCTTCCGGACCATCCTTAGAAGATCTTGTCAAACAAATGGCCGCCAACAATCTCCAATTCCAACAAAGGACCGATTCTAGCATTCAGACCTTGAACACGCAAATGGGACAACTTGCTACTCAAATAAATAACATGCAAGCCCAAGGGTCGAACCAACTTCCAACCCAAACAGTTGTCAATCCAAAGGATTCTAATGCTAATGTGAGTGCGATTTCGTTGAGATCTGGAAAGGTTACAAAAACAACTCCTGAAAAAAATAAAAAAATTATTGAGGTAACATCTGAACCTGAAAAATAGAGTTCTGAAAAATAAAAGAATTGAGGAGGGAGACAAGGAAAGAGAGACATTGGATGTTTTTAGAAAAGTTGCGGTAAATATTCCGCTTCTTGATGTAATTAAGCAGGTTCCTAAGTATGCAAAGTTTCTGAAGGATTTGTGTACAAATAAGAGGAGGATTAAAGGAAGTGAGAGAGTTAACTTAGGAAGAAATATTTCTGCTTTTATTCAGCCCAAGCCTTCATCTGAAAAAGTTACAAGCGAGAAAAATGTTTCAGCCATCACTCAGCTTTTGCCACAAAAGCAGAAGGATCCGGGAACTTTTACTGTCCCTTGTACCACCGGGGATAGTAAATTCGAGAATTGCATGCTTGATTTGGGAGCGGGCATTAATGTTATGCCTACTTCTATTTATAATAACCTTAATCTTGGTCCTTTGCAGCATACAGGTTTGATCGTCCAACTGGCGACATGAGCAATGCACGCCCGACTGGTGTAGTGGAAGATGTCCTTGTCCAAGTTAACGATTTAATTTTTCCTGCAGATTTTTATATTCTGGACATGGAAGGAGAGACTAAGACAAGCAGAGCTCCCATCATTTTAGGCAGACCGTTCATGAAAACAGCGAAGACAAAAATTGATGTTGACGATGGAACCATGTCCATGGAATTTGGTGACATTGTCGCAAAATTTAAAATTTTCGATGCCATGAAACACCCCTTGGAAGAGCATTCCATTTTTCATATGGAATTGATATCTGAGATGGTTGAGGACACTTGTTCTGATTTATTTTCACTTGATTTTCCATCTTTATCTAGTTTCGATGATATCTACTCATGTGTTGATTGTACTGACACTAACCTTTGTGTTATGTGTGCTGAGATTGATGTTGCCTTACAGCCTGATACATTTCCTACAGGTGAAGTTGTTGCCGATGAAGCTATTTTTGCAGTTGATGCTCTTGACATCCCGGCTGCCCCAAGCATTCCATCCATCAAGCAACCCCTGTCTTTAGAGCTGAAACAGTTCCCTGAAAACCTGAAATACGCTTATTTGGAGACTAATGAAAAACTCCCTATTATTATTTCTTCTAACCTTGATTTCGATCAAGAAGACAAGCTTTTGCAGGTTTTGAAGAAGCACAAGAAGGCAATCGGGTGGACATTAGCCGGCCTCCCAGGTATTAGTCCGTCGATGTGCATGCACAGGATATTACTTGAGGATGGAGCAAAAACAGTAAGGCAGCCCCAAAGGAGGCTTAATCCTTTGATTCTTGATGTTGTGAAGAAGGGGGTAACCAAACTCTTGCAAGCAGGTATCATTTATCCTATCTCTAACAGTAAGTGGGTAAGCCCAGTGCAAGTTGTACCTAAGAAATCAGGACTCACAGTGGTAAAAAATGAAAAGAATGAACTTGTTCCCACTAGAGTTCAGAACAGCTGGAGAGTTTGTATTGATTACAGGATATTGAACCAGGCTATGAGAAAGGATCACTTTCCTTTACCGTTCATTGACCAAATGCTTGAACGGCTTGCTGGTAAATCACATTACTATTTTCTTGATGGTTTTTCAGGTTACTCTCAGATTCATATTGCACCGGAAGATCAAGAGAAGACCACTTTTACTTGTCCCTTCGGTACTTTTGCTTACAGGAGGATGTCTTTTGGTCTTTGCAATGCTCCTGGCACTTTCCAACGATGCATGATTAGCATTTTTTCTGATTTCATTGAAAATTGCATGGAAGTCTTTATGGACGATTTCACTGTCTATGGTTCCTCTTTTGATGCATGCTTGAGCAGTTTAAGCTTGATTTTAGAAAGATGCATCGAAACTGATCTCGTTTTAAATTATGAAAAATGTCACATTATGGTTGATCAGGGAATTGTATTGGGTCACATAATTTCAGAAAAAGGAATTTCTGTTGACCCTGCTAAAATAGATGTGATTTCTACACTGCCTTACCCTTCTTGCATTTGCGAGATTCGTTCTTTTCTTGGTCATGCAGGTTTTTACAGGCGTTTCATCAAGGATTTCAGCAAGATAGCTCTTCCGTTGTCAAACTTGTTGAAGAATGATGTCATTTTCAACTTTGATGACAAATGCAAACAAGCGTTTGACTTCTTGAAAAAAGCGTTGACCTCCGCTCCCATAATCCAGCCACCGGACTGGACCCTCCCTTTTGAGATTATGTGTGATGCGTCTAATTATGCTGTTGGGGCTGCCCTTGCACAAAGGGTTGACAGGGTTGCCCATGTTGTTTACTATGCTTCTAGAACTTTAGATTTTGCACAGTCAAATTACACTACCACTGAAAAAGAACTGCTAGCTATTGTTTTTGCTCTTAATAAATTCAGATCATATTTTCTAGGTTCCTAGGTTGTTGTTTTTACTGACCATGTAGCATTAAAGTACTTGTTGAAGAAGCCATATGCAAAATCGAGATTGATTCGGTGGATGTTGTTGCTCCAAGAATTTAATGTAGAGATTAAAGACAAAAGTGGAACTGAGAACTTAGTGGCTGACCACTTGAGCAGGATAAAGAGATATGCAGATCCTTTTCCTATTCAGGATGACTTTCCTGATGAGCAGCTTTTTCTTTTGCATGGGATTACACCTTGGTTTACTGACATTGTTAATTTTCTTGTTGCTGGTGTTTTTCCTACAGGTGCATCTAGATCACAGATTCACAAACTCAAAAGTGATGCCAAATATTATGTTTGGGATGATCCATATCTTTCGAAGTTTGGTAGTGATTAGGTAATTAGGAGATGTGTCCCCGACTATGAGATTGAATCCATTTTGAAATTTTCTCATGCATCTCAAGTCGGCGGACACTTTGGTCCGCAAAGGACTGCAAGAAAAGTCCTTGATTCATGTTTCTATTGGCCAACTGTTTTTAAGGATGCTTATGAGACTTACCGCACTTGTAAAGAATGCCAGATAGCAGGTACAAACATCACTCGCAAGAGTGAAATGCCTCAGCAACCTATGCTTTTCTGTGAGGTATTTGATGTATGGGGAATCTACTTCATGGGTCCCTTTCCTGTATCATTTGGTTTCCTTTACATTTTGCTTGTTGTTGATTATGTTTCAAAGTGGGTGGAAGCTATCCCCACTAGGACTAATGATTCTAGAGTTGTTGCAGATTTTATCAGGTATAATATCTTTTGCAGGTTTGGAATACCACGAGCTATCATAAGTGACCAAGGCATTCATTTCTGTAACCGCACCATGGAAGCCTTGCTCCAGAAGTATGGAGTTGTGCACAGAGTCTCTACTACATATCACCCACAAACTAATGGGCAAGCTGAGATCTCAAACAGGGAGATCAAATAGGTTTTAGAGAAAATGGTGCAGCCAAACAGGAAGGACTGGAGCCGTCGTCTAGAAGATGCACTTTGGGCCCAAAGAACAGCTTTCAAGACACCCATTGGGATGTCTCCTTATCGACTTGTTTTTGGTAAGGCATGTCATCTTCCTGTTGAGATAGAACATCGTGCTTATTGGGCGGTGAAAAGTTATAATTTGGAGATGCAACAAGCAGGTATTGAAAGAAAACTCCAATTACAACAGTTGGAAGAGCTTAGACTAGAGGCTTATGAAAGCTCTGGGATTTATAAAGAGAAAACTAAGCACTTCCATGATAAAATGATTTTTAGGAAAGAATTTTATGTGGGCCAACAGGTTTTACTATTTAACTCCCGCCTTAAGCTTATGGCTGGGAAACTTCGATCCAAATGGATTGGCCCTTTTGTTATTACTAATGTTTTCCCTTATGGTGCAGTAGAAATAAAAAGTGCAGGTACTAACAAGACTTTCAAAGTCAATGGGCAGCGCTTGAAGCTATTCCATGAAAGTTCAATGACTGAAGATGTCAGCATAGAGGAGCTTTCTTTGGAAGCACCTAACTACCCTGCAACTTGATCAGGGAGTCTTTCTTTCCTTCTCTTTACTTTATTAGTAATGTCTTTTCATTAAGGGAAATGCTTATTTTAAGTGTGGGGGAGGGAAATCGTTTGTTTTCCTTGTTTTTGTTAGTGTTTTGTTTGTTTTCAATCATAAAAAAATAAAAAAAATGCATCTTCTTGAAAGTTTTAGGCTATAGACTGACTAATTTGAGATTAGTTTGCAGAGACTTGGGAAAAATTCACAAGATCTGTATCGTCTTAACACCGTAAGTCTCCTGCATATGGAAATTGATTTGAATTCTTATTATGTTTTAGCCTTAAATTCTCATTCTCTGACAGCTCTTGAGTAGTTTATTTCAGTAGTCAGCACCATCTCTCACACACTCTACGCAGGGAAGTCGATGAATATAAGTGAGTGTTCCGAAAAAGAAAAAAAAAGAGAAAGAAAAGGGAATGCACCTTCTAAGTTTGGTGACCCTCACCTAGTCACTTAACTCAACGGATGTAGAACCTTCAAAAAAATTGAAAATAAGACTCGTTGTCAGTTGGTTCGGCGCTTTCTGGTGCTGAACTTGGTAGGGCGGATTACGGTCCGATCCCCCGCAACTACAACTGAGTAAGCAAAGGGTTATGCCATGTAAGTACTAGAATCCCGTGCAAAAAGGATCAGAGTCACTAACCGGTCGCCTTGCTATGGGTGTGTGGAGATAACGGGCTTAATATGATTGCGCCTGAATGAAAAAGAACAAAAAGAAGGATGAGTAAGTTAGGCTTTAACATAATAACATGATTCGAGTTGATTTGTGTATTCAGGAGGTTTATGACTGCACAATTGTGGATTAGTGTTCCTACTATATCCTTAGTGTGCAAGATTAGTACCTATCGATGCAAACTTAACCGAAGAAGACTTGTAGCCTAGGATGAGTAACTAATGATGTGTTTGTGTTTTCTTTGTTTTATTTTAAATTTTGCTCGGAGTGCAAAAGTTCAAGTGTGGGGGGATTTGATCAGTGTATTTTGATGCACATTCTTCTATATTTATACTTATGCATTTCCATGTTTTAGTTTGGTTATTTTTCCCTTTTAATGTGTTTTTATAATTTATCTTATTTTTACACTTATTTGTTTTTCGCAGTTTATTTTCAGCATTAGCAGCCTGCACGAATAAATTCATAACTAGAGCTAGGAGTATTAGATCGAGGCGTGCTACCAGTCGTTGGAAAGCTAAGAGAAAGAGATACGACTTTCATGAAGAAGTCAAAAGCTAATTCGGACTGTAGCATGGTTGAAAAATCCATTGGAGCCTTCAACACTAGATTTATATTTTGTGTTGGGTTATTTAGTTTGGGTCTGGGTTATGTTTTGACCAAATTAGGTTTATTCTACTTTTCCTATAACCTAAGCAGCCGAAAATAGTACAAGGTATCACTATTCACGAAAATTTGAAAGTTTGTACGAATTCCATGGAGAACTAATCCCTCTGATTCGATCTGCCGTAATTTAGGTTCCAAAACTTGAGATTATTATAATGTTAATTTTAGTTTAATTCCTTTCAATGATATTTTGTGTTCTTGTATGCTTAATTCGATTGCATGAAATATATTGATTCAATTTGGTTGATTGTATGATCCTAACATAGGCACGTCACATTTTCTTAATTCGTTTTTGTGTGTGATCAATCATGTTTGCTTAATCCATGAAAACTTATCCCGTTTGCTTAATTCGGACAATAGGATCATACATCTCACAAACTTCACTGCGCTTGTCATTGAGTTTGTATCCAGATAGGAATAGACAATCTGCTTAGGATATTAAAATTATATTAATCGATGATAGTAGGAACTGAATCGGTAGATTGAATTATTTCATAATCACTTATTTCATAACAGCTTATTTCAAGAATTGCTTTTAATAATCACTTTTTCTTAATCGAACACCAAACCAAACAACCCCCCCCCCCTTAATTCGATTTACCTTTGGATAATAATAATCAAGAATCCTTGTGAGAACGATATCCAAGTTAAAATTGTCGTTGTACTACGTTTTTGAAAAACACTCGTTTTTACCCGCGCGCGACAGCGGATCAACGATTTTTTTAGTTTTTGTTTTTGTTTTAATCATTTTTTTCTAATCCGATTACAAACAAGGAACACGTATGGCTAGATCCTGTTGGTGCACAAGATGAAGAAGATAAATATGGAAGAAGAGATAGAGAGAATAACAAATTCTAATAAACTTCTACTACTCTACTAAAATGGTTGCACACACACTGTCCTACAATACTCAGTGGATACAATTGTTGATAACTACAGTATTATATATACACAAATAATAATCTCACGTAGGCAAAATACTAAAATATTGAATTACCCTTCAACACCATCCCTTAATTCAGGATTTAACTAATCAAAACTAATAACACTAATTCCATCCCTTAAGTGGAGAAATTGATCAATATTGATCGCTTTCATCATAACATTTGCCAGTTGCTTCTGAATGCTAGAATGCATAACTTCTAGCACTCTATTCTGAACTTGACTTCTCAAAAAATGATACTTAGTCTCAATATGCTTGTTTATCCCATGCAACATTGGGTTCTTGGTAAGATTGATTGCAAATTTGTTATCAATCATCAACTTCAGAGGCTTGTTTACCTTAATCTTTAGATCCTGCAATAAATTCAGAAGTCAAACAACTTGACATGCAGCCACATCACGTGTAATATATTCAGCTTCACAAGTTGACAAAGCAATAATTGGTTGCTTCTTCGAACACCAAGAAATATGACTTCCCAAATACTTAAACAAATATCTAGAAGTACTTATTTTGTCAACTCTGTCTCCACACCAATCAGAGTCTGAGTAACACATCAACTTTGTATTAGTCTTCTCTCTAGAAGGGAATAAAATTCCATACTTTAGAGTTCCCTTTAGATACCTCAAAATCATGACAACATTTTGGTAATGAGACCACTTTGGTTTACTCATGAACCTACTAACTATTCCAATTGCATAACAAATATCAGGTATGGTATTACACAAATACCTCAAAGGGCCAACCAACTTCTTTAAAATTGTAGCATCTACATCACCACCATCAAAATCAGAATCCAATTTGTGATTTGTTTCTGACGGTGTGACAATAGCCTCATAATTTAGCAGCTTGAATCTCTTCAGAAGCTCAAGTTCTTTTTTAATGGCCTTCAGTCACACTTTCTTCTTGAGAGCTTCTTTAACACTCACTGGTCCAAAGTCTACTAACATGGCACACTTAACGACTTCTCCCTCAGAGTCTACTTCAGTGTCTTGCAATATGTCAAACTCTGCAAATCTTATTAGTATTTGTCTGATTCTTTGTGGCCTCTGAACTTGTTCAGAATCTCCTTCTAATTCTGGAATAATACCAGATGTTTGATTACCCTTAAAAGTTGGAACACCTTTAGAGGCTCCACCTTCAAAAGCTCTCCCTTCAGAAGCTCAACCTCCAAAAGCTATATCTCCAAAGATTGGATTACCTCCAGATTTTGGATAATCATCAGAATCTAGATCAGAATCAGATTCACCTTCGGAATAAGACCCACCTTCAGAGTCTTCTTCATCTTTAAAGTCACCTTCAAGCTCTGACTCATATTTAGCTTCAGAGTCATCTTATGAATCATCTTCTGAACCTTCATATTCTGAATCTTCTTCAAAACCTTCAAATTCTGACTCATCTTCTGGTTCTCGCTCATATTCAGAATCAGACTCGACTTCAGATTCAGAGTCATCTTCTGGCTCTGACTCATATTCAGAGTCTCCTTCAGAATCAGAAATCGTCAATCGCACAGGTTCATCATCATCAGATTCATAAGCCATCAGTAACACATGTTCATTATCATAATCTCCTCTGGCTATGTTTTCTTATTTTGACTTCCTTTCCTTGTTTGACCAACAATCCTTAGCAAAATGGCCTAACCTATTACAATAGTAGAATTAAACCATTCTCTTGTCAAGCTTCTCCTTTCCATTCTGATGTTTCTTCTCATCAAAATTTAAGGCCATTGACTCCTAAGACCTACGATGTCTTTTCTTGGCCTCTGACCAAGGTTGCTTTTGGTACTTTTTGACAAAATAAGTTTTCAGAGCCTTCTCTACCTCTCTCTTAGAGGTTCTTTCACTCATACACAACTTTTTCGCCTCTAGACTGCTTTGCAGCTATTCTATTCTCATGGTGCTCAGATCCTTGGAATTTTCAATTTCTACAACGATATAATCAAACTGAGGAGTAAGAGATCTAAGTACATTCTCAATGATTTTTTCTTCAGAGAGAGTTTCTCCACATGACTTCATCTCATTTGTGATTAGAAATACTCTAGAGATGTAGTCATGTACCTTCTCAGTGTTCTTCATGTTGAGATTCTCATACTGCTTACATAAAGACTGAAGTTTTACCTTCTTCACTAATGCATCACCATCATAGCATCATACCAGTGTGTCCCACGCAACCTTTACCATCGTTGAATTAATAATTTTCTCAAACACATTCACATCCATACACTGATGGATATATAATAATGCCTTCTGATCCTTTTTCCTCAGATCACACAAAGCATTTTTCTGTGCATCCATTGCATTTGCCTAAAGTGCAACCGGAATGTAATCGTCATTGACGAGATCAAGAACATCTTGAGTGCCAAACAACACATGCATCTGAATCGACCACCGATTCCAGTTCTTGCCCTTAAACACTGGAAGCTTGGTACTCATATTACCGTTTTCGTTCATCTTCAACCTTGTGCAATACACTCAGACCTCACTAAACACTAGTGTTTTCCAATCCCGCATAATCAAGAAATATGATTCTGTTACGATTCTAATCAAAAGTTCAACACGAACTCAAGAAACGAAATCAATCACACAAAGCCTCACCATTCACTCGTGTTTCCCTGTGTTTCCTTGTGGATCTGAACCGAAGCTCTAGATACCAATTGTTAGTGCATAAGATGAAAAAGATGAATATGGAAGGAGAGAGAGAGAGAGAGAGAGAGAGAGAGAGAGAGAGAGAGGTAAAATTTTCTATTATTTGAGACCTTTAAATATGAGTGTCTTCTAACTTATAATAAAGACCATATGAGATATTACATTTTATTTATGTATGTAAGTAAAAGTATTAGTTACCCTAGAATTTGTCAATAGTGAGAAATTTGGTTAAATATGTTAAGTCTTTCAGTCAAACCACTTTACCTTCTATTATTTTTGTAAATTAAAATATTTGTAATACCTCGTATTTCCTTAAATACCCAGATTCCTATTAATTGAGATCAATTGAGTTCCTATATGCTCTAAAAGTTATCAATTGGGATAAATAGATTAAATAGTGAGTTCATGTTGACTTAATTAATATTAATTGGAACTCACATTCTATTAATTGGGACATTTTGGTAACACTAATAATTGGTCAATAGCTCTGGTAGAACAAATATTACAAGTATAGTGCCACTTGAGATATTTGTTACTACATGTAACCTTTTTCCAACCACATGTTACTTGTGGCAAATGGTGGCCACATGTTTATATCTCTTACCACCTACCCATATGCCATTTCTTTTCTCTATGCATAAGACAAGTGAATAGAAAAGAAGAAGAAGCTAGTAGAGATGAAGAAAAAGAAAAGCTTGGAAAAATCAAGGGCTTCGAATCATCATCATCATCTTCATATCATCGTCTCATCCTTAAAAACTTCTCCTCTTACATTTATTAAGGTAGGTTCTAGTTAGAAACCCTAAGATTCCTAGAAATTAAGGTTGTAGAATCATAGGTTAATCATAAGAATCCATGATATGTTATGAATGTTTTCTCTTGGTTTTGTTGATTTCCATGAACAAGTGCTTTGATATGTTCATCATGATTGTTGTGACTACATGATTTGTTGTGGTTGTGGTTATGAACTTAAAACCCTTGATATATATGTGTATATGAGTATATGGTATGGTGGGTTTTATTGGAAGAAGAAGTGTATGATTTGTTAGGAAGATAACAAAGTTATGCAGGTGGAAATCCAAGTGATACAAAAAGTATTTCTGTGAAAATGGTAAGGACCAATCGATTGGTCCTGGGTGTTTTCTCCAAGCCAATCGATTGATCACACACTCAAAGTTGGAAATGTGTAGTTTTGCTGAGAACTAATCGATTGACACAAACCTCCAATCGATTGGCCAAACCTTCTGTTTTACAGAAAAGGAAATTTTAGCAGGACCAATCGATTGATAGGGGATTACAATCGATTGCATAAACTTTCTATTTTGGAAAATTAGAAATTTTTCGTGAGCTAATCAATTGACACTGAGGATCAATCAATTGATCCTTTGTAAACTTCGAAAAACAGCAATGTGAAAGGAACCAATCGGTTTGTCTTCCCCAACCAATTGATTGGCTTATGCCAAAAACTTCAAAATCCATTTCTTAAAGGTTTCTAAGTGCATTCCTTCAACCATTAATCATTTGTGATGCTATGCTTGTATTGAATCCATGTTAATTATAAAAATTACATAATGAATCTAGTGAGTTAACCTAGGATTGGTATTAGGCCATAAGTTAGGTTTATAACTTAGATAGCATTAGAAGACGGTATTCATTCGTACGACGCTATATGTGGAGGTCGTGGACGAATGGTTGCCATAGTTAATAATGAGACGCTTTATATGGAACATGTCATGTTGTTGCTTGTGTATTTTGGTGAATTCACCTTTGATTGATGAATCTTATTATGATTTGTGGAACCGATCTTGTATTCAGAATGTTTTTCCCTTGGTGGTGCACGTCTCTATTTGATATGCTTAGATTAGTAAGCAATAGGATGTGAGACCGGTGAATCGTGCCTCAATTGGGTTTGAACCCCAACCACGATGGACGTGGGGGAAATGTGGACACCTAAGTGGGTTAGAGTCCCATACGGTGAAAGATACCCTAAGTGGGTTAGAGTCCCATACGGGTGACGGTCGCTTGAAATGAGTTTGGAACTCATAGAGGACCCGATATCCACCGCGAAAGTCGAATCATATGAGCATGCATGAACTGGGCTTGCCCTAGACGTAGGTCCGCTCGGGGATTGATGTTTAGTGAATCTGAATAATGATCTTGTTTGAGTTGTGAGAACTCAGGTGCATGTTGTCATACATTGTGAGTTACTTCCCCATCACTTACGTTTTCTCTCCCTTGTTGACTTGAGTTGGATATGGATTAGAAAACCCTGTAGAGCCGAGTGGATCCATAAGATAGGGAACCCACTAAAATTATCATCTCACCCCATGTTGTTGATTATTTTTCAGGTGGTTCTAAGAAGGTGAAGGATAAGGATAAGTTAGTGTGATGACTTGCTTACCTGATGTTTGGATGGCTACTCTGCTATGTAGATATTTTTGAGATTATTGTTTAATGATCTAGCTCCTAGTTTTATTTTGGGCACTTTTGTGTACGTTTTGTGCCATGTTATGTTTCTTTTGGGCATGTAAATATGTACACTGTTGCCGCTAGGTGCTTATGTATTTCAGTACCAATATTACACTATGTATAATATGTATTCTAGACATGTATTATATGTGGGTGTTACAATTGGTATCAGAGCAGGTCGTGTCCTCGACCTAGCCATGCGATATTATAAGTATTTTTGTTTGCCTCATATGTGGGTTGTCATCATTATCCTTTATGTTATATTCATAGTATTGAGCTTAATCAACTTAATTTTATTTGTATGACATTCAGGATCATGGCTGACAGATGCAGAGGTCGTGGTAGACCCAGAACTCAGAATTCGGACTCCGAACCGCCAAGTGGTAGTGAAGGTTTTCAATGGCCTCAGTTCGTGCAACAGATGCAACAACAACAAAACCAATTCATGCAACAGATGATGCAACAGTGGAATGGTGGTTTTCATCCTCAAGGGGTTCTACAAGAAGCTGTAGGTGGTAGTTTCCGAGATTTCTTCCGCATGAATCCTCCTGAGTTCCATGGTGGGTTAAATCCTATGAAGGCTCATGAGTGGATAACCAGCATGGAAAAGATTTTTCAGATAGTGCATTATAGTGAGGAGAATAAAGTTGTATTTGCTTCTCACATGATGAAGGGTCCAGCTGTGAGATGGTGGGAGAGTGCTTCGACTCTTATGACCAATCAAGGAGTACCTAGGGATTGGGAGCATTTTAAGACTACTTTCCTGGATAAGTAATTTCCTAGCTCTTTGAGGACTCAGAAAGAATTTGAGTTTCAGCAACTTAGATAGGATACTATGATAGTACCTGCGTATGCTGAGAAGTTTGAAGATATGGCTGCTTATTCTAGACAGACCGAGTACGCACCAGATGAGAAAAAAATGGAAGATCGATCAGTTCCTTTTTGTTCTAAGAGGTGAAATTTCTCATAGTGTTTCTCAAAGGGAATTCACTACTTATGATGAATTGCTAAGGCAATGCTATGTGGTTGAGAACAGTTTGAAGAAAGTTCAAGAAGAAAGGGATCAGTATATGAGTGGACAGAAAGACCAAGGAAGGCCAGGTAACCAGTTTAGGCCTAGACCTCAAGCGTTCAAAGGGAAACAAGTGCAGCATGCAAGACCTAACCATCCTCCACAATGTCAAGTATGTAAGAGATCTCATTTTGGAAGGTGTGTTGAAAATGAAATTAAGTGTTTTACTTGTCAGAGGGAGGGGCACATGGCTAGGGATTATCCTCAAAATAAGAATCAAATGTAAGGGAGGAGTATTGGTCGAGTTTATACTTTGGATGCAAGGAAGGCTAATAGCAACAATACCTTAATTGTTGGTACGTGTCTCGTCCATGATCATCCTTGTTTTGTATTGTTTGATTATGGTGCGACACACTCTTTTGTATCAATTCAGTGCATGGAGTGTCTTGGCTTGCAAGCAATTCCTTTGTCTCCTCCTATGGTGGTTACTACCGCCATGGATGATGTGGTTGAGACACCGTTGATTTGTGAAAATTGTTCGCTCTCGGTGAATGGTAGAATTTTTCAGATTGATCTGATTTGTTTACCACTTAAGAAGGTTGATGTGGTTTTGGGGATGGATTGGCTTTCTGCCAATTTGGTGTTTATTGGATGTGAAGAGAAGTTGATTATCATTCCATCTAGTAAAGCTACTTCAAAGGATGTATTAACTACTATCTTGGAAGGTACGGTTGGTATGGTTAATTTCTTATTTGAGAAGGAAAAGTCAGTTCTCTTGGTTCTCACCAAGGAACCTAGCGATAATCTGAGTGTTACACAAATTCCTATCGTTTGTGAATTTCCAGAAGTTTTCCCTGAGGATTTCACTTCTCTTCCTCCTGAAAGGGAAATGGAATTCTCTATTGATCTGATACCTCGGATGACTCCAATCTCCGTTTCTCCGTATCGTATGGCACCACTCGAGTTGGGAGAGTTGAAGGATCAATTGAAAGAGTTGTTAACCAAGCATTTCATTCGACCTAGTGTCTCACCATGGGGAGCTCCAATGTTATTAGTAAAGAAGAAAGATGGTAGTATGCGGTTGTGTATTGAATATCGCCAGTTGAATAAAGTCACCATTAAGAACAAGTATCCTCTACCAAGGATAAATGATTTGCTAGATCAGTTGAAAGGAGCCAGCGTGTTCTCGAAGATTGATTTATGACCGGGCTATCATCAGATAAGAGTTAAGAATTTGGATGTGCCAAAGACCACATTTAGAACCCGATATGGCCATTATGAGTTTCTTGTAATGTTGTTTGGTGTGACGAATGCCCCTGCTATTTTTATAGACTATATGAATCGAATATTTCAACCTTACTTGGACCAGTTCCTGGTGACCTTTATTGACGACATTCTTATTTATTTCCGTACTCCCTAAGAGCACGGAAAACACCTAAGGATTGTCCTGTCAGTACTGCAAGAGAAATAACTTTTTGCCAAATTAAGTAAGTGTGAGTTTTGGATGAACGAAGTGAAGTTTCTTGGTTATGTAATATCACAAGGGGGAGTGTCAGTGGATCCATCTAAAGTCGAAGCAGATATTAATTGGGAAAGACCGAAGAATGCTTCCGAAGTCAAAAGTTTCTTGGGTTTGACAGGTTAATATCGAAGGTTTATAAAGGATTTTTGTAGATAACTTTACCAATGACTAGACTTACCCGAAAGGAAATTTATTTTAAATGGGATTCAAAGTGTGAACAGAGTTTTATGAGTTTGAAGGAAAAGCTAACAATTGTTCTCGTTTGATCATCCCTGATCCTAGTAAGTCTTATGAAGTATTTTGTGACGCCTCTAAGAAAGGATTAAGAGGGGTGTTAATGCTGAGTGGTCAGGTTGTAGCTTATGCCTCTCGTCAATTGAAGCCTCATGAAGAGAACTATCCGACTCATGATCTTGAACTAGGTGCTGTTGTTTTTACATTGAAGGTGTGGCGACATTACTTGTATGGAGTGCGTTTTGAGATGTTTAGAGATCACACGAGTTTGAAATACTTATTTGACCAGAAGGAGTTAAACGTGAGACAAAGGAGATGGATGGAGTATTTGAAGGACTTTGACTTTGAGCTTAAGTATCACCCGGGGAAGGCGAATAAGGTTGCGGATGCCTTAAGTCAGAAAGAGATGCATAAGGTCGAGTTAATGATGTTAGAATACGCAATGTTGGAAAAGTTACGAGATCTTAATCTTCAGTTTAGTTGGACGCATGATGGTGTGATAATGGGAAATTTGAATGTTACTTCTAACCTAAGGGAAGAGATCTGACAAGGACAAATGATGGATGAGAAGTTGGAAGAGATGTCGACTCAACCAGGTTTCGCTCAATCACCATATGGAGTTATTCTATTTAATCAAAGGATTTGTGTTCCAGATGATACCGAGCTGAAAAGAAAAGTTTTAGAGGAAGGTCACAAAGGGGTGTTTACCATACATCCAGGTTCATCGAAGATGTATCAAGACTTGAAGAAGGACTACTGGTGGCCTGGAATGAAGAAGGATATTGTAGAGTATGTTTCGGAATGCATAGTATGCCAGCAAGTAAAGATCGAACATCAAAAGCTAGGTGGTTTATTGCGACCTTTAGAGATTCCAGTTTGGAAATGGGATAGTATTTCAATGGATTTTGCAGTAGGGTTACCTCGGACCCAAGGTGGTTATGATTCAATTTGGGTGATTATGGATCGGTTAACTAAGTCTGCACACTTCTTGGCTGTGGAGACTACTTACAAGGCAAGTCATCTTGCATGGTTGTTCATTTCAAAAATCATAAGACTGCATGACGTTCCAACTAGTATTGTATCCGATAGAGATCCAAAGTTTACTTCAAGATTTTGGAAGGCATTCCAACAAGCTATGCGATCGAAGTTGTGTTTGAGTACATCTAATCATCCTTAAATGGATGGTCAGACTAAACGGACGATACAGACACTAGAAGATATGTTAAGAGCTTGTGTACTTGAAAGTGAAGGGAATTGGAAGGAGCTCTTACCATTGATTGAATTCGCATATAACAATAGTTATCATGCAAGTATCAAGATGGCTCCTTATGAAGCCTTGTATGGACGGAAGTGTAGAACACCTCTATGTTGGACGGAAGTTGGTGAAGAAAGAATCTTAGGACCAGAGATTATTCAAGAGACTACATAAAAGATAAGGATGGTACGTGGTAAGATGAAGAAAGCACAAGATCGTCAAAAGAGCTATGCAGATCACAGAAGAAGACCATTAGAATTTGATGAAGGTGGTCATGTATTCTTGAAGGCGACTTCGAGGTTGAGACTGAAAGGACCGTTTAAATTACAGAAGATAAGTTTGAGATACGTGGAGCCATACCAGGTTATAGAGAGGATTGGAGAAGTAGCTTACAAATTAGCCTTACCACCTTCTATATTAGAAATGCATGACGTTTTCCACGTATCTCAACTTCGAAAGTTCATTCTAAATTCTCTTCAGCTTATTCTTCCAGATTCAATAGAAGTAGAAGCAGATTTGACTTTCGAACTTCTACTAAGTCGTATCGCAGGACGAGAAGTTAAGGTATTAACAAATAAGGGGATCCTTCTTGTTAATGTGCAATATGATGAATCATATCTAGGCGATGCTACCTGGGAACTGGAGTCAGAAATGCGAGAAGCTTGCCCTCATCTCTTCCAAGTAATATTTAAATTCGAGGACAAATTTTTATTTAAGGGGGGGTGTAATACACCGTATTTCCTTAAATACCCAGATTCCTATTCATTGAGATCAATTGAGTTCCTATGTGCTCTAAAAGTTATCAATTGGGATAAATAGAGTAAATAGTGAGTCCAGGTTGACTTAATTAGTATTAATTGGAACTGACATTTTATTAATTGGGACATTTTGGTAACACTAATAATGGGTCAATAGCTCTTGTAGAACAAATATTACAAGTATAGTGCCACTTAAGATATTTGTTACTACCTGTAACCTTTTTCCAACCACATGTTACTTGTGGAAAATGGTGGCCACATGTTTATATCTCTTACCACCTACCCATATGCCGTTTCTTTTCTCTATGAACCAAATAAGTGAATAGAAAAGAAGAAGAAGCTAGTAGAGAAGAAGAAGAAGAAAAGCTTGGAGAAATCAAGGGCTTGGAATCATCACCATCATATTCATATCATCATATAATCCTCAATAACTTCTCCTCTTCCATTTGTTGATTTCCATGAACAAGTGCTTTGATATGTTCTTCACGATTGTTGTGACTACATAGTTTGTTGTGGTTGTGGTTATGAACTTGAAACCCTTGATATATATATGTGTATATGAGTATGTGGTATGATGGGTTTTGTTGGAAGAATAAGTGTATGATTTGTTATAAAGATAACTTATGTAGGTGGAAATCCAAGTGATACAGAAAGTATTTTTGTGAAAATGGTAAGGACCAATCGATTGGCCAAACCTTCTATTTTGAAGAAAAGGAAATTTTAGCAAGACCAATCGATTGACAGGGGATTACAATCGATTGCATAAACTTTCTATTTTGGAAAATTGGAAATTTTTCGTGAGCCAATCGATTGACACTGAGGATCAATCGATTGATCCTTTGTAAACTTTGAAAAACAGCAATGTGAGAGGAACCAATCGATTGGGCTTCCCAACCAATCGATTGGCTTATGCCAAAAACTTCAAAATCCATTTTTTAAAGGTTTCTAAGTGCATTCCTTCAGCCATTAATCATTTGTGATGCCATGCTTGTATTGAATCCATGTTAATTGTGAACATTACATAATGAATCTAGTGAGTTAACCTAGGATTGGTATTAGGCCATAAGTTAGGTTTATAACTTAGATAACATTAGAAGACGATATTCATTCGTACGACGCTATATGTGGAGGTCGTGTACGAATGATTTCCATAGTTGATAATGAGACGCTTTGTATGGAACATGCCATGTTGTTGCTTGTGTATTTTGGTGAATGAGGTCACCTTTAATTGATGAATCTTGTTATGATTTGTGGAACCGATCATGTATTCAGAATGTTTTTCCATTGGTGGTGCAGATCTCTATTTGATATGCTTAGATGAGTAAGCAATAGATGAGTAATCCATATTTTATCATCAGATTCCTATTCATTGAGATCAGTTGAGTTCCTATGTGCTCTAAAAGTTATCAATTGGGATAAATAGAGTAAATAGTGAGTCCAGGTTGACTTAATTAATATTAATTGGAACTGACATTTTATTAATTGGGGCATTTTGGTAACACTAATAATGGGTCAATAGATCTTGTAGAACAAATATTACAAGTATAGTGCCACTTGAGATATTTGTTACTACATGTAACCTTTTTCCAACCACATGTTACTTATGGAAAATGGTGGCCACATGTTTATATCTCTTACCACCTACCCATATGCCATTTCTTTTCTCTATGAACCAAATAAGTGTTAGATGCCCAAAAGTGCTTATTTGAGCTATCATATGTGGGCATCTTTCACTCTATTTCCTTGCTAAAATGTCGAAACCACCTTTGTTTCAGATGAAATGCAATACAATGATAATCTATCTTGGTCCCTTTGATTTGTGTGTTATTATGCAGGAATTAGGCATGAAATAATAGAAAGTGAAGACACAAAGAATTTGGCAAAGGGACCAAATAAAACAAGCATTCATCAGCTTGCTCGCTAGGCGAGGTCTGTGGCGAAGCACTCGCTAGGCGAGCGTCCAGCGAAATGCTCCAGGATTTTACAGTGGCAAACATGACCAAACTCGTTAGGCGAGCTTCCAGCAAACGTTGCAGCAAACGCGTCCAGACTTGGTGAAAAGCGCAGCCAGCACTCACTCGCTAGGCGAGCCATCAGTGAGATCCCAGCGAGGATTCCAGTAGCCAAACCTCTCAACCTCGCTGGAGCGAGGGTTGAAGCGTGCCCTTCGCTAGGCGAAGGTTTTGTTCGCTAGGCGAACATGACAGTCAGAGATAGGCTGTTTCTCTGGGCGCAGGTGCCTCATGTGCCTCAATTAGACCCTCGCTAGGCGAGCCATTCTGCTCGCCTAGCGAGCATGACAACCCAGTACAGCTCTATAAGTAGCAAGTGCCACTTTTTGGAGCCATGCCTAGTTTTTCCATACTTTTACACTTTTTCTAGATATTTTTACAGCATTGTTCTTAGAAGCTTTTGTGCCCTAAATTTCATTTCTCTTCATCTCTTAACCATCTTTTACAAAAAGAAGGTGGATTCCCATCCAATCTTGATTATTCGACTTGGATGTTGATCAACCTTCTTCCGAAACTTGCCGACCAAGCTACCATGAAAATGAGTAGCTAAGTCCTCCATTTGTCAAGGTTAGATGTAGATGATCATTAGCTTTGTGTGTAAATGTAAGGATCTTCATTTGTAAACTCTTTAATGGTGAATCTATGATGAAAACTTTGTTCTTATTCAAAACTCTTTGTGTTGGTTTATGATCGAGAGATGTTTACCAACTCTTAACCTAGGTTTTCATCCAATCTTGTTTGTTAGCTAGAGATAGTAATGAATGATTTTGTTCACCATAAGGTTGAACCAAAAAGTTGTCATTTTGATAGATTGTGTTAGAGATAAACAATGGATCAAAATGGGAAAACTCACAATGTGTGTTCGAGAGAAACACATTGGGAGGACTTTGTGAAATAATTTATCATCTAAAGGAGTTTATAAGATTGTTGACCGAACAAATACATGCAAAGTGATCGTTGAACCCTAACTTTGGCAATATTTCTCAAATATTCAAACCATAACTTTTATCGCATTTTATTACATTTTATGCAAGACACCGTGACAAACACCAAAACCCTATTGTTACCTTAAGTTAAGAATTAATACAACCATCGAAAGGCGGTGATATCTTACAATCCCTGTGGATACGATAACAAAAACCCGACACTTAAAAGTACAACCAACAAAATGGCGCCGTTGCCGGGGATTGTAAATTGATATTGCGAGCATCACAATGGTTGCTTAATTTTTAGCTTTCGAATTTTTGACTTGTGCTTGTAATCTGTTTGGTTTAGTGTGCAGCTTACGTTTATGCGAGGGCAAATCCCTGTGGACGAACTTCTTTTTGATCCTGAGATCGAGAGAACCGCAAGGAGGCTCAATAGCAAAACGAGACTTAGGAGGCAACAGGCTAGACAACGTCAAGAGCAAGGAGAAAGTTCTTCTACCACAAATTCACCACCATTCATACCTAACATGGAGCCACCACCACCGCCACCTATTTCTACTCCATGCATAAACAGTCCAAGAAACACCGCTCAGTTTGCCAACCACACGGGAAGGCAAGCTGAGATGAAAACGGGAACTCTCAATTTATTATATGGAAGTCCATTCACCGGAATGGACCATGAAGATCCCTTTGCTTTTCTCACAAAATTTTATGAGATAGCATTGGCGGCCGGAGTGGATCAGGCTCAGGAGCTCCCGTTATTCAGAAGATTATTTCCCCACGCTTTGCTCGGCAAAGCAAAAGATTGGTACTTAGACCAAACACCAGCCGTCATGACAGACTGGAACGTGTTAGAAGAGAAATTCATCGAAAGATTCTTCTCCCATAACCGGTTCATGGAATCCAAGACGGCCATCTCGGTGTTTTCACAAGGAACCAGTGAATCATTAAATGAAGTGTGGGAAAGATTCAAGTCCATGCTTCGGAAATGTAAAGGGCATGGATTTGATGATTTGACTCAAATCCATATCTTCAAAAATGGACTTCAACCAAATTGCAAGACGTTGTTGGATGCTACCTCGGGTGGCTCTTTATTGTCAAAAAGTGCCGAAGAAGCTACAAACATTATAAATCGAATGGCTCTAAATGATCTTCAGAGTCAAAGTCGAGGCAACTCTTTGAAGAAGCCGGGAGTGCTTGAGCTAGGGACGAACGATGTCATCCTTGCCCAAAACAAGCTCATCTCACAACAAGTGGAACTCTTAACGCAACAAATTAAAGAGTTGAGAGAACCGTCTAAAGCTAAACAAATAGCTTGTTGTGAGCTTTGCAAAGGTGAGCATGACACCGGATTCTATCCACCTCCGGGATTCGAAGAAGTAAACTACATGGCAAACCAACCGAGACAACAACAACAACAACCTTATCAACCACACCCTCAAAATCAACAACAACAATTCCAACCTAGGAGTAACTATTACCATAACCAAGGTTATGGAGGTGGTTCTTCTAGCCGTCAAAACCCTCCCCAAAATCCTTATCAACCTCAACAACCGCCGGTCGTAAATTCTAAGTTGGAAGAGACATTGACGCAATTCATGCAAATGTCAATGGCAAATCAAAAAAGCAACGACGCGGCTATAAAAAATCTCGAGACTCAAGTTGGGCAACTTGCTAAGCAACTCGCGGAACAACAAACCGGTCCTTCCTTTTCGGCAAACACGCAAACAAATCCTAAGGAGTATTGTAAGGCGATCACAACGAGAAGTGGGAGGGAGTTGATGAGTGAGAATAAAAAAAGAGTTGAGAGAGAAAATGAGGAGGAAATAGTTGAGGAAAATATTGATGGTGAAGTGGGGGAGTGGAGTGAGGAGGAAGAAGTTGAAAAGAACGAAAAGAATGGTGAAGTTGAAAAGAAAAAAAGTGTGGAGATTGAGAAAAATACAAGTGATGAAGTAGTGGTGGAGCCAGAAAAAAAACCTAGATGGAGGAGTTCGAGAATTGCTAAAGGAAAGGAGGTAGTGAGCGCTACTCCAATCCAAAACCTTCCTTATCCTCATGCTCCGTCCAAAAGGGAGAATGAACGGCATTACGCCCGGTTCATGGATATTTTTAAACAATTGAAAGTGAACATTCCGTTTGCTGAAGCCTTGGAGCAAATGCCAAAGTATGCCAAATTCATGAAGGACATACTTACAAAAAAACGGAGGTACACGGAACCAGAGACAATCTTGCTTGATGCACGATGTAGTGCCATCATTCAAAAAACTCTCCCAAGGAAGGAATCCGATCCGGGACGAGTCGCTTTACCGGTAACCATCGGAGACACCTACATGGGTAATGGCTTAATTGACTTGGGATCTAGCATCAATTTAATTCCCCTGTCCATTATCAAAAGATTGGGAAATGTTGATATCAAACCTGCGAAGATGACTTTGCAACTTGCTGATAAATCTACCACTGCACCATATGGAGTGGCTCAAGACATGTTAGTCAAAGTTGATAAATTCTTCTTCCCGGTTGATTTTATTATTATTGATATGGAAGAGGATGATGATGCTCCGCTCATCCTGGGCCGACCATTCATGAAAACCGCGCGCATGATGATAGACGTAGATAACGGTTTGATGAAGGTAAGGGTCCAAAATGAAGAGGTAGCCTTCCATCTTTTTGAAGCCAAAAAGCATCTTAATGATAAACATGATTCTTTCCGAATTGATGCCACAGAGGAGAAACTTGTGGAGGTCGCAAACCAGGTTCATGTTTCTAATCCTTCCGAAAGATTTATTATCGGAGTATACAAAGGCTCAACCAAAAATAAAGGAAAACACATGGAAGCATTGTTCCATGAATTAGAAGCTTGTGGAGAACTTGTCTATCATAAAGAGACAAGGGAAGGCGTGGATATGACCAATATAGTGGAGGAACCAAAACTGGAGTCACATTTGAAATATGTGTACCTTGATGATAACTGTACTAAACCCGTGATCATTAGCAATAATTTGTCCACAAACGAAGAGAATCAATTGATGCGGGTGCTGAAGAAGAAAGAGGTTGTCAAACTGGTAGAGGCCGGGATGAATTGTTCTATCGCCGACGGTGAATGGGTGAGCGTTGTGCAAATAGTTCCGAAAAAGGGTGGTATTAGATTTTATCGAAGGTTCATCAAGAACCTCTTGAAGACAACAAAGCCCTTGAGAAAGTTGCTCAACAAAATGGATCCCGTTAGCTCAAACAACAAAGTGGATCGCGGAAGCTGCACAATTCCTTTGGATGCTCCTCTGTGAGCATCGCACCGTCGAGCTTAGCCGACGTTAAACAAGCGCTTGTTGGGAGGCACCCCAACATTGTAAGTATTTACTATTTTTTTCTGTGTGTTGTGATGGGATTCGAAGTGCTAACACCTTGCTGAATGAACCTGAACTGCTGCCTTTGAAAAGGCAATTGCTGTCATGCTCGCTTGCTGCTCGCTAGGCGAGGCAGTAGCGAGCTGATTCGCTAGCTGCTCGCTAGGCGAAGCAGCAGCGAGCGCTGCATGACAGCACTTATTAAAAATCTCAGCAGGGCACTCATTTTGACCCAAACACAACTTTTCTGTTTTTCAACTCTGCTGAGGAAAATTTTAACCGAGCACTCTCCACACTCTCTCATTTTCATCTCTCTCACTAACCCTCTATCCCTATTTGGAGATGACGCGTGAGCAGTTTCTGCTTAACGTCAACTGGCCTGTGGACAGGCCTGTGTATAGTGAGGGGGCGGGCGCTGGTGCGTCTTCGGGTGCTGCAGATGATGATGATGATGATGAGGCTACCGGTTCTGAAGCCGGTAGCGAGGAGAATTCTGAGCCCTTAGAGGGTTAAGTTATTGTATTTTTCAGTTTTTATGTTTATTTCTATTGTATTTTCGGATTCTGTATTTTGACTTTGGTTTTGTACTTTTGGGGTGTTTTGTCCCCCACGAACAAATTTAAATTTTGAAGTTTATATTATTATTTCTGTTTTAAATTTTGTTGTTTTAATAAATTTTTGGTTGATTGAGTGGCAAACCTTCTAGATTGGTTGCTCCTCAAAGAAGTATCCAATGAAGGTGCATCCGAGCTTGGATGGCAATGATAAGAATAAACAAGTGAATGAGGCTAAGGTACATGGTTACCTTCGGCTAGAATGTTAGAATGCATTAGGAACTTTACTCTTTTTGGTAAATTGAATATTGTCTTTTTGCAACGTAATTGAATGAATGTTTCATCTAGAACTTAAAACCACAAATTGTGAGGAAACCTCCATTGTACACTTAAATGCTGGATTCTAATAAGTTTTGTCGATTCATTTGATTCATGCTTTGTCTTTTATTATTGTGAATATGTGGAAGCAATTAGAAATGATCAAGGCACTTGTTTTCTATCGAGCACAACTACATCCAAAAACAACTTACCTGTGAGCAGAGAGAGTATTCGTTAACCCATTTGAGCTTAAACAGTTGAATCTCAGCTTGAAATAAAGCGAGATTTCAAAAATATTTTTTTTTACAACCCGGAAAATCTTGATTATTGTTCTTCTGCCGTAAAAAGTAAGAGCATTCACTTAGGGTGAGTAAGAAATCAGTTGGGGAGAACGAAAATGAGAATTGGTAAGTACCACAACTCTTGAAAAACCGAGCAAGCATAAAAAAAAAATATATATATATATATATAGAAAATATAGAAAAGAAACATCTGTTTTGTAAATATGATGTGAAAGAAAAGAACAAAAATAGAAAGAATGAAAATTAATGCTTGCTTGGAAGAAAAATAGTGAAAAACAAAAATTGAGTTGTGAAATAAGAGTTGTGAAGGTTTCAAATAAGAAACAAATGGAACAAAGTCGAGATGTGTGAATAATGTACAGTGAATGTCTCTTTTGCATCGGCAATTTCGTTTTCAATGGCCTTAGAAATGACCCTTGTTTGTTAACCTGACCAAGCTTCAACCGAAAAGCCCTTAGTGATCTTCGTGCTTCCACATTACCACTTATAATTGTTAGACATTGTATGAATCGAATTGATTTCTTCATTATTTGTTAGAGAGTGAGATTATTCCCGCGGTTGCAAACGCGTAATTTCTTCATTCCTTATTCGAAGAGGAGAGATAGGGTGATTCATTCAGAATAATATTGTTGTAGATAGATAAATATTTTGCATTGCTCTTAAGTTTTAGTTCTTGTGTATTATTTTATTCGAACCGTTGGAAACTTGTATATGCTGATTCGCTTGTGTTTGAGCCATTTTATCCAACTTCGGAGAAACCTTTTTCTTAAAGCAAATCCTCTTGTCCTTCAAGGGGCATACTTTGCTTGAGGACAAGCAAGAATCTAGTTGGGGAGAGTTGTTAGATGCCCAAAAGTGCTTATTTGAGCTATCATATGTGGGCATCTTTCACTCTATTTCCTTGCTAAAATGTCGAAACCACCTTTGTTTCAGATGAAATGCAATACAATGATAATCTATCTTGGTCCCTTTGATTTGTGTGTTATTATGCAGGAATTAGGCATGAAATAATAGAAAGTGAAGACACAAAGAATTTGGCAAAGGGACCAAATAAAACAAGCATTCATCAGCTTGCTCGCTAGGCGAGGTCTGTGGCGAAGCACTCGCTAGGCGAGCGTCCAGCGAGAGTCCAGCGAAATGCTCCAGGATTTTACAGTGGCAAACATGACCAAACTCGTTAGGCGAGCTTCCAGCGAACGTTGCAGCAAACGCGTCCAGACTTGGTGAAAAGCGCAGCCAGCACTCACTCACTAGGCGAGCCATCAGTGAGATCCCAACGAGGATTCCAGTAGCCAAACTTCTCAACCTCGCTGGAGCGAGGGTTGAAGCGTGCCCTTCGCTAGGCGAAGGTTTTGTTCGCTAGGCGAACATGACAGTCAGAGATAGGCTGTTTCTCTGGGCGCAGGTGCCTCATGTGCCTCAATTAGACCCTCGCTAGGCGAGCCATTCTGCTCGCCTAGCGAGCATGACAGCCCAGTACAGCTCTATAAGTAGCAAGTGCCACTTTTTGGAGCCATGCCTAGTTTTTCCATACTTTTACACTTTTTCTAGATATTTTTACAGCATTGTTCTTAGAAGCTTTTGTGCCCTAAATTTCATTTCTCTTCATCTCTTAACCATCTTTTACAAAAAGAAGGTGGATTCCCATCCAATCTTGATTATTCGACTTGGATGTTGATCAGCCTTCTTCCGAAACTTGCCGACCAAGCTACCATGAAAATGAGTAGCTAAGTCCTCCATTTGTCAAGGTTAGATGTAGATGATCATTAGCTTTGTGTGTAAATGTAAGGATCTTCATTTGTAAACTCTTTAATGGTGAATCTATGATGAAAACTTTGTTCTTATTCAAAACTCTTTGTGTTGGTTTATGATCGAGAGATGTTTACCAACTCTTAACCTAGGTTTTCATCCAATCTTGTTTGTTAGCTAGAGATAGTAATGAATGATTTTGTTCACCATAAGGTTGAACCAAAAAGTTGTCATTTTGATAGATTGTGTTAGAGATAAACAATGGATCAAAATGGGAAAACTCACAATGTGTGTTCGAGAGAAACACATTGGGAGGACTTTGTGAAATAATTTATCATCTAAAGGAGTTTATAAGATTGTTGACCGAACAAATACATGCAAAGTGATCGTTGAACCCTAACTTTGGCAATATTTCTCAAATATTCAAACCATAACTTTTACCGCATTTTATTACATTTTATGCAAGACACCGTGACAAACACCAAAACCCTATTGTTACCTTAAGTTAAGAATTAATACAACCATCGAAAGGCGGTGATATCTTACAATCCCTGTGGATACGATAACAAAAACCCGACACTTAAAAGTACAACCAACAAAATGGCGCCGTTGCCGGGGATTGTAAATTGATATTGCGAGCATCGCAATGGTTGCTTAATTTTTAGCTTTCGAATTTTTGACTTGTGCTTGTAATCTGTTTGGTTTAGTGTGCAGCTTACGTTTATGCGAGGGCAAATCCCTGTGGACGAACTTCTTTTTGATCCTGAGATCGAGAGAACCGCAAGGAGGCTCAATAGCAAAACGAGACGTAGGAGGCAACAGGCTAGACAACGTCAAGAGCAAGGAGAAAGTTCTTCTACCACAAATTCACCACCATTCATACCTAACATGGAGCCACCACCACCGCCACCTATTTCTACTCCATGCATAAACAGTCCAAGAAACACCGCTCAGTTTGCCAACCACACGGGAAGGCAAGCTGAGATGAAAACGGGAACTCTCAATTTATTATATGGAAGTCCATTCACCGGAATGGACCATGAAGATCCCTTTGCTTTTCTCACAAAATTTTATGAGATAGCATTGGCGGCCGGAGTGGATCAGGCTCAGGAGCTCCCGTTATTCAGAAGATTATTTCCCCACGCTTTGCTCGGCAAAGCAAAAGATTGGTACTTAGACCAAACATCAGCCGTCATGACAGACTGGAACGTGTTAGAAGAGAAATTCATCGAAAGATTCTTCTCCCATAACCGGTTCATGGAATCCAAGACGGCCATCTCGGTGTTTTCACAAGGAACCAGTGAATCATTAAATGAAGTGTGGGAAAGATTCAAGTCCATGCTTCGAAAATGTAAAGGGCATGGATTTGATGATTTGACTCAAATCCATATCTTCAAAAATGGACTTCAACCAAATTGCAAGACGTTGTTGGATGCTACCTCGGGTGGCTCTTTATTGTCAAAAAGTGCCGAAGAAGCTACAAACATTATAAATCGAATGGCTCTAAATGATCTTCAGAGTCAAAGTCGAGGCAACTCTTTGAAGAAGCCGGGAGTGCTTGAGCTAGGGACGAACGATGTCATCCTTGCCCAAAACAAGCTCATCTCACAACAAGTGGAACTCTTAACGCAACAAATTAAAGAGTTGAGAGAACCGTCTAAAGCTAAACAAATAGCTTGTTGTGAGCTTTGCAAAGGTGAGCATGACACCGGATTCTATCCACCTCCGGGATTCGAAGAAGTAAACTACATGGCAAACCAACCGAGACAACAACAACAACAACCTTATCAACCACACCCTCAAAATCAACAACAACAATTCCAACCTAGGAGTAACTATTACCATAACCAAGGTTATGGAGGTGGTTCTTCTAGCCGTCAAAACCCTCCCCAAAATCCTTATCAACCTCAACAACCGCCGGTCGTAAATTCTAAGTTGGAAGAGACATTGACGCAATTCATGCAAATGTCAATGGCAAATCAAAAAAGCAACGACGCGGCTATAAAAAATCTCGAGACTCAAGTTGGGCAACTTGCTAAGCAACTCGCGGAACAACAAACCGGTCCTTCCTTTTCGGCAAACACGCAAACAAATCCTAAGGAGTATTGTAAGGCGATCACAACGAGAAGTGGGAGGGAGTTGATGAGTGAGAATAAAAAAAGAGTTGAGAGAGAAAATGAGGAGGAAATAGTTGAGGAAAATATTGATGGTGAAGTGGGGGAGTGGAGTGAGGAGGAAGAAGTTGAAAAGAACGAAAAGAATGGTGAAGTTGAAAAGAAAAAAAGTGTGGAGATTGAGAAAAATACAAGTGATGAAGTAGTGGTGGAGCCAGAAAAAAAACCTAGATGGAGGAGTTCGAGAATTGCTAAAGGAAAGGAGGTAGTGAGCGCTACTCCAATCCAAAACCTTCCTTATCCTCATGCTCCGTCCAAAAGGGAGAATGAACGGCATTACGCCCGGTTCATGGATATTTTTAAACAATTGAAAGTGAACATTCCGTTTGCTGAAGCCTTGGAGCAAATGCCAAAGTATGCCAAATTCATGAAGGACATACTTACAAAAAAACGGAGGTACACAGAACCAGAGACAATCTTGCTTGATGCACGATGTAGTGCCATCATTCAAAAAACTCTCCCAAGGAAGGAATCCGATCCGGGACGAGTCGCTTTACCAGTAACCATCGGAGACACCTACATGGGTAATGGCTTGATTAACTTGGGATCTAGCATCAATTTAATTCCCCTGTCCATTATCAAAAGATTGGGAAATGTTGATATCAAACCTGCGAAGATGACTTTGCAACTTGCTGATAAATCTACCACTGCACCATATGGAGTGGCTCAAGACATGTTAGTCAAAGTTGATAAATTCTTCTTCCCGGTTGATTTTATTATTATTGATATGGAAGAGGATGATGATGCTCCGCTCATCCTGGGCCGACCATTCATGAAAACCGCGCGCATGATGATAGACGTAGATAACGGTTTGATGAAGGTAAGGGTCCAAAATGAAGAGGTAGCCTTCCATCTTTTTGAAGCCAAAAAGCATCTTAATGATAAACATGATTCTTTCCGAATTGATGCCACAGAGGAGAAACTTGTGGAGGTCGCAAACCAGGTTCATGTTTCTAATCCTTCCGAAAGATTTATTATCGGAGTATACAAAGGCTCAACCAAAAATAAAGGAAAACACATGGAAGCATTGTTCCATGAATTAGAAGCTTGTGGAGAACTTGTCTATCATAAAGAGACAAGGGAAGGCGTGGATATGACCAATATAGTGGAGGAACCAAAACTGGAGTCACATTTGAAATATGTGTACCTTGATGATAACTGTACTAAACCCGTGATCATTAGCAATAATTTGTCCACAAACAAAGAGAATCAATTGATGCGGGTGCTGAAGAAGAAAGAGGTTGTCAAACTGGTAGAGGCCGGGATGAATTGTTCTATCGCCGACGGTGAATGGGTGAGCGTTGTGCAAATAGTTCCGAAAAAGGGTGGTATTAGATTTTATCGAAGGTTCATCAAGAACCTCTTGAAGACAACAAAGCCCTTGAGAAAGTTGCTCAACAAAATGGATCCCGGTAGCTCAAACAACAAAGTGGATCGCGGAAGCTGCACAATTCCTTTGGATGCTCCTCTGTGAGCATCGCACCGTCGAGCTTAGCCGACGTTAAACAAGCGCTTGTTGGGAGGCACCCCAACATTGTAAGTATTTACTATTTTTTTCTGTGTGTTGTGATGGGATTCGAAGTGCTAACACCTTACTGAATGAACCTGAACTGCTGCCTTTGAAAAGGCAATTGCTGTCATGCTCGCTTGCTGCTCGCTAGGCGAGGCAGTAGCGAGCTGATTCGCTAGCTGCTCGCTAGGCGAAGCAGCAGCGAGCGCTGCATGACAACACTTATTAAAAATCTCAGCAGGGCACTCATTTTGACCCAAACACAACTTTTCTGTTTTTCAACTCTGCTGAGGAAAATTTTAACCGAGCACTCTCCACACTCTCTCATTTTCATCTCTCTCACTAACCCTCTATCCCTATTTGGAGATGACGCGTGAGCAGTTTCTGCTTAACGTCAACTGGCCTGTGGACAGGCCTGTGTATAGTGAGGGGGCGGGCGCTGGTGCGTCTTCGGGTGTTGCAGATGATGATGATGATGAGGAGGCTACCGGTTCTGAAGCCGGTAGCGAGGAGGATTCTGAGCCCTTAGAGGGTTAAGTTATTGTATTTTTCAGTTTTTATGTTTATTTCTATTGTATTTTCGGATTCTGTATTTTGACTTTGGTTTTGTACTTTTGGGGTGTTTTGTCCCCCACGAACAAATTTAAATTTTGAAGTTTATATTATTATTTCTGTTTTAAATTTTGTTGTTTTAATAAATTTTTGGTTGATTGAGTGGCAAACCTTCTAGATTGGTTGCTCCTCAAAGAAGTATCCAATGAAGGTGCATCCGAGCTTGGATGGCAATGATAAGAATAAACAAGTGAATGAGGCTAAGGTACATGGTTACCTTCGGCTAGAATGTTAGAATGCATTAGGAACTTTACTCTTTTTGGTAAATTGAATATTGTCTTTTTGCAACGTAATCGAATGAATGTTTCCTCTAGAACTTAAAACCACAAATTGTGAGGAAACCTCCATTGTACACTTAAATGCTGGATTCTAATAAGTTTTGTCGATTCATTTGATTCATGCTTTGTCTTTTATTATTGTGAATATGTGGAAGCAATTAGAAATGATCAAGGCACTTGTTTTCTATCGAGCACAACTACATCCAAAAACAACTTACCTGTGAGCAGAGAGAGTATTCGTTAACCCATTTGAGCTTAAACAGTTGAATCTCAGCTTGAAATAAAGCCAGATTTCAAAAATCTTTTTTTTTACAACCCGGAAAATCTTGATTATTGTTCTTCTGCCGTAAAAAGTAAGAGCATTCACTTAGGGTGAGTAAGAAATCAGTTGGGGAGAACGAAAATGAGAATTGGTAAGTACCACAACTCTTGAAAAACCGAGCAAGCATAAAAAATATATATATATATAGAAAATATAGAAAAGAAACATCTGTTTTGTAAATATGATGTGAAAGAAAAGAACAAAAATAGAAAGAATGAAAATTAATGCTTGCTTGGAAGAAAAATAGTGAAAAACAAAAATTGAGTTGTGAAATAAGAGTTGTGAAGGTTTCAAATAAGAAACAAATGGAACAAAGTCGAGATGTGTGAATAATGTACAGTGAATGTCTCTTTTGCATCGGCAATTTCGTTTTCAATGGCCTTAGAAATGACCCTTGTTTGTTAACCTGACCAAGCTTCAACCGAAAAGCCCTTAGTGATCTTCGTGCTTCCACATTACCACTTATAATTGTTAGACATTGTATGAATCGAATTGATTTCTTCATTATTTGTTAGAGAGTGAGATTATTCCCGCGGTTGCAAACGCGTAATTTCTTCATTCCTTATTCGAAGAGGAGAGATAGGGTGATTCATTCAGAATAATATTGTTGTAGATAGATAAATATTTTGCATTGCTATTAAGTTTTAGTTCTTGTGTACTATTTTATTCGAACCGTTGGAAACTTGTATATGCTGATTCGCTTGTGTTTGAGCCATTTTATCCAACTTCGGAGAAACCTTTTTCTTAAAGCAAATCCTCTTGTCCTTCAAGGGGCATACTTTGCTTGAGGACAAGCAAGAATCTAGTTGGGGAGAGTTGTTAGATGCCCAAAAGTGCTTATTTGAGCTATCATATGTGGGCATCTTTCACTCTATTTCCTTGCTAAAATGTCGAAACCACCTTTGTTTCAGATGAAATGCAATACAATGATAATCTATCTTGGTCCCTTTGATTTGTGTGTTATTATGCAGGAATTAGGCATGAAATAATAGAAAGTGAAGACACAAAGAATTTGGCAAAGGGACCAAATAAAACAAGCATTCATCAGCTTGCTCGCTAGGCGAGGTCTGTGGCGAAGCACTCGCTAGGCGAGCGTCCAGCGAGAGTCCAGCGAAATGCTCCAGGATTTTACAGTGGCAAACATGACCAAACTCGTTAGGCGAGCTTCCAGCGAACGTTGCAGCAAACGCGTCCAGACTTGGTGAAAAGCGCAGCCAGCACTCACTCACTAGGCGAGCCATCAGTGAGATCCCAGCGAGGATTCCAGTAGTCAAACCTCTCAACCTCGCTGGAGCGAGGGTTGAAGCGTGCCCTTCGCTAGGCGAAGGTTTTGTTCGCTAGGCGAACATGACAGTCAGAGATAGGCTGTTTCTCTGGGCGCAGGTGCCTCATGTGCCTCAATTAGACCCTCGCTAGGCGAGCCATTCTGCTCGCCTAGCGAGCATGACAGCCCAGTACAGCTCTATAAGTAGCAAGTGCCACTTTTTGGAGCCATGCCTAGTTTTTCCATACTTTTACACTTTTTCTAGATATTTTTACAGCATTGTTCTTAGAAGCTTTTGTGCCCTAAATTTCATTTCTCTTCATCTCTTAACCATCTTTTACAAAAAGAAGGTGGATTCCCATCCAATCTTGATTATTCGACTTGGATGTTGATCAACCTTCTTCCGAAACTTGCCGACCAAGCTACCATGAAAATGAGTAACTAAGTCCTCCATTTGTCAAGGTTAGATGTAGATGATCATTAGCTTTGTGTGTAAATGTAAGGATCTTCATTTGTAAACTCTTTAATGGTGAATCTATGATGAAAACTTTGTTCTTATTCAAAACTCTTTGTGTTGGTTTATGATCGAGAGATGTTTACCAACTCTTAACCTAGGTTTTCATCCAATCTTGTTTGTTAGCTAGAGATAGTAATGAATGATTTTGTTCACCATAAGGTTGAACCAAAAAGTTGTCATTTTGATAGATTGTGTTAGAGATAAACAATGGATCAAAATGGGAAAACTCACAATGTGTGTTCGAGAGAAACACATTGGGAGGACTTTGTGAAATAATTTATCATCTAAAGGAGTTTATAAGATTGTTGACCGAACAAATACATGCAAAGTGATCGTTGAACCCTAACTTTGGCAATATTTCTCAAATATTCAAACCATAACTTTTACCGCATTTTATTACATTTTATGCAAGACACCGTGACAAACACCAAAACCCTATTGTTACCTTAAGTTAAGAATTAATACAACCATCGAAAGGCGGTGATATCTTACAATCCCTGTGGATACGATAACAAAAACCCGACACTTAAAAGTACAACCAACAAAATGGCGCCGTTGCCGGGGATTGTAAATTGATATTGCGAGCATCGCAATGGTTGCTTAATTTTTAGCTTTCGAATTTTTGACTTGTGCTTGTAATCTGTTTGGTTTAGTGTGCAGCTTACGTTTATGCGAGGGCAAATCCCTGTGGACGAACTTCTTTTTGATCCTGAGATCGAGAGAACCGCAAGGAGGCTCAATAGCAAAACGAGACGTAGGAGGGAACAGGCTAGACAACGTCAAGAGCGAGGAGAAAGTTCTTCTACCACAAATTCACCACCATTCATACCTAACATGGAGCCACCACCACCGCCACCTATTTCTACTCCATGCATAAACAGTCCAAGAAACACCGCTCAGTTTGCCAACCACACGGGAAGGCAAGCTGAGATGAAAACGGGAACTCTCAATTTATTATATGGAAGTCCATTCACCGGAATGGACCATGAAGATCCCTTTGCTTTTCTCACAAAATTTTATGAGATAGCATTGGCGGCCGGAGTGGATCAGGCTCAGGAGCTCCCGTTATTCAGAAGATTATTTCCCCACGCTTTGCTCGGCAAAGCAAAAGATTGGTACTTAGACCAAACACCAGCCGTCATGACAGACTGGAACGTGTTAGAAGAGAAATTCATCGAAAGATTCTTCTCCCATAACCGGTTCATGGAATCCAAGACGGCCATCTCGATGTTTTCACAAGGAACCAGTGAATCATTAAATGAAGTGTGGGAAAGATTCAAGTCCATGCTTCGGAAATGTAAAGGGCATGGATTTGATGATTTGACTCAAATCCATATCTTCAAAAATGGACTTCAACCAAATTGCAAGACGTTGTTGGATGCTACCTCGGGTGGCTCTTTATTGTCAAAAAGTGCCGAAGAAGCTACAAACATTATAAATCGAATGGCTCTAAATGATCTTCAGAGTCAAAGTCGAGGCAACTCTTTGAAGAAGCCGGGAGTGCTTGAGCTAGGGACGAACGATGTCATCCTTGCCCAAAACAAGCTCATCTCACAACAAGTAGAACTCTTAACGCAACAAATTAAAGAGTTGAGAGAACCGTCTAAAGCTAAACAAATAGCTTGTTGTGAGCTTTGCAAAGGTGAGCATGACACCGGATTCTATCCACCTCCGGGATTTGAAGAAGTAAACTACATGGCAAACCAACCGAGACAACAACAACAACAACCTTATCAACCACACCCTCAAAATCAACAACAACAATTCCAACCTAGGAGTAACTATTACCATAACCAAGGTTATGGAGGTGGTTCTTCTAGCCGTCAAAACCCTCCCCAAAATCCTTATCAACCTCAACAACCGCCGGTCGTAAATTCTAAGTTGGAAGAGACATTGACGCAATTCATGCAAATGTCAATGGCAAATCAAAAAAGCAACGACGCGGCTATAAAAAATCTCGAGACTCAAGTTGGGCAACTTGCTAAGCAACTCGCGGAACAACAAACCGGTCCTTCCTTTTCGGCAAACACGCAAACAAATCCTAAGGAGTATTGTAAGGCGATCACAACGAGAAGTGGGAGGGAGTTGATGAGTGAGAATAAAAAAAGAGTTGAGAGAGAAAATGAGGAGGAAATAGTTGAGGAAAATATTGATGGTGAAGTGGGGGAGTGGAGTGAGGAGGAAGAAGTTGAAAAGAACGAAAAGAATGGTGAAGTTGAAAAGAAAAAAGTGTGGAGATTGAGAAAAATACAAGTGATGAAGTAGTGGTGGAGCCAGAAAAAAAACCTAGATGGAGGAGTTCGAGAATTGCTAAAGGAAAGGAGGTAGTGAGCGCTACTCCAATCCAAAACCTTCCTTATCCTCATGCTCCGTCCAAAAGGGAGAATGAACGGCATTACGCCCGGTTCATGGATATTTTTAAACAATTGAAAGTGAACATTCCGTTTGCTGAAGCCTTGGAGCAAATGCCAAAGTATGCCAAATTCATGAAGGACATACTTACAAAAAAACGGAGGTACACGGAACCAGAGACAATCTTGCTTGATGCACGATGTAGTGCCATCATTCAAAAAACTCTCCCAAGGAAGGAATCCGATCCGGGACGAGTCGCTTTACCAGTAACCATCGGAGACACCTACATGGGTAATGGCTTGATTGACTTGGGATCTAGCATCAATTTAATTCCCCTGTCCATTATCAAAAGATTGGGAAATGTTGATATCAAACCTGCGAAGATGACTTTGCAACTTGCTGATAAATCTACCACTGCACCATATGGAGTGGCTCAAGACATGTTAGTCAAAGTTGATAAATTCTTCTTCCCGGTTGATTTTATTATTATTGATATGGAAGAGGATGATGATGCTCCGCTCATCCTGGGCCGACCATTCATGAAAACCGCGCGCATGATGATAGACGTAGATAACGGTTTGATGAAGGTAAGGGTCCAAAATGAAGAGGTAGCCTTCCATCTTTTTGAAGCCAAAAAGCATCTTAATGATAAACATGATTCTTTCCGAATTGATGCCACAGAGGAGAAACTTGTGGAGGTCGCAAACCAGGTTCATGTTTCTAATCCTTCCGAAAGATTTATTATCGGAGTATACAAAGGCTCAACCAAAAATAAAGGAAAACACATGGAAGCATTGTTCCATGAATTAGAAGCTTGTGGAGAACTTGTCTATCATAAAGAGACAAGGGAAGGCGTGGATATGACCAATATAGTGGAGGAACCAAAACTGGAGTCACATTTGAAATATGTGTACCTTGATGATAACTGTACTAAACCCGTGATCATTAGCAATAATTTGTCCACAAACGAAGAGAATCAATTGATGCGGGTGCTGAAGAAGAAAGAGGTTGTCAAACTGGTAGAGGCCGGGATGAATTGTTCTATCGCCGACGGTGAATGGGTGAGCGTTGTGCAAATAGTTCCGAAAAAGGGTGGTATTAGATTTTATCGAAGGTTCATCAAGAACCTCTTGAAGACAACAAAGCCCTTGAGAAAGTTGCTCAACAAAATGGATCCCGGTAGCTCAAACAACAAAGTGGATCGCGGAAGCTGCACAATTCCTTTGGATGCTCCTCTGTGAGCATCGCACCGTCGAGCTTAGCCGACGTTAAACAAGCGCTTGTTGGGAGGCACCCCAACATTGTAAGTATTTACTATTTTTTTCTGTGTGTTGTGATGGGATTCGAAGTGCTAACACCTTGCTGAATGAACCTGAACTGCTGCCTTTGAAAAGGCAATTGCTGTCATGCTCGCTTGCTGCTCGCTAGGCGAGGCAGTAGCGAGCTGATTCGCTAGCTGCTCGCTAGGCGAAGCAGCAGCGAGCGCTGCATGACAACACTTATTAAAAATCTCAGCAGGGCACTCATTTTGACCCAAACACAACTTTTCTGTTTTTCAACTCTGCTGAGGAAAATTTTAACCGAGCACTCTCCACACTCTCTCATTTTCATCTCTCTCACTAACCCTCTATCCCTATTTGGAGATGACGCGTGATGATGAGGATGAGGCTACCGGTTCTGAAGCCGGTAGCGAGGAGGATTCTGAGCCCTTAGAGGGTTAAGTTATTGTATTTTTCAGTTTTTATGTTTATTTCTATTGTATTTTCGGATTCTGTATTTTGACTTTGGTTTTGTACTTTTGGGGTGTTTTGTCCCCCACGAACAAATTTAAATTTTGAAGTTTATATTATTATTTCTGTTTTAAATTTTGTTGTTTTAATAAATTTTTGGTTGATTGAGTGGCAAACCTTCTAGATTGGTTGCTCCTCAAAGAAGTATCCAATGAAGGTGCATCCGAGCTTGGATGGCAATGATAAGAATAAACAAGTGAATGAGGCTAAGGTACATGGTTACCTTCGGCTAGAATGTTAGAATGCATTAGGAACTTTACTCTTTTTGGTAAATTGAATATTGTCTTTTTGCAACGTAATTGAATGAATGTTTCCTCTAGAACTTAAAACCACAAATTGTGAGGAAACCTCCATTGTACACTTAAATGCTGGATTCTAATAAGTTTTGTCGATTCATTTGATTCATGCTTTGTCTTTTATTATTGTGAATATGTGGAAGCAATTAGAAATGATCAAGGCACTTGTTTTCTATCGAGCACAACTACATCCAAAAACAACTTACCTGTGAGCAGAGAGAGTATTCGTTAACCCATTTGAGCTTAAACAGTTGAATCTCAGCTTGAAATAAAGCCAGATTTCAAAAATCTTTTTTTTTACAACCCGAAAAATCTTGATTATTGTTCTTCTGCCGTAAAAAGTAAGAGCATTCACTTAGGGTGAGTAAGAAATCAGTTGGGGAGAACGAAAATGAGAATTGGTAAGTACCACAACTCTTGAAAAACCGAGCAAGCATAAAAAATATATATATATATATATAGAAAATATAGAAAAGAAACATCTGTTTTGTAAATATGATGTGAAAGAAAAGAACAAAAATAGAAAGAATGAAAATTAATGCTTGCTTGGAAGAAAAATAGTGAAAAACAAAAATTGAGTTGTGAAATAAGAGTTGTGAAGGTTTCAAATAAGAAACAAATGGAACAAAGTCGAGATGTGTGAATAATGTACAGTGAATGTCTCTTTTGCATCGGCAATTTCGTTTTCAATGGCCTTAGAAATGACCCTTGTTTGTTAACCTGACCAAGCTTCAACCGAAAAGCCCTTAGTGATCTTCGTACTTCCACATTACCACTTATAATTGTTAGACATTGTATGAATCGAATTGATTTCTTCATTATTTGTTAGAGAGTGAGATTATTCCCGCGGTTGCAAACGCGTAATTTCTTCATTCCTTATTCGAAGAGGAGAGATAGGGTGATTCATTCAGAATAATATTGTTGTAGATAGATAAATATTTTGCATTGCTATTAAGTTTTAGTTCTTGTGTATTATTTTATTCGAACCGTTGGAAACTTGTATATGCTGATTCGCTTGTGTTTGAGCCATTTTATCCAACTTCGGAGAAACCTTTTTCTTAAAGCAAATCCTCTTGTCCTTCAAGGGGCATACTTTGCTTGAGGACAAGCAAGAATCTAGTTGGGGAGAGTTGTTAGATGCCCAAAAGTGCTTATTTGAGCTATCATATGTGGGCATCTTTCACTCTATTTCCTTGCTAAAATGTCGAAACCACCTTTGTTTCAGATGAAATGCAATACAATGATAATCTATCTTGGTCCCTTTGATTTGTGTGTTATTATGCAGGAATTAGGCATGAAATAATAGAAAGTGAAGACACAAAGAATTTGGCAAAGGGACCAAATAAAACAAGCATTCATCAGCTTGCTCGCTAGGCGAGGTCTGTGGCGAAGCACTCGCTAGGCGAGCGTCCAGCGAGAGTCCAGCGAAATGCTCCAGGATTTTACAGTGGCAAACATGACCAAACTCGTTAGGCGAGCTTCCAGCGAACGTTGCAGCAAACGCGTCCAGACTTGGTGAAAAGCGCAGCCAGCACTCACTCGCTAGGCGAGCCATCAGTGAGATCCCAGCGAGGATTCCAGTAGCCAAACCTCTCAACCTCGCTGGAGCGAGGGTTGAAGCGTGCCCTTCGCTAGGCGAAGGTTTTGTTCGCTAGGCGAACATGACAGTCAGAGATAGGTTGTTTCTCTGGGCGCAGGTGCCTCATGTGCCTCAATTAGACCCTCGCTAGGCGAGCCATTCTGCTCGCCTAGCGAGCATGACAGCCCAGTACAACTCTATAAGTAGCAAGTGCCACTTTTTGGAGCCATACCTAGTTTTTCCATACATTTACACTTTTTCTAGATATTTTTACAGCATTGTTCTTAGAAGCTTTTGTGCCCTAAATTTCATTTCTCTTCATCTCTTAACCATCTTTTACAAAAAGAAGGTGGATTCCCATCCAATCTTGATTATTCGACTTGGATGTTGATCAACCTTCTTCCGAAACTTGCCGACCAAGCTACCATGAAAATGAGTAACTAAGTCCTCCATTTGTCAAGGTTAGATGTAGATGATCATTAGCTTTGTGTGTAAATGTAAGGATCTTCATTTGTAAACTCTTTAATGGTGAATCTATGATGAAAACTTTGTTCTTATTCAAAACTCTTTGTGTTGGTTTATGATCGAGAGATGTTTACCAACTCTTAACTTAGGTTTTCATCCAATCTTGTTTGTTAGCTAGAGATAGTAATGAATGATTTTGTTCACCATAAGGTTGAACCAAAAAGTTGTCATTTTGATAGATTGTGTTAGAGATAAACAATGGATCAAAATGGGAAAACTCACAATGTGTGTTCGAGAGAAACACATTGGGAGGACTTTGTGAAATAATTTATCATCTAAAGGAGTTTATAAGATTGTTGACCGAACAAATACATGCAAAGTGATCGTTGAACCCTAACTTTGGCAATATTTCTCAAATATTCAAACCATAACTTTTACCGCATTTTATTACATTTTATGCAAGACACCGTGACAAACACCAAAACCCTATTGTTACCTTAAGTTAAGAATTAATACAACCATCGAAAGGCGGTGATATCTTACAATCCCTGTGGATACGATAACAAAAACCCGACACTTAAAAGTACAACCAACAATAAGTGAATAGAAAATAAGAAGAAGCTAGTAGAGAAGAAGAAGAAGAAAAGCTTGGAGAAATCAAGGGCTTGGAATCATCACCATCATCTTCATATCATCATATAATCCTCAATAACTTCTCCTCTTCCATTTGTTGATTTCCATGAACAAGTACTTTGATATGTTCTTCACGATTGTTGTGACTACATAGTTTGTTGTGGTTGTGGTTATGAACTTGAAACCCTTGATATATATGTGTATATGAGTATGTGGTATGATGGGTTTTGTTGGAAGAATAAGTGTATGATTTGTTATGAAGATAACTTATGCAGGTGGAAATCCAAGTGATACAGAAAGTATTTTTGTGAAAATGGTAAGGACCAATCGATTGGTCCTAGGTGTTTTCTCCAATCTAATTGATTGATCACACACTCAAAACTGGAAAATGTGTAATTTTACTGAGAACCAATCGATTGACACACTCCTTCAATCGAATGACCAAACCTTCTGTTTTGCAGAAAAGGAAATTTTAGCAAGACCAATCGATTGACAGGGGATTACAATCAATTGCATAAACTTTCTGTTTTGGAAAATTGGAAATTTTTTGTGAGCCAATCGATTGACACCGAGGATCTATCGATTGATCCTTTGTAAACTTTGAAAAACAGCAATGTGAGAGGAACCAATTGATTGGGCTTCCCAACCAATCGATTGGCTTATGCCAAAAACTTCAAAATCCATTTTTTAAAGGTTTCTAAGTGCATTTCTTCAGCCATTAATCATTTGTGATGCCATGCTTGTATTGAATCCATGTTAATTGTGAAAATTACATAATGAATCTAGTGAGTTAACCTAGGATTGGTATTAGGCCATAAGTTAGGTTTATAACTTCGATAACATTAGAAGACGGTATTCATTCGTACGACGCTATATGTGGAGGTCATGGACGGATGATTGCCATAGTTGATAATGAGACGCTTTGTATGGAACATGCCATGTTGTTGCTTGTGTATTTTGGTGAATGAGGTCACCTTTAATTGATGAATCTTGTTATGATTTATGGAACCGATCATGTATTCAGAATGTTTTTCCCTTTGTGATATGCTTAGATGAGTAAGCAATAGGATGTGAGACCGATGATTCGTGCCTCAATTGGGTTTGAGCCCCAACCACGACGGACGTGGGGGAAAGGTGGACACCTAAGTGGATTAAAGTCACATACGGTGAAAGATACCCTAAGTGGGTTAGAGTCTCATACGGGTGACGATCACTTGAAATGAGTTTGGAACTCATAGAGGACCTGATATCCACCGCGAAAGTCGAATCATACGAGCATGCATGAACTGGGCTTGCCCTAGACGTAGGTCCGCCCGGGGATTGATGTTTCGTGAATCTGAATAATGATCTTGTTTGAGTTGCGAGAACTCAGGTGCATGTTACCATACATTACGAGTTAGTTCCCCATCACTTAAGTCTTTTCTCCCTTGTTGACTTGAGTTGGCTATGGATTAGAAAACCATTTAGAGCCGAGTGGACCCGTAAGATAGGGAACCCACTGAGATTATTATCTCACCCCATGTTGTTGATTATTTTTCAGGTGGTTCTGAGCAGGTGAAGGGTAAGGACAAGTTAGAGTGATGACTTGCTTACCTGATGTTTAGATGGCTACTCCGCTATGTAGATATTTTTGAGATCATTGTTTAATGATCTAGCTCCTAGTTTTATTTTGGGCACTTTTGTGTACGTTTTGTGCCATGTTATGTTTATTTTGGGCATGTAAATATGTACACTGTTTCCTTTAGGCGCTTATGTATTTCAGTACCAATATTACACTATCTATAATATGTATTCTAGACATGTATTATATGTGGGTGTTACAAAATTTATCGTTAAAGTTTATAAATTAAGTTGACCCATAATTAAAGATAAAAAAATTTAATTGCAAGGTCGGCCCAAGGATAATGCTTCCCAAAATATGAATATTTTCTTTACAAACTAAAATTTAGAAAATATCATCAACAATTATTATTTTTTCAACAAATATTAAATATTTGACTTTGACAACACAATAAAGTGGGGGGTTTGAATTGTTTTAAAATTCTTTTAAAAATAATTTTGAAAACTTTTTTATAAAACTAAAATATGGGATAATGAATAAATGATGTAATGGATGCACACACACTGCACTATAATACTCAATGAATATAACTATTGACACCTATAGTACTATATATACACAAACAATAATTCAACGTAGGAGAAATACTAAAATACTAAATTACCCTTCAACAGATCCTAACAAATTTCCATTACTAAAAAATATCATCGCCGAAGGAGAGTCTTTCTTTTCCATGATGAGAGAATAGTTGTTGCAACAGAAAGAACGATCCTCATCAAAGTCCCGACCAATTCAGCCATCAAACCAACTAAGGACGTGGAACCGACTGGGCTGCCACCATCTTAAGCCAAATGAGCACTAATACTTGGGTCTTATTTTGTAGGAACGAATTTAGCCAACAATTAAGCCTTTGATTTTTTGCAAGCCATGAACTTGTCTTCCTTGGCCATGTTCTTTACAAAAATAAAATTATTAACCTATGAGAAATAGTAGAAACACTAAAACTTCAAAGAATTGTGAAACACACGCAATAACCAAAAATTGTCTTCCCAGCTAGTGGTCATCACCAGATACCACATATTTGTATACCGGTCTTTCATCTTTTTCTATTTTTTATTAAAATAAGAATTCTGATAAAAATTATGAATTAATTTTCAAATAGTACAAACATATTTTCTCTTAGAATCATAAAGGTTTGGAGCCTTAAAAATTAGATCATGTTTTACATTGCCAACATAAAGATTCACTTATAGTATCATCGACCCCTTAGGAAAAGTGACACATGTTTTGAGGGGAACTCATGGTACGAGGTTAGATGATGATATACTTGAACTTTAAATTCTTCAGAGACTCAATGAAGTCCTCAAACATCTTGGGGAATTGTTTAAAAAGAATCAAGTTAAACGGAGTTTAAAGCTATCTTAGGTGACAGAGAACATAAAAAATAAGACTTTAATGAACACCTCATATTTCATGTAACGACACACTAATTAAAATACCTTTATAAATGCTAAATAATTAGGGTTCAGTTATGCTAGTGTCACCATAAGATATTTGAGAATCTCTTGTTCGAAATCGGTAAATGGAAGAAATAACCTTATTTCCTAGAACACCATGTTAAACATTGGGAAATTTGAATGGGAGAAATCATGGAAGATTCGATTTAAGAAAGTTGGAACCACTATTATCTATTTATCGGGAGGACTGCCAATTTTCTCCACCATCTTATGTTTTTTGATTCGTCGAACTTAGAATATACAAAAAGAGTATCCAAATATGTGTTATATACCCAAAGTTATAAATAACACACTTCATCATTGATCAATGTCTGGACTCTAGAAGAATAATACTTAATAGCCTGCACCATAATACATGTTTATATATAGAGAGAATAATAAGTTTGAGGAAACTAGTCCTGCCTACTTACCATTCCACTTTGCATAGAAGGAATTAAAGCTAGAAATATTATTGCATCAATAATTACCCTACAACAAAAGGTAACTTCCCCAACCATAATCAGTAAAAAAGATTTAGGTTGAGGTTTAAGGGAACAAGAAACTAAATAATTATCGCTCCCCACCTAATCTTTAACACTCATAGTAAAAAAAAAACTATGTAGAGAGAAGAAAAACAAAACAAGTATTAAATGTAGAAGTCTGAAAGAGACTTGCTAGTGAAAAGCTTGAAGAATTTTGAAAATGAAGAGAAAGATTACTTCGAAAGAAAAAAAAGCCAACAATTGAAAAAAATATATATATATATATATATATATATATATATATATATATATATATATATATATATATATATATATATATATATATATATATATATATATATATATATATATATATATATATATATATATATATATATATATATATATATAGGGTAATGCTAACTTGTGCCCCAAAGGCACATGTTAAGAAACCCACAAATAGAAAATTTGTTTTGGAAAAATAAATAAAATTATTAATGATAAGTTTCTAATAAATTCAATACACATTTTCCAAGATTTTATTTCTATATTCATCTCTTAATTTGTGCCCTTGGGGCACAAGGTAGCATTACCCATATATAAATATATATATATATATATATATATATATATATATATATATATATATATATATATATATATATATATGGAAGAAGATCAAAATAACAAAAATTAAAGGTCCATAAGACCGTATATGTTCACATCCAATGAGCGGGTCCTATGTCAACGGAGATGACACCATCAAAGTCATAATTACATTTATGTTCAAATACAACAATTTTACAACACTTATTGATATCTTATCACCATATGCACCATAAATGCAACTTGACAGGAGTCCCATCAAATCTTGACAAGATAAAAGAAAAAATGACAAAGTTCAAGAATTACAAGACATTTTTGGACGAATAAAAGATTCGCCAAAATCCTAAAAGGCACTAAGACTCATATGTCGTAGAGGGAACAAACCAAATTGCAAGCTACACCCCCGGTATGACGGACCAATCTTGTGGGGATACAAATACTATTCCCACATGGCCGACAAGTCCATTAAATGACCCAATTAAAACACTGGTCCATAATGAAGAAGGTCAAGGACCGTTGGACCACGACTAAGTATCAACAAACACTATCACTCGAACATTTGTGCCTTGGAATAGAAAGTTCTATGGAGCTGAAACTCTAGAGTGCGATTATAAAGCCTAACGCAAGTCTCATAATCCAGATACATGCTTTCTAACTCTAAAATACCACTCACTACTGATAATCATTATCTTTGGTGTCATAATATTTGCAGGTTTACCCCTTATGTCATACCAAAATTTCACGATGTCAACTATAAACTAGAATACACCATCAAATTTCAATTCACCCTTCTAGTATTGAAAATCTCGGGTCTACGCGAGATCAATAATCTATTTAGAGACTCTCATTCTAACTTTCTAAGATAATTGGAAATTGATCTTTAATGTCATCACTATTAATAATAATTATTCCTTCCTAAAATTATTTTAAAGACATATATAAAGTGATTATATTAAATTAAATATCATGTTTTTAAATTTTATATACATATTTAATCTAAATAAAAAATTAAATTGTTTAAATAGGAAATTTTTTAATTCTATTTAAACATTGAGATAGTCAAATTAAAAATATGCAATGTATGATGTAATTTAAAAATGGCTTAAAACTCTTTTTGCTCATTAAATCTTGTGGTTTATTTTGACTCTTAAGCTAAAATAAATATGATATTGGTCCTTCAACTCCACAAAACGTCAAATCCTGAAAAATTCAAAAATTTATCAGTTAAATTTGTCACTTATAAATAAAAATGACTATATTTAAACATTTAAAAATTGATTAAAATGACTATAGATATATTAGGATTCACCTTTTCAAAATAATTTTAACAATTAAGTTATTTTGATTAGAGCTTAATTATTATTGTCATTGTAAAAAAATTTATATTGTCAATTCATCACCATCATTCATTTGCATTATTTTTTTATGTTACACCGGTTTGTATTATTTTATAGGTGGTTAAAAATAAAAGTCAAACTCTTCTCAACATTCAATGTCTATGATTAACTGATTGTTGTGTATAATCGTTTACACTGTTAGTATATTTTAATTAAATCCTTTTGATTATCACAAATTTTAAATATATAATTTTGAAATTGTAAATCAAATTTAAGTTCCAACTAAATATTAGTCAAAATTTATAATTAAATTTAAATAAATTGTGTAAATCTAGATATAAAAAGTAAAAATAAAGTATATTAATGAAAAGAAGAAATTTATATTCATATATTTTCCATATTTAAAAAGTAATATTTAAGTGTAAAATAATCACTCTAAAATATAAGTAAATAAAGTAATAAATAAAATACAAAAAAAATAAATTTTTAATATTAATGATGCTACTTTCGATTTTTTTCCCAATAAAGTAAAGTTTTGATCCTTTTATTTTAAAAATATTTTTTTCCTTTTTCCTTTTAATTTTTCATGAGTTTTATCTTTCACTTTTTTTGGATTGACTTTGCCTACATAATATTGTTTAGATGAATATATATATATATATATATATATATATATATATATATATATATATATATATATATATATATATATATATAATAGTTATTATTATTATTATTATTATTATTATTATTCTTCTTCTTCAGCTACACATCATGTTAAATTTGTCTACTTCAACACTTGCTAACATGTTAATAAAATTGTGATAGCCAAGAGAAATAAAAATAGGAGATTAAAAAATCAATTTTCAAAATAGGAGAATAACAAATGCATATAAATTTGTTAAAAGTTTAAATAAAAGTTTCAAAATTATTATTTTAAAACACTTACCTAAGATAAGAAACATCATAATTTGACATGTGAAATGACCAACCTTAAAGTTAAATTTAAAAACATCGTATATTATTACAAACTTAAATAAAAAATTGCTTATAAATATAATAAATATTAAAAAAAACATATTAAAAAATACAAAACATAATAATTAACAGGTGTACAATGAATCTTAAAATTAAATGTAAAAGCAAATCTATTATTACAAACTTAAGTTTTTTGAATATTAGGCTCATTTATTTTAATTTAAAAAAACATTTTTTTTATATTTTGAAAGTTAATTTTTACTACCTCCGTTTTTTATTATATGTCACTTTGAAAAAATATTTTGCACCACAAGTCGTTTTATAATACCAATGAATCATTAATATTATTTTTCCTATTATACCCTTAAATATTTATTATTCTCTCTCCTTTCAATTATGTTAATTTGTCTTTCCAATACTAGTAATGAAACACAATTTTATAAAAACTTTCATAATTTCTCATTTTTATACCACAATTATTATATTTCTTAATACGTGTGAAAAGTAAAAAACGACTTATAATAAAAAATGGAGGGAGTAAAATATTAATGTTTAAAAATTTGTTTTTTATAAATTAAAAGATTTGTTTTGACATTTTTTAACATTAATATACATTATTAAATATTAAAACATAGTTGAAATTATAATTTTTATAAAAAGATGTTTCTCAAAATTATTTTTTATAAAAATTATTATAAATAGTTTTTAATTTTAGTGATTTGAAATTATGATATTAAAAAAATCATAGTAAAAAGATGAAATACATGAAATAATATTCTAAAAATAGTTATTTAAATCAATTTTTCATTTGAAGTTTTTTTAATAATTTTTTTATAATCAAATACATTATAAAATTTATTAAGAAAAACTTAAATAAACTAGGAGATTATCAATAGAATGATCCGTTGGATAATTTTACCAACTGTTTATAATAGGTAATGTAATCTTCATCCATCAAAATAAATACTATAACAAGTTATTTGGTTTTCATTTTATTTTTATCTCTAACTTTGTATTAAAAATAGTTAGTATCTTATCGAATCATATTTTTAATTTTAAAGTATTGATATGATACGTTTAAATTTACTCTTTTAATTTTAAAGTGATTGTCATTTTAAAAAATAAAATTGTTTTAAAATAAATGCATTCTCAGAAATGATTGATGGTCTCATTTAATTATGGATAATACTAATTTATACCACTATCCATTTATTGGAATAAACACTTAAAAAATTAATTTTATATTTTTATTAAAATCAATAGACAATTTTCAATATAATATTTCTTAACTTATGTCATTAGGATACAAATTAATATTATCCTTTAATTATTAATATATGAGATTAATTATTATACACTGTCAGTATAAAATATTTTATACTATCGATTCATCACCATCACCCATTTGCATTACTTTATAGATTTTTAAAATAAAAGTCAAACTTGTTACAATATCTAACGATTATGATTAACTTATTCAATTAAATCCTTAATATATACACTTCTTTAAACATATTAATAAAACTAATTTAATAAAGGTACAATGTCCTATAATAATATTATTACATTCTTTAATTTATCAATAAAAATCTTAAACTATAATTATTTTAAGACAAAGACATATAATTCTATTTGATACTCCCTCCGTTTTTTATTATAAATCGTTTTTGATTTTTCACACGTATTAAGAAATCTAATAATTGCGGTATAAAAATGAGAAATTATGAAAGTTTTTATAAAATTGTGTTTCATTAATGATATTAAAAAGACAAATTGATATAATTGAAAGAAGAGAGAATAATAAATATTTAAGAGTATAATAAAAAACATAATATTAATGATTCATTGGTATTATAAATGGACTTATAATGTGTTACAAACTATTTTTTTAAAGTGAATTATAATGAGGTAGTAATTGTTTAAAATTAGTTTAAACAGTAAACATCATTAGTTTTTATGTTAGGTTAATCTCTAATATCTCTAATTATGCTTTCTTCTCTTTCTATTCTAATTGGCTAGTGAGTGACTGAGTGTATTGTTCATTTTTCTTTCATAAATCATTGATGATGAAGTAGGCAATGAACAATCTTTTAATTGGTTCATATCATTTCAATTGGACTTTTTCGTCAAGTCAAAACACCAAACCCAAAAATATAATCATTAGTATTAATTACAATCTGGCAGGGGTATTTCCGTATTTCAGTTAACCGATAAATCAAGAGAAAGATAAAAAATTAAAGTTGAAAAATAATAAAACGAAGGTTTTCGTCCTTAATCCAGAGCAACAAGAACACAAACACAACGCAAAGAAGAAAACACAAGGAAGCGCGAAAGAGGAGAAAGAAGACACTGTTACTAATTACCTTATTCATTCAACCATTATCTCGCGATAAATTCACACTTCTCGATCTCATTTCTTCTCTAGCTCGAAGATTCATTACCACCGGTTACGCTTCTTCTCCGATCTATATTCTTTTCTCTTTCATTTCTACGGTAATTCTCTTCTTCTTTCTTACTCTTCTTCATCGAATCATCCTTAGCGTTTTCAAATCACGTTCTCGATTTCAATGGAGTCGGTTCATAGTGTTTGAATCAGGAACTGATTTTTTTCACGTAAAATATATAGTTCTGTTTTTTTGGCGAGTTGAATTATACGCATTTTTTTTTGTTTTAATCTCTTTGCTAATTATGTTTATTTTGGTGACGTAGGGTTTTTGATTCGTGCAAGGATTGGATTAAGAAGAGGTGAAGCGATAGAAGCATGAGCATCAATAGCCCTGGCCAAAGGAAGAGCTAGGGTTTTCTAACGTCAAAGGTGAGATTTCCATGGGCGATGGAGGTGTCGCATGCATGCCTTTGCAGTATACTATGGAGAGGTTATCTAGTTCAGAGAAAACGCATTGCGGAGGCAGTAGTGGGGATGGCTTCAACTCCAAGTTGCTTAAGTTTTCTGACGGCGAAAGGAAGAATATGAAGTCCAGAAAGAGTGAATTAGCGTTGGATAGAGTGAATAAAAGAAGTGGAAGTGATGTTGAGAATGGTGAAATGATATGTGGTGATAAGGCGCAGAAGGAAGAAGTTGAAGAGGGTGAATTGGTTACTTTGAAGTGGCCTAGAAGTGAAGTTGAAACAGAAAATGGAGAGTTTGTGCCGGAAATGAATCTGCCGTCGAGACGAAGTGAGATTGAGAATGAGGAGATTGTTAGTGATAGATGGAAAACAAGGGAGTTTGAGAAGGGAGAATTTCATCATGGGAAATGGAGAAGAGACGACGTGGAAAGAAGAGAGATTGTTCATGAGAAGGGTAGGAGAGGAGAGAATGAATATGGACCGTGGAGAGGTGTGAAAGATGATGTTGAGAAGGGAGAGTATATTTCAGATAGATGGTATAATGGATCAATTGGGAAAAATGATTATGGTAACAGCAGTCACCGCAGAAATTATTCAGGTAAGGACAAAGGGTGGAAATTTCAATGTGAACGTACACCACCTTCTTGGAGATATACAGGTGATGATTCTATTAGGAAGAAAGAATTCATTAGTAGAAGTGGGAATCCGCATGCTAAAAGTTCTCCCAGGTGGGAGAATGCACAACAGAGGAATATAAGGAACGGTTCAAAGATTGTAGACGACGAGAAAAATGCATATAACAATGGTAAGGATCATACTCGAGATTACACTTCTGGAAGTCGCTTGAAGAGGCTCGGTAATGATTTTGACAGCTATGAACGGAAGCATTCTGCAGATTTTACAAGTTCAAAAAGTAGAAGGCTTTCTGATGAAAGCTATCCTTATTCAGAGAACTATTCTCGTCGCCCTGTGGAGCAGTCTTATAGAAATAATAATTCTACCAGACTTTCTGCAGAGAAGTATTCTTCTAGAAATCATGAATCTTCTTTGTCTACCAGACCAACTTATGACAGGCATGAACGCAGCCCTGTTCATTCTGAGTGGTCCCCACGTGACCGAAGTAGGTATTATGATCATAGAGATCGCACTCCAGTGCGCCGATCGCCCTTTAGTCGTGAGAGATCTCCATACAGCCGGGAGAAATCCCCCCATGGTCGGGAGAGGTCCCCATATACGAGGAGCTGGGACAGAAGTCGACAGCATGATCATAAATTGAAAAGTCCAGCGCGCACCGAACAGTCGCCACAAAATCAGTGCTGGAGACAGCATGATCATAAGATGAGAAGTCCAGCATTCACCGAGCAGTCACCACAAGATCAGGGTTGGCGACAGCACAGTCATAAGTTGAGAAGTCCAGCACGCGTCGAGCAGTTGCCAGAAGATCAAGCTCGGCATCATGATCACAGGGACTGTACTCCAAATTTAGTAGAAGGATCCCACCTTGATCAAACTAGAAAAGATGTTCATGATGAAACAAGTTGCAAAAACTCAGCATGTGATAAGCAGAACTCCCCAAATAGTTGTAAGAGTGATGAAGATAAAAACATTCAAAGGGAGTCGAGTTTTTCAGTTACAGAATCTCGAGGTGAAAGAAACGTGCAAAAGAAGGACAAGTCAATTGAGAAAGATATTAGTGATAGTCAACCCGTTGAGGAACAGAAGTCTTGTAGTCCCACTATTGATCCAAAAGAATCTCCACACCTTGAGCCACAACCACCTCCTGATGAGCTGCTTTCAATGGAAGAAGATATGGACATTTGTGATACCCCTCCTCATGTCCCTGTGGTGACAGATTTGTCATCAGGAAAATGGTTTTACCTTGATTACGGAGGTGTAGAAAATGGGCCTGCCAAATTGTGTGACATTAAGTTCCTTGTTGATGAAGGGGTACTAATGTCAGATCACTTTATCAAGCACTTGGATAGTGACAGATGGCTAACAGTTGAAAATGCAGTGTCACCATTGGCTGCTCAGAGTTTTCCGTCCATTGTGTCAGATACAATAACTCAGCTTGTAAGTCCCCCAGAAGCTTCTGGTAATATTTTGGCCGATACTGCAGATATTCAATCTGGTCCTGAGAATTATCTGGAAAAGCCGGGCCCCTTGCTGCTGCCACGCGGACACCCTAGCCCTAGCGTGAGTGTGCTTGCATCTGAACGTTCGGACAACTTCTACATTGATGAAAGAGTTCAAAATCTGTTAGAGGGTTATGATGTCATTCCTGGGTTGGAACTCGAGGCAGTAAAAGGTATGTTATCCTGTCAATGTTATTCTTTTGAATCTTAATAAAAAGTGTGAAAAGATCTCTGAAACTTAATTTCCCCCCCTATTTACTCTGACATATTTATTCCAAACTTGGTAATCATTATTATTTATTTGCAGAAGCTTTGCAATTGAAATTTGAATATGCAAAGGAAGATGGATTAGGAGACTATGAAGGTATGTATTCTGCTGTGGTGATTTTAGTTGTTGGTCATTTTGGTCGTTTTGTTTTTGTTTTACGTTACCCGGCATATTGAGGTTATTTTATTATCAGAGTTGTCTGTTTGCACATTGACATGTTGACTCTTGTCTTGATGTTGGTAACGGTTGACGGGTTGAGAGATTATACATATTTGAACGTTATATATAAGCATTAACTTGATTTGTACTGTAGTTTGGTCCTTGGAGATAGTATAAGGAGTTGGTGCCTGAAATCTAAATAACTTTTGAATGGTCTATCAAACACTTTGGTGATTATTTATAAATTTATGGTATTTTGCATATCATTTTATGCTTTACTCAATAACCCTTTTCTTTTGTAAAAAATACATTTTCTTATGCTTGCCTACTTTTTCTAATTCTCAGTTAAACAAAAGTTTATGTCAATACAATGCTGTCATTTTAATCTTTGCCATTGATATTGTGAGTTGTGTTGGTCTGAAATTATTAATTCATCTATGCATTGGAAGCAGATTAACTGAATAAAATCATACTTCAATTTTTTTATTTTAAAAAGGCTATCCAAGTGTTGTTATATTTTACACCATATATGGAATTCGAAGTTGCAATTTAATTTGCCATGTTATGCTAATGCACCCAAAACTATTTTGTTCATTATCATTATTCTATATCTGGGTAATTTCAAAAGTAAATGGATATGCATTTTGAGTTGTATGTCTTGTGAAGCTGTTACAAAAGTGTTGGTCTCTGTTCAGGTTTTCCTTGGCATGTTTCCCGCCCTAGGGAAGATTGTGATTCAAGTACTGATTTAGCATCAAGAGATTCTGAATCTCAGTTAAGTATAGACAACATGGATAATGGGTTTGGCATTCCTAAGGATTGGTTTTCTACCCATTGGCCATGCAAAGGTGGTGACTGGAAGAGGAATGATGATGCCCACGATCGATGTTCTAGGAAAAAACTTGTTCTAAATAATGGTTTTCTATTGTGCCAAATGCCAAAGTCTGGATGTGAAGATCCTCGATGGCCTGAAAAAGATGACTTGTATTTTCCTTCTCAAAACAAGAGGCTTGATCTCCCTTTGTGGGCTGTTGGTGCTGATGAGTGGGTTGATTGCGATGCTGCAATCAAGTCCATTCAAAGTAAGCCTTCTTCTGTCAAAGGAATGAAGGGAAATGTTCTTTCAGTGGTAAGGATAAATGCATGCGTTGTCAATGATCAGGGATTGCTGCTCACTGAGTCACGGCACCAGAGCCGAGGCAAGGATAGACAACATCCAAGGTCAGTTCGGCCATTCACTTCAACCTGTGATAGTAAGAGATCATCAACTGAAGAAGATTCTCAGTCAAAATCAGTTAGTGATCAAGGTTCTTACCAAAGCATGGAGTCCATTAGTGTCCCTAAAGACCATCTCTGTACTATCCAGGAGTTGCAGCTACATTTGGGTGACTGGTATTACATTGATGGTTCTGGGCGTGAGAAAGGGCCTTCATCATTTTCAGAGCTACAATATTTAGCAGATCAAGGAATTGTAAAAAGGCGTAGCAGTGTGTTTAGGAAACATGATAAACTCTGGGTTCCTATTACCTCTACCGCAGAAACTTCAGATGTCTGTCTCATGAGCCACCAAAAAAGCAGTTCAACATTGGGTGCATGCTCTGATCATCCATCAAAGCAAACCCATGGTGTTTCATATGCTGGATCTTACACAAGTTCAAGTATGTTTAACAGGATACACCCTCAGTTTATTGGTTTTACTTGTGGGAAGCTGCACGAACTGGTTATGAAATCATACAAGAGCCGGGAGTTGGCCGCTGCTATAAATGAGGTTTTAGATCCCTGGATCAATGCAAGACAACCAAAGAAAGATATTGAGAAACAAATATATTGGAAATCAGGTAATTATTTGTCCTTCATATTCCTTCCCATCCCCACTCTTGTCTATCTCTGTAAAATTTGATTTTGTCTGCTTTTCTATTTTTGGTTCAAACTTCCAACTAATGTGTGTGGCCTTGTCATGTGCTTGTGTGGCGTAATGTTCACTAGATTAGACTTATTCTGGAAATTCAATTCAAGCGGTCTTATTATTTTCTTGCTTATTGTGTGTGTTGGGGCTTGTAAATTTTCAGAAGGCGACACACGAGCTGCCAAAAGAGCCCGGATGCTGGTTGATGATAGTGAAGAAGACAGTGGTTTGGAAGATGATGTTACCATTTACAAAAATGAACCCACTTTTGAGGATCTATGTGGTGATGCTACTTTTCCTGAAGATAAAATTGGTATCTCTGATTCTGAAGTGGGAAGCTGGGGCTTATTGGATGGTCCGGTATTGGCACAAATTTTCCATTTTTTGAGATCTGATTTTAAGTCCCTTGTATTTGCATCAATGACGTGCAAGCATTGGAGTGCTGCTGTAAGGTTTTACAAGGAACTTTCAATACAGGCCAATTTTTCATCCTTAGGGCCTTCTTGCACTGATACTATGTTGTGGAACATTATGGTAGGTCTGATATATATTTTCTGATTCACATTTTTGGTATGTTTTTAATTCTTCCTTCACATAGGACTTGTTTATTTTTTCTGTAGAATGCTTATGAGAGAGACAAGATCAATTCAATCATTCTAATGGGGTGTAACAAAATTACGGCTGACATGCTTGAGAAAATTCTTCTTTCATTTCCTGGTTTATGTACCATAGACATTAGAGGGTGCAGCCAGTTTGGAGAGCTAGCTCCTAAATTTACCAATGTGAAATGGATCAAGAGCAGAAGTTCACGCATGGATAGAATTGCAGAAGAGCCTCATAAAATTAGAAGTCTTAAACATTTTACAGAACAAGTTTCATCTACATCCAAATCCAGCAATTTAGGAATAGATGATTTTGGTCAATTGAAAGAGTATTTAGATAGTGTGGATAAGAGAGATTCGGCAAATCAGTTATTTCGTCAAAACTTATACAAGCGGTCCAAACTTTATGATGCTAGAAGGTCCTCTTCCATTCTATCTAGGGATGCTCGCACAAGACGTTGGGCAATTAAGAAGTCTGAAAGTGGTTTTAAGAAGATGGAGGAATTCCTTGCTTCAAGACTAAAGGAAATCATGAAGTCAAACTCTTGTGACTTCTTTGTACACAAGGTAGCGTGATTTATTGTTTAAAATTTATTATTATGAAGATGCCTTTTGCGACTCACAATTTCCGCTGGTATTTTTTATTAATAGGTTGCAGAAATTGAGGCTAAAATGAAAAATGGTTATTACAGTAGGCGAGGATTGAGCTCTGTCAAAGAGGACATAAGTAGAATGTGCCGTGATGCAATAAAGTAAGTTCTCTTTTTCTTTTTTTCCTTTTTTCTTGGGAGAAGGTGATTGTTCTCTTTTTCTCCCGATGCCTTGTTTATGTACTGCTGGACACATTGAAATGAGGATGATAGGGTTTATTAGTTTTGAGGACAACGATGCAAAGATCTTATAGTTCATAGTTTGTCCAAAGTCTGCTTAAGTACTTTGTCTTCTTGCCTTGGAGGTTCATCCATTTGATTGTCCTCTGTATGCATTAGCTCTACTGTTTTGCAGTTATAGTTGTTTTCCATCCATGTTAAGTTTGGTGGGTTTGCATAAATTCTAGTTGTTCTTTTGCATCTGAATACTATCTTCAAAAATATATATTATATATATTGCAGAGTTGTTTCTATTTATGAATTTGTTCATTTAGCTCATGTTTCATGGGTAATCTAAAATGGGTGTATTTCATCTGACCACTCACAATCTTGTCTCCCTACCCTGCCCCTAATACTCTCATTAAATTTTGGCTCCTGTTTGCTTATTGATTACAGAGCAAAAAATCGGGGCGATTCTAGTGACATGAATCACATTATCACATTATTTATTCAACTGGTAGCTCGGTTGGAAGCAAGTTCTAAAAATGTGCATGGCAGAGATGTCCTGCTGAAGTCATGGGACAGTGACTCGCCAGCAATGTTCTGTTCTACTTCATCAAAGTATAAGAAAAATAGATTAGTGAAAGAAAGGAAGTACAGGAGTAATGGAAAACATAATATTTTGGATAATGTAGAGTATACCTCTGATAGAGATATTAGGAGGCGCTTATCAAAGTTGAATAAGAAATCCATGGGCTCAGACAGTGAAACATCTGATGATCTTGATCGGTCTTTTGATGATGACAAGAGTGACAGTGATACTACGTCAACTGAGTCTGAAAGTGACCATGAAGTACGCTCACAGGTTTTGATTAGGGAACCAAGAGGGGATGGATGCTTCAAACCCGAGGAAGAGTCGGATTTCATAACTGATGACCGGGAGTGGGGTGCTCGCATGACAAAAGCAAGCCTGGTTCCTCCAGTTACCAGGAAATATGAAGTCATCGATCATTATTGCATTGTAGCTGATGAGGAGGAGGTGCGGAGGAAGATGCGGGTTTCATTACCAGATGATTATGCAGAGAAGCTGAGTGCACAAAAGAATGGCACAGAGGAGTCAGATATGGAACTTCCTGAAGTCAAAGATTTCAAACCTAGAAAGCAGCTTGGAAATGAGGTTATTGAGCAAGAGGTTTATGGAATTGATCCTTATACACACAACCTTTTGCTTGATTCTATGCCAGGGGAGTTAGATTGGTCTCTGCAGGAGAAGCATTTGTTTATAGAAGACGTGCTCCTTCAAACATTGAATAAGCATGTTAGGAGCTCTACTGGAACTGGAAATACTCCAATGAGCTACCCTTTGCAGCCTGTTATTGATGATATTAAAAGATGCGCTGAAAAAGATTGTGATGCAAGAATGATTAGAATGTGTCAAGGTATTCTAAAGGCCGTAGGCAGTCGTCCAGATGACAAATATGTAGCTTATAGAAAGGTATATGTTCTTTTTGTTATTTAACTACGATTTATTACTATCATCCACTGGCATTTTCTCTGTTTACTGCTTTTAAACTGTTATTTTACTCAGACTGTCTATTGGAATGGATCATGCAGGGGCTTGGTGTTGTTTGCAACAAGGAAGAAGGCTTCTCTCAAGATGATTTTGTTGTGGAGTTTTTGGGAGAGGTAAAGCATCATATATTTTTCTGTAATTTCACTCATGTAGCTTCTTTCTGGATTATTTGATGTGCAAATTATACATGTTTTGCGGTTGCTCTAGTCTCTACCTCTGGACTAATTGCAGGTTTCTAGAATAAAGTCAAATATCTAAGCATCAATTTATCTACTAGAGAGAATTGTATACATTATGCGTTCTCTAACTTGGTTAAACTAGTTATGATCCATTCTTTCCGAAACCTAAACATTTGGTTTTACACATGCCGTATAATGTCAGATACTTGGGCATTAATCTATTTAATAGAGAGAATAAAAATAATCTATGCAATAGAGAGAATAACAAAATGTGAACACATGTAATTGTTTTGGCACACTTTGTCATGAATAAACTAGATCTATTATCTACAATTCTAAACATTTCTATGCTTTACATGTTAAACATATTAAGTAGGCGTTGGATAATTGGTATTCTTATTTGCTTTGGGGATTTACACTATTATTTTCTTTACCAGCCAAGGTTTTTTATTAAGTGTTGTTCCGTGTTTCATTCACAATATGTTCATATAGAGGTGTCTGTTCTCCTCAATAGATGTGCTGTTATGGTTTAGAGTGTCTTCTATAAGTGAGGTGGTTCTGTTTAGAAATCTTTGCTTTGGTGTTATATGTTGTGATGGGGAGGCATTGTAATTATATTAAATCCTTTTTACAGGTTTATCCTGTGTGGAAGTGGTTTGAGAAACAAGATGGGATTCGATCTCTACAGAAAGATAGTACAGATCCAGCACCAGAGTTCTATAACATCTACCTTGAGAGACCAAAGGTGCCTGTCACTTCAAAATGATAAGCTGATGATGTTTAACTCGATACAGTTCACTCATCTTGTAGTTCCACACTTACTAATTTAGCAACTTTTATGATAGGGTGATGCGGATGGGTATGACTTAGTTGTCGTTGATGCCATGCACAAGGCTAATTATGCCAGTCGAATATGTCATTCTTGCCGACCCAATTGTGAAGCCAAGTAAGTGGTTTATCATTCATGCTATTTGATTGGTATAAATCTATTTTCTGTCCTTTTCAGCCTTGACACTAGTTCTTGTTCCCATGGAACAATTGGTTTGCTATGTCAGTGCATTGCTGGCATTTTTTGGGCAGCCACTACTCATTTCCATAAAATATTATGCACATACATTCCCCTATTACAGCCATGGTTTTATTTTAGTTACAGTCATGTTTAATTTTGTACATTTTTTTATCATTATCTCCTTATCCGTAGTCTTACTTCATTTTGGATGTGTCTCCACCTGGCTATCTTTGGAAAACCTATATGACGGCTTAAGGCCCATTACGTGGGCATAAGAAGGCTTTTAAATAATATGATGGTTTCTATGGTCAAGTAATTGTTTTAACATGCTAAAATTTTATATATGTGTGTATATGTGATGGTTTCTTTTTAAGTTCATTATTGGTTAACTCTACTATTTTTTTCGCTATTCAGAACATAAATACCTGGTTTTTTTACATGACCATACTATTGGATTGAAAATCAAATCAACATGTTAAGTTGCTGCTTCATATTCTTTTTTTTATACATTTTTAAAAATAAAAAACCTCGTTATCTCCTGTTCTGTCTGTTATTGCTTTTGTTCCACAACATTCAAGTGGCCTTTAAAAGCTCCTTTGTCAAGAAACGTTAACTAGTCTGTTTATAGAGCTTCCATTCATTTTTTCTACTGTCTTTGCTGTGGCAGCAAAGATGCAAGGAATCAAACCTATTTAGATTTAATCTAGTGCTACTTTTTTATATTTTACCCCAGTGCTGTCCTTAGTAATTGCTCTGTTATATTTATTGATTAGCGGCCGAGGATTATAAATCTGGGGGCATAATCCTTTTGCTATTGTTTTAAATTATAATATCGTTTCTGGCTATCATCTGTTGTCTTTTTTGACTTTTTTCAGAGTCACTGCTGTTGATGGTCAGTATCAAATTGGTATTTATAGTGTTCGTAAAATTCAACATGGTGAGGAGATCACTTTTGATTACAATTCTGTTACTGAGGTTTGTCCAGCCTGCTGATTTCTATCTATTCAAGGCAATAAAAGAAGTATCTGCCATATATTTGTCTAATGAAAACATATTCTGTATTCATCTTATTGTAGAGCAAGGAGGAGTATGAAGCATCGGTTTGTTTGTGTGGAAGCCAAGTATGCCGGGGGAGCTACTTGAATCTGACTGGTGAAGGGGCGTTTCAAAAGGTTTGGACTATTTCAAAAATTTCAACTCTTGCTAAGAAAATAAAAGCAGAAATGCGATATTTTGACGACTTAAGTCGAAGTACTGGCCATGCTTGCGATGGTTGAAACTTCTAATGTGCTTCACGTGAAGCCCTGGTTGGGGTTGTTTAAAAATTGGAACAATACGGTTTATATTTCCATTTAATTTGTTTGGTTAGTTCATCTGTTGAGAGAAATATGTTGTCCCTCTTCTCAGGTTTTGAAGGACTCGCATGGAATTCTTGATCGGCATTATTTGATGCTAGAAGCCTGTGAATCAAACTCTGTGTCTGAAGAGGACTATAATGACCTCGGTAGAGCTGGTTTAGGCATTTGTTTGCTTGGGGGCCTACCAGATTGGCTTATTGCCTACACAGCTCGCCTTGTATGTACCTTCCTGTGTTTTTACCAATATTTTATTTTAGTTTTGGAGGTTGTTATGTATTAAATTTGGCTTTCATTTCTCCTGTTTAAAGGTGAGATTCATCAATTTTGAAAGAACGAAACTTCCTGAAGAAATTCTAAAGCATAATCTGGAAGAAAAGAGGAAATATTTTTCAGATGTATGTCTTGAAGTTGAAAGGAGTGATGCTGAGGTTCAGGTGTGTTCACTATTCCCTTCACGTGCTTCATATCATAAAGATGACATTTTCAATTTTTTTCTGGTTGAGTCCTACATTTGGGTGTATTATGGCCCTAACGAATATTATAAGTCAGTTATCTTTCACCATACAAACTAATTTTGTAGGGTTGAGTTGAGTTAGACGAAACCCAAATTCTAAGATGGTATTCAAGCCTATCCCTAATTGGTTGGATCATTTGTTATCTGGCCACTAGAGTCATGCTTTAGATGCCCGGTCTTGGGCATGAGTGAGGGGGATGTTTGAGTCCCACATTGCACGTGATATATTATATAGGCTGGAAATTTTTAGATGTAGGACACATCGCTCAACCCACAAACCAGTTTTGTAGATTGAGTAAGATCCAATCCAAATTCTAAGAATTCTTATATTCCATTGAAACTTTTACTTTATTTGATTTCTTTGGTTTTTGACTCAGGCGGAGGGAGTGTACAACCAAAGGCTTCAGAATCTTGCTGTCACTCTCGATAAGGTGGGTGTGCCTCTCTATGGTCTAGTTGCTTATTTGTCATTCGCACTTATAATGATGGGAAGCACCAGGCTAATACTGTTAAGATAGGAAAGTTAAATATACAGACAGTTTCTATAGATGATCAAGAAATTTATACCCCATGCTGTATGCCAAGTATGCACTTCCCCAATATCCCCTTCTGTGTATCCTAAAGGAGAGAGTGAACTCATTTTATACAGTTTTATCTCACTGCACATCAGTAATTTTCCATTTCATTTTGTAGTTTGGAGGATTTTAATCTTTGATGGAATATTACAGGTAAGGTATGTTATGAGATGTATATTTGGTGATCCTCGGAAAGCACCGCCCCCTATTGAGAAGCTCAGTCCTGAAGCAATTGTTTCGTCTCTCTGGAAAGGAGAGGGCTCATTTGTTGAGGAGCTTCTTCAGTGCATATCCGCTCATGTGGAAGAAGACATCTTGAATGATCTCAAGTCCAAAATTCATGCTCACGATCCTTCAGGTTCGGAAGATATTCAGAAAGAGCTTCGGAAATCTCTATTATGGTAATTGGTTCTTGCTTCTAGCTTGTCTGTATGTATTTGACTCCGGTGGAACTTGCAATCTTTAAAGTTTATTTTCTCCCCCTTTGTTGATAGGTTGAGGGATGAGATCCGAAGTCTTTCTTGTACATATAAATGTCGGCATGATGCTGCTGCTGACTTGCTCCACATTTACTCTTATACCAAGCACTTCTTTAGAATACATGTATGTTTTTCCAATCGTGAATACCAAGCTGCAAAGGGCAATCTATTTTTCTTTGCATTTTAAACTTCAGATTTTAACATCTCTTGTTTTCTTTCAGGAATATGAAACCGTTACTTCACCGCCCGTCCATATTAGTCCACTTGACTTAGGCCCCAAGTATACTAACAAGCTGGGAGCAGAGATTCAGGAGTACCGGAAGGTATATGGTAAAAATTATTGTTTGGGGCAGCTGATCTTTTGGCATAATCAGAGTAATGCAGATCCAGATCATAGCTTGGTTAGAGCAAGCAGGGGATGTTTGTCTTTACCAGACATCAGTTCCTTTTATGCCAAGGCTCAGAAGCCATCACAGAATCGTGTTTATGGTCCAAGGACTGTCAGATCTATGCTGGCTAGAATGGTTAGTTTTTTTACTATAATTATAATTGAGGTTCTTAACTGTTTCCTAAGTAGGTTGCGTTTTGGGGAAATAACAACAAATGAGAAATGTTCCATAAGATAAAATTTTCCATAAACTGACATGGTTCCACCAACAATAGCAATCAAGTCTTATTCCAATAGATGAATAATTGTGTTAAAGTAATCAACAACCAAATCCCAGTAGTAGGTGAAATGATGTTTGAAGTGATGAATGTGTATGAAGTTCGTCTTTTATTTTTGGTTAACTTTAATAGTTTGGAGGCCCCAAAACTAGAAAAGGGGCACACAAGGACATTGAACTCTGCTTTGCTAAAATCTAGAATCAAGATGCTTGTACCTGAGTTTAAAAATGAACATTTAAATTCATCTATCACTAGATATCTCGTCTGCAACAAGAAGTTTCTCTTAGGTTACTGAAAATTGCAATCCAGGGGACTGAGAAAGCCAACTAAAGAAGGGGGATTTCTTGGATACCTGGTAAACAACCTTACATGAAGCCTATGCCTTCGTTTTTTGTTAATAGAAAAACAGTTCTTAGCAACTGTCTGGACGCCCGACATAATATGTGTTGACACATTTCTATCTCCAATGGCTAGTTCTGATTTCCTCAATTAGATGAAAGATCTTCAATTGGATAGCTTTTTTTAACACCGTTGGTAATTACATGCTTGAAGGCCAGGCTTGATATGCTTTCTGTGATTTTGTCTTTGATGTCAGTGATGACAATCTGTTTTGTTTATCCAGGAGAAGCAGCCGCAGAGATCCTGGCCCAAAGACCAGATATGGTTGTATAGAAGTTGTCCAAAATTCTTTGGTAGCCCAATGTTAGATGCAGTAATAAATAACTCTACATTGGACAGAGAGATGGTTCATTGGTTGAGGCATAGACCGGAGGCCGCGTGGGACCGTTAAATTCTTGCATTTTATGTAGAAGTCGACAGAGACTACCCGGTGAAACACCTATTATCAGATATGGAAGGGTTCATCATTCAGAGCTGCCTGCCTCGTTTAGGGTGGGGTTCTGTAATTATTAACCCAAGGTTTTTTTTCCTTGTGCCTCATTTTAGTCGATTCTTGTGTACAGTTTTTCTTGACCATGGAACTCTAATTCATTTGATTGTAGAGCAGTGTTTCACTCCTGTGTAATATGAAATGAAAGTTAGGAAGGAAAAAGGTAAGGTTAATTCAAGGCCTTGATGTGTAATCATCTATATGTTAGCTAGGGCAATATTTTATATGATAAAATGTGCAATGTAGTTTTCCTGATGAATGGTCTCTGTGATGACTACAACTATTTTGATTTGGGATGACTTGCATTAGCATTGAAAATTGGCAGATGACTAGAACTGGAATGGATTCGGTAGTAGTTTAATAAAAATAGAGGTAGAGTTGCTTCATTATATTTTCCAACTCGCATATTCTTGTAAATTTGTATGGTAGAGTGTTAGCAATCTGATGCTGGCGTCTGTGTCGAGCTTGCAATTGTGTACCAGACTTAGAAAGGTTGGCTGGAATTTTGAGCTCATTTAACCTTCAATATCAGGTAACATTGCTTGTAATCCGTAGCTGATAACTAATGTGTAGGGAGAAACAATATTACCACCTATTTTTGATGCGAAGGATGTTACTGCTTATTGTTTTTACGAGGCCATCAAAGCATCTCAAACTGGGTTATATACTTTCTTTTAGTACGTCTATCAATGCTTTTTTATTTATTTAAAAACGTTCACTAGTTTTGACGGATATATGATAAATAACTGTTGGATGGTGATTCAGTTGACTATTTTATATATTAAAAAAAAAGAAAAGAATAAATAAAAAAGAAGAAATGATATTTTTATTAAAGTATCTTTATTATATATTGAAAATAATAAAATAATATTAATTAAAAGGTAAAGTTAAAAAAGATGTATTGGAAATTAAAATGAATTATTTATTTTGAAATATTCTTTTATTTTGAATGGATAATTCGTTAAATGGGTCGTCGGGACTGACCGGAACGGAGGAAGTATAACATAGTAACATGTATTGGGTTTCAGGTTGAGCCTCTCCGGGTGTTGTCCAAGGGACTGCTTGATTGGTTCAACAAAGAGGAAGCCAGGGGGAAGAGAAGGATTTTAATAGAAGGATGTATGAATTATTTTTTTTTATAAATATTTAATACTATTTGACTATTTAAGTTTAAATTTAAACTTTTCTTTTTCCCCTTAAAAAAATCTCCCTTTCTAGAGGCAGTCAAAAGGGAGCCAAAGTTGACGCATGAGCAAGTTTAATCCCCTCCCTTCTCTCCCCCCTCTTTAATATAAATAAAGTATCAAACTAATCGAATTCCTCTGTTAGAGTAACTGCAGTATTAGGGCGATCCTTGCATTATATATATATATTTAATTAATTAATTAAAAATAAAAAATATGGTTTATATTTTCACTCACTTGACCACTAAAGGAAAGAAAGTAGACAATGCTAGTACTTTATTATAATAAATCACATTAGTTGTAATATCAATCAAATTTGAATCATACATAGATGAAGTTTTTACTTGTATATATTTATTGTGATCTCTTTGCTTCATTTTGTTTCCATTGTTTATACTAATCATTTAGCCATTGTGATTCTTTTTTTTGGCTTTGTACATTAATCATTGTATAACTTGTCTAACCTAACATTTGAATTAACATATTAATTTTTAATCCTTGAGTGATAGAATCTTCCTTTTGTCAAGATTGATAGATGGATTTGGGGTTTGCATAACTTTCATCGTTATAAATCTATTGTTAGTTGAACATTGATCATCTTCAATACTTTCCATCAGTGATAAGTTATCCCCTGATGCGCCGTATTCTGAATCTTTTGATCTAAGGATAGATAATCCTCAAGAGTTTAACTTTAACATACTACTAATCATTAACTATACTTCACTAACTTTATTTACCATTAATTATTATTATTGTGATATTATCATCATTACTTTGTTATTTACTTTTATGTTATTACAGTGTAATTTACATTCAAGTATTCATTATCATCATCATCATTGTAAAAATTCATAATGCATGTTGATATTTGTCATTTATTTTGTTGTCACCATACAATTAAAAACAACAAAAATATGATAAAATGATAAGATCAAAAATATCGATCCCACTTGTAATCAACTTGGACTTAGAGGATTTCATCTTAGCACATTTGCTTGGAGGCCCCCGCCCTTATCTTGTGATACTTGGGTTTAACTTTGGATTTCATTTGTAACTTACATACTTGTTGTAAGAATGACATCATGACACCATCATAGGGAGACATGTTTGTAAGACCATTATCCTTTGTTAGTTTAGGTCACTTTTACACACATAAGGATTTCTCTTGGGCTACCTTACAATGAGACCATTTACTTTCTTGTTTGGTTACTTTATATTTCCATTACATTGCCCAATTTTATAATCAAAACAAACCCTTGATCCAACGTCAAACGACATTTTCATAATCAAATTCAAAATACAATAAAACTACGACTAGTATTATGCGCCACGAGCCTTAAGTGGTGGAGAATGAGTAAAAATGGAGCTTTCCTACCCTTACTCTGATTATTTTGGACACAATACGCTTGACTTGTTTCTATAGAATTTTCACCTCCGTCCATAGACTTTAGTGCAATCTAATCACAAACTCTTTTTTCATAAACTCTTATTCAAGGTAAAAATAATACAACCCATCAAACCTCATTTTTTGTGCCTTAAGGCATCACACCGAAAACCCTTTTCTCAAAGGTAAAGTAAACCAACACACAAACATTTTCTACTCCGAACTATGGAACTCTGATTCTTCATCACCCGATGAATGATACGTAGGCACAAGGATCACAATCCTTGGCGAGCACAATAATAAAAAACCCAAAATCCTATTCTTTCACACGCTTTTTGAAAATAAGAATAAAACAATAAGCGGATAAATACCCACACACGTAGACAACCTAAATGGTTCCCATGGAGTACCATGGACGTGAGGGATATTAATACATTCCCCTTGTGTAACCGACTTCCGAACCCAAATCTCAACTGCGAGACTAATTCTTTATCCGTACCTTTACAATTCCTGTGTGAACCTTTCCTTTTAAGGGTTTTATCGACTATTTTCCCTCTTCTCTCTCATAGAGGAACTCTCAATAAAATTCGGTGGCGACTCTTCTGTGTTGCGCTTTTTCTCTTTTCGAGACGATGCACATTCTTTTGTTCAGTTCGTCCGATTCCCTCGCTTTCCCGAAAACCTCCGGTAGCGACAATTGGCGACTCTGCTAGGGACTGGAAAGAAGTTCCCTAATTAAGTCTAGCCTAGTTTAGGTTGTCCCTTTTGTGTATGTGGAGATTTATCCGCTTATTTATTTTTCTGTCTTTATTCTTTTATTCTTTATTAGTAACCTATTATTCTTTGTTTGTCTGTGACATTGGCCATGTGACGAAGAACAAAGACAGTTAATAATGATAGCAATGAACCTTATGTGAAAGACTCTCCACCCGAGTCTGAGAGCTTGCTTGAGATATGAGAGGTTGAGTAGTATTTGGTACCCGGGGAACTTTCCCCGTGAAGGGTCGTACGAGAAACTCACCTAGTGGTAGACTCTTTAAAGGTATTGATGACCGTCGAGGTTTCGGCGTAAGCATCCTTATCTTCATTAGATTCCGTGACCCTAAGTCCCCCCTTTTAGAACATTTAACCTTGGCCGGCCTAGATCGATGGTCGCGTAGTATAGGTCCCCAGGGAGCTTTCCTCATGAGGATCGATCTGAAGATCTCACTTAGAGTAGATTTCCTTGATGGAGTTGTCGCCTGGAAAGCAAATTGACATAAGAGGCGGACAATCAAGGGAATCCATGACTCTAAGGGCAGTGTCTTATACCGAATTTCTCAAAAGCCCTAGATCATGCAAAGTAAGAACCTTGGTTTGAAAGTAGTCACTATTAAACCACATTCCTCGTCACAGTAATCCCATATTTTAAACCATGTGCCCGAGTTCCGTGAAAACCAATAAAAATCGTTCATTCATCCATGCATTCATGAACATTCATACATCATTAATCAATAAGCAAAGCTCTTAAGCATCACGTTGTTTAAACGCAGGAACTACAAGACTATTTACAAACACAATCATGGATCCTACATCAAGGAAAATCACTTTCTCCTTCAGATACAAGAGTCCAGAAACTGACACTTTAAAGATCCTTTGCTCTCGGGTAATATTCCTCAAGGATAACAGATTCAGAGCTATATATGGCAATATCATAGATCTCCTAACTGAAAAGGTTGACTATGGAGCACTCACCATATTAGCTCAATATTATGACGTCCCGTTGAGATGTTCATATCCCCCGACTTTCAGCTTTCCCTAACTCTGAAAGATATTGGGAGGCTTCTCAACCGACCGATAAAAGATTACAACCTCTTTCCCAAGTTGGAAGAAGGATTTTGCTTGTCCGAACTCTCTACAGTCTTGGGTATCAACACCAATGAACTAGTGGCCAATTGGGGACCCAAAGGTACCGTTAAAGGTCTGAAGAAGAAATTCCTTGAAGACCATGCTTGGAATATGATCAAGAAAGATAGGCCATATTTCTGTCGCACGACTTTAGCACTATTAATCAGAGGAATTGTTTTATTCCCTAACATAGACAAATTCGTGAATCACTTGGCAATGGAAATCTTCCTAACCAAGAATCCAGTGCCATTCTTGCTCGCAGACTTTTATCATACCTTTCATACAAGGCATGAGAAAAGATGAGAACCTTTCTTTGTTGCGCTTCCCTCTTGCATTTATGAATGAGGACCCGTATGCCTCAACATGGACCCTTTGCTTATAGCAATTTGTTATGGCCCCAAATATTCACATCTCTCTCTTCCAATTCAATCCTTTGGTACAAGAGAGAATGGGAAACCAAAGACATCATTTCGAGATATGGAGGGTTCCCAAATACCCCCTTAATAGGAACACATGGTTGCATCAACTATAATCCCGTGCTACTCAAGAGACAGTTGGGGTATGCCATGTTGAGTCCTCCCGAGGACCGAGACCTTGTACCTTTCATCATCAACACCATGGATCCACTCAATTCAACTGTGAAGAGAGTGAAGAAAGCTTAGACAAGCATGATCCGGATTGACCAATAGTGGGGAAAAAAGAACATCTTAGCCAATGAACACTACTTTGTGTGGGTAAAAGAAAGAGCTAGGGTTGTCAAGATGCCTTTCCTTTATGACTTTTCATCATTTCCATTGGTGCCCGAACCCAAGCCCATATTGCAAGAAGACATGGACAAACATACTAATAAAATACAAGAGCTTGAGTTGGAGAACACTCAACTACGAGTCTAACTCGGCCATACCAAGGAATGTAACTATGCCTTGGAAGACAAGGGTAAACAAGTTTGTGAGGAGTTCGAGGTCAGCAAGAAGAAACTAAGGGAGGCAGAAGGACAAAGAGTTTGGGTTGGTGGTTCTCTACTAGGAGCCAATTCTGAGCTAGACGCTCGCAACGAAAAGTTGGATCAAGCATACCGAACTATCAAGGACCTTGAAAGAACTGTTGAGAGGTCTAACGTAATGAAGAAAGAGGCTAAAGAGGATTATTAGGCCCAAATCCTAGAGCTAAGGACCACTCTCAAAGAGTGTAAGGATCTTTTGGCTAAAGAGCAGCTAGAAAGGGAGAAAATCCATCGAAGCTTCTTACGCGAGCAGTTCAACCTTGGAAGAGCTTGCGAGCAAATCAAGAATCTGAAGATGGGAATCTACAACCAAGCCTACATGGAATTGAAGAACGATTGCAAATATTAGGAGGAGAGATACTGTGGGACAGAGGCTTCAATGTCTCAAAGGGATAGAATAATCCAAAACCTCCAAACCCTCTACAACGAGTGGAGAGACAAGTATGCAAACATGGCAGTCCTGACTAATTATGCCCTTCAAGACTTTCTCGATAAGTTAAAAGACGTTGATTTGATCATGTGTCCCGAGAACACCCCTGAAGAAGTCTTCCATTTTGTCAAATTCTGCAAGAAGACAATGGCGGAGCTCATCACCGAGATCGAGGCTCTCCGTAAGTCTCAATGGGTTACCTTTAGGGTTGACATTTAGTTCACATATTTGTTTTCGACAACTTGTATTTTGAAATTTCCAATGTACTTATACTTGTATTATTCCCTTCAAAGGATGAATGAAGCTTCATTGATTTCACTATACGTGTATTCCTCTATTCTTGATTGCAATGTTTAAAATGTTAAGTGTTTCTTGCAATAAAAAACACGAATAACTAAAGATATTTGCATTAATAAAACAAAAAAAACATTTATGCATCATTTTCATTTTCAAAACAAAAAAAAAACAAAAACTCATCATCCACTCTTTCTTCAATAGAAACCAACAAACTGACTTCCTGACACCATTACAACATGCACCGCAACCAGCAAGATATAATGGATCAGTTGGAACAGAGCCAAGCCTCCCTTCGTGAGGAAGTATCTCAAGTGACACCACAAATGGGACAATTGGTGGAGACGATTCAAGCCATCGCTCGGGGTCAAGGGATAATGGCCAAGATGCAAGAAGAAATGAACCAGAGAGCCCACGCTGCCACTCATATTCCTATTTCCAATCCTCCCGATATGGAAAATCATGTGCCTCCTCATGGCAACGTTCAAATCCATATTCCTATGGGTGCAATTGGCGGTGTCCCTCCAACTTTCCTTAATCCTCCAGTTATTAAAGTTGACAATCAGCAATACGCCTTCTTCAGTCCGAGATTTGCCTCTATGTATGACACCTTTGGTCCTCCGACCAACAAGGTAGAAAAGAAGGTCAAAGCCATTGAAGAGATTTAAAAACACATTACTTAGATGATCTTAACAATGCATAATAAAATTCACGATGATTCCTTAGAATTGATACACCACATACCTAAGCTTATACATTGAAACACTATAAGTAAGATTTAGTATATATGGTATATAATCTATACAAATGCAAAAATGAAGTAGAAAATATGAGATGAATGAATGCTTGAAAAGTAAAAGGATAGAGAAATAGAAAGATACACATAAATATATAGTGCTTCGAAATTTTCGTCCTCGCTTTACCTACATTCACTCTTTAGTGGATGATCCATCAGAACATAATCACAATCTTCCACTGTGAATAAAATATGATTACAACGTTTTGATTACAAGGATCTATCACACAATAATTCTATCTGATGAAGTTGACACTGGCTACTAACACAATACAAGATCCCACAATATCTTGATCTAATGACCTCGCTATCATCAATAACCTACTCCAAGTATTCGTATGTGGCAATCCACTTGATCCCACCGATTTCTTGTCTGAGCGATTTCCCTCAACTGAACGTATATTGGACAACTCCCAACTTTATATGCTAGCAATCTTTCTCCAATGCCACCAAAGAAAGACAACTTCCAACTCTACATTACGGACCATTGATACTTGATTCTACCAAAGTCTTCCTTGGAGTATATTGGAAATTCTTACTATGTTAGTTAACTTCCCAATCCCAAATTGCACTCAAGAAATGATACATGCACCTGTTACAAATAAAAAAACTAGCTACATATAAACCTATTATACACCCTAATGTACCATTAATATCCCTTTCACTCAATCTTTAGAGGAGTGTCCTTAAATAAGGAAAGAGACTAAGAATGAAGATGGTGAACAATGTCACGTAATCTCAAAACAACTGACATTACAAGCGATTAGTCAAGTAAACCGGTTTTGATGAAATATGAACACCCACATAAGGTTCAAACAAGATTCTAAATAAGTGGGTATTGGTTCTTGAAATTTCTCAACAGTTTGATCAAATCCTCAATAAGATTTGAACACCTCATTCTAAAAAATGTTAGACGGTGTGGCTAGTGATCGAGAGGGGGGGTGAATAGATCACCTCTTTGAAATTTAACGGATTTAAAGTTTTATCAGAGTTTTTCAAGTTGGCGGAAAAAATCAGTCCCGAATCGACTTCCGTCTATTCTGAACCGCTACTAGAAGACCGGACACACGAGTCTTAATGCTGGATTTGAATAAGAATGACAGAAACAATCCACACCAGAATTTTAGCTAATTGAATGCACTTATCATTAAAGTCTATTTCCAATGAATAAAACCTAGCTAACAATTTTGTCAAACAGTTGGTGTGTATGTGATCAATGATGAGCAGCAGTAGTATTTGATTGAAATTGTTTTCTTGCCACTGCTGTCTTGCAACAGGAACAATCACAACACACACTAACTGAAATTGCGAAAACTGTTTTAAACGTAAAAAGAAGTAAGGTAAGAATACGATACGCAGAGATTTGGTAAGGAAGTTCCCCACGTCGTCCTCGCGTGTGGGTACGTCTCCCTCTCAATTTCAAATGAATTTGAGAACTTTGATTATCGATAAATTCCAAATCCGTTGATACAAGGTTATGATACACAGACAGAATTCTAAATTCCAAGAACTTCTTCTTGTATGAACCTTCACTTGATCTGAGCACGATCAAGAATTTCCTGCACGAAATTGCAAACAATTCACCGGTTCCACGACCTGCTTGCGAAATCCCCCGATCTCCAAACGCAATGCTGCGGCTGAATCTGTTCTGCAAACGTGACTCCCGAACCCTCAAGAACACTCCAGTTCTTGAAGGATAAACCAGTAGGTTTTTCCTAGAAACCCCCTTCAATCTTCAACTCAGCTAGATCCTCGATCGTTCCGCTGAAAACCACAGCTAGATCCTTGATCGTACCACTGAACGTTATCTCGATAATCCTTTAATCCAAAGAACAAGAATTATTATATGTTGATGTTCTTGAAGAAAAGTGATTGAGAAGATGAAGAAGATGAAGTCTCTTTCAGGTTTCTATGTGCTCTCAAACAATTGCTCCAACACTGCTTTTGATCTTGTGTTCAATTGTTTTCCCTCAAAGAATTCGTCACTTTTCACTTCTGTCATAACATCTTATATATGCAGCAACAACAGAACTGTTAGTGAGCAAAACAGCTTTATGCATTGATACATGAGAGTATGCATCGATGCATACTGTAAGATAAGTGAATTTTTGGTGAAATGGATTAATCATGTATCGATGCATAATTCGTATGTATTGATGCATGTGATTTTTTCACTAGTATGTATCGATGCCTAATGCGTATGCATTGATACACAGGCTGTTTCAATTGGTCATGTATCGATGCAGGGATCGTATGGATCGATGCATGAAGCCTTTTGCCTTTCATGTATTGATGCATGACTCGTATGCATCGATGCATACTGAACAAGAAAGGTTTTGTGATTTATCACATGCTGTATGTATCGATGCAGAGGCTTATGTATTGATGCATACCGACACAAAGTGCATTTTAATTGTTATTTTAAGAGAAGTGTTAATGTAGGTCTATATGTACAGTTATGCAACAATAGAGTGGGATGGAAACACAATAAAAACACAAATGTATCATGTAATATAATGCACAACCAACATTTGGATGATGATCACACAATTTGCTATCATTAAAAATTAATTCAAAGTAAAGAATTCTCTCACAAACTCCTCCTTTTTTATGATGGCAAATTCTTGGCAAGATGTGTGATACTCCCCCTGAGTTTGTGCATATCTGCATTTTCTCCCCCTTTGTCAACATCAAAAAGAGGAAGAAACAGATCTATCAAGGTAGCATAATGTAGCAGGACATGGCAAAAAATGGATAACAAGCTATCAATCACAAAGAAGGAAGCTTCAAAGTAAAGAATCATTCACAAAGAATGACGAATAAGGGCAATAACAATAGAGATAAACAGAAAGAGAAAAGCATTTAAAGATTCGAACGAGTTTAAGGATTACATAAGCTAAACCATATATTGTGCAACAAAATAAAACTTGAGCAATATGAAATGAAATGCAGTGAGATGAAATGCAGGTGGGTTAATTTGGATTGTGGCCACCACACGATTCCTCATCTCTGTCGAGATCTCTGTAGCTTGGCGGAGGCGGAGGAGGAGGCATTGTGTGTGGATTTTGGCCCATGAAGGAGTATTGCCTAAATCAGTTCTGAACTTCAATGCTTCTAAAGCTGTCCATGATACCAGGATTTTCACGACAGTCGTCCATAAAGCCAGACATTTCGTTGTAGAAAACTTGATGCCATTTAACCAAGTCTTGGTGCCAAGCGTGTTGATTGTGATACATCCGTGTATGCTCATCATGCCAGTCACGATGCTCCTTGTGCCACTCAGATTGTTGTACATTCCAATACCGTGCTTCTTCATGGCGTTCTTTATTAGAAATTTCCATCTGTTGAAGCATATGAGTGATGTCCGCAGTAGGTATTGAGGATGAAGTACCACCTGAGAATGGAGGGGCTGTAGGTTCAGGTACGTAGTTGGTGGGAGACCACCTTCGTGGCACCCAATCTCCCCAACCAGCATTGGCCTCAGCTTGAGGCACATCTGTTTCAGGCGCATCCTGCATTTCTTCATCAGGCTGTTCTTCAGCAACATGGATTCGTTCCGAAGGCACGTCAAAGTTGTAGATTCTGGTTTTGGATTTTCTTTCAAAAAAGTAGAAGCATTTGCGGTCTTTGTCCCACCGATATCCCATATGCGATAGAGTGGAAGAGTCAAACTCTTGAGCAGCAGATGGAGATAGGAGAGGAACAATAGGAATTGCAACTTTCCAAAACTTAAGAATTTTCATAATTTGAGAAGCATACCCTAGAGCCACATTTTTGGAGCTGTCTCGCACAAAAAATGGATGTTTTACAAAGTAGTTCGCCCAATTTAAGAAAACCTTATTTTGCAGAATGTAGAGAAGATGTATGCTAGGCCTATCCAACCGAGAATGTCCACTGTTTGTTGGACGCAGAATATGTGTGATAATCCAGTGAAGAATACGCGGAGTTTGCTTGATCATACCTGACGTGACGTGTTCATCCTCACTCAACGGTCTATCTATCTTTAGGATAGATGGAGTAAAGTCCTTCATGTCAAATTCAGGATCAAAATGCAGGTCATGCCAGGACTTGACAATCATCGACGGATGCGGAATTTGAAATACCGTTTCCCAATCAGAGGCTTCAAAGGTATATGTTCTGACACCGATAGAACACCAGAACATATAGCCTCTACCAGTTTGTAAGCCGACATAAAAGGCCCGGATGAAATCCTCATGATACTCATCTTTTGTGGACAGGAATGACCCAAGTCTTTGTGCATGTAGGAGGTCAACCACCTCATTTAGGTGCAGGTGAATAGCATCTGTTTTATCAAAGATATGGGGTTTCATGACTAACCTTGTCTTGAAGGATTCCTCAAATTCAGCAGCAATAGCAGGATGAAGTAGGTCTAAGGCATTTGAAGGAACATCTGGTGGTTGCTGAGAAGTACCGGCTGTTTCCTTTCCCTTTCCTTTTCCTTTTGCTCTGGCTGGAATAGTGCGTGGAGGCATGGTGATGTGAGATTTAGGGTTTTAGAGAGAGAGTGAAGATGAGAAAGATTAGGGTTAGCCACTGGTTTTGGGGTTTTTGAGGACAGATGATATGAAGTCTTGAGATAGGAAGCGATAGGATTGGCTGATGTGTCGATGCATGAGAGAGAAAAAAATGCATTTAATTCAAATAGCATCAGTATGTGTCGATGCAAATGGTAATGCATCGATGCCTATTATTCACATTTGGCCTGTGTATCGATACGTGCGATGGCTGCATCGATGCATCCTGAACCATTTTGAAAAAAATTGAAATTTAGAATATATGGATCGATGCATACATGTTTTGTGTCGATGCATCCTGAACCATTTTAAAAAAAATTGAAATTCAGAATATATGGATCGATGCATACATGTTTTGTGTCGATGCATACTGATGCCAAAGCAGATTTTGATGACTTTTGATGCAGTATGGATATGCATTATGCACTATGTCATGATGGTTATGCCCAAGGAAGATTCATAAGTCAGAATTTTAATGTGCACACAATATAGGCAAGGAGTATATGCAATCAAATTTATATCAACTAGAGTAAGAACATTTGTGCTAACATACACAATCACTTAGCAATAAGAGAATTGTAGAAAGGATTGATATTACCTCTGTTGGCGTAATCTTGTGATGGATAATTGACATCTAAAACAAGTCTTATCAACTATGATGAGGCATAACATAATTAAGAGGCAACATGCTTAGGACATCAAATGAGAAAGATCTAGGATCCCTAATTCACGACGAATGTTGAAGAAGGGTTCCGTTGCCAAAGGTTTAGTGAAAATATCAGCAAGCTGATTTTTGGAATCAACGTGCTCAAATACAACGTCTTCTTTTTCAACATGGTCGCGAAGAAAGTGATGTCTAATCTCTATGTGTTTAGTGCGTGAGTGTAAGACAGGGTTTTTAGTAAGGTTTATGGCACTAGTGTTGTCACATTTTATAGAAATACGTTTGAGTTGAATGTTAAAGTCTTGCAGTTGCTGCTTCAGCCATAAAATCTGAGCGCAACAACTACCGGCTGCAACGTATTCTGCCTCTGTAGTTGACAAAGCCACAGAAACTTGCTTTTTACTATGCCAACTTACCAAGGAATTTGAAAACAGGTGACATGTACCACTTGTGCTTTTCCTATCTGATTTGCAGCCAGCAAAATCAGAATCGGAGTACCCTACTAAACTACAATCACTTCCTTTGGAATACCAAAGCCCATATTTAGGTGTTCCGTGAAGATATCTAAATATGCGCTTCACCGCTTTTAGGTGCGATTCCTTAGGATTTGATTGATAGCGTGCACACATGCAAACACTAAACATGATGTCAGGTCTAGAAGCAGAAAGATACAAGAGAGATCCAATCATACCTCTGAACTTTTTGACATCTACACACTTACCATGCTCATCCTTATCTAGATTTCCGTTGGTAGGCATTGGGGTGTCAATTGATTTTGAGTCATTCATTCCAAAGCGCTTGAGTAGTTCTCTGCAGTATTTTGTTTGACATACTGCTGTACCCTCATCAAGTTGCTTTATTTGCAGTCCTAGGAAGTAGTTCAGCTCCCCCATTAGACTCATCTCAAATTCACCCTGCATAACCTTAGAAAATTCTTCGACCAAGTGTATGTTAGTTGAACCAAATATTATATCGTCGACATAAACTTGAACTAAAAGAATGTGCTTCCCTTTGTGTTTAATAAAGAGAGTATTGTCCACCTTACCTCTTAAGTATCCATGATCAATTAGGAATTTGCTAAGCCTTTCATACCAAACCCGAGGGGCTTGTTTAAGGCCATACAAAGCTCGTTTTAATTTGTAAACATGATCTGGATTTTCAGCATTTTCAAAACCAGGAGGTTGTGAAACATATACTTCTTCATTTATGACACCATTAAGAAAAGCACTCTTTACGTCCATTTGGTAAAGCTTAAAATCCTTAGAACACGCATAGGCAAGCAAAAGACGTATAGCTTCAAGGCGAGCAACTGGAGCATAAGTTTCCTCATAGTCTATGCCCTCCTCTTGGTTATACCCTTGTGCTACTGAACGTGCCTTGTTCCTTGTAATCACTCCGTTTTCATCAAGCTTATTTCTAAAAACCCACTTAGTGCCTATGATATGATGATCCCGCGGACGAGGGACAAGTTCCCAAACGTCATTTCTTTTAAATTGATTAAGCTCTTCTTGCATGGCCATTAGCCAAAATTCATCAATCAAGGCCTCTTTGGCATTTTTAGGTTCTACTTGTGAAACAAACGCGAAGTGAGAACAAAAGTTACTTATCTTAGAACGGGTCATTACTCCCTTTGAAATGTCTCCCAAGATGTTGTCAATGGGATGGTCTTTTGAGGATTTCCAGGCTGTTGGAAGCTCCTTCACATCAGCTGTCTTTTCTTCCTCATTTTCTTCATGACTGGTATCTTCCTCCTTCTCATGGGCAGCTGTTTTGGACTGATCAGTTTCCTCAATAGCTTCCTTGAGTATGTCTTCTGTAGATACACCTGCGTCATCAAAAGAAATACCTTTTCCGACATTTTTCGGATAAGACTCATCAAAAAAAACATGAACAGAGTCTTCAACAGTAAGTAAACGCTTATTATACACTCTATATGCTTTACTTGACAGTGAGTAACCAAGAAATATGCCTTCATCCGCTTTTGCATCAAACTTCCCAATGTTTTCCTTTCCGTTATTCAAAACAAAACATTTACAACCGAATACGTGAAGATGTGACAAGTTAGGTTTTCTTCCTTTCAAAAGTTCATAAGGAGTTTTATTTAAAATAAGGCGAATTAAAATTCTGTTTAAAACATAACAGGCTGTGCTAACAGCATCAGCCCAAAAGTATTTTGGCAATCCGCCCTCATTAAGCATTGTTCTCGCCAACTCCTCTAAAACACGATTTTTACGCTCCACAACCCCATTTTGTTGTGGAGTTCGAGGAGCTGAAAAATTATGCTCAATACCATACTTGTCACAGAACTTCTCAAAGTGATAATTTTGAAACTCACCACCATGATCGCTACGAATTGTAACTATTTTGGAATTCATTTTGTTTTGGGACAGATTTGCAAAGTTTTTAAAAGCAGAAAAAGTTTCATCTTTGCTATGAAGGAATATGGTCCAAGTAAATCTAGAGTAGTCATCAACTATTACAAAGCCATAGTAATTTCCACCTAGGCTCTTTGTCCTAGAAGGTCCAAAGAGATCCATATGGAGAAGCTCAAGGGGTCGTGAAGTTGAAATTACGTTTTTAGATTTAAAAGAGACCCTTGTTTGCTTTCCCATTTGGCACGCATCACATAGGTGGTCTTTTGAAAATTTTATTTTTGGTAGACCGACTACTAGATCCTTAGATACAACCTTATTAAGCAAATCGAAATTAACATGCGCTAAACGTCTATGCCAAAGCCAAGAATCATCATTCAAGGTGACTAGACATTTAGTACTTGTTAGAGGTACATCAAACAGGTCAAGCATATAGATATTGTTTACTCTTACACCCTTAAACACAATGTTTTGTTCAGCATGTTCAATTATGTAGCAAGTTTTTGTGAACGAAACTTTATAGTCCATGTCGCATAGTTGACTTATGCTTAACAAATTGTGTTTAAGTCCCTCTACTAGATGGACATTTGAAATAGTAGTGGTGGAGGGATTACCTACACTACCTTTGCCGAGTATGGCTCCTTTGTTATTGTCTCCATAAGTAACATATCCCTTCTTCTTTGCCTTGAAGTCTATAAAAAGCGATATGTCACCAGTCATGTGCCTCGAGCAGCCGCTGTCAAGAAACCACCTTCTATCTGCGGAGGCAAGGCACTCATCCTACAATATCAAAAGAGAGAAGTTGGTACCCAATTTTCATTGGGTCCAAGTGGGTAAGTGCTAACATGGTTGCCTTTTGGCTTCCATTGATAAATACCTTTAGGGACAAGAAATCTCCTAAACTTGCATTTCTCAATGGTATGGCCAGCATGACAACAATAATGACATAAACCATGATGATGTGTTTGTTTCTTGTTCATTGAATCCTTTAGAATAAAAGAGTATTTTGCATATGGAGGATTTAATGACTTCTTAAACAACCTAGAGTCAACGGCATAAGTAACTTTAGATTGTAGCGCCTTCTTTAATTTGACCTTAAGAGTGTTTACCTCTTTTTGCCAAATATAACAAGCGTCACAATACCTAACTCTACTACATCCATCAATGTCAATAGTTTTTGAATTTTCTACAATACTAGCTTTCAAGGCTTCTAAATCAATTTCAGCTTTGTTTACTTTACCTTCCAAAAATGAGAAAATATGTTTGTCGGAAGATAGTCTTTTAAAAGCATCTACAACTTCGTTATGCAGTTTTTCAAAAGCTATTTTTAGTTCCGAAAAAGACATAGAGGAGAAATTATTGTAATAGGCTTGTTTTACCTTTTTGTCATTGTTTTTCTTCTTGTGGTAGGACAGATTTTTTGTGTGAGCCATAAGGCACAGATTTGCAGCTTCATCACCATCACTTGAGCTTTGTGTGCTTGATGAATCACTATCACTTTCCCATGCAATATACGCTCTTCTTTGTTTGCTGTACCCTTTTGGTGAATCTTTTCTTTGATCCTTATACTTCATAGGGCAGTCCGTTTTATAATGTCCAGATTTACCACAGTTAAAACAGGATCCTCTTCCTCTACTCTTCTTGTTCTCTTCTTGTTTCGAATTTATAGATTGTCTTCGAAACTTCATGAGATTTTTGTCGGAATGCTTGACTCCATTCTTTCGAATGAATCTATTATATCTCCTTACAAACAGTCCCATTTCCTCATCATCCGAGTCTTTGTCACTACTTGAATCATTGTCGCTTTGCTCTTTTCGTGAGGACTTAGAGCTGGAGGCCACAAGAGCTATTGGCTTCTTCTCTCCCTCTTTGTCTCTTTTCTTCTCCTTTTCCTTCTTACTTTTATTCTCATATTTTTCAAGACTTTCCAATGCTTGCTGATGTTCTTCCAGCTTTCCAAACAGAGTTGTAATCGTAAGTCTTGTAAGATCGTTGGCTTCCTTAATTGCTGTTACTTTAGGTTGCCACTCCCTGCTAAGACACCTGAGAATTTTATTAGTAGCAATTTCATTGGAAATAGGTTTTCCAAGCGCATTCAATCGGTTAGTTAGGTGAGTGAATCTCTTTTGCATGTCGGAGATAGATTCTCCTTGTTTCATGCGAAAGAGCTCAAATTCTTGATTGAGTGTGTTAATGCGGGACTGTTTTACTTCAGTAGTACCCTCATGGGCAACTTCTAAAGCATCCCACATTTCTTTAGCTGTCGTGCAATGAGATACTCGATAATACTCATCAACACCAAGTGCTGAAATTAGCATGTTTCGAGCTTTCCAATCACACGACCACTTTTTCTCATCTTTCTCATTCCAATCATCTTCTGGTTTAGGTACTATGGCGCCAGCCGCATTTGTCATAGTAATTTGAAACGGACCATTTTCAATGGCAGCCCATACTAGCCTATCCACAGAATTTATATGAACTCGCATGCAGTCTTTCCAGTAGCCGTAATTTTCACCGTTGAAAATAGGCGCTCTATTATACGCCCCCTTTGGTTCAGAATCTATACTGTTACAGGCAGCCACAGAGCACCAGCGAACCGGCGCTCTGATACCACTTGTTAGACGGTGTGGCTAGTGATCGAGAGGGGGGGGGGTGAATAGATCACCTCTTTGAAATTTAACGGATTTAAAGTTTTATCAGAGTTTTTCAAGTTGGCGGAAAAAATCAGTCCCGAATCGACTTCCGTCTATTCTGAACCGCTACTAGAAGACCGGACACACGAGTCTTAATGCTGGATTTGAATAAGAATGACAGAAACAATCCACACCAGAATTTTATCTAATTGAATGCACTTATCATTAAAGTCTATTTCCAATGAATAAAACCTAGCTAACAATTTTGTCAAACAGTTGGTGTGTATGTGATCAATGATGAGCAACAGTAGTATTTGATTGAAATTGTTTTCTTGCCACTGCTGTCTTGCAACAGGAACAATCACAACACACACTAACTGAAATTGCGAAAACTGTTTTAAACGTAAAAAGAAGTAAGGTAAGAATACGATACGCAGAGATTTGGTAAGGAAGTTCCCCACGTCGTCCTCGCGTGTGGGTACGTCTCCCTCTCAATTTCAAATGAATTTGAGAACTTTGATTATCGATAATTTCCAAATCCGTTGATACAAGGTTATGATACACAGACAGAATTCTAAATTCCAAGAACTTCTTCTTGTATGAACCTTCACTTGATCTGAGCACGATCAAGAATTTCCTGCACGAAATTGCAAACAATTCACCGGTTCCACGACCTGCTTGCGAAATCCCCCGATCTCCAAACGCAATGCTGCGGCTGAATCTGTTCTGCAAACGTGACTCCCGAACCCTCAAGAACACTCCAGTTCTTGAAGGATAAACCAGTAGGTTTTTCCTAGAAACCCCCTTCAATCTTCAACTCAGCTAGATCCTCGATCGTTCCGCTGAAAACCACAACTAGATCCTTGATCGTACCACTGAACGTTATCTCGATAATCCTTTAATCCAAAGAACAAGAATTATTATATGTTGATGTTCTTGAAGAAAAGTGATTGAGAAGATGAAGAAGATGAAGTCTCTTTCAGGTTTCTATGTGCTCTCAAACAATTGCTCCAACACTGCTTTTGATCTTGTGTTCAATTGTTTTCCCTCAAAGAATTCGTCACTTTTCACTTCTGTCATAACATCTTATATATGCATCAAAAATAGAACTGTTAGTGAGCAAAACAGCTTTATGCATTGATACATGAGAGTATGCATCGATGCATACTGTAAGATAAGTGAATTTTTGGTGAAATGGATTAATCATGTATCGATGCATAATTCGTATGTATTGATGCATGTGATTTTTTCACTAGTATGTATCAATGCCTAATGCGTATGCATTGATACACAGGCTGTTTCAATTGGTCATGTATCGATGCAGGGATCGTATGGATCGATGCATGAAGCCTTTTGCCTTTCATGTATTGATGCATGACTCGTATGCATCGATGCATACTGAACAAGAAAGGTTTTGTGATTTATCACATGCTGTATGTATCGATGCAGAGGCTTATGTATTGATGCATACTGACACAAAGTGCATTTTAATTATTATTTTAAGAGAAGTGTTAATGTAGGTCTATATGTACAGTTATGCAACAATAGAGTGGGATGAAAACACAATAAAAACACAAATGTATCATGTAATATAATGCACAACCAACATTTGGATGATGATCACACAATTTGCTATCATTAAAAATTAATTCAAAGTAAAGAATTCTCTCACAAAAAACACACAAAACAACAACCAAAATTGCACAATAAAGATGCAACAAAAACATGAAAAGAATTGTCATGGTTTCAATATAAAAGATTGATGTTAGGTGAATAAGAGAGAAGAATTATGTAAAGATGAACACACTAAATATAAGATGACAAAAACATTATTTCTGTCTCTATGAAAAATCATAGATTTCCACACTTATTACTATAATCAAAAGAAACAAGCATTTAAGTGAATGATGGAAGTTGTTTTTTTATGGTTTGATTTGAATCAAGAAGGAAATTTGATTTAAATCAATCTAGATAGAACCAAAAAAGAGTTTCTTTTGCAGGCACGTGGTTCAAATCATTATTTTTACTTGATTCGAATCAAATGAGATTCTAATTCGAATCATATTCAAATTTTGATATGAATCAAATGATCTAGAATGTAATCCCAATTTTCAACAGGCGAATGATTTGAATCTGATATTACACATGATCCGAATCAATTACCAGAAACATCAAAATTCAAATGTTATAACTTGTGATTCAAGCTACTCATGTGGAAGTGACAAAGCAGTAACTTTCATAGGCTCAAAAAGGAAATAGCTAACAAGGATCTACTGATACAATATGAAATGCAAAGGTTCTTATTGGTACAATTACATAGCCAAACAATTACAACAATTGGAAATAAAGTTTTCAATCACACGAATGAATTGAAATATCATAAAATTTACAAATGCGCAATGAAACAATAATCACATTTTAAAACATCAAAACTCAATAGTTATATAAAGCACGTAAATGATACCAAATGATATTATGTGCTTTCAGTCTCCCTCTTTTTAATGTTTGATAAGATTATGAGATTATTATTGATGAACTAATCTAGTGCGGAATTTGGAAATTGATGAAACATTAAACATACAGATGACTGTCACATAATACTTTTTTTAAGTCGTAAAAGCTGTAAAGCTCCCATTGCATTAAACACTTAATACAAATAAATAATAATAATATATCATCTACCTCTCCCCTTTTGTCAAATATAAAAAAGGAGAGAACCAGACAAATAAAAAGAAAAACGCACAAAGAATCCAAGCTAACATAAAAGCCGAAACAGAATGCCACACTTAGTGAATCATGAACACAACCATACATATCACATAAATGAAATACTTACAAATATGAAACATGAAAAAGATAACAAGATAATATATCAATAGAGCGAATATAAGAAATACCAAAACAACATGAATTTAAATTATACGATTCACAAGGTACACAAAAGCCATTCTAATAACGGATCAAAAGATCATAACATTAATATAATTCAAATCAAAACAAACATAATATGTAAAGACTAAACATGCTAAATGTCATGACATAAAATGCCATGAAGTATCACACAAAATCAAGAGAAACAAAATCAAAGGATGGTGGAGGAGGTGCATTAGAAGAAGTAAGGTCTTCCGGAATAGGAATAGTTGACGCAACAGTGTCGTGATGAAAGATGTAGTTGTTACCATTTAGATAATCAATTGAGTTCTTCACCGCTTCAATCTGACTAGCTAGTCTTCCTTCCGATGCAAGAATCTGTTCCTTCATCTTTACATGGTTCTCCTCTCCAACATTGGCAAGTGCATAAATGTGTGCCATGATACGATCCTCTCTGATCTGGTTATCTACAAGTAGCTTTTGGAGCATATAATCCAACAGTGCCTTTAAATAAACAAATGTGGAAGCAACAACACTTCCACCATTAGTGGATGGACCAGTATCCTTAGGAGCTTCCTTTTGAATAATATTATCATCATAAATCCTTCTACCAAAATTCTCCATATAGTAATAGTCACCATTTGAATCCCTATAATGCCTCATTTTTGACACAAGACCATAATCCCAAAATTTTGGATATTCAGTGAGATATTCCTTGTTGCACTCAATGTCATTAAGCTGCAAGATCAACATAACAAAGGAAGAGAAAATATAGGTTTTTTAGGGTTATCTATGCAGTAGATAATCATGTCAAATTTGAATCTAAACCGTTCATTGTTGTATGTCTTACCATTGTAGATGAGACACCACATCAAGAACACGTCATTATCATCAGCCCTGCTAGAATTGCTTGGTTTCCTAGCCAAAATCTTCACAATAACCCAGTGAATCGACCTCATACCAAAATTGATTTGGCCTACCCTTAAGTTATACATTTCTATGTGTTCACAGGCATATTTAGAAATATCCAAAACAAAGGCAAAATTTTCATAATCAGGTTCTTCTTTTGGATTAGACAAATTTGTTCCTTCACTTTTCATACCAAAATAATTGATAAAGTCAGAGTAGCCAAACTTCACAGTTCTAATCTGAAACCTACTCTGCGAACCTTAAGTGGTGAGTTCTAAATTACAGTAAAAATCTTTGTCATAATCAGGGTCGTACTTCCTATTCAAACCAATGAATGTCAACAGTTTGTTGCTAGCGAATGGTTTCAAAATTTTGGTTTTGAACTCATTCTCAACAGGGATACTCACATAATACTCAGGGTCTACCAGTTTGTAAAGGAAATTATCAATGTACTTTTGCAAACTATACTCATGTAAGAGATGAGCAATTTACAACATAGCTTGGCTAGAGAAGACGGACCTGTATCAAATGACAACTTGGCTTTCTTACTCAAGACACCATCTGTAGAATTTTTGCTTACTTGTACTTTAGTTTTTGACCTTTTTGGAATAGTTAGAGGTGAATAAGATTCAACAACTTGTTGCTTGCCCCTTTGCTTCTCAGTTTTCACACGGTTACCATGGTCACGAGTCATGATGATGATGATAATAGGTGATGAATGATGTAATGAGATGATAGATGATGAGTGGAATTTTTTTAGTGTTGGCTCAAGTTTTAGGGTTTAATGATAAAATAAAAGATGATAAGATGAATTTTGAAATAAAACTGAAAAGAGGTAAGAGTAAAATGAAATGCGTGATCCTTCAATTTTGAGTCAGATCAGTCCTTTCAAGTCTGCAGTATGGTTCAGATAAAATTAAGCAGATTTGAAACCCACAAAAAGTGATTTGAATCATGGGCTAAGTGTAAAGATTTTGATTCAAGTAAAAATCAAACGTCTTAAGTCCCATGAATTTGATTAGGATTATGGGTTTAGTTTAAAACCAATGATTCGAATCAGAAGACCAAAAGTTTTAAATTTTTAAGGAAAGTGTGACCATTACACTCACCAAAATATCTTTTATTTTAAAAAGCTTTTATGTGGATGATAAAAACATGTTATGTTAGGAAAAAGAAAGAGCCATTTTATAGTCAAGATGCCAAAATGGATTTTTAATGCAAATATGCATTAATGTAAATGCACAAATACCCTTTTAATGAATGAACTAAAGAATATGAAGATGCATGAACGTATGAGTATTGCATATGAATGCAATGAACGAACGACATAAATGATAAACCAATGTGTTGAATGCTTAAGCAATTAATGAATGAATGTACAAACATAGCACAAAAACAAAAATATACAAATCAAACAACACACATAGGTAACACAATAAATACTCTAGTGCATACATAAAAGAATTAAAGGAGGGTTGGAACGATCATACCAATTTGGATGATCCAAGCTTAACTTGTTGATAGTGATACCAAATGGAAATCAACAACAAGAATAATCATAAGATCTAAACACGAACAATCAAATACGAATTGGATAAATATCCTCTTGAACGTCTGAAAGAAGTTATCCGACTCTCCTTCATAAGGCTTTAGATAAACTAGAAGCGACAATATTATGATCATTACTGGTTAACACAACTTGTCAATCCCGAATCACTTATTCAACTCTTGGACAATTGATAAGCACATCAAGTAAATTCCTTGAATATTTCGTAGATAGTTGAAACTTCGGAGATTCATTGCCAATAGTCACAAAAACTTCTTTCATCTTCTTTTGCACAAAGACCTTAAAAGATTAGGTCACAAGAAGATGCTTTTGTTTCTAATTCCTTTTCTCATAATACTTTTCAACATATTTATAGTGAATGCATGACACAAGAATTAGGATCAATCTTGGACTACCTTTAAGAAACAATGTCACAAACAAGTTGCACATATCTTAGAAAAACTTAGAGAACATCTTAAGTATAATTAATTCCCTGAAGACAAATCTAGTAAGGTTTTACTTTAAAATAATTTATGTAATGCATTGTAAGAGAATGATCAATCATAAGTAATTCAATGTAATTTCATGGGGATTTATTGCATTGCATAAGCTTCGATAATGTTTAAGAAAACTCGTTTGGGATCGTAGGAACCATATTCTCAACTTTTGGAGTCGCTAGACTTTGATCAAAAGTCGAGCTCTTATACCAATTGCTGGGTGAGAGTATGGAAACAACAATGTCTAGAAGAGGGGGGGGGGGGGGGGGGGTTGAATAGACCAAAAATCCTTTTAGAAAATTTAAAAAACTTTTAGCTCCCATAAAACGAAATCAAAGATTTTAGAAAGAACGTAAGAAAAACACAAAGACAAGAAGAACTTGGAGCATATCAATTAATCTAGTTGCATGAAATGATACATAAGAGAACTTATAGAAAGAATCAATTATAACACAAGTCATTTACATGACATACAAAGCCACCTGCAAGTTAAGTGATTTAAAAACACATTATTTAGATGATCTTAACAATGCATAATTAACTTCATGATGATTCCTTAGAATTGATACACCACATACCTAAGCTTATACATTGAAACACTTTAAGAAAGGTCTTGTCTATATGGTATACAGTCTATGCAAATTGTCGCATCTCGAAAAATACGATTCCTCGCGATAGTCGCGGAAATATTTATATTCGAACAGAGTCGCCACCAAACTTTATTTATCCCATTGAAGGAATAGGAAAATATCGATAAAACCTTTTAGAAAATGGAATAATGATCGTCGCAACCATATTCGGGTTCGGGAGTCGATTACGCAAGGGGAAGGTATTAGCACCCCTCACGTCCGTTGTACTCAACGGGAACCTTTTAGTCTAATTTGCTATTTGAATGTTAGTTAAATGTTATTTTCTTTCTTCGAGTAATTAGAGTTGATAATAGAGATGGATGAAGGCCTCGGGAGGGGGAAATGGGAGGTTTTTTATTAGTGTGCTCGCCAAGATCTCGCAATCTCGTGCCTACGTATCCTTATGGTGCAATAAGGAAGTCAGAGCATTCGTAGTTCGGGGAACTACGATTTTGTTGGTGTCTTTTAATGAACGGCTATGTAGATCACGTCCTAAAGGCTAAACGTTGGCTTGTCTACTCTCGGCGGAGGCTTAAGCGTTGGTTTGTTGTGCGCATTAGAAAGGATTAACAGTGTTCTTTCGAAAAGAGTTTTAAGTTGTTGGTCGCACGGGGGCGAGGAAGTAAGTTTAATATGTTCGGTATTTTGAAGAAGAACGACGAAAGATTGAGCAATATGGTGCACACCAATCGTTCAATCCTTTCGAGAAATAACAAGGCGAACGCCTTCTATTCCTTTTTCGTTCGAATTATTTTGAAAGTTTGTTTGTGGATGTTGAACGTGCACGATAGTGAGGCGTGCGCCTCCTACTTGCTTATTCAAAGATTAATGAGACGAGCGCCCCCTATTCCCTTATCCAAGTTTATTTAGAATGTATTAATCGGAAGTCGACGATTTGTGCAATATGGCGAGCGCCAATTATTCAAATAATCGAGAGATGGTGAGGCGAACATCTCCCATCTTTTATCATCCGAAGTTTAATTTATAAAAGGTATGTTTTTAGATGTTTTATTTGATTTGCAAAAATAGTTTGAATTTTGAATTGGTAGGTTTTGAAAAATCGATGATTTGAGCAATGTGGCGTACGCCAATTATTCAAATAATCAAGGAATGGCGAGGCGAACGCCTCCCATTCTCAATTGAAGTTTAAGTTAAAGTTTATTTTGTGAATTTGTGTTTGATCTAAGAGGTGATTTGAATTTATATGATTTCGGTTTTAATTGGATGACGAAAACTCGAGCAATGTGGCGTACGCCAATTATTTGAATAATCGAAAGATAGTGAGGCGAACGCCTTCCATCCTCTTTTCCATCCAAAGTTTTAATTTATAAAAAAATATTTTTAAGTATTATAGTAATTTAAGGAGAGAACTTGACTTTGTAAGTTTTTTAGGGTTTTGATTGAATGACGAAAATTCGAGCAATATGGCGAACGCCAATTATTCGAACAATCGAGAGATAGTGAAGCGGATGCTTACTATTCTCTTTTTCATCCAAGAATTAATTATAACAAATAAAAATTCTTAGAAGTATATTGATTTGAGAAATCATTTGAATTTTCATCAATACGGATTTAATCGAAAAAAATCGTTTGTCCAAGATTAGCTAATTGATTAAATAAAACACAATTAGTTAATTAGTCAAATTAATCAAAAGTCAACCAACATAATTAGTCATTGAAAATAGATTTAGATTAATTAATTACCATAATTTAAATTTAATTAATAAACTCATTAACTAGCCAAAACCTAGTTAGCTCTAAAAAAAAATTCCAATCGACAAAGAGGTTACCGCCACCTCTTCACCCTGCCACGCGTATGATAATGGATACTATTTATGCACGTTAATGCATAATGGGAACCTTGGGCTGAATAGAACTAAACAAATGAGATCCACCAAGTCATAATATAATAATAAATATTAAAAACATTAAAAGAGAAAAAGTTGTGGTATCGAAAACAAAGTCACACGTTATTACGCATAGACTTAAATGATTCAAAATTATTATTAATTATTATTAAAAACAATAAAAGAAAATGGATACAGACTTATTCAACCACACAATTTTCAATTTAATGACACTATCATTTTATTGATACATATTAATAATTAATTTTAAAGAAAGAGAAAATGAACAGACTGAGTAATACATTAAAGTAAAACACAATATGGCCAAAAGAAATGTTCTTTTCTCTCTCTCTCTCTCTCTCACTCAATGTCGATCTTCCTCTCTCTCAAACTTCATTGAAGAGCTTCAAAGTTCTAAACATTAAATCTCATATCAGCAAATATAACAAATAATAATCCCTCCCTTGTTTCGTCAATACCGGTTCTCGATTTCAAGCAACAAAGCAAAGAGAACGTCATACCCAAACCGATAAGCAATGTTAAACCCGGAGAAAACACAAACCCCACAACAAAATTCGCAAGTCATAGTGAAGCTACTTCCAGATCTACAATAGTCTTATTCAATTTCAAGCAATCATGCATAAAAAAACAGTCAACAAGTTAAACAAGCAAACAACCAAGATTCGGAATTTTATCACCTTAAAACAGTGGACCAAAGGGGCAAAGGAATCCGCTGGAGCTTTCGCGACCCCAACGAGACACCGACGACGGTGTTTTACCTCAAGTAACTGTCTTCGTGGATCTGAGTGCAAGCTTTCTCTTCCGTTCTTTGCTTAGCTTCCGGTGCCTTGTCTTCCTTACTTTGGTGCTTACTGGTTCTGTTAGGGTTCTAGCTCGGGTTACTCAAATTTCTATGATAAAACTCTGAGCACCCCTTTTATGTTTCTGAGCTTTTGGGTACAGGTTGAAGTGGGATTTCGGCAGAGTAACGATATATTTCTTCTCTGTTAAACGCTTTGAGTTGGGGTTTATAGCTCAACCTTTCTCAAACCTTAATGATGAGTTTGAGAGGTTATCATAAAAATGAGCTTTAGGGTTGTTTTTGCTTCTATTTCTGCAGAGTAACAATGCTGGAAAAGGGTTTTTTTACGAAATATTGCTATGTTATTCTTGATGTGTGTTATAGGTTTTTTAGAAAAAATCTCTTGCTGTGCATATATTGTGTTCTCGTTAACCTCTCATCTGTTCTATTATGAAGAAAGGATTAAGCCTTAAAACACTCCTGTTTCTTTTTGATTTTCTCATCCCAGATTATGTGGGATTTGACCTGTTCTTGTTTAAGCCATTGTTGCAATGCCTTTTCAGATGTTCCAATTAATCCTCTGGATAAAGCTTCAAACTGAGTGATTTATTTTATTATTTTGCAATTTCTTAAGCGCTTCTAAAAAGTGCTTTTTAAATAAGTTGTTTCTTCTCTTTGCAGGTTATAGCTCTGAGGTGGCTTTGATGGAATGGGGAGAAAAAGTAGGCGGTAAGACAGTACACTTGGAGGCGCGCTAGTCTTGGCCATTAGAATTAGGGACCTTTTTGCAGCAAATTCCACTTAGTTAAAATATAGCTATTTAGTTTAGTTTTTTTTAAGGACAAAATGTGTATTTGGATTATTTCGGACTTATTGAATTAAATTTTAATTATGTAATTACCTTTTAATCTTTCAAAATTTAACTCAATATTTATTTATGTTAATCATTCAACTTTTGAAAACAACAAATTTCTAACTTAAGTATAATGACTTAATTTTAAAAACAACATATTTCTAACTTAAGTATAATGACTTAATTTTAAAAACAACATATTTCTAACTTAAGTAAAATGACTTAATTTTAAAAGAACATATCTCTAACTTAAGTATAATGACTTAACTTTAAAAAACAACAATTCTATTTTAAATACAAAAATCTAAACATGGGACTTTAAAAAACAACACAATTCTATTTTAAATAAATAAAAAAAATCTAAATATGAAACTTTTAATTTAAAAACGACACATACATGTTTCTAAAAAATGCAAATTTAATTTGGGAACCCATGAAGAACTTAGAACTTGGTATAAATATTTGGGATGTGTAAATGGACTAGTAAATAGTGATCATAGAAATAATAATGTGGTTCTTAATACTTACTAATAGAAAAAATAGGTTTTGGATTAGTAATGTAAAAAGATTCAAACCACATTTTAGATTATGAACACACTTATGCAAATGGGCCTTTGAAATAAAAAGATCTCATGGGTAAACCACAAATGGCCGGACAAAATTGGGGTATGACACAAAGGCAAACATACAATAGCAAATATGAGATGAATGAATGCTTGAAAAATAAAAGGATATAGAAAGAGAAAGATACACAAAGATATATAGTACTTCGACATTCTTCCTCGCTTTGCCTACATGCACTCTTTAATGGATGATGCCATCAGAACATAATCACGATCTTACACTATGATGCAAATATGATTACAACATTTTGATTACAAGGAACTATCACACAATAATTCCATTTGATGAAGCGGACACTAAACTGCTAACAAAATATAAGACCCCACAAGATCTTGATCCAATAACCTTGCTATCCACAATAACCCGCTCTAAGTATTCCTATGTGGCAATCTACCTAATCCCACTGATTTCTTGTCTGAGTGATTTCCCTTAATTGAGCATATATTGGACAACTCCCAAATTTGTTTACTAGCAATCTTTCTCCAACGCCACCAAAGAAGGACAACTTCCAACTTCGTCTTACAGATCATTGATACTTTATTCTGCAAAAGTCTTCCTTGGAGTATAGTGGAAATTCTTATCCTGTTAGATAACTTCTCAATCCCAAACTGCACTTAAGAAACGATACCTAAACCTGTTACAAATAAAAAACCAACTACATACAAATCCACTAGATACCCTAATGTACCACTAGTCTCACTTTCACTCAATCTTTAGAGGAATGTCCTTAAACAAGGAAAGAGACTAAGGATGAAGATGGTGAACAATACTAGATAATCTCAACAACAAATGACATTACAAGCGATTAGTCAAGTGTAACACCCATGTATAATACATGTCTAGAATTTACATACTATACACAGTTGTAATATTTATACTGAAATACATAAGTGCCTAATAGCAACATTGTACATATTACATGGCCAAAATAAAATACAACCATGATACAATATATACAAGGGTGCCCAAAATAAAACTAGGAACTAGATCATTGTAGAATGATCTGAAAAGTATCTACACAACAGAATAAGTCATCCAAAACACCGGCAAAGTAAGAAATTCAAGCTACCTTATCTTTACCCTTCACCTATTCACCTGGAAAATAATCTACAACTATGGGGTGAGATAATAATCATAGTGGATTCCCTATCTTATGGGTCCACTAAGTTCTACACGGTTTCTAACAATTCTCTAACTTAAGTCAACAAGGGAAAGAAGACTTAAGTAATAGGGAACCAGCACAACGTATGGAAACATGTTATTTGAGTTCTCATAATTCAAATGAATCACTATTCAGATTCACAAAACATCAATCCCCGAACGGACCTACGTTTAGGGCAAGCTCGGTTCACCCTTGCTCGTATGATTCGACTTTCGTGGGAAAATGACGCAACGTCTGAAAACATGATACTTGAGTTCTCATAATTTGTTGCTTTTATTTTACTATTTGAGTGTTTTAATATGTTTTATTATTATTATTTAGTGAATATATGTGGTATGTGGTATTAGTGGGTATGTTGGTGGGAGTTTAGAGGAGTAAGTGCTGTTGTGAGTTGGAAGATGGTCTTTGTCGCATCCGCGAAAAACAACCGGCGGGCTAAAACAAAACAAACAGAGCCGCCACCGTGCGTTATTTATCCCAAAGGAGGGAAAGGAAACGCTCGAAGTAAACCTGGGAAAAGCATGGTCTCGCGACCAAAGAGAATGGGATCGGGAGTCGGTTATGCGAAGGGAAGGTATTAGCACCCCTACGCATCCGTCGTACTCGACGGGATCCACGCTCAAAAGATAGGAAAAGGTTGCTAAGACAAACATCACACACACAAACAACACAGGTGGGAGAAGAGGGGAGAGGGCTCGCTAGGATATCGCATCCTATGCCTACGTATCTCATCTGGAATGAGAATCAGAGCTACCGTAGTTCGGCTCACGCACGCCGAAACAAAACAAAACACAAAAAGGCAAACATGGAACCCGAACGCCAATCGCTGGACTTACATCAGCTTCCGAACCAGACAAACCCACACTGGAAACCAGGTGCCACTTGATGGACTTATACCGGACTCCAAGCACACAACAATAAGAAACAAGCAACAAGTTACTAAGGAGTCGGGAACTCGATCCTAGCAACTGTCAAGCAAACACACACAAAAGGAAAAAGGGTGCCCGGAGAGATCTCGTACGATCTCCTGCCTACGTACCTCATCTGGTATGAGGATCAGGGCAACGTAGTTCCCCTAAACAGGGGAGAAACTTTCTCCTAACCAGAGACGGGGAAATGACCAACTAGAAGGGAGACTGACTCGAGCCTAATAGTTATCATGTATTCCACAATGGCCCTAGGTTGAGTTTTCTATCTACTTGCACAAACTGCAAGCTAATCCTAAACAGGCAAAGCAAAGCATGCAAGCATAATCAAAACAAAGCAAACATACACAATTAGCACACACTATATACAGACAAAGTGGGCTCACACAAGGGTTAGGCTGCAAAAGCAAACCAACTGTATCAGGTGATGTTAGCTCTTAACCCTAACATTGAGAGTTAGGGTGAAGCAGATGAAATAGGAAGTGAGGGGTGTGCCTCACAGCTCTTATCCCTGGCCAGGGAGAGCTTCAGATAAAGAAGTGTGGGTTCAGAAAATGGGAACCCTTCTACACTTATGACACTGACTCAACTGTACAACTGTACAAGGATCTTGGGTTAATATCCACAATGCATCAACACCAGTTGTGTGAGCAAAGGGATGTGTCATACGGTGAACTGGACTTTATTGGATTTGTAATCGCAATGTCGCGGTTAGCAAGAGTCGCCACCGACTTTTCTTTTATCCCATAAGGAAAGGTGGAAAAGAACAGGAAAGACCTTAATTTTAAATTCTTAGGTTCGGGAGGTACTTTATACAAAGGGAAGGTATTAGCACCCTTTGTATCCATGGTTATCCATGGGCTCTTAATTGCTCAATCATTTATGTTTTCTAGTTTGAAAAAGGTGGTTGAGAAAGGTGTGAAAAATGTTTTGCAAAATGAGAATTTAACTTTGTAATGATTCTTGCATGAATGTATACAAAGTGGTTATCTCGTTTTAATTTAGAAAAATATAACTCGGCAATGATCCTAATGCGGATGTATGCTAAGTGGTGATTTTCCAAAAAGATGTTTGAAAGGTGTGAGGTGAAAAGTATATTTTTTTGGTTATGAATGAGCAATTAAGGTTATACCTGTCCGAGGTCTTTCCGGGCGTTTCCTATCCTTATGAGGGTAAAACTGTCCTTACTATTGAGAAGTAAGTAGTTTTATCCTTGGGATGTAGAAGGGTCATCGTAGGGTCATCGATTGGTCATTGAAGGCAACAGTTGTGAGGATACCTTAGCATTCGAAGGGACTATCATCATTTAACCGTAGGCTACACCGAAGGGTCATCGAGGGACAAAGTCGTATTTCCGAAGGCAACATCCGAGGGACTATGATGATTTAACCGAAGGGTCTTTGCTAAGGATATCCCCATATTCGCGGGACATGACCGTATTACGTAATCGTGGGGTAATAAAGAGAGGTCCGATATCATTTATTTAAAGTCCGGATTTTAACAATTAATTAAATAGCCGTAATCAGTTAGGTAATTAGGTCCACCGGAAATCAATGAAATCAATACATTAAAAATCAAGCTTGGTGATTCAAGATGAATCTCCATATTAAACTTAGGTCATCCAAAAGCCATCTCCTCAAGAATGTCCACACCTAAAGCGGCATGCCTAGCCGGTTATTTCTTTGGAAGTATGCTGGCCTTTACATCATGCAACACACGGATTAGAGCATTGAGGCAAAATACAATTGGAAATTGCCCCATAAAATAAATATAACAGTCAGAAATTTAAGCCAAATAATGCAGAATCATCATCAGGTAAACATGAAATGGGCAGCAAAAAGGCAAAGCAGCCCCTGGTCCGGTCGCCTCTGCTTCGCCTAGCGAAGGCTCAGCGAAGGCTCGCTGCGGGCTCGCCTAGCGATGAGCTAGCGAGCGGCCACGGGTTTGAAATTTGAGAACATTATGACCTCAACCTGCAGCATGGCTTATGGCATCCAACACATAATTATATGGTTCAGTTTCACAATATTCAAGCACATTTAAATTCTCATGCAAAACTTCAAAATGTTTATGAATTCAATTATAATATCCTCCACAAATTAAGAACATGAAGTGGTACCATATGCCAAATGAGAGCACAAAACGACATCACATGCAAATTAAGACACTAAAGCGGTACCACATGCAAAATAAGAACCTAAAGTGATGATCACATGCCGATTAAGAATCCTAAATCATATGCCAAGTAAGAAACTAAAGCGATAATAGTGATGCAAACCTGTTTGCAAATCGAGTTGCAACCTTGAATTGGCGAGCCGGATTGAGTTGGGCGACGGTAGCTTCGGAGCGGGTAAGCGGCCTTCAGGGTTTCCGCCTTCTGAACTCTTTGGATCAGCAGGGTTTCTGTGTTTCTCCCTCTGGATGCGTGTTTCCGTCCGTCTTCGTCCGTCTCTGTCCGTCTCTGTCCGTCTCTGTCCGTCTCTGTCCCTCCTTTTTCGTGGCAGAGGAGTAGGTATTTATAGTAGTGGTAGTGGTGACCTAATGGGCTTAGAATGAGGTCCAAAACTTCAAACTTTCGCGAGCTTCGCTAGGCGAAGGAATTGCTCGCCTAGTGAGCAAACTAGGTCTGGGCTTTTTCCTGGGTCCAACTCTTCGCTGGGCGAGTGGCATGAGGCAATGTTCGCTAGGCGAAGGAGCTGCTCGCCTAGCGAGCCAGTTATTTTGGGCCGCCTGTGGATTGGGCCTGTTGTGAGTGGGCTTTTGTCCATTTGATATCAGTGCCTTGCAGAACAAGTCAGAGGGTCTTGTAATATCAACGGGCAAATTTTGGGGTATGACAGCTGCCCCTGTTCAATACTCTTGAACCGAGAGAGTAGAATGGTATGTGCCGTTCGTGGTCTGGAGGTGAAAGATTATTGAACACTAGAATGCCCCGAAAATTTGCGCTTGTCCATCAGTCTTGACGGAGATGGGCTTAGAGATGCCATCCAAGAAACTTGCCGAGGAGATTTCCAGATGGTGTCGTACGTTAGACGATATCTAGAGACATGGGTGTCACATCGGGTCATACATCCGACCGTATGGTGAGTCATCCATTATGCCGTCGACTTCGCTGGGGAGTCAGAGTATGCTATATACTGCTGGGGATATGGGATCAGCATGGATCGTATGTTAGACCGTGTCTGGATACCAGAGTGAGTTGTTTGTTAGGCGGATGACTTTGATGGGGATGAAAGATCAGAATGGATCGTATGCTAGATCGTCTCTGAGTTGCAGAATGGGCCGTCCGTTAGGCTGAATCTGCTGAAAAGGGAGTAGTCGTATGCCAGACCACCATTCAGGAATGTACCTGTCCGAAGGTAGCACCTGAGAAAGGGAGTAGCCGTATACTAGACTACCATTCAGGAATGTACCTGTCCGAAGGTAGCACCTGAGCAAGGGAGTAGCCGTATACTAGACTACCATTCAGGAATGTACCTGTCCGAAGGTAGCACCTGAGAAAGGGAGTAGCCGTATACTAGACTACCATTCAGGAATGTACCTGTCCGAAGGTAGCACCTGAGAAAGGGAGTAGCCGTATACTAGACTACCATTCAGGAATGTACCTGTCCGAAGGTAGCACCTGAGCAAGGGAGTAGCCGTATACTAGACTACCATTCAGGAATGTACCTGTCCGAAGGTAGCACCTGAGAAAGGGAGTAGCCGTATACTAGACTACCATTCAGGAATGTACCTGTCCGAAGGTAGCACCTGAGAAAGGGAGTAGCCGTATACTAGACTACCATTCAGGAATGTACCTGTCCGAAGGTAGCACCTGAGAAAGGGAGTAGCCGTATACTAGACTACCATTCAGGAATGTACCTGTCCGAAGGTAGCACCTGAGAAAGGGAGTAGCCGTATACTAGACTACCATTCAGGAATGTACCTGTCCGAAGGTAGCACCTGAGAAGATGGAGGTTTAACTTGGTCGTACATTAAACCATACTTGAGTTGTTGAAGATCAGAAGGGATCGTACGCTAGATCGTATCTGAGCTGGAGGTCCAAATGGGTCGTACGTTAGACCGTATTGGAGTTGCAGAATGAGCCGTACGTTGGGCTGTATTTCTGTATGCTGTATTTGCAATGAATATCTGGGATGGGGCTAGACTACACCTCGGAATATACCGTACGCTAGGCAGTATCTGAGGGATATAGTTGAATTTTGAATGTAATTGATGAGGATGTCCGTCTGAATGGACCTTTGTTTTGGCTATGTCAGGAGGATAATTGACCTGAAAAATAAAGTTAGTTTTATGCACTGTCATGATGCATGAGATGTTTTATGCTCGCGAACCTGGTATGCATGTGTATGCATGTATATATTATGAAATGATGTAAAGTGTATGACGCGGAATGAAGTAAATGTGAGCGTTGTATGCAGGTATGTAATATGAAATGATGTAATGAATGCATTAGGCGTCTGAAACATTCTTCCAGGGGACTCTACTGGGGAGATAGACCCCAGTCTGCTGGTCGGAGACATTGGTATTGATGGCCCTTCCTTAGCTGGGGATTCGGGTTCTGTCCAACGGGGCCTGGCTGGGGATAGAAGGGATGACCTTTCGGTAGGGCGATGCCGACCTCTTCTGGGGAATAATTGGCGTTGCCGGGGAATCGAATTAGTAACAGCCTCCTTGGAAAGCGTGGTTAGACCTTCTCCTCGATCCTGAAGTCGTGTCGTAATTGCTATTGCTATTTTAGGCATGCATTTTTGTAAACATGGGTCATATTCAAGTGCATAAGTCAATTCAAGTTAAATTAATGGACGTTTATGCAAACAAAACAGAAAAGGTAAAAACAAAAGCATCTTTTTGGAAATGAAATTGTATTGATTTTGAAAGAGGGCCTATAAACAGGCAATTTGTGTACAAGGAGACAGAAATCCTAGTAAGAGGAAGTTGTCAAGACAACAAAAAGAAAGCTATGCAGAATAAGCCCTATTGATTTTGACTCCATTACTGTCATTATGTCTTCAAGCATCTCATCTCCTGCTGTCGGATAGAGGTGATTGGCTTGTTCAGCCCCTTGAACTTGGGTGAAGGTGGCAGAGAACGGGACATAGTCATACGCTTTAATCCCTAATTTTTGCCTGGACCGCCTTTTCAGGTTTTCAGTCCACCGGGATACCCCTTTTTGCCCAAGCCGCCTTTTCAGGTTTTCGACTTGCCGGGTATACGTCTTTATATATTTATCCCTAACTTTTGCCCGAACCCTTTTGGTTCGCCGGGATGCCCTTACTTTTGCCTAGGTACGTCGACCTAGCGGGTCTCTTTTATGCGTAGTATTTTTTAACTATGTCCGCGTTCACAGGATGCGGGAAGTCCTCGCCATCCATTGTAGCAAGTATCATGGCTCCACCGGAGAATACCTTCTTAACCACAAATGGTCCTTCGTATATGGGAGTCCACTTGCCTCTGGGGTCACCTTGTGGTAGAGTGATACGCTTGATCACCAAGTCGCCTACCTGATACACCTGTCTCTTGACCCTTTTGTTAAATGCTTGGGTCATGCGCTTCTGGTATATCTGCCCGTGACAAACAGCCGCAAGTCTCTTCTCATCAATCAAGTTTATTTGGTCGAGCCGAGTCTGAATCCATTCATCCTCGTCTAAGCCCGCCTCTTTCATGATTCTTATAGAAGGAATCTGGACTTCCACTGGTAAAACAGCTTCCGCTCCGTAGACTAAAGAGAAAGGAGTTACCCCTGTCGAAGTGCGTACTGAAGTGCGATAACCATGGAGAGCAAATGGTAACATCTCATGCCAGTCTTTGTACGTTACCGTCATCTTTTGTATGATCTTCTTGATGTTCTTATTAGCAGCCTCCACGGCGCCATTCATCTTTGGCCGGTACGGAGAAGAATTATGATGCTTTATTTTGAACTGCGTGCAGAGTTCAGTAATCATCTTGTTATTCAAATTGGTACCATTGTCAGTGATAATTCTTTCAGGGATGCCATATCGACAAATAAGGCTATTCTTGATGAACCGTGCCACCACATTCTTGGTGACAGAAGCGAAGGAGGCTGCCTCTACCCACTTCGTGAAGTAATCAATAGCGACGAGAATGAAGCGATGTCCATTAGAAGTCGTAGGTTTAATCTCTCCAATCATATCGATGCCCCACATTGCAAAGGGCCAAGGCGCTGTTAACACGTTCAATGGAGCAGGAGGTACATGTACTTTATCCGCATAGATCTGACACTTGTGGCAGGTTCTGGAGTGATGGTGGCAATCAGCTTCCATGGTAGACCAATAATACCCTGATCTCAGAATCTTTTTGGCCATGGTATGTCCATTAGGATGAGTCCCAAAAATACCGTCATGCATGTCTTCCATAATCTTTTCCGCTTCCTTTTTATCCACACAGCGAAGCAAAGTTGAATCATGATTATGTTTGTACAATACTCCATTACTTAGAAAGAATTTAGCGGAGAACTTCCTCAGGAATTTTCTGTCCTTGATGGATGCCCCTTCAGGGTATTCCTGAGTCTCTAAATATCTTCTTACGTCGTGGAACCAAGGTTTCTCCTGTACCTTCTCAGTGTTAAGTCCATAACAGTATGCTGGTTCATCTAACCGTCCAATGGTAACCATGGGAGCTTCACCGTCCCATCTGACTCTGAACATAGATGACATGGTAGCTAATGCGTCTGCCAACTGATTCTCCTCTCGTGGAATATGTTCAAATGTAATCTCTTCAAAGTATGGGATTAATGTCATCATCCGCTCTCGATAAGGGATGAGATTTGGATGTTTAGTCTCCCATTCTCCGTTGATCTGACTGATTACCAAGGCCGAATCTCCGTACACACTCAAAAGCTTGATTCGCCAATCTATAGCAGCTTTGAGTCCAAAAATACATGCTTCATACTCAGCCATATTATTGGTACAATGAAAACATAGTCTAGCAGTGAGAGGCGTATGGTAACCTCCAGGAGAAATGAGTACAACCCCAACACCATGGCCCAATGCATTAGAAGATCCATCAAAGACCATAGTCCATCGGGATCCCCATTCGGGTCCCTCATCTGGTTTAGGTTTTTCGTAATCCGTAACTAGCATGACATCCTCATCTGGGAACTCAAAATTCATAGATTGGTAATCGTCCACCGCTTGATGAGCCAAATGATCAGCTAGCACGCTTCCTTTGATTGCTTTCTGGGTAGTATACTGGATGTCGTACTCTGTTAAGATCATCTGCCATCTCGCTATTCTTCCGGAGAGGGCAGGCTTCTCGAACATGTATTTGATGGGATCCATCCTAGAAATCAACAAAGTGGTATGATTCAACATATACTGTCTTAGTCGGCGAGCAGCCCAGGCCAAAGCACAACAAGTTCTCTCGAGCAGTGAGTATCTTGTTTCACAGTCAGTAAACTTTTTGCTCAGGTAGTATATGGCATGCTCTTTTCGACCAGACTCGTTATGTTGCCCCAATACGCACCCCATTGAATTTTCTAACACGGTCAAATACATGATTAGAGGTCTTCCTTCGACTGGTGGTATCAGAATTGGAGGTTCCTGGAGATATTTCTTGATTTTGTCAAAGGCTTCTTGGCATTCGTCATTCCATATCATCTCTTGATTCTTCCTCAGTAATTTGAAGATGGGTTTGCAAGTGGCGGTCAAGTGGGAGATAAATCGGGCAATGTAGTTCAAGCGTCCCAAGAAACCTCTGACCTCCTTCTCCGTACGGGGAACTGGCATTTCTTGAATAACTCTTACTTTAGCTGGGTCAACCTCAATTCCTTTACCACTGACAATAAAGCCCAAGAGTTTACCGGATCTTACCCCAAAGGTGCATTTGTTCGGATTCAATCTCAACTTGTACTTCTTCAACCTCTCGAACAGTTTGTATAAATGATCGAGATGTTCCTCTTCAGTATGAGATCTGGCTATCATGTCATCCACATATACTTCTATCTCATGATGAATCATGTCATGGAACAAAACCACCATAGCACGCTGGTACGTTGCCCCGGCGTTCTTTAGACCGAATGGCATTACTTTGTAACAGAAAGTGCCCCATTGCGTCACAAACGTAGTTTTCTCCATGTCCTCAGGTGCCATCTTAATCTGGTTATAACCCGAGAATCCATCCATGAATGAGAATACTTTGTGTTGAGCGGTGTTATCTACCAGAACATCAATGTGCGGGAGTGGAAAGTCGTCTTTGGGACTTGCTTTATTCAGGTCTCGGTAATCTACGCACATTCGCACCTTACCATCCTTCTTTGGCACTGGCACCACATTAGCAACCCATTGAGGATAGGAAGTAACGGCTAGGAAACCGGCATTGAATTGTTTCATAACCTCGGCTTTGATTTTCTCAGACATTTCGGGACGCATGCGGCGAACCTTTTGCTTGACAGGACGGCAGTCTTCCTTCGTAGGCAGCCGATGCACCACTATATTAGTATCCAACCCAGGCATGTCTTCATAAGACCAGGCGAAAACCTCTACATAGTCATGCAACATCCGAACCAATCTTTCCTTGACACTGCTTTCCAATCCTGCTCCTATTTTGACTTCTTTTCTGTCTACCTCAGTACCCAGATTTACAATTTCGAGGGACTCTTCATGCGGCTGTATAGTCCTTTCCTCTTGCAGTAACAATCTGGCAAGCTCTCCAGGGACTTCACAATCTTCCTCACTTCCATCTTCGGCTTGGTAGATTGGATTTTCAAAGTCATAATGAACAGTAGCGGAATTATTATCAATAGGATCCAGAGTGAGTACGGATCTGCAATTTGTTACGTGAGTGTGTGTAAGAAAGCATAGCTTGTTTGAAAGACGACAGGAAAAATAAAGAGCGCAACATTTGAATGCGAAAATGTCCATTGATTTATTGAATATGAAAATATGCTTATGAAATGACAAAACCCTTAACAAATTAGCTATTGTGCCCCGGGTATAGACACAATGCTTTAAGAAGTTCAATTAGAATTTGCAATGCTAAATAGACAATAACAATTACTCCTGACTAAAGGAGATCGGGATAGTGTCTTCAGCCTTCCAATTATTGAGTCCGTCGCCAATTGTTGGGTAGATCCAACTATCCAGGTCGCAATCACTGTCAGCATCTTCTACAACATTGATTTGATCTTTGACCGTCTTCTCAGAGTTGAATCCCAGACCAGCTTTGTCAGACTTGTACGGTACGTTGATCAGTTGACCCCAGCCAGTACAGCCACCATCTTCAACCACAGCTTGAGCATCTTTCAGAGAAATCATAGCAGGAGGAGCACGAGTAACCTTGGGCACACAGGGAGTTGGCTTAAGGACAGGATCGGGCGGAGAAGCCACTTCAAATGACTGAGTTGGAGTCTCGAAGAACTCACCATCCATCTCAACGTATCTGAAGGTATGCACACTACTGACAATGTATTCTTCCTCCCCACACACAGTGACGACCTTGCCCTCTATTGGATACCTCAGCTTTTGATGGAGGGACGAAGCCACGGCACCTGCCTCATGAATCCAAGGGCGCCCCAGTAGGCAGGAGTAGGCAGGTCGAATGTTCATTACATAAAAGGTAGTGTTGAAAACTTGAGGTCCTATCTTGATAGGGAGAACAACTTCACCGTGGACAACACTCTTTGCACCATCGTAAGCCCGCACCACAATGTCACTAGGCTTCAGTTCAACGCTCTTGCAGTCAAGTTTCTCGAGCACGGTTTTTTGGTAACACATTCAAAGAAGAGCCATTATCGATCAGCACATGAGACAGGGTGATCCCTTTACACTCAATGGAGATATGCAGAGCCTTATTATGGTCCTTTCCCGCTGGTGTCAGGTCAGCATTGGAAAAACCTAGGCCACCGTCGACAGTCAGATTAGCAACATAATTTTCGAACTGATCGACGGAGGTCTCCTGAGGTACATGGGCAGTCTTCAGGAATTTTATCAAGGCATTGGCATGAGATTCAGAAGACAACAACAAGGACAACATCGAGATTTTGGAAGGAGTGTGCCCCAACTGCTCTACCACATCAAAATCACTCTTGCGGATGATTTTCAACACTTCTTCCATTTCTCGTTTGGCAACGTCTTCAGTAGTATCTTCGACAGGTGTCTCTGACTGAGAAGGATTGACTGGTTCCTTTCCCCGAGTCTCAGGAGCTGGGGGTGAGATTTCTGGAGAGAAGATCCTTCCACTTCGAGTAACTTTACTAGTCCCAACAATGTCATTAGGATTAGCAGAGTCACCAACTTGCTTTACGCCATGGATGTAAACCTCACCTCCATAATTCCACGGAATGGCCTTGCTTGAGGAGTACGGTATTGGGCCAGGTGCAGTAATGATCAGGGGAGCTACCTTGGGCTCAGCAATGATCTTCACAGGTACCCTGGGAACGGTAATCTTAACCGGAACTTTGGACCTTGCAATCATAGATATTTCTTCAATAGGGTTTTCCGTTTTAGAAACCCTTTCAAAGAGAATTGTACGGTCGTCCATCAGCCGTTGAATGCCATTTTTCAATTTCAAGCAGTCCTCGGGCCAAAGTATGCAGAGATTGCAATCTTCAGTACAACCTGGAAATAAACCAGCTTGCGATAAATTCCGCTTTATGATCGGGAGAGGAGATGTTAAGTCCGCTACAGTAGTGATGAGAGAATCGTCATTGAGAGCATTAACAGCCTTGTCATGATTAGGCATAGGTGCATTGATGACATTAGGAGTCTCCGGAGGCTCGAACTCAATTTCCCCAGCATCGATCATGTCCTGAATCTTATTCTTCAACAGCCAACAATCATTTGTATCATGCCCGGGGCTATCGGAGTGATATGCACACCTGGCATTGGGATTATAACGAGGCGAAGCAGTGTTGACATTTGCAGGAGGACCTCTGAGAGTGATTAGGTTTACCTTCAGCATACTTTGCAGTGCTTGTGCTAAAGTCATATTGAGCTTGGTAAACTGCCTTCTTGGTCTGTCTTGTCTTTGCTGGAAGTTTTGAGCTGGCGGGGCTGCGATCGTCACTGCTCCGATGGCATGGTCACCGATTTTCTTATTATGATTCTTTTGACCATACACAGCATTCGATTCATTCTTCCCATGGTAGGACTTTTTACTGCTTGTAGAAGTAGCTGCCTGTAATTTTCCACTTCGAATGCCGCTCTCCACCCGTTCACCTGTCAGTATAAGTTCAGTGAAACCTGATGAAGAACTCCCCAGTAGGTGGCTGTAGAATGGGCCAGTCAGAGTACCCATGAACAGGTCTACTAATTCTCGGTCAGTCATAGGGGGTTTGACCCTGCCGGCCAAATCTCTCCATTTCTGAGCATACTCTTTGAAGCTTTCTTTAGATCCCATGGCCATATTCTGCAACTGTAGCCGAGTAGGTGCTAATTCAGAATTGTACTGGTACTGCTTGTAGAAAGCCGTTGCTAGATCAGTCCAGGTGCGGATGTCAGAGCTCTCGAGCTGATAATACCATTCCAACTGAGTGCCAGATAGACTCTCTTGGAAGAAATGGATCCACAGTTTCTTATCAGTGGTATGCGGCTGGATCTTTCTCACATAAGCCCTTAGATGCATCTGAGGACAAGACGCACCATCGTACTTATTGAAAGTGGGGATTTTGAATTTGCGAGGAATGGTCACATCGGAGACCAGACCCAAACTTTCGAAATCCAGACCAGGTGTCTTCTGACCCTCCATGGCTAGCATGCGTTCTTCCAGCAATTTGTACTTATCATCTCTTGGAGAGTACTGTTCATTTTCATACTCCTCCTCATCATCCTCAGGGTTAGAGAAATCAACACTCTCCTCCTCTGAATCATTTTCCGCCCCCTCTTCTGGGCCATTCGGGATTCCAAATTTGATTCCCGTAGCCTGTCCTTTACGCCTTCTGCCCGGGTTAATGAAGCTCACAGCTTTCTTGTCCTTCTTCTTTTCAGCCAAAAGAGCCTTCAGCTCCTCCTGCCCCTTGGACAAGCTTAGCATCATCTCCTTGAATTGAGCATTCTGAGTCTGGAGATCTTTGACAGTCTGTTCGAGATCCATTTTTCTGTTTAAGAGGCAGACCGTGAGAATATGGTCCTTTAGAACACCTGTTATGCAATGTTATATTATGCGATGCAATGTATGAAATGTTTTCAAGGACTTTTGGAATTTAACTCCGCATAAATCCCCAACAAGAGGGAAATGTTTTATTGCTACTTTTTTTTTTATCAATGTTCATTACAAAAGGAATAATAGTAAAAATACAAAGCTCAAGTCTCCCAGGGGCGACTTCTTTTCGGGCAAAGATATGCATTGAGTCTTCGTTCCTCATTAAGCTGACTGGTGAGCTCTAACACTTTCTTCCTTTCTGCATTGAACTGAGCTCCGAAAGTATCTCTCTCTTCTCTCAACTGGGTCCAGGATCTTTTCAATTCCTCAACATCAGTAGGCATATCTGGATAAGGAATGATCTGGGAAGTAGCTCCTTCGGCCTCTGATTCAACAGTCAATGGTCCGACTGCAAGATATGGCATGACAAGTTCGCGAGCTCTGGCGCGCACCCATCTGAGATAAGGCTCCATAGGAATAGAATTTTTCTTTCCTAAATTGCTTCTTTTCACCATGCCCCAAGCTCGTACAAACCTTTGGCGGAGACCTTGAGAGTCATTGTCATAGTCAAACACTGTACCTTGAATAATCATTTCATGTGGACCATCTCTTCGAGCATGCCCAAACTGACGTAGGGCTAAGGCAGGATTATAAGTAATACCTCCCCTTATCCCCAGGAGTGGTACATTAGGGAATTCTCCACAACGGTCGATGAGGGTGACGTTTTCTCTGAGATTGGAACACCAACGGATGTCTGAATGGGAGAGTGCCATTGTCCTTTGAGACCATTTCAGATTTTGATCATTCTTCAAGACTGATTGAGGGAGGTGCGAAATAAACCACCTAGACAACAAAGGTACGCAGCACATGAGAGTCCCTTGCCTCCTCATAGTACGAGTGTGAAGGGAATGCAAGACATCTCCAAGCAAGGTAGGCACAGGATTATGTGTGAGGAATATCTTAATAGCATTCACATCTATGAATTGGTCCGGATTAGGGAATAGCACCAAACCATAGATTAGCAATGCTAAAACATCTTCAAAAGCATGGACATTCACAACTTTTAGGAATTCTCGGGCCTTACTTATCAGAAATTTGGCAAGTAAACCTTTCGTTCCACTCCTTGTTACCCAATTGGTCTCAATGTCAGATTTTGTCATGCATAAAGCTGCGGCAACTTCTTCAGACTTTGGCATCTTTTCTAAACCACTGAAAGGTATTTGGTCCAGGATAGGTATCCCGAGCAGCTGGGAGAATTCTTCTAATGTGGGTACCAACTGATAATCTGGGAAAGTGAAGCAATGATGTTTAGGATCGAAGAACTGGAATAGGACTCTCATCATATCTTCTTTGAAACCAGTGGTAACTAAGTTGAGAAGATGACCATGTTTCTTGTTGGACTGAGCATGATCGGGAAGTTCTAACACCAAATCCTTGAGTTGAGGAGAGATCGTTACAAGATTGATCCGGATAGTCTTCCTGGAAGCCATAACCTGTTCAACAGAGCAAAGCTAAAATCCTAAGTCCTTGAAATGGTTAGTATGATGCCATGATGTTATGATGTTATGATGTTATGATGTTATGCAAGCGCAAGCATGTCACACAACAATTATTCCTAGGTTTTAAGGCTTGCATGAGTTCCATAGGTAAGTACCCTCCCCACTGAAGTTTGGTTGGTTCAACCTGTCCTAGAATAGTAACCGGGTTCTAGAAGGATCTCAGATCATCGACCTTTCTTTAAGTCCACTTCAGTGCAACGCCAAGTGGTTGACCGAAGCTTCCCTAAAGTCCAATCTCAAAGAGCGTAGTATCGAGTATCAACCAACCTCAGTCGGAACCGAAGCCAGTTATCTCACTACTTTCTAATGGCTAGGATGAGTCAATTAGGGTTCTAAAGGTCTGGTTAATGCTTTGATGACACCACGCAGAAGCCAAATTTTTCCTCAAGTAACATGAGGAACATCAGGACAACCAAAGTGTCACATTAACCGTAGCTATCATTTTAACCATTCCAGTATACGCCGGATAGTCGCAATGATCTATTGCTACTTACCTAAGGTACACTAGATCCGGGTGTAGGATCTTTCACTCAAAGCCCCCTTAAAAGAAGGAACAATAAAACATAAATGATTTTTTTTTTTTTTTTTTTTTTTTTTTAAGATGGACCTCTCTTTGTAAATCCCCAGCAGAGTCGCCAGTTCTGTCATACGGTGAACTGGACTTTATTGGATTTGTAATCGCAATGTCGCGGTTAGCAAGAGTCGCCACCGACTTTTCTTTTATCCCATAAGGAAAGGTGGAAAAGAACAGGAAAGACCTTAATTTTAAATTCTTAGGTTCGGGAGGTACTTTATACAAAGGGAAGGTATTAGCACCCTTTGTATCCATGGTTATCCATGGGCTCTTAATTGCTCAATCATTTATGTTTTCTAGTTTGAAAAAGGTGGTTGAGAAAGGTGTGAAAAATGTTTTGCAAAATGAGAATTTAACTTTGTAATGATTCTTGCATGAATGTATACAAAGTGGTTATCTCGTTTTAATTTAGAAAAATATAACTCGGCAATGATCCTAATGCGGATGTATGCTAAGTGGTGATTTTCCAAAAAGATGTTTGAAAGGTGTGAGGTGAAAAGTATATTTTTTTGGTTATGAATGAGCAATTAAGGTTATACCTGTCCGAGGTCTTTCCGGGCGTTTCCTATCCTTATGAGGGTAAAACTGTCCTTACTATTGAGAAGTAAGTAGTTTTATCCTTGGGATGTAGAAGGGTCATCGTAGGGTCATCGATTGGTCATTGAAGGCAACAGTTGTGAGGATACCTTAGCATTCGAAGGGACTATCATCATTTAACCGTAGGCTACACCGAAGGGTCATCGAGGGACAAAGTCGTATTTCCGAAGGCAACATCCGAGGGACTATGATGATTTAACCGAAGGGTCTTTGCTAAGGATATCCCCATATTCGCGGGACATGACCGTATTACGTAATCGTGGGGTAATAAAGAGAGGTCCGATATCATTTATTTAAAGTCCGGATTTTAACAATTAATTAAATAGCCGTAATCAGTTAGGTAATTAGGTCCACCGGAAATCAATGAAATCAATACATTAAAAATCAAGCTTGGTGATTCAAGATGAATCTCCATATTAAACTTAGGTCATCCAAAAGCCATCTCCTCAAGAATGTCCACACCTAAAGCGGCATGCCTAGCCGGTTATTTCTTTGGAAGTATGCTGGCCTTTACATCATGCAACACACGGATTAGAGCATTGAGGCAAAATACAATTGGAAATTGCCCCATAAAATAAATATAACAGTCAGAAATTTAAGCCAAATAATGCAGAATCATCATCAGGTAAACATGAAATGGGCAGCAAAAAGGCAAAGCAGCCCCTGGTCCGGTCGCCTCTGCTTCGCCTAGCGAAGGCTCAGCGAAGGCTCGCTGCGGGCTCGCCTAGCGATGAGCTAGCGAGCGGCCACGGGTTTGAAATTTGAGAACATTATGACCTCAACCTGCAGCATGGCTTATGGCATCCAACACATAATTATATGGTTCAGTTTCACAATATTCAAGCACATTTAAATTCTCATGCAAAACTTCAAAATGTTTATGAATTCAATTATAATATCCTCCACAAATTAAGAACATGAAGTGGTACCATATGCCAAATGAGAGCACAAAACGACATCACATGCAAATTAAGACACTAAAGCGGTACCACATGCAAAATAAGAACCTAAAGTGATGATCACATGCCGATTAAGAATCCTAAATCATATGCCAAGTAAGAAACTAAAGCGATAATAGTGATGCAAACCTGTTTGCAAATCGAGTTGCAACCTTGAATTGGCGAGCCGGATTGAGTTGGGCGACGGTAGCTTCAGAGCGGGTAAGCGGCCTTCAGGGTTTCCGCCTTCTGAACTCTTTGGATCAGCAGGGTTTCTGTGTTTCTCCCTCTGGATGCGTGTTTCCGTCCGTCTTCGTCCGTCTCTGTCCGTCTCTGTCCGTCTCTGTCCGTCTCTGTCCGTCTCTGTCCCTCCTTTTTCGTGGCAGAGGAGTAGGTATTTATAGTAGTGGTAGTGGTGACCTAATGGGCTTAGAATGAGGTCCAAAACTTCAAACTTTCGCGAGCTTCGCTATGCGAAGGAATTGCTCGCCTAGCGAGCAAACTAGGTCTGGGCTTTTTCCTGGGTCCAACACTTCGCTGGGCGAGTGGCATGAGGCAATGTTCGCTAGGCGAAGGAGCTGCTCGCCTAGCGAGCCAGTTATTTTGGGCCGCCTGTGGATTGGGCCTGTTGTGAGTGGGCTTTTGTCCATTTGATATCAGTGCCTTGCAGAACAAGTCAGAGGGTCTTGTAATATCAACGGGCAAATTTTGGGGTATGACAGGATGACTCAACTGAATAGCAGGAGATGGATTGCACATCTCTTGTATCTGCCAATTGCCTTATTCAAGGTCTTTTCCTGCTTGGGGACAAAGATAAACAAGCACAAGCATTGCCTCTTAAGGAGGACTTCAGACAGGTGCCTGACCAAGTAACAGGCCAGGTCTTCCAGACTACATGAAGTTAGTGATTCTATACCTCAATTGGTTAAGCAACCAAGCAACAGCAAAAGCAAGTTCACAATGAACTATAGCAACTAATGTACCTGAAATCAATCTAACATAATCAGTACACAGCTCAAACAGTCAAACAGACAAACTAAAAGTCAACAGTTAACTGTACACAATCAATGCATCAAGCAAAGCATAAGCCAATGCTCAACATAAATGACTTAGAAGCCACCTACAAAACAAACTTAATGTTAATCAACATCAATCAAACAAGCAACTCAAGCCAAGTGAATTAATTCCTCCATGCCATATGCTTTTTGTCCTGAAAACACAACTCAAACATTAAGCACTAACCACTAGGACATGGCCTAGGGTCAAAGTGAGAGCAATAAACCAAAACAGAACATGAAAATTATCAAAAATCAAGTTCAATCAAATAAGAAACAAATCCAAGTGGTCTCACATTCATATCATCAACCAACATCATTTCATGAAGCATAGAAGGCAAAGCATGCAATTTAGAACCTCATAGGACCAAACAGAAAGATCCAATTCAAATCAACTCACAAACATTTCAATAAATCCCCAAAACATTCATGGTCAAACAGAATTCATAACATGACCTACACACCAAATTTCAAGCCATTTGGACAATTGGAAGCAAGTCGAATAAAATCCATAAGTCAAGGTATGCATATACAAGTCCATACAAGGCACAAAATCATGCATCAACTTCACACAAGCATAAAACAGAATTGGCATAAGATAAATGAACCAAACCAAAGCCATGGCAAACTTCAGGATGTCTAGAATCACTCCACAAAATTTCAAGTCCATCCAATACATATCAAGAATTTCACAAATCATTTAAGATCATGACTCACAAAAGGTCCACAATTGGTCAAACAGAAAGGAAATTCTCAAACAAATTGAAAATGCATCCAAAAATTCCACAAAACTTCACAAGTGAACCTAACATCCAGAGGCATCATCATGCAAAAATTCAGCTCATTTCAAGTTCATATGGCAGGGCAAATAAAATCAGAAAGTCAAGCAAGAAATGGTGTGACACACATTGTTACACCTATATTGATCAGCTCATATCTTACAAACCAGGAATGATAAAATCACAAACTTAAAGCCAAAATGTCCATTGAGATGTCTATTTTACACATGCAAAATTTCAAGAATTTTGGATTAAGCATCATCATTTTATGAAGGAAAAGGCAAGCAAGGTGCAACAAATGACATGTATCAACATTCCCTAAGCCCAAACAGATTCCACACGTGCACAATTTTCATAAAAATCATCAAAAAATACTAGAGATCACAAGGAACACAATCAAAAAAACCTCATGTTAATTGGACAAATATTCATTGAGATATGAATTTTGGAATGAAAGGAAAAATTAAAAAAAATCATGTGAAATGCATGTGATCATGAGAGGCATGTACGAAGAAAAAATGCTAAGGCCAATTTGAGAATGCTCTCGCTCAGTATCGAACTGAGGAGAAATTTGAATCCCAGCGCGCGCCTCATGAAACTCACCGTTTCATTAAAGGAGGTGGCGCGCTGCTATTGGCTCCATGGTACACAAACACAAAATCCATGCAGAACACGGCCTGGCAAGATCTACACAGTTCTGGAAACGAGTTCATCACACATTCATACAGTTCATCACAAACCCTAAGCTCAAGAACAATTTCTCACAGAAATTAACAAACCGTATATCATTAGAATCCTCTCTCAATGTACATCATGAATCACAAATCAATTTGACTTAATTCTACCTAGATCAAGAGATTCGAAGAGAAACATTTTTGCACATGAATCTTCTAATCCACATAACTTCCTTGTTTCTCAACCAAATTCAGTGATTCAACTTGCAGTTCACTCTACTAAGAAAGATCTATCTAAAGCATGCATCAATTTCATGAATCATCACATTCGAAAACTAACCTTAATTGGATAGCAGAAGTGAAATCGTGTGTTTCAAGCCATGGCAATGCAAAACAGATGCTCAATGATGATAAGGAAGATGAATGAAGCAAGGTATTGATGTTGATTGTACACGATTTAGCTCAAATCTCCATTTGCCATTGTTGAACACTCTTGTAACAGTCCTTGAATTGGCACGAAAATGATGAGATCTTGCTTCAATTAGCTTCCATAATGCTCATGGATGAAGGATTGATGAAGATCTTGGCAAGGTTTGTGAAGAAAATTGCAGAAAAAGTGAGAGAGAAAAGATGAAAAGTTTTGGATCTAGATCTCAATTTCCAAATTCTGTTATGATTAGCAATGAAACAGTTATGATTTAGTTTATATATGTGATGTTAAACATGTTGCTAATCATGATTAGTGCTAAGGCAAAGGATTAATTGAAATCAAGTTTTATGCTAAATGGCAAATTGGCCAATTCACCCTCACTTGTGAAAATCAATGTAACAGTGAAATTTTCTGGTTTGGACCAATTGCAAATGATGTTTAGAGGCCAAGGTAATTGGAAAAACATGAAAACAATGCATATTTCTCAAATTCACTTTTTCCCTCCACTTTTCAAATTAAGTTCACATGAAAAATACACTTTTTATGTGATGAGTTTTAATGAAATGTGATGAATGAATTGAATAGAGGAGATCAAAAGAAATTTGCTCCAAAAAGTCCCACTTCATTTGGCCATTTGGTGTGAAAGTTATCCAAGCTTGAAGTTCAAAATATCTTGACAATGATTTGATCATAACTTGCCAACCACAAATGAGAAATTCATGTTCTTGGACTTTTTGGAAAGGTGAGAGCAAGATCGACAACTTTCATGTTGGACAAAATTTCATTTGAAGCATTTTTGGACATGTAATTTTGAGGAGAAAACGTTTCCATTTTTGGCAATTTTGAATTACAAGTCACTTTCTATTTTTGGAAAGTTTTCATCTGACTTTATTTTCTTCATTCTTGATGTTTGAAATGTCAAATGAAACTTGTTTGGACATGAATGAAGTATCTCTAACCCTCTCCCACCTCCAAATCCATCAGTTGACCTTTGGTTGACTTTTGTTGACTGATAGATGAATTGGCTGTGCACTGATGAACTTGAGCTTCAAACTCCTGATGAAATGGCTCAAACATGAAACCCTAGCTTCCATGAGTTCAATGAAACCATATGATGATCTTCCATCTCAATGAAGACCTCATCTCCTTTGACAAGCCCTGATTGGCACAATTCAGATGATTAGGGTTGACCAGAGGTCAAAACCCTAATCCCAAGGAATCTGATCAAGCATTATGAATCTCTTGGTGATGATAAAACCATGATGATGATGATGATGTACCATTTCAACCAAGATAAAGCTCAACCTCCTTGAGGAACCATGAAACCCTAATTTGAAGCACCAACCCTCAGATGATTAGTGATCAATCCATGAAACCCTCAGGCTTGAATCTCAAACTCTTTGTCTTCTGATCAAGACCTAGGAGGATGACTTGATTGATGTTGCCACATGCTATGCAAATATGCAATGACTAAAACCCTAAAAAATGAAATGCAATATGCTAAGCTAGTCCCAAGAGAGGAGGGCAAATTTTGAGGTGTTACAGCTGCCCCTATTCAATCCATTGTGAACCTGTCGATATGAATAGCCTCGGCTTTCAGATGATCAGGGTGAAGAGTGATTGAATACCAAGAACAGACGAACAATTTGCACTCTGATGGGAAAATAATTAACAATGCCGATCAGAATTGGCAAAGAAGCAATCTCGACAGAAGAATCCGTCTGGTACGGAGAAAGTCGGCCTGAATACCGAAACAGAAACGTCGACCTGTATACCAAAATAAATGGTAACGCAGGGATAACCATGGCCTGAACACCACCTATCCGCTGGGGATTGTTATTACCTTTTTTTTTGCTTTTTCTTGAACCCCGAAATTTTTCTTCTTCTTTTTTCTTTTCTTGAACCCCGAAATTTTCCTTCGCGCAAATGATCCCGGATCACTGCATTTGAACCCCGACATCTTATTTTCCAAAATAATGAACCCCATTCTCCATTTGAACCCCAGTCGCCTGACGATAACTTGTGATCGCCATTGTGAACCCCGTTCTCCAGAAAATGCCGCAACATTTCCCTTTCTCCATTTGAACCCCGCTCTCCAGAAAATGCCTCAACATTTCCCTTTCTTCGTTTGAACCCCGTTCTCCGCTTTCTTGTGATAATTCCGCTGGCAACGTCGGAAATAACACCAAACACCACTCTGAGGGCGACATATCAGAGGGTACACCTTCACAGAAGGAAGGTAACATGCGCATCTCTTCCTCAGAAGACACCCATAACAACCTCTATTGGCCTCAGCCAAAGTCTAAGGTGACACATGAACAGAAGATAATCCTGAGGACCTCATCCCGGATATAATCTTCAACTCCAATCTCTATTTGAACCCCGCTCTCCAGAAAATGTCTCAACATTTCCTTTTCTCCATTTGAACCCCGATTGTCGCGCTGATCGTGTAACGTCCTTTGATTTCATTTCCATTTCCGCCCGACGGAAAAGTTTCCTCCAGTATCGCACTACTGGAGAACATTGATGATCTGACATCATGATGCTAGACTCCTCAGAGTAACATCTTCCAGCTTCTGTCTCGCACGACAGAAATCTCCTCCAGTATCGCACTACTGGGGAATATTGTTGACCCCACTACGATGTTAAACTCCTCAGAGTAACGTCTTCACCATCCGGCGAAGCCAAACCTCAAGCGGTAACCACGGCTCGAGTAACTGATACTTGCAATGCTGATGATTTTCCAACTAGTGAAACCACTCCTCAAACGGTAACCACGACTTGAGTAGCATCTTCACCCACTGGCAAAACCATATCTCAAACGGTAACCACGGCTTGAGACTAGCCTATGCTTGCAATGATGCATGACTTTTTTCAGCGTAATGCTCCATAATCATGGAAATGCTACGCGATTTATTATGCAATATGCTATGCTTATCTACATGATGAATGCATAAAAAGTATCCCCCTTAAGGGACTCTTCTGGGGAGCTCGAGACACTCTGCTGAGGAACTCGCCACCACTCCGATCTCCACCTTGCTGGGGAATAGCACCGCTGCTGGGAAAAGGCAACCCTTGCTGGGGATAACCTCCTTTGTACCCTATCCGCTTGGGAAATTCGCTGGGGATAAGAATCACCAACGCACTCTGTGGGGAAAACAACGGTTTCGGACTTGCTAGGGGTACAACACTCTCGACTCTGCTAGGGAAAACTTCCACCCACAGATACCTCCGCCGGGAAATAGCAACCTTCAGGCCTGACGACTGGGGAAGCATTGATCTAAAACCTGCTGGGGATAACCATCCTGACCCTGCTAGGGAAGTCACAGACCTTGGATCTGCTGGGGAATTAGTCCTTCCGACTCTGTTTGGGAAGATGAGGAAACTTTGGTACTGAACACCCGTCGACTCGTCGAACCATGGCATTCACATCCACATCCACTATCCGCTTTCCAATTTTGAGGACTCCCAGACTCGTCTGGACTTTTCTGATTCATCACCTTGTATTCCCGACCGCTCCGTACTCGACGGAGATCGAACTCCTGGGATTTATACAGACTTTTCAATCTTCAGACTTTGAAGAGTCTTCTTGATTAATTCTCAAGGATGGTCGTACGTCCCTCTGTCTTTTCATCGTTCTTCTATTCATTCGTCCCTGATCGGACTCCATGGGGATTGTTTTGTCAAAAGCTTCCACATCACAACCTGCAAGTGAGTGAAAATATCTAACAGTTCCTGCAAAAGAGATCGTTAGATAAAACCGTGCCCCAGGCGTGTCAAGATTTCAACACTTGGGTCACCCAACCTTCCGAATAAGATTTCAAGTCTCCAATCTTATATACATGCATTGGAAGGGACCTGTATGTCTTAAAATGCAAGATTCTTTATCAAAATATCTGGATGTTTTTGCAATCAAAGCGGTAATAAAAACAAAAACAAAATTATTTGACTGAATATGCATTTTATTGATTGAAAAAGTGCGGCTCAAACTGAGCAATACAAGGAAGCAATTCCTGAAAAGAGGTAATTGCGCACAAAAGGAAAAATCTATCCTAATGGCAATGTGAAACCCGTGATCTCATCGAGTTCCAACTCGGTTACACCCCATATGTCCTCAGACTCTCCGTGCTTTCTGCCTTCTGAACAAGACGTTTCCGATTGATCCCTACCGGGTATTATCCATGATGCCTTAACCAAAGCGCAAACGATCACGCCAGACACAATTGTTCGTTTCAATCCCTCTTTTGCCTGGACCGCCCTTTCGGGTTTTCAGTCCACCAGGATACCCTTTTTTGCCCAAGTCCCCTTTTCAGGTTTTCGACTTGCTGGGTGTACAATTTTTCTTTTATCCCTAATTTTTGCCCGAACCTTTTCTTTCTGTTTTTTTTTTGGTTCGCCGGGATGCCCATTTTTGCCTGGACTATTTTCTTCTTTTCGTCCAGCGGGTCTCTTTACACGAAGTATTTTTTAACTGCGTCTGCATTCACAGGGGATGGAAAATCTTCGCCATCCATGGTCGTTAACAACAAGGCTCCACCAGAGAAAACCTTCTTGACCACGAATGGACCTTCATAATTGGGAGTCCATTTGCCCCTACGATCGTTTTGAGGAGGAAGGATCCTTTTCAGCACCATATCACCTACGTGATACACACGAGGTCGTACCTTTCTGTCAAAAGCACGTTTCATCCGTTGCTGGTATAACTGTCCATGACAAATGGCCGCCAACCTCTTTTCCTCGATCAGGCTCAACTCTTCATACCGGGTCCTTACCCATTCAGCCTCTTGCAACTTCACGTCCATCAGGACTCTCAAAGAGGGAATTTGAACCTCAACCGGTAGCACAGCTTCCATCCCATATACCAGTGAGAAAGGCGTTGCCCCAGTAGATGTGCGCACCGACGTTCGATACCCATGCAATGCAAACGGCAACATCTCATGCCAGTCTTTATAAGTCACAACCATTTTCTGCACAATCTTCTTAATATTCTTATTGGCTGCCTCAACCGCCCCATTCATCTTCGGACGATAGGGAGAAGAATTGTGATGTTCGATCTTGAATTCCCGACACAATTCTGCCATCATTTTGTTGTTCAAATTAGAACCATTATCAGTAATGATTCTCTCGGGAACCCCATATCGGCAAATGATATCTCTCTTCAGAAATCTGGCCACGACCTGTTTTGTCACGTTCGTATAAGAGGCTGCTTCCACCCACTTGGTGAAGTAATCAATAGCCACTAATATGAACCGATGCCCATTTGAAGCCGTAGGCTCAATCTTTCCGATCATATCAATGCCCCACATAGCAAACGGCCACGGGGACGACATTAAACTCAACGGATTTGGAGGCACGTGCACCTTGTCAGCATAAATCTGGCATTTATGACACTTCCGCACGAAATTGAAACATTGGGCCTCCATTGTCATCCAGTAATAACCTGCCCTCAGCAGCTTCCTCACCATTGCATTCCCACTGGCATGGGTACCGAACGACCCCTCGTGAACCTCTTTCATCAATTGGCTTGCTTCTCTATCATCAACGCATCTGAGCAAGACCCAATCAAAGTTCCTCTTGTACAAAACTCCATCCTTATTCAGGTAGAACACCATGGCCAACCTCCGCAGAGTCTTTCGGTCCTTCTTAGATGCTCCCTCAAGATACTCTTGAGTCTCTAGATAGCGCTTGATATCGTAATACCACGACTTCTCATCATCAGGCGCTGTGTCAACAACAAACACATAAGCCGGTCTATCCAGACGACCTACCTCAACGCTGGGGAACTGATTCCACCATTGCACCTTAATCAAGGCAGCCAGAGTAGCCAAGGCATCTGCCAAAGGATTCTCTTCTCTGGGCACATGATGCATCTTCACCTTGGTGAAAAATGTCAACAATATCCTCGTATAATCCCGGTATGGAATTAAATGAGATTGATGCGTATACCATTTTCCGTTAACCTGATTTACGACCAGAGCTGAATCTCCATATATGACAAGGTTCTTGATCCTCAAATCAATCGCCTCTTCAATCCCCAGGATGCAAGCTTCATATTCAGCCACGTTGTTGGTGCACTCAAATGTTAGCCGGGCAGCAAAAGGAATGTGGGATCCTTTCGGCGTAACCAAAACAGCACCAACACCGCTACCATTCACGTTAACGGCCCCATCAAACATCAGAATCCATTCGGATTCAGGGTCAGGCCCATCCTCCGGGATTGGTTTCTCACAATCTTTCGATTTGAGAAACATGATGTCCTCATCAGGGAATTCAAACTTCATCGGTTGATAATCCTCAATGGGTTGCTGGGCGAGGTAATCAGACAATACACTCCCCTTGATCGCCTTCTGAGAGGTATACTGTATATCATATTCTGTCAAAATCATTTGCCACCTCGCAACCCGTCCGGTCAATGCTGGCTTTTCAAAAATGTACTTGATTGGATCCATCTTGGAAATCAATAAAGTGGTATGAACCAGCATATACTGTCTCAGTTGGCGAGCAGCCCAGACCAAAGCACAACAAGTTTTCTCGAGCAGTGAATATCTTGTTTCACAGTCGGTAAACTTTTTGCTAAGGTAGTATATGGCATGCTCTTTTCGACCAGACTCGTCATGCTGCCCCAATACACACCCCATAGACCCCTCGAGGACCGTCAAGTACAGAATTAACGGTCGTCCCTCCACAGGAGGCATCAGAATCGGAGGCTCCTGCAAATACTCTTTTATCTTTTCAAATGCCGCTTGGCAATCATTATTCCACCTGACCGTTTGATCCTTCCTCAATAATTTGAATATAGGTTCACACGTGGCTGTTAGGTGAGATATGAACCGTGAAATGTAGTTCAACCTACCTAAGAAACCACGAACCTCTTTCTCTGTCCTCGGTTCAGGAATTTCTCTTATCGCTTTTACTTTAGCAGGATCAACCTCGATTCCTTTTTCGCTTACAATAAACCCCAGCAATTTACCGAACCGCACTCCGAAAGTGCACTTATTCGGATTCAACCTCAGTCTGAACTGTCTCAGCCGGTCGAACAACTTGGCCAGATCTACCAAATGCCCCTCTTTTGTTTGGGACTTTGCTATCATGTCATCAACATAGCATTCAATTTCATGATGAATCATATCATGAAACAAAGTCACCATGGCCCTCTGATAAGTAGCACCGGCATTCTTGAGACCAAATGGCATCACCTTGTAACAAAAAGTGCCCCACGGTGTGATGAACGTTGTTTTCTCCATATCATCTGGCGATATTTTGATTTGATTATAGCCAGAAAAGCCATCCATGAAGGAAAACACCGAGAATTGAGCTGTATTATCTACCAACACATCAATGTGAGGTAGTGGGAAATCATCTTTCGGGCTAGCTCTGTTCAGATCTCGGTAGTCCACACACATTCTCACCTTCCCATCTTTCTTCGGGACTGGCACAATGTTCACGACCCACGGCGGATAATTAGTGACAGCAAGGAAACCAGCATCCCACTGCTTCTGCACTTCCTCCTTAATTTTCATGGCCATCTCAGGTCGAGTTTTGCGCAACTTCTGCTTCACTGGAGGACAATCTGCTCTCAACGGTAGCTTGTGCACAACGATATCGGTATCCAACCCTGGCATATCTTGATAAGACCAGGCAAAGATGTCGACACTCTTTCAACAATGCCACCATTCTGCTCTTGACACTCGCCTCCAAAGCAGCCCCGATTTTCACTTCTTTCTTGACCTCGTCGGTACCCAGATTCACAATTTCAACCTGCTCTTCGTGCGGCTGAATCACCTTCTCCTCTTGTTTCAACAACCTGGCTAATTCCTCTGGCAGTTCACAATCTTCTTCGCCTTCTTCTTCGGCTTGATAGATCAGATTGTCGAAGTCATATGAGGGTGTAACATGATTGTTATCAATGAGATCCGGAGAATGATCGCATCTGCATGAATGTGGATTCATGCATTGCTTTAGAACCGGGACAAGACAAATTGAAAAAGAAAAATGAAAACATTGCCATTTTTATTTTGTTTTTATTTTTAAACTGCAAAAATAAATGAAAAACAGGGAACACCGCTTTTAACTGAAAAACATCCGTTTATTGATGATGCAAAATTTTGCAAAATTTAACATGAGGTGGCCCTTACAATGAACCATTACGTGTCGGGCAACACGTATGGCTTTCATGCAGATAAAACTGAAAACAGAAATTATTACTCTTCCAGTAGAGTGACCGTGATGATCTTTTTAGCCTTCCAGTTCTGGATTCCCATCCCTGGCGCGCACGGCTTTATCCATCGGTCCATCTCACAGTCGCTATCAGCTTCATCACCCACCATGCAGATGTGATCCGGATCCAGCATTCCGGCACTAGTGAAGGTGACTGACGTACGACGTCCTCTGCCTTGTCCAAACGAGCCTCTGTCCGGCCGATAACCCACTCCGAAGCGGTCTTTCTTGGCAGAGATATCCATCATCCTACCCCAACCAGGAGCCTCTCCACTCTTCACCACCTCAGCGGCCTGCTTGTACGAAGATATGGACGGCTTCTCTTCTTCCTTTGCAAACAGAGCATTCTCCACCTTAACAGTTTCAAATGCTTGACTCGGCGTCTCCCAAATCTCACAGTCCATTTCAACATACTTGAAGGAGGACAGGTGGCTGACAAAGATGTCTTCTTCTCCACACACGGTGACGACCTTCCCTTCCCAGATATATTTCAACTTTTGGTGCAAAGTCGAAGTCACTGCCCCAGCAGCAGAATCCATGGACGACCCAACAGGCAACTGTATGCCGGCTGAATATCCATGACGTAGAATGTCGACTTGAACACCTCAGGGCCTATCTTCACTGGAAGCTCTACTTCTCCAAATACGGCCCGTTTTGACCCATCAAAAGCCCGCACTATCAAATCTGTAGGCGTCAGGATCAACCCTTCACAATTCAGCTTCGCCAAGGCTTTCTTCGGCAACACATTCAAAGAGGAGCCGGTATCAACCAGCACATGCGAAAGCACGGCTCCTTTACACTCCATTGCAATGTGTAATGCCCGGTTATGATTCCTCCCATCTACAGTCAGATCCATGTCAGTGAAACCCAGCCCATGGCTGGCATGCACATTAGATACTACCGTCTCCAATTGATTGATTGTTATCTCCTGAGGAACATAGGCTTTCTTCAGAATCTTCATCAAAGCCTCTCTATGCCCCTCAGAGCTCAACATCAATGACAGAATTGAGATTTTAGATGGAGTCTGTTGCAGATGATCAACAAGTTTGTACTCAGACTTCTTGATGATTCTTAAGAATTCTTCTGCTTCATCATCAAGTTTTTCCTCCGACCCTCCAAGCGTCGGTGTCACCACGGGAGTACCATCATTAATCACTTGTTGTTTTCCTTTTGCCCTGGCTAAAGCCTCGGCCTTTTCTTTTTTCTCTTTTTCTCCTTCTCCTCCCCTCAACGCATCAGGAGCGAACAATCTTCCGCTGCGAGTGAAACCACTAGGTCCGGCATTATCCACCTTTGAAACGGTGGTTTCACCTGCAGCTTGATCCTCTACCTTCTCCCCGTTATAGTAAACCTCTCCACCATAATGCCACGGCACGACATCATCTTTGTCATAGGGAATTGGCCCAGGTACCGTGATGGTAACTGGAGCCGCCTCTGCCAGAGTTGACAAATCAACCGGGTCAAAGTAAATCGTTATGATAGAGACCTCATCTTTCTCTAAATTAGCCTTTTCAACCCGAATACTTCCCTCGTCCATCAGCCTTTGGACAATTTCCTTCAGCAGTATACATCCCTCAGGAGCCACAATGCACGCAGCACAAACATCACCATAGCCCGGATAAACCCCATTCAACAACAACTGCCTCTTGACCTCAGCCAAAGGAGTCTTCAACTGATCAACAGACAACAGCCCGATCCTGTTCTCCTCAGAGATAGCATTCACCCCCCTTTGACCATGCGCAGGCATGGGATTAGCATTCACATTGGGAGACAGCGCAAAGTTGATTGCTTTTGAATCCACCAGGTCTTGAACCACATGCTTAAAAGCTTTGCAGTTCTCTACGTTGTGTCCGGGCGCACCTGAATGAAATTCACATTTTGCATTCTCATCGTAATTGGCTGGCCTCTGATCAGGTCTCAAAGGTGCCAGAGTTCTCATTTGTACCAACCCCAAGTCCTTCAGCTTTTTCAATATAAAGGAATAGGTCACAGGCGGCCTGTCAAACTGACGGTCGTTCATTCTCCCCCTGACTTGGTATCCAGCCCTCTGCTGAAATGGTTGTCTTTGTTGTTGCGGTTGCTGCTGTTGCTGTTGTGCAGGCTGATTATCAGCAGGAATAGTTACCGCAGCGTTGTGCTGAAAGTAACGATCCCTACTGGGTCCTCTCTGAGTGTACACCGCACTTGTATCACCCTCTTTCTTCCTTTGGCCATTACTGAAGGGCTTCTTCGAACCTGATGACGAAGCGTTACCCTGTATCTTTCCCAATTTCAGCCAACTTTCTATCCTCTCACCAGCCACCACTATGTCTGCGAAGTTGGTCACTGGACAACCCACCATTCTCTCCGCGAATGCCCCCTGAAGGGTACCCATAAAGAGATCAGACATCTCTCTGTCCACTAATGGAGGTTGCACTCTGGCAGCCAACTCCCTCCATCTTTGAGCATATTCTTTAAACCCTTCACTTGACTTCTGAGACATACCCTGCAGCTGGGTACGACTAGGAGCCATGTCAGCATTAAATTGGTACTGTTTAAAGAATGCGTCACCAAGATCCTGCCAGCTCTTAATATCAGAAGATTTCAGCTTGGTGTACCACTCCAAGGAGCCTCCGGACAAACTGTCCTGGAAGAAGTACATCCAAAGCTTTTGGTCCATGGTGTAAGCAGAGATCTTACGAACGAATGCTTGCAGATGAGTTTCCGGGCAGGAATTCCCATTGTATTTATCAAAAGCGGGCGCCTTGAACTTCTGTGGGATCACAATCCCCTCAACCAGCCCCATATTTGACATATTTACAACCCCCGGAGGGGCATAACTCTCGAGAGCTCTGATCTTTTCCGCCAGCACCTGAATTTCCTTGTTTGGCGGTTGAGCACCGTACTGGCCGAATGGTTCATTAAGCATAGAGAATTGATCTGCTTCCCTATCTTCTAGGGCTTCCAGGAAAGGAGGGAACTGATTAACCTTCACATTATTGCCCATATAACCGGGTCCACCACCTGCAGCGAAACCAAAGCCTCCAGCATTATTGATTACCACATCATCAGCAGCCTTCCTCCTGGGATCACCACCATCCCTAGAACCACCAAGACCACTGTTGGAGACCCCCTTAAGGTTGTTACCACTGTTGGCAGCCGAAGCCCGCTCGAGCTTTTCTACTTTCTCAACCAACGCCTTCTGCCCCAAGGCGAACCCTTGCATAATATTGATCAGCTCTCCCATCTTCTCTTTCAGCTCGAGAATGTCTGTGTTGGAAGTATCCATCAATTTGGGTGTGTTGCGTCTGGTAAAGTATCTGTGCGGACGGGTTGTCTGCAGGGGAATGATTCGGCGTGCGCGAGCAATGATTCCTGAGTAAACCCAAACATGTTAGAAACTGACACCTGCAAAACAAAAGACAGGTTATTATGACTCACACATGAATGCAATGTCTATCCCCATGAGGAACACTTTTTCCTTCGATTCTGGCTTCATCGAGACAGATAAAAAATTTGACAATAACCTTCTGACATCAGGATGTCTCTCAACCAGAATCTCAATCGAGAATGTACCCTGAGTATGAATAGACATGAGTTAGATGCCGATGAATGCAAAATATGGATGATGCTGATGTATGAATGCAATGCATTGTGCCATCCTCCAAGTCATCTGAACATTTACTGCACTGAGTTACGGCCTCTGAATTGATCTCAACCATCTGAGGTATTGAGCAACCACAAATCCGACTTGGGGTTCCGAAATAAACGGAACGGAATGATACATCACCATCATCACCAGAGATTCTCTGAATAAATAACCATAAGACCCTCTGAACCAGCACGGGGAATCCTGAAATAAACGGATCCCCACTGATAAATACCACGGACGGAACTCCGGCGTCTCAGAAATAAATATCCCTAAATCCGACTTATAAATAGAACTCTGATCAACGGAACCATTAGTCACCATCAAAGTCACCATCAGAACATGCATCTGTAAGAATCAACCCTTCCCTCACAAGTGAATTCTAATCAGGTCATCCTAAGGCGGATAATGGTCTCGACAATCGGGCAAAGATACTCAACGGGTTTGCCCTTTCGGGTGTGCCGTTGTAGCTCTCTTAAGATCATCTAAACCAAAGATCCGGGAAAGATCGGTCACCGAAGTCAATAGCTCAAAAGAGGTAACCCAACCAAAGTGGAAAACCCCACAAAGGAAGAGCTCACTCAGAAGAACCTCGTCCGGCTTGTGGTATGTCACGTTGCAACAATATGCTGATAAAGCAAATGAGGAACGTGAGACCACACTAATCCTAGGTGTATACTCGGGCCTGGGTTTTTGCCCCACTCAGAACACCCACCCCAAAACAGAGGAACCACCTGTACAGAGGACAACAACATGATAGTATGATGCATGCAAATATTTATGTAAATATATACACAACAGAATAATCATGAATGCAATAAATAGAGCAACACAAGCAACCTAAACTATCCTAGAACGCTAGGAGAGACTCGCTTAGGGAGGATGGACCAGCAATAGGTCAACTTCTAGTCCCCAGCAGAGTCGCCAGCTGTCGCATCCGCGAAAAACAACCGGCGGGCTAAAACAAAACAAACAGAGCCGCCACCGTGCGTTATTTATCCCAAAAGAGGGAAAGGAAACGCTCGAAGTAAACATGGGAAAAGCATGGTCTCGCGACCAAAGAGAATGGGATCGGGAGTCGGTTATGCGAAGGGAAGGTATTAGCACCCCTACGCATCCGTCGTACTCGACGGGATCCACGCTCAAAAGATAGGAAAAGGTTGCTAAAACAAACATCACACACACAAACAACACAGGTGGGAGAAGAGGGGAGAGGGCTCGCTAGGATATCGCATCCTATGCCTACGTATCTCATCTGGAATGAGAATCAGAGCTACCGTAGTTCGGCTCACGCACGCCGAAACAAAACAAAACACAAAAAGGCAAACATTGAACCCGAACGCCAATCGCTGGACTTACATCAGCTTCCGAACCAGACAAACCCACACTAGAAACCAGGTGCCACTTGATGGACTTATACCGGACTCCAAGCACACAACAATAAGAAACAAGCAACAAGTTACTAAGGAGTCGGGAACTCGAGCCTAGCAACTGTCAAGCAAACACACACAAAAGGAAAAAGGGTGCCCGGAGAGATCTCGTACGATCTCCTGCCTACGTACCTCATCTGGTATGAGGATCAGGGCAACGTAGTTCCCCTAAACAGGGGAGAAACTTTCTCCTAACCAGAGACGGGGAAATGACCAACTAGAAGGGAGACTGACTCGAGCCTAATAGTTATCATGTATTCCACAATGGCCCTAGGTTGAGTTTTCTATCTACTTGCACAAACTGCAAGCTAATCCTAAACAGGCAAAGCAAAGCATGCAAGCATAATCAAAACAAAGCAAACATACACAATTAGCACACACTATATACAGACAAAGTGGGCTCACACAAGGGTTAGGCTGCAAAAGCAAACCAACTGTATCAGGTGATGTTAGCTCTTAACCCTAACATTGAGAGTTAGGGTGAAGCAGATGAAATAGGAAGTGAGGGGTGTGCCTCACAGCTCTTATCCCTGGCCAGGGAGAGCTTCAGACAAAGAAGTGTGGGTTCAGAAAGTGGGAACCCTTCTACACTTATGACACTGACTCAACTGTACAACTGTACAAGGATCTTGGGTTAATATCCACAATGCATCAACACCAGTTGTGTGAGCAAAGGGATGACTCAACTGAATAGCAGGAGATGGATTGCACATCTCTTGTATCTGCCAATTGCCTTATTCAAGGTCTTTTCCTGCTTGGGGACAAAGATAAACAAGCACAAGCATTGCCTCTTAAGGAGGACTTCAGACAGGTGCCTGACCAAGTAACAGGCCAGGTCTTCCAGACTACATGAAGTTAGTGATTCTATACCTCAATTGGTTAAGCAACCAAGCAACAGCAAAAGCAAGTTCACAATGAACTATAGCAACTAATGTACCTGAAATCAATCTAACATAATCAGTACACAGCTCAAACAGTCAAACAGACAAACTAAAAGTCAACAGTTAACTGTACACAATCAATGCATCAAGCAAAGCATAAGCCAATGCTCAACATAAATGACTTAGAAGCCACCTACAAAACAAACTTAATGTTAATCAACATCAATCAAACAAGCAACTCAAGCCAAGTGAATTAATTCCTCCATGCCATATGCTTTTTGTCCTGAAAACACAACTCAAACATTAAGCACTAACCACTAGGACATGGCCTAGGGTCAAAGTGAGAGCAATAAACCAAAACAGAACATGAAAATTATCAAAAATCAAGTTCAATCAAATAAGAAACAAATCCAAGTGGTCTCACATTCATATCATCAACCAACATCATTTCATGAAGCATAGAAGGCAAAGCATGCAATTTAGAACCTCATAGGACCAAACAGAAAGATCCAATTCAAATCAACTCACAAACATTTCAATAAATCCCCAAAACATTCATGGTCAAACAGAATTCATAACATGACCTACACACCAAATTTCAAGCCATTTGGACAATTGGAAGCAAGTCGAATAAAATCCATAAGTCAAGGTATGCATATACAAGTCCATACAAGGCACAAAATCATGCATCAACTTCACACAAGCATAAAACAGAATTGGCATAAGATAAATGAACCAAACGAAAGCCATGGCAAACTTCAGGATGTCTAGAATCACTCCACAAAATTTCAAGTCCATCCAATACATATCAAGAATTTCACAAAGCATTTAAGATCATGACTCATAAAAGGTCCACAATTGGTCAAACAGAAAGGAAATTCTCAAACAAATTGAAAATGCATCCAAAAATTCCACAAAACTTCACAAGTGAACCTAACATCCAGAGGCATCATCATGCAAAAATTCAGCTCATTTCAAGTTCATATGGCAGGGCAAATAAAATCAGAAAGTCAAGCAAGAAATGGTGTGACACACATTGTCACACCTATATTGATCAGCTCATATCTCACAAACCAGAAATGATAAAATCACAAACTCAAAGCCAAAATGTCCATTGAGATGTCTATTTTACATATGCAAAATTTCAAGAATTTTGGATTAAGCATCATCATTTTATGAAGGAAAAGGCAAGCAAGGTGCAACAAATGACATGTATCAACATTCCCTAAGCCCAAACAGATTCCACACGTGCACAATTTTCATAAAAATCATCAAAAAATACTAGAGATCACAAGGAACACAATCAAAAAAACCTCATGTTAATTGGACAAATATTCATTGAGATATGAATTTTGGAATGAAAGGAAAAATAAAAAAAAATCATGTGAAATGCATGTGATCATGAGAGGCATGTATGAAGAAAAAATGCTAAGGCCAATTTGAGAATGCTCTCGCTCAGTATCGAACTGAGGAGAAATTTGAATCCCAGCGCGCGCCTCATGAAACTCACCGTTTCATTAAAGGAGGTGGCGCGCTGCTATTGGCTCCATGGTACACAAACACAAAATCCATGCAGAACACGACCTGGCAAGATCTACACAGTTCTGGAAACGAGTTCATCACACATTCATACAGTTCATCACAAACCCTAAGCTCAAGAACAATTTCTCATATAAATTAACAAACCGTATATCATTAGAATCCTCTCTCAATGTACATCATGAATCACAAATCAATTTGACTTAATTCTACCTAGATCAAGAGATTCGAAGAGAAACATTTTTGCACATGAATCTTCTAATCCACATAACTTCCTTGTTTCTCAACCAAATTCAGTGATTCAACTTGCAGTTCACTCTACTAAGAAAGATCTATCTAAAGCATGCATCAATTTCATGAATCATCACATTCGAAAACTAACCTTAATTGGATAGCAGAAGTGAAATCGTGTGTTTCAAGCCATGGCAATGCAAAACAGATGCTCAATGATGATAAGGAAGATGAATGAAGCAAGGTATTGATGTTGATTGTACACGATTTAGCTCAAATCTCCATTTGCCATTGTTGAACACTCTTGTAATAGTCCTTGAATTGGCACGAAAATGATGAGATCTTGCTTCAATTAGCTTCCATAATGCTCATGGATGAAGGATTGATGAAGATCTTGGCAAGGTTTGTGAAGAAAATTGCAGAAAAAGTGAGAGAGAAAAGATGAAAAGTTTTGGATCTAGATCTCAATTTCCAAATTCTGTTATGATTAGCAATGAAACAGTTATGATTTAGTTTATATATGTGATGTTAAACATGTTGCTAATCATGATTAGTGCTAAGGCAAAGGATTAATGGAAATCAAGTTTTATGCTAAATGGCAAATTGGCCAATTCACCCTCACTTGTGAAAATCAATGTAACAGTGAAATTTTCTGGTTTGGACCAATTGCAAATGATGTTTAGAGGCCAAGGTAATAAGAAAGACATGAAAACAATGCATATTTCTCAAATTCACTTTTTCCCTCCACTTTTCAAATTAAGTTCACATGAAAAATGCACTTTTTGTGTGATGAGTTTTAATGAAATGTGATGCATGAATTGAATAGAGGAGATCAAAAGAAATTTGCTCCAAAAAGTCCCACTTCATTTGGCCATTTGGTGTGAAAGTTATCCAAGGTTGAAGTTCAAAATATCTTGACAATGATTTGATCATAACTTGCCAACCACAAATGAGAAATTCATGTTCTTGGACTTTTTGGAAAGGTGAGAGCAAGATCTACAACTTTCATGTTGGACAAAATTTCATTTGAAGCATTTTTGGACATGTAATTTTGAGGAGAAAACGTTTCCATTTTTGGCAATTTTGAATTACAAGTCACTTTCTATTTTTGGAAAGTTTTCATCTGACTTTATTTTCTTCATTCTTGATGTTTGAAATGTCAAATGAAACTTGTTTGGACATGAATGAAGTATCTCTAACCTTCTCCCACCTCCAAATCCATCAGTTGACCTTTGGTTGACTTTTGTTGACTGATAGATGAATTGGCTGTGCACTGATGAACTTGAGCTTCAAACTCCTGATGAAATGGCTCAACACATGAAACCCTAGCTTCCATGAGCTCAATGAAACCATATGATGATCTTCCATCTCAATGAAGACCTCATCTCCTTTGACAAGCCCTGATTGGCACAATTCAGATGATTATGGTTGACCAGAGGTCAAAACCCTAATCCCAAGGAATCTGATCAAGCATTATGAATCTCTTGGTGATGATAAAACCATGATGATGATGATGTACCATTTCAACCAAGATAAAGCTCAACCTCCTTGAGGAACCATGAAACCCTAATTTGAAGCACCAACCCTCAGATGATTAGTGATCAATCCATGAAACCCTCAGGCTTGAATCTCAAACTCTTTGTCTTCTGATCAAGACCTAGGAGGATGACTTGATTGATGTTGCCACATGCTACGCAAATATGCAATGACTAAAACCCTAAAAAATGAAATGCAATATGCTAAGCTAGTCCCAAGAGAGGAGGGCAAATTTTGAGGTGTTACAGTCTTAGAGTTTTTTTCGTTTATTTTATCGTTTATTTTATCGTTTATCACTATTTAGTTGGTTTAATGCTCTGATTGGTAACAACGAAAAACAAAGTGTTTTATTTGTTTTGAGTTAATTGTTGAATTATGTCGATTTTGTTAAGTATTTTCGTTGATGAGATAACTGAATTTTACTTTATTTATTTGAATTCCGCAGCAAGTTTTGAATACAATTGGAAAGTATGCATGTTGTATTTGGTTAAAATCCTAAACTGTGAAGTTTATCCTTTAAGTTTTGAATCAGGGTTTTAGGGTGTTACACTTTCGACCTCAGTACTATGACTTTGAGTCGTACTCAACTTGAATTGAGGATTATTTGGAGTCACAACAGACTTTAAATTCGACATATCAAACTTGTCGAGAATCTTCCGTAGGTATGTCCATTGAGATAAGCATAATCTCGCCAGCTTTCTTTCTCTACAGACGTCAATCCCAAGGATTCTGGTGACAATACTAAAATCCTCATCTCGAACTCATGTCCAAGTTCAACATTTACCCTCAATACCTCTTCGACATTATCGTTGGCTACGAGGATATCATCTACATACAATAACAAAAGCACAAGTGAACTTTCAGATCGAAATCTGAAGTAAACACAATGGTCGAACTGACTCCTAGTGAAACCTATTCGTGCCACGAACCTATCAAACCTCATATTCCATTGCCTAGGAGATTGCGTCAGGTTATATAATGACCTATTCAACTTGCTCACAAAATCTTCCTTGCCCTTTTCTTCTTACCCTTTAGGTTGCTTCATGAGAATTTGTTTCATCTATGTCATTATACAAGAGAGTAGTCTTCACATCCTTCTCCTTGTGCTTAAGTTCTAAGTTGAATTTTGCCACCATAACTAAAAACATATAAAAAATTGTTACATTGTCGTATGAAGTTAATCAAAATCCACGTTCATACTTAGCATTGACACATACATCATATATATATATATATATATATATATATATATATATATATATATATATATATATATATATATATATATATATATATATATATATATATATATATATATATATATATATATATATATATATATATATATATATATATATATATATATATATATATATAAATAAAAGTAGTCTTTATAAAGAGACAGGGACACCTCATACCAACTGTATATTATTGGATGATTTAACTTCATTAAGTTACAATTATCCGATACCAAACCAAATGATTTCATTTGACTTTAAAATTCGGTAGATTAGTCTAAACCAATTCATACTAGTGCATAACCATGTCTTTTGTATATGAATGGTTGATTTACTCTGTGATGTTAATTCAGCTGTGAGCTAGGTACTAGGTAATGCTAGCTATAAGTAGTGTTTAAGGAACATCTGACATTGAAGTGTCGGAGTTTGTCTGGAAATTCTAGTGATACTGTAGTATACAACGACTGAGAGGCAGTGGTAATTCGTAGTTGCAGGAGGTTGAGGTATTACTGTCCAGATAATGGTGTATATGTATGCATCATGCATCATGCATGCATGGGTGTGAGAAAGTGAGGATATTTCTATTCGGCATTGGCCACATGCGGATCATCACTCTAGCTAGCCGTCACAGCCGTAAGTGTGTGAACCCATGCTATCATTCCATCACATGCTTTTCCGTTGGATTAGTGATTTTAGTGCCTATATAAAACCAAATAGGTTCGGTTCGATGGTGTGATGATATTATGCAAAAGAATCATAAAGAGAGAGTGAAAAGGACAAAAAACAAGAACATGTACCGACAAAGCCGGTGGTGCAAAACGGCCACAAGCAGGTAGTATCAGAATCAGAACACGCATATATAACAAACCGTTTTTCACAGCTGTACACTACAGTACAGTACTACCCCCTCTCTCTCTCTCTCACCAAAATCATGTAAATGAATACATTTTTCGTAGGAGAATATGCACTCATCTCTCTCTCTATAATAAATAAACTCACGGTTAACATTTTGTCTTTTATGGAACCACGGTTAACGTTTTCAAATGATGAATGCACGTATACTCACTCTCACTCCTATTATATATAATCCCCTCTTCACAACATTATATTCTCAAGCACATCTTCTTCCTTTCACTTTTTTTGACTCTCATTTTATTCTCATACACATTCCAGCTTCGATCAAATGGACCCAATGTTTCCCGGCGACACCTCCTCCTCCGCCATAGACCCGATGTTCTCCACCTTCAGCCTCCAATCCCTTCTCACTTTCAACCCTTCCTTCTTCACCGACATTTTTCACACCTTAACCGACCACGCTCAACTCCCTAACCTCCCTCAATCCCTCACCGACAAACCTCCATATGTTAACAACAACAAAAATGCCCTCATAACCCCAAAAACCGAGCACCCTCTTAATCTTCCTCCATTACAAGACTATCTCCCACTTCAACAACAACCCTTCAGCTTCTTCCCTCAATACTACCCACCCTTTGAAACTTTCCATCATCTCCCTCAACTCCATTCCCCTGAACACTGTAGCAGAAAACGCCTCCGCCACCCTTTCACGGAGGAAACATCTCCACCACCACAGAAACAACCTCACTTTGTGCGTGGGAAATCTCCTTCTTTGATTCCTCAGAGCAAATTAGCAAGACAGAGAAGACAAACACTAAGCGAGAAAACACGTTGTTTGCAGAAACTAATGCCATGGGATAAGAAAATGGATCAAGCCACCCTTTTTGAAGAAGCTTACAAATACGTTAAGTTTTTGCAGGCACAGATCTCTGCTCTTCAATCAATGCCTTCTCACTCGACCGCGACCTACTGCGGCAGCGGGGGAGATGATAGTGTTTTTGGTGAGTTGAAGAAGCTGAATAGAAAACAGACTTTGCAGGTTGTGGTGAACTCACCGGTTGCACAAACAAAGCTTTACTCACAAGGTTACTGTGTTTTCTCCATGGAACAATTCTCTCAGCTCAGAAAATTATCAGAGAGAAGACAACAACAGCAGCAGCAGAATAGGTCTGATAATGGTTCTTCCAAGACTTTCTTTTAATAAGAAGCCACAAAACGACATCGCTTCTAACATCTTTTCAATATCTTTTTATGCTTAGTGTTTATTCTATGTTTCTGTCAAGCTTTCTAGTGATTTTCTTAGTGTCACCTTTTTTTTGTTTTTTAGGAAAGAAAAAACTTTTTCTGTTTGGTATTATGTTCTAGTTATGGTCAAACCTAATTTGTTAAAGGACTTGTTTTTAATGTTTAATATCTACTGCTATCTTTTATCTAGGATATTAAGTTGCAACTGTTTTTCTTAGTCTAACTAGTAAGAGACCCTTGAGAAAAAAGTCAATTATAAATAATAAATAAATTCAATATAGTTAACAAATATATATAATAAGAGATATATAAATTAGAAAAAATGTTTTAAATTATAATTGTTGTATAAATATTAGTTTAATTTAAAAGGTAATAGTGTTTTGTCATGTATAGACAAATTATGTTAACTAAAATAAATATTATTTAAGAAAAGAAAGATATTTAAAATAAAATAAAATAGTATATAGATATATAATAAATATATAACATAAGTGAGTAATTTTATTTGATTTGGAAACAATGACTATAATATTTTGCCCCCATTTTCATCTCTGTCTCTCTTTTATTATAATCACCCATAATCCTTTTCATATATTTTAAATAAAAATATCACTAAATTTAATAGATTTATTTTTCAAAAATATCATTTATATATTAATATGTACAACTTTTAATTTTCATATTCCTAATATCAAATTAAAATATAATATGAAATATTAGGTTCTCTTAGCATCGGTTATATTTGTTTTGTTTGTATATTTTGAAAGACGAGTCTATGTTTGCTCTTTTATTAGAGTGAATTGATTGACTCATCTTTTTCATATATATTTAATTTATAATAAAATATATTATTCTCGATTATAAAATAGGATGAATACTTGTGACTTATTTTCATTTAAAAAAGTGATTGTATCAATAATAAACTTTTTCCCATTTATAAAAATAATTGTAACTTATCCCCATTTATAAAAAATAATTGTATCAATATGTAGATTTTTTCTCGTTTATAAGCACCTTGAACCCGTGTGTCCATTTATAAAAAATATTTATAACTTATTCCTGTTTATAAAAATAATTGTATCAATAGTTGAATTTCTCCCGTTTATAAAAATATATGTAACTTATTCTCGTTTATAAAAATAATTGTATCAACATGTAAAATATTTTCCGTCTATAAGCGCCTTGAACTCGTGTGTCCATTTATAAAAATATTTGTAACTTATTAGAAGGACTAGAAATGCTGAAGGTCGGGAATGTTTCCAACCTTAGATTTTATTATAGTTAAACATTATGTAATGATATTATTTAAATGAAAATTATGGGCATCACTCTTTTCCATTGCAAGGGCAAGGGTTTTTAATGAGGCATCTTCAATTCATATGTTTGTGTGTCATTTTTACAGTAAAGCCAATCTCGTCCCGGTGGCGATGAATATCATAGACATCACCAATGACCTCATAAAATCGGTCACATAAATGAGAAACCTCTGGCCAGATTAGGTTAGTAAAACCTCTAACCGAAGTAATCGGCCACGTAAATGAGAAACCTCTGGCCAGGTTATTTAATAAAAACCTCTAACCGAAGTAATCGACCACGTAAATGAGAAAACTCTGGTTGAGTTATGTTAATAAAATATATAACCTAAGTAATCAGCCACGTAAATGAGAAACCTCTGTCCGGGTTATGTTAATAAAACTTCTAACCTAAGTAATCAGCCACATAAGTGAGAAACCTCTGGCCGAGTTATGTTAATAAAACCTCTAACTGAAGTAATCGGCCACGTAAAAGAGAAACCTATGACTGAGTTATGTTAATAAAACCTCTAACCTAAATAATCGGCCACGTAAATGAGAAACCTCTAGCTGAGTTATGTTAATTAGACCTCTGCCCTAAGTAATCATCTACGTAAATAAGAATTTATGGTCAAGTCGTGGTAATAAAACCTAATGACTTAACAAGGTCAGACATGGAAACAAGAATCTTTGATCGTGCTATCAGGCCTATTAAAAATCCATAGAAGTTTATAATAAACATCTATGTTGGTTAATCATTTAACCAAAACATCTAAATCACCAGCAAAGTAAATTGATATTTTAAATATATACTTAGGAAAATACGCACAATTATGGGGAAATTGGATAACAAAATAATAATAGCATACCCAAAAGGGCCCTTAAAAGGGAGCTTAAACATGATTCCAACAATAAAAAACATTATCCAAAATGTTACAAAAAGCACATCGTCATTGATGGCTAACAACAAACGTAAACAAACTTAAACATCGAGGTATTAATTGTCAAGTCGGCCTGACTGACATTATAACTCATCAGGGTCTTCATCCTCTTTGGAGAACCCGATTTTGATTCCCAAGATGGAGGAATAGAGGCAGTTTAGGGCTTTGTTACAATAAGGGATGCTTTGACAACGTCCATCTTCTTCCTTTTGAGATTTTGGGTCTAAATACCCGACAAATCACTGTTAGAACCAAATTGTTCCCCACACCTTGCTCTCACTTCAACCATCAGCTTCTTCTGTTCGGATAGCTTGAGGTTCGTTATGTCAGCTGGAAAGAAAAGAACAAAGTAAAATTCAGAAAAATAAAATAATAAGGTCTCCGAAGAACAATAAAGGGCACATATAAGCATTACCCAAAAATTTAGAAATTTGTTCCGGGTCGTCAGCCATATGTAACAAGTCCTTAATTTTTACTACTCGAAAGGCATCCAAAACGGCTAAAGCTCGGATTTCCAAAGCGTTTAATTTATCATAATCAAAACTGAAAACCGACAATGGGATATCCGACCAATAAATTGGGAAACGATAGTTCCTGTCCAACACATACATAATTTGGAGGCACCTTTCCTCACTCTTCACTCGAAGGAACTTATCCTTGGAACCTTTATAATTGGTAGTATAAGCCTGAAGGAAGGTCTTCCCTGGAATTCCGCAAAGGGAAACCCAACCCCCTTTTCCCGCTCTCTTCAGCTCAAAGAACGAGAAAAACAAACATAAGGTGGGAGTTATATACACCATCTCGCAAACGAGTTCAAAAGCTTTGACAAAGCCTCAACCATTTGGGTGTAACTGACAAGGGGAACGTTTTGGGTTTTAAGGAGGTCGGATTCAAAATCAGTAAAGGGGATACGAAATTTAAACTCCTCGATTACCCCTGAGTAAAAATAAAAATACTCATCGGGCACTCCTTTTGGCTGAGTAATACAGACTCTCTCACCAACTGCACAGGGTTCTAACACAACGTCATCCTCGTTCCCAATGGAGGAAACCTGATTATTGGAGCAAAGATTTGAAATATAGTTGTCGTCGATGATGTTGTGGTCGTAAATTAGAACCTCTTTAGCAATCAAATATCATGTTATCTACATCAGAGTATCCACGAAACCTGATGACGAAGACTCTGAGTCAATTTTACTACTAGGTGAAGGGATCTCACCATAAACTTCCCTAACAATATGGTCAAACTCCACTCGACTCAGATGACCCTCACACTTTATCATGCACTCATTCCATATATTTATTTCTCTCATGAGCAGTAAGGGAAATCGGGAACTCTCCTGAATCATCATAATCCCATATTATAACCATAACAAAGAATAAAAAAGAGGGAAAGAGAAAACAATACATGAGGCTTGAGGTTGTAGAAAAAACGATTGATAAAGGAATAAAAAAGAAACTCGTCAGCAACACTTGAAAGAGAGGTCACTAGTTTTGGAGAAAGAACAAATGAAGAAAAAGTCATTTTATTTAAATAAGTTTACAACGGTCAAGAAGTTGTATCAAACTAAAATAATGATGACAAGTTAGGGTTCCCATAGAAAAGCCATCATGATAAGGAGAGAGAAAAGTTATCATCATTAAAACCGTTGTCACATGGTAACTCACTGAATAAGTGATAGGCTAAAGTCAGAAGGAATTCCATGATTTTCTTGTCCGAACACTTCAATCCGATTAGACCTCATGATCGGGGGGCTTGTGTACATCCCTGAATTCCTATTGACCAAGCTTTTGTAGGCCGAGTACAAAGGGGCAAGCAAGTCGGATAGCATATTCCTAAGTTGGTCGGAATCCGGTCAAAGAGAACACTATTACAAGACAAGAGCAAGTCGGATCCCGTCTCATAGTAACTCTGATAGATGAGCAAGTCAGATCCGGTCTCTTGAAAGGTGTTAGGAAGAGACATGAATCGTCATAGAGGACTAGGGGTGTACATAGTTTAGGTTGGACCGGATTTGGTCTAACCCGTCACCCAACACGTTCAAACTTCAATGAGTTGAATTTGTCGTCCAACCCACAATATCATTGTCAAAATCGACCTGAACCGACCCGTTCATTTATGGGTTGGGTTGGGTTAGGTTGGAGCGGGTTGTGTTTCAAATAAAATATATATATATATATATATATGTTTTATGATTATATATATATATATATATATATATATATATATATATATATATATATATATATATATATATATATATATATATATATATATATATATATATATATATATATATATATATATATATATATATATATATATATATATTTTAATTTTTTAACATTATAAAAAAATTAAACAAAATTAATTATACTAACTAAGAACTAGAAATAATTACTCATAAAAACTGTGATACCCTAAACTAAATCAATAATTTTGCTTTAGGACAATATAATATCAGAACAAAATTAATACACTAATTAGAAGTAATCATCTTCACATATATTTAAATTCATACATATTATTGAATGCAACATAATAAAAATATCTGTAAAAATTAAATTTAAAATAACATTAATAATGATAGAAACATCAACAAAAATATTTAAATCAAAACAACTAAATATTAATAAAGAAAAAATAAAAATAAAGTGTGTATCTTATAATAATACTGAACTGTAAATCAAAAATTTAATACTGGAATGGAAAAGTTGAAAGAATTATAAAAAGATGGTGGAAATTTTGTGTGCTTCTTTAAAAGAAATTGTCAGTGAAGAAGAACATGGAGAGGAAGAAGAAGGGTGAGAGGATGAAGAAATGAGTGTGTGAGGAAGTCAAAGAAGGGAAAAATTTAATAAATACATCTTTATTTCAAACATCATTTTTTTATGAGGTGAAATTCACCCAACAAATTTACCCGTCTAATTTTTGTTTTTCTTGTAGTGACACTATTAAAATAGTTCGGTTCGTTGGTTACTTTTAAATATGATTGTCACTCTATCAAAACCATTCTCATGTTTTACGATAACAAAAATATCATTCAAATTGTTCATAACTCAATATTTCATAAACTTCCCAAACACGTTGAAATTGATTGTCACTTTACTAGTCACCATCTTCAACATAGAATAATTATTCTATTGTTCGAATCTTCCTCTTTGCAAATTGCTGGTTTTTTTTTCTAAAAACACTTCTATTAAATATTTCGTTGTTTAATTAACAAATTCTCAATATGTTTTATTACTAATATATTATTAGTATGAGAAAAAATATTAAATAATTATTATATTATTATATTATTATATAATATTATACATTAGTAAAAATAATTTAGTATTTATAAGTAACATCTGACATTGAAGTGTCAGAGTTTGTCGTCTGAAAATTGTAATGATAATATAGTGCATTGTAGTATACAATTACTGACGAATTGCTTTAAAGAACAAAAACACATACGAGGCAGTGGAAATTCATAAGGTGGTTGAGGTATTACTGTCGAGATAAACAAACGTTATATTATATAGCTAGTACGAGTAACAGTACTAATGGTGTATATGTATGGATATGCATCATGCATGCATGCCTGGATGTGTGAAAGAGAGTGTTTGTATTCGATATTCATGATACATAAATGTAGAAGTGGGATGATGTAGAAGTGGGATGATATATAGTACTCCATGCTGATGAAATAGAGGAATGCATAGCAGTTGGATGGATGATTTATTGTGCCTATAAAAACCAGATATATATCGTGATGACATACATGCATCATGGTTCGGTTCTGGTGTGATTATGTTCTACATGCGGGCGGCCAAAATGAGAAAAGGACAAAAAACAAGAACATGGACCGACAAAGCGGGTTGTGCAAAACGGCCACAAGCAGGTGCTATCAGAATCACAACAAACCGTTTTTCACAGCTCTATAGTACAGTACTATCCTTTCTCTCTCTCTCTCTCACTAAAATCATGGAAATGGACACATTTTTGGTAGGAGAATATGCACTCCTCTATCTCTCACTCTAATAATAAACTCACGGTTAACATTTTGTCTTTTTATGAAACCACCACGGTTAACATTTTGAAATGATGAATACACGAATACTCTCACTCTCACTCTCACTCTTACTATATATTTCTAACAGCATTTTATTCTCAAACACATCTTCTTGCTTTCACTTTATATACTCTCTCATAAGCTTCGATCAAATGGACCCAATGTTTTCCGGCGACACCTCCTCCTCTGCCATTGACCCAATGTTCTCCACCTTCAGCCTCCAATCCCTTCTCACTTTCAACCCTTCCTTCTTCACCGACACTTTTCACACCTTAACCGACCACCCTCAACTCCCTCAATCCCTCACCGACCAAACTCCATATGTTAACAACAACAACAGAAATGCCCTCATAGTCCCAAAAACTGAACACCCTCTTAACCTTCCTCCATTACAAGAATATCTACCACTTCAACAACAACCCTTCAGCTTCTTCCCTCAATACTACCCACCCTTTGAAACATTCCACCGCCTCCCTCAACTCCATTCTCCTGAACACTCTAGCAGAAAACGCCTCCGCCACCCTTTCACGGAGGAAACAACTCCACCACCACAGAAACAACCTCATTTTGTCCGTGGAAAATCTCCTTCTTTGATTCCTCAGAGCAAATTAGCAAGACAGAGAAGACAAACACTAAGCGAGAAAACACGCTGTTTGCAGAAACTAATGCCATGGGATAAGAAAATGGATCAAGCCACCCTCTTTGAAGAAGCTTACAAATATGTTAAGTTTTTGAAGGCACAGATCTCTGCTCTTCAATCAATGCCTTCTCACTCGACCGCTACCTACCAAGGCAGCGGCGGAGATGATGGTGTTTTTGGTGAGTTGAAGAAGCTGAATAGAAAGCAGACTTTGCAGGTTGTGGTGAACTCACCGGTTGCACAAACAAAGCTTTACTCACAAGGTTACTGTGTTTTCTCCATGGAACAATTCTCTCAGCTCAGAAAATTATCAGAGAGAAGACAACAACAGCAGCAGCAGAATAGGTCTGATAATGGTTCTTCCAAGACTTTCTTTTAATAAGAAGCCACAAAACTACATCGTTTGTAACATCTTTTCAATATCTTTTTATGCTTAGTGTTTATTCTATGTTTCTGTCAAGCTTTCTAGTGATTTTCTTAGTGTCACCTTTTTTGGTTTTTAGGAAGAAAAAAAACTTTTTTCTGTTTGGTATTGTGTTCTAGACTTCTAGTTATGGTCAAACTTAATTTGTTAATGCTTATTATGTTTAAGTATTAAAGGACTTGTTTTTAATGTTTAATACGTTTGCGTTGCGCTTACTAAATTTCTTGATGCTATATTACTGCTATCTTTTTTAGTAGTATATTAAGTTGTAACTGTTTTTGTTAGTTTACTTAATTAATTAATTAACGAGTGGGTGTTGATTTTCAAAATCATATTAATATAAACATGGTGGTTTAATATGTACTTCCACCCTGCCACAATGCGACATCCATTTGAAATAAAATAATATCTTAAAAATAAATGATCAATTTTAATTTCCAATACATATTTTTTAATTTTATTTTTTAATTAATATTAGTTTCATCATTCTCAATACATGATAAGGATATTTTAGTAAAAATATCATTTTCTTTGTTTCATTTATTCATTTTTCTTAATATGTGTGAAATGATCAACCGGATCACTCATTATGGGCAAAGGGAGTAGTTCACAATCACAATTGTCAACCTCAATATTACTCATGTGGTAGGCTCCACAATCACATCATATCGCAATTGTAGTTTAAATTAAAATCATATATCCAACCATCATTAAGAATCACATCACACATTTTCGTTCATATTTTTTAGATTATTTTCATAAAAGCTAAATAATTTAAAATTCAAAAACTGTCTTTTAAGGGTATATTTCAAACACATTTCAATTAAAATTCACACCGCAATATGCGTTGACCATAATCGCATCTGCATTCGCGATCACAACCACAATTTAAAGTCATGACTATAAACCTCTTCATACGAACCCAGAAATACCTTCCATCAACCTAGAAAAAACTGCTTTATACAAACCCATAAATACTTTGTCCAAACCCAAAACAACTTCTTCATACGAACCCAAAAATTCCATCTTCTTTCCCGGAACCTAAAATATTACGACAAAACCCTAAATCCTTATTTTCTACATCGAAACCCTAAATTTCACAACCGAAAACACTTTTCCTTCATTATTCACAATCGATGGCAGAAATCAATTTCAACGAATTTTCAACAAACCCCTTCAACCCCTATTATATCCACCTTAATAAAAATCTGACCTTAATGTTTATTACCCTTTCTCTAGATAGCAAAAACTATATTTCTTGGGCTCGATCTATGAAAGTTACTTTGATTTCCAAAAACAAACTAAAATTCATTTATGGTACTTTTGCGAAACCAAATGTTGCTAGTGTTCTCCATGACCATTGGTTTCTTTGCAACAATCTTATCCCGTCATGGCTCCAACGCTTCATTTTTTATACTATTGCACAATCATTCCTATGGTTCGATAATGCAATTGTTGTCTTCAAAAATCTCCATAATCACTTCTAGAAGGTGACACTTTTCGTCTCTCTGACCTTCAAGAGGATCTTGTTCGTCTTCAACAAGGTAATCTTGACGTCTCTAAATACTTCACACAATTAACATCAATTTAGGAACAAATTGACATTTTTCATCTCCCAAGAGATTGTACATGCACAATTCCTTGCACCTGTGATGCCGTATCTGATCTTCAATAATTTTATGAGCAAAGATTTGAAGTTTTTAAAGGGTTTAAACAAAAAATGTTGTCGTGTTCGATCATAAATCATGATGATCGAGCTCTTATCCACCCTAGAAAAGACCTTTTCTCTCATCCTTGGTTAAAAGAAACAACTAACCCTACCAAATTCCATGATTTCCACCTTAGAAAACCAAACCTTAGCTTCTTATGTTCAATCTCATAATGGGGGTGGTCGCGAATTTTAGCAACATTCTTTCAGAGGAAGGGGCATCACCCAAATAGCACTGATCATGGACAAAATCAGGGGTATACGCGTGTTTGCACACATTGTAGTAGAACCAGCCACATAGTTGAAAATTGCTTCACCAAACATGGTTATCCATTAAGTTTTCAACACCATCCAAGATATCAATTGGTCAACTCTACATCTGAAGAAGCACATTCATCAACTATGTATGCTTCCAACATCTCTTTTTCTGCCAATATTCAAGATCAATACCACCAACTCCTCAATCTCCTTCAACAACATCTTACAAGCAACATTCCTCATACTCTTAAACCTCTGGACTATAACATCAATTTTGTGATATCTTCAGCTGGCAATGTGAATGTCATATCTTCTCCTTTGGGTAAACACTGTGTACCTTGGATCATAGATATTGGTGCTACTCACCATATAACTTATTCCCTATCCAATTTTTCAAACTATAACATTATTCCAACCTTTACTTTGAAAATGTTTAATGGTAGTACAACTAATGCAACCATTTCTGGAACAATGTTAATTTCAAACCTTATTACTCTTAACAATATTTATTACATACCCTCTTTCACGATTACCTTGATCTCTATTACCAAATTAACATTTGTTTCTAATTGTTTTTTAAATTTTCATACTGATAAATGTTTGATCTGACAAAATTTGTCCCAAATAATGATTGGTTTAGCTAAACAATATGGTGAGCTATATGTTTTGCATGCTCAACCTAATTTTTGTACTTCCTTTCCTACTTCTAGTTATCATACTAATTCCTCCTTAGATACCAATGCTAAACTATGGCACCTTAGGCTAGGACATATTTATAACTTTATACATAAATGCATATATGTTCAATTCCATTTTATTACCTTTAATAAAACTATCCCTTGTGATACTTTCCATTTTTCTAAACAAAAGAGATTACTTTATCCTATTAGTACTACTTCTTTTTAAAAAATTGACCATGTCCATGCTGATATTTAGGCGCCCTATTTTGCTCCTTTCGTTGATGGACACAAATACTTTCTAACTCTTGTTGATGACTACAGTCGGTTTTCTTAGATAATTATGATGAAGTTAAAAATTGATACAAGAAAACATCTTTCTACTTTAATTTATGTTATTTAAACTCAGTTTTCTACATCTTTAAAATCTCTTGGAAACGATAGCGGACCTGGATTTTTAATGTCTGATATTTTAACTTCAAAGGTATTTTCCATCAACTTTATTCTGTTGAATGTCCCCGACAAAATGGTTTGGTTGAAAGGAAACATCAATATATTTTGAATGTGGCTAGAGCTCTTTCCTTTCAAGTAAATCTTCCTAAATTTTTTTGGCGTTTTTCTATACAACATGTGGTGCATCTAATAAATAGAATCCCTTCTCCTTTATTAAAAAATAAATCTCCTTTCAAATATTATATAACAAGTCTCCCACATTGTTACATTTAAAAAGTTTTGGTTGTCTTGATTTTGGGATACATAAATTATACAAAATGGTTCCTGTTATATAATTTTCACTCACATGGTTTTTTAGTTTCCATAAATGAAAGTTTTGATGAGACTATCTTCCCTTTCGAACAATAATTTTACTTCAACCCACAATTCCCCCACACCTTCATTTTAAACTCCATAACCTGACCTTGAACCTCCCATTCCCTTTCAACCCATTCAACCATACCTGCCACTTGCACCCCACCTTGAACCACATACTCCTACTGTCACCTCTTCTCCTAACCTAAATGAAACTACCACTTCTCAAAACACTAGTAACACATATCATATTGGTTCTCAGACAACTCCATATATAAATTTAAGAGTTTCCTCCAAGATCCATTTTCTTCCCAACTACCTCGATGATTACCATTATGAACTGCTCCATATGCATCATACTGCCAACACTACATCTCATGGTACTACATTTCCTCTTTCTTCCATTTTACAATATGATAATTAATCATCACAATATAAAAAATTGTCTATATATTTCTTCTATAACTAAACCTAGAACTTATAGTTAAACCTGTAAATTAGATTGCTGGAATCAGGCTATGAAAACATAATTAGATGCTTTAATTTCTAATAACACATGGTCCACGGTTGATTTACCTGCACCATAGGTTGTAAATGGGTGTAAAAAATTAAGTATAATGCAGATGGATCCATTGAGCGTTATAAATCTCGTTTTGTTGCCAAATGATACACTCAAATATAGGGTATTGATTACATTGGCACGTTTTCTTTCGTTGTTAATCTCATCGTTGTAAGATCTTTCCTTGCTTTAGCTTCTATAAAAGTTTGGTTTTTAGAATAATTAGTGTTAAAACGATTTTTTTCATGGTGACTTAAATGAAGAGGTTTACATGACGTTGCCGAAAGGTTTACTTTTAATTGATCCAGTCTCTTCTAATACCAAGACCTGCAAACTTCAAAAGTCCATTTATGGACTCAAACAAGCTAGTAGATAGTGGTATTCTAAACTCGGTTATTCCTTATTGTCTATAGGGTACACACCCTCTCTTGTATATTACTATTTATTCAGTAAGAAACATAATTCTTTCTTTACTTCTTTACTTATATATGTTGATAATATTGTCTTTTCTTGATATGGTTTATCTTAAATTCATTTTGTCAAAACTTATCTTCATGATTGCTTTAAAATCAAAGACTTGGGTACTCTCAAATTTTTCCATGGTATCGAATTTTCCAGATCTTTCAAAGTATCATGATTAATCAAAGAAAATATACTCTAGAACTTTTGGAAAATTTTGGCCAACTTGCTATCAAGCCATCTAAATCCCCTTTATGACCCCTCCTTAAAGCTTAACTCTACAAATTCTCCTATTTTTGAGGATGAATCTCAATACAGGAGACTTATTAGAAGAATTTTGTATTTAACTACCAATAAACCTTACATAGCCTTTATTATCCAACTACTTAGTCAATATATCTCTCAACCTAAAATTGTTCACTTTAAAGATGATATTCGTGTCTTACAATATTTAAAAATTGCACCTACAACAAGTTTATTTTATTCCGCCTCCTCTAATTTATTGTTATATAGCTTTATAGACTCAAAGTGGGCTACTTGCTTAGTCTCAAGAAAATCAATAACATGATATGCAGTATTTCTAGACACGTCTTTACTTTCATGGAAATCAAAGAAGCAACACATGGTTTCAAGGAGAAGTTCAAAGGATGAATATAAGGATCTGGATAGTATATCTTGCGAGATCAAATGGATGTACTAATTATTTAAGGATTTCAATACCTCATTCACTCAAACTTCATTATACTACGACAACAATTCAGCAGTCTATCTGGCTCATAATCCCTCATTCCATGATACGTCAAAACACATCAAAATTGATTGCCATGTTATTCGTGAGAAGAGTGAGGCCAAAATTATCAAGATTTTTCCAAACACCAATCAGACTCAAATTGAAGATTCTTTTAACAAAAAAGTTATACGAACTTGCTTTTGATTCTCACATTTCCAAACTTGGACTACTTAATCTCCATAGTCCAACTTGTGGGGGTGTATCACATATGGATACATTAGATTAAATGTGTTTTATTATATTGATTAAGAGTAAATTAGTTATTTTCTAATTTGAATCACTTGCATTAACTACCTTCCTTACATGTAGGATGTGTTGTTAATATATATATATATATATATATATATATATATATATATATATATATATATATATATATATATATATATATATATATATATATATATATATATGTGTGTGTGTGTGTGTGTGTATAGATAGATATATAGATATTTCTCCCTTTATAAATTATAAGTAGAACTATTTTTCCAACCTAGCAATAATGTATGATATTAATTTGACATTGTTAAGTATTAAAGGACTTAGCATTTTTAATCTTTATGTACTTGTTAAAAAGTACATATGCGTGGCACCTCTATGTAAGTAGGAGCGGCTAGAGGATTTAAGGAGATATGGTGGTTTTAGGGCTAGCTCACAGTGGTGAGAAACCATGTTTTGAGGTGTTTGGGCTATGGAGAGTGTTGCAAGATCACGTGAGATGAAAACTATGTATCTTTTGGGGTATTTTGTGTGCATCTCTGAATTATTTCTCTGATCCTTAGACTGAGGTATTTATAGAGGCTTATGGGCCTAAATTCTAGGTTTTCTTGAGAATTGCAACCACCCACCTAGTAATTGTAATGAGGCACTAAATCACTATTTCTTATGGTGACATGCGTTATTTCCTTGACTCCTCTTCAACACTTCCTTTGACCAAGACATGTCATTTCCCAAGTTCCCCCATACTAGGTGAGCAGAAGTTTCGTGGGCGGCTCCATATTTCTTATCCCGCCACCCTTTGTAGGTGACATGATGCCCTTGCCCTTTATGGGTCCTTCACAAGTATATCACCATACAATCCTCAAGCATGAAGGCTTGATAAAGGGTGAAATGCTTAGTTAATTCACATTTTGGGGGAGTTTATTTGATGAGACCTAAAGCTTAAACATGTCTTATTAGACTCTAAGTTGAGACCCTCGGGCGAGACTTTGGTTGAGACCCTCGGGAAAGACTTTTGAGTTAAGTATCTTAGATCAAACTTTGGTCGAGTCCCTTCAGGTGAGACTTTAGGCTTAACCTTGTATGATGAGACTATGAAGTCCTTTAGGAGAGGCGACAGATAAACCTATTTTAAAGGGACTCTAAGTATCTCAAGATAGATTATATGTTGAGCCTACCTGATAAGACTATAAGCCCCTTAGGAGGAGCAATGAGTCTCTCGGGAAAGGCTTTGATCGAGACCCTCAAGCAAGACTTTTGAGTTAAATCTATCTGGTCATACTTTGGTCAAGTCCCTTCAGGAGAGACTTTAGGATTACCCTTGTCTAATGAGACTTTGAAGTCCCTTAGGTGAGGCATTAAATGATCATGTTTTGATGGGACTTTATGCATGACGAGGTTCTAAGTCCTTCAGGCAAGGCATTGAGTCTTTCATAATTTTTCTAGATCTCTTTCCTTTCAAGCTAACTTACCTAATAATTTTAGGCATTTACACATTCAACATGATGTGCATATCATAAATAAAAGCACTCCCCCTTTAGTAAAGAACGAGTCTCCTTTTGAGGTTCTTCTTAATAAATCCTCTACTTTATTAGATATTAAATGTTTTGGATGTCTTGTTTTTGCTTTTACTCTTCATAGTCAAAGAACTAAATTTGAAAAATGTGCTATAAAAACAATTAAGGATATAGGAATGGTACTAAAGGCTTCGTATTATATGATATACACTCATGTGAATTTATTGTTTCAAGAAATGTTATCTTTTCTGAAACTGTTTTTCCTTTTGTTTCATCTACTAATTCCCTAAATACGTCTACTTCTCATCCTATTCAACCTATTGAAACTGATATTTAACCTCTAATACTTATTACTTATGCATTACTTATACCTCATTCTTCTATTCTGCAACCTAATCCAGTTTCTCATCAACCTTCCAACCTAACCTTACTCCTCCAAATACTCCCCCTAATCACATACAAATCCCTCAACCTGAAACTTTAAGACACTCCACAAGGATCAATCACCATGTCTTATCTAAATGATTATTATTGTGATCTTTTTACAAGACCTTTCCATTATCAACAATGCTTACAATGGTACTATCTTTCCCTTATCATGTGTTTTTCAATATGATAATAGTTATTCTAGTTTTAAAAAATAAAAATTATATTACTATCTCTTTTTTAACTGAATCAAAAACTTACAATCAAGTCTATTAATCTAATTGTTGAAATCAGACTATGGAAAATGAGTTACATGCCTTACTTTCCACTAACACTTGGACAATTAATAATTGACCCATAGATAAGAAACACATACTGAAAGTGAGTCTATGAAATTAAATATAACGTTGATGGTATTATTGAAAGGCATGAAGTATGCCTTGTTGTTGACACGCCGCAAGTGCACAGATGTGTGAAGTAGTAAAAAGTTATCGAACTATAAAGATCAATGATTTAAGTGTCGAATTACGTCCTATCAATCTATATCTAGAGGAATCAATAATTTGATGTTTGGTGAAAACAACTTAAATAAAAAGCACTTATATGAAAATAACTTAATTGTAAAATCACTTAAATCACAATAGAGGAAAACAGGACCTAGGGTTATGGTTCTCACTCTAATACATCCGTACAATCCGAGTCACTTCTATTACGATAGTTCTGACATAACTTATAAAAAATAGATAAATATGGGCAATACTTGCTTTCGCTAGCGCATTGATCTATCGATGACGAATAACTCGTCTGCTTTCACACAGTCGAATTATTCGTCAAGGATTCGTTACTTTTTCTCAGCTATAAAACTTCCTCAAATTCATCCAAGCGCTTACACTGTATTTGACTTATTTGTTTAAAAATATGCATTCTGATATCGACTTATATCCTTTCAGACTACATCAGTACCTGAGAACACTTTACTTTCGTACAAGAGTTGGATTGCATGAACTCGGGAAATAAAATAAATTTAGAAAAAATACTCTCGTAATCGACATGTGACGGATCATACAAACAGTTATAGAATGATCCCCATAACCCTTAGTCCCTAATGGATTATTCACTCATGGTGAGGGAAAACACAACCAATTCAATGTTCACTGATGAATTCATAATAGACAATTGAAATGAGCAAGTAAATGTAATGAAAAAAATTCATAAAACCTGAGTTGATAGCTTTAATCCAAATTGCTCCAATGGATACTTGAGTACATAGACAATGGAAAATATGTAGAAATTTTGCAGAATAAAAATTGGGAACCCTAAACTCATAATTAACTATGAGTTTTATAGAAAATCTAAATTTGGCTCAATATCTTTTTGCTCAATGGTCATTACATCAGAAATAAATCAAATCAAATCATGCCAAAGTTCCAAAAACATGAGAGTCAATCTTAAAAGGAAAGAGATAAAGTGGATTTCGCCATCCTGCTACGACCCGTAGCAGCTGCTACGAGTGGGCGTAGCAGGCCTCTAGTTCATGTACTAGAGCATCAAAATGCGGGACTTCTAGGACCTTGCTGCTACGGCCCGTAGAAGCCCTCTGGATTTTTTATGAGGAATTTTTAACTTTTGACATTTTTTCATGTTTCACTCGTTTTCGATCCTTTTTCACCTCGAACACTCATTAAATCCCAAAAATGGCAAAACCACACAACCAAAACATAAAATACAATAAACAAAAACAAATTGGACAAAAATCTATAAAATGATAAGTAAAAACGGCAAGAAATAATGGTATGAAAACCACTTATCATTTGTCAAAAGTTACACACACCATGAGGGTGATTACTACTTTGAAACTTTCTCTCATGTTGTAAAAATCACAGTTGCAAGATCTGAAAGTGCTCTTGATTCTATTAAAGTTTAGTTTTTAGAATAATTAAATGTCAATAATGTTTTCTTGCAAGGAGATCTTCATGAAGAGGTCTATATGAATTTACCTTCAGGTTTCATACTTTAAAGCTCAAATCTTTGAAGCACCAAAGTTTACAAGCTTCAAAAATCTATTTACTGTCTTAAACAAGCTAGAAGACAATGTTATTTTGAATCCTTGATATTTATTAGTTATAAACACTCTATTGCAGACTACTCTATTTTTACAAAGCATAATGATTATTCTTTTACTGTATTTTTAGTATATATGGATGACATTGTTCTTTATGACAATGATATTTCTCAAATAAAATATGTCAATATTTATCTTAAAAATTGTTTTAAAATAAAAGACTTGACACTCTTAGATATTTTATAAGAGTGGAGGTGGCCTGATCTTCGAAAGACATCATGATTAATCAAAGAAAGTATACATTATAACCTTTAGAAGATTTTGGCCAACTTGCAAGCATGCCTATTAACATTCATGTGATCCCTCTCTTAAAATCACAATATAGGAGGCTCGTAGAAAGGTTGTTTTATTTAACTACTACTATACCTATATCTTTCGTAATACAACAACTAAGCCAACATAATTCAAAACCTTGGGTTGTGCACTACAAAGTTGTTATAAGGTTCTTGCAATATTTAAAATCTGTAATATGAAATGTCTTTTTTATTCTTGTTCCATTAATCTTTGATGTTTGGCTTTGCAGATTCTGATTGGGCAACATATTCTATGACCAAGAAGTCTATCAATAGGTTTGTTGTGTTCTTAGGGTCATATCTCATTTCCTAAAAGTCTAAAAAGTATACAATTGTTTTAAGAAGTGGTTATGAAGGGAAATATAGGGCATTGGGTAGTCTGACTTATTGGGTAGTCTGACTTGTGAAATGACATTTGAAATTTAATGACTACATTACTTATTCAAAGACCTTAATATCTCTTTTTTTCAATCATCGTCCCTGTATTGTGACAATAATTCACCTATCTACCTAGCTCATAATCCATATTTCTATAAAACATCAAAACACATTGATATTTTTTTGTCACTTCATTCGTAAAAAGATTGATGGTGGTCTTATCAAGCCGATTTTTTGATCAAACCCTATTCAAACTTGTCTTTGAGACCCATCTTTCAAAGCTTGGACTTCTTGATCTTCATAGTCCATTTTATGAAGGTGTATCTATTACTATATATAAAAAGTATAGACAATTTTGGAATGACTCTTTTTCATATTCCAAATTTATCCTTGAATAATAGCATATTTTTCACCAACTATATCCTTTACTATTTTTTTTTATTTTTTTTTCTTCAATTCTTAATAGATATTTTTGGTTATCCTATTTCATGACAAATATAATATAACCCCTCTTTAGAGTGGGAAGTAACTTCCACATAATACTAACCGTATCTTTTTTTTATATAAGAATGAAAAACCAATATTTTTATAAATCTCATATTTTTCATTTTATCATGTAACTTCCTTCAATAACTACCATCTTTGATTTACACTTTCAAGTTGTTTCTTTTTTATCTTCATTTTTCTCCAAAAATGATATTCGGTGTGACAGTGGAAGAAAAGAGGTTATGAAATGTCAGTTTCATTTCTCTAACATATTTCTCATTTCTATTAAGTAAGTTCCTAGGATAATTATCATTTTTGATTGACACATTTTTAATCATTCTTAATAGTTAACCAATAATAGAACAAATTGTCGCATTACACATTCATATTGTTGTTTGTTGATTTCTTTTTGAAATATTAGAAATTCTCTTACATATTTATTATAGTTTTTTTTTGTTGATTTACTTCTACATGTTCTTTTTTCTCTTTCTTATTTCTATTTTAATGTTTTTTAATCTTTTGACCGGGGTAAAAGGAAGGGAAAAAAAGACACAATTGTATGGTGGTGATGGTAACTAAGATATAACAATAAAAAATTGATTTTTTTTAATACACATAAATATTTAATTTTAAATATTTATATTCAAATTATAAATTACAAAAGTTATTTTCTAGAGTTGTTACATTGTTTTTTTCTTCATTCACGTTTCTATTCAAATTTATAAAAAAAACTACATCTGCATTTCACTTTTCTATTCATAATTTGTAATTTTTTCTTTTTCTATCCAGTTTCTCTCTTTATCATTTTCAATTATAATCTTTTATCATTTTTTATATAAGCTAATATATTTTTATGCCAAAGAAATGAAAACAGTTTAAAATATACATAAAAGAAAAATTTATAAGTATATTGGATATGATTTTTTTCCTAATTACAAATTAAGTTGGTTTGTTTATTCATTCTACTTACAAAATTGTTGTCTCACTGTCGTGTAATAGGTAATACATTAAAGTGTTAATAATAAATGAAGTGTGAGTTGAAGTCCTATATCTATATCTATAATCTATAATCTACTATAACAATATATAAAAGCAAAATATTATTTTGGTGTAACCTTTTTTTTTCTTTCAATTTTACCATCAATTCATCTATAACAATATACCATTTTACCCTAAACATAATAATAAATTATTGAAATAAAAATTATATAAAAATCAGATAATTTTTTTATGTAGAAGTTACCGTCAAATTCTACATCTTATATTTAAGGAGGTTAGCCTTCTGAATACATATTAACCTCTACTACAAAAATTAAAGTAATCTATTATTAAAAAAATATTTGAACGGTTATAGAATATAAATATATTTATTCCAACTTCCATTACAAGAATCCTATTTTTTTTAATCTTTTTCTCTCTCACTAATTCTCCATAATTATCGGTGAGTAATATTTCTTTCTCTATGATTTTTGTTCCTTATTAAGTTTCAAAATTTTATTTTGGAATTTATGTTCTTTAGTGTTTTTGGCATGAGGATGTAATGCACATCACATACACATTAAAATAATTAAACGTCTCTTCAACAATGTAGTAAGAATGCAAAGGAAATAATCTTTGATCTTCATCTTTTCTTTAATAAAGAGAGGATACTACTAAATGAAGAGAACTTCTGATATTTTTATTTGGATTTTTTTTCTTCAATTTGCAATGTATTTTCCGTAATTATATCTATACATTCTACTCCAAATTAAATTATATAGATGATAAGATTAATTTATTCTATCAATGATTATCTATAACTTTAAATAATAATTGTATATTCTGAAGTACTTAATCATCTCTCTAAAACATAAAATACACAAAGATGTTACAATTTATACAAATAATTATATTTATTATATCTCTTCTATTTCTTTTTTTATACAAATAATACTATTCATGGTAAACACTCTGGAACATTTAAATTTAATTGAGTACGGATACTTTCGTTCAATTAAACAATATCACTTTTGATATTTATTTTATTTAAAAATAAATTAATATTTTAAATCGAATTCCATTAAAGGTAGCGATACTCAATTACTTATCATGAGTATCAAAGAATTTGTCACTCACTACAAGAATAACTTTGTGCAGCCACGTGATTTAGTGACGTGAAATGCACGTGGCAAAAAATGCCAATTACGACGTGAATTTCACGTGGCTAAAAGAAAAATATAATAAAAAAATGGAATGACAACTTTTCAGGTTGGGGGGAAATGAAAATAATTAAAATTTGGTAGTGACATGCAGATCACGTCGCTATTTTAAATTTAAAATTCAAATAATGTTTTGTGAAATGTAATTCACGTCGCAACTAGTGACGTGCTGATCACGTGGGTACATGTGGGTACAGATGACCGTTGAAGGCTTTGTGGCGTGTAAATCACGTCGCAAATAGCGACGTGCTGATCACGTGGGTACATGTGACCGTTGAATGGTTTGTGGCGTGTAAATCACGTCGCAAATAGCGACGTGTTTACCACGTGGGAACATTTCCTTTACCTTCCCTCTTCTCTCCCTCTTCCCTTCACCGTTTCATTCTTCTTCTTCTTCGTTTCCTCTTCCCTTCCACCTTCTGCAGACCCATTTCTCTCCCTAAACCCATTTTCCCCTTCAACCCATTTCTCTCCTTCAAGCTTCAAGCTTCAAATCCATTTCTCTCCTTAAAGGTAAATACTTTTATTATTTCAACTTAAACCCATTTCTGTTTAATATATATGAATTTTATTTTAATTATTGTATTTTTTTTTTAAGAAATAGCTAAGAGTGAATTATTCATTCAAGAATTTGGAGCAAACAGATTCAAAGTCTTCATCAAGGTATATTCAAAATTGTGAAATTTAATTTTTTTTTTTAATTATTTTCAGATTAGTTAAATGTATTGAGTTTGGACTGGATTATGTGTTGTACTTATTATGTATTAAAATCGAATTTGTTTGGACTGGATTTTGTTTTTGTGCACATTATGTATTAAAATAGAATTTGTTTAGAAATTTAATGTATTATATATTTAGAATTTGTTTAGAATTTGTTTATAAAACATATACCCTAATGTATTATTAAAACAGAATTTGTTTAGAATTTGTTTAGAAATATAATATATAATAGTTTTAAAAAAACAGAATATTTAATGTATTATATATTTAATGTATTATACAAAAAAAACAGAATATTTTATGTATTAAATTTTTATAGTTTAGAAATAGATTTTATATAATATACTATTAATACCAATACTATCCTCTCTATTAATACCCTATTTATAAAATCATTTTTAATTATTTCTAGAGAAATTATAAATTTCAAAAGAAAATCATGTCAAGCTTGGAAATATTAAAACTTTGATATTACTTTGTTTAGAAACTATTTAATGCCTTTATATATGTGCACATTATATTTTTTAGAAATATAATATATAATTTTTTTTAAACAAAATATTAAAACAGAATAATATTTATAAAAAAAAACGAAATATTTTGTTTATTAGAAAAAGTAATATGAATCATGTCTAAAAATAGAAGTTGTATTATTATTTAGATAATATGGTTAGTTTAAAAAATATAATAGATTAGTGTTTTGAGTAAAAATTGATAAGTGTGTATATATATTATTTAGATAACTAAATAAATAGAAGTTGTATTATTAATATTATGTTTAAAATAATGTATAAAAAAACAAAATATTAATTTCATATATATTAGGGTATACGTCTAAAATGTTTTTTTTTTAAATAACACATATTAGGGTATATGTTTTATAAATATATGTTTAGTTTAAACAATAAAGTATGTAATAGTTATATTATATATTTATTAATAGTATAATATAATTTTTTTAAATTGTACGTAATAATTAGTTGGATGTACGATAGAACGATTTTTAAATTGGACGATAGAGGAATATCACTTTTGAAATTAAAATAGTAACGATTTTGTAAATGTGCAGTATGGAATATTTTCATTACTATCGTAGTTGGATGTACGATAGAACGTATCCAGGAAGACGTGGACTTAAACCGAACTTTGAGGAAGGAGTTAAAGGGTTTATCACATGGGCTTTCGCTCAAGAATGTTGTCTAAGCGAAGGAGGAGTAAGATGTCCTTGTCTAAAATGTGAATGTAGACCTATAATTAGTGACCCGGAGGAAGTAGAACGTCATTTGAAGAGAAGGGGTTTCATTAAAAATTACTGGGTTTGGACATATAATGGAGAACAGTTGCCGAGTAATGTACAAAGGACTACGACTACACATGCTTCTAGCAGTCGATCACATATGGAACACCGGGAAGAATTTAGTTTGATCAGTGACATGGTTGGCGATGCTTTTGGGGTTAACGTGACCTATGATGAACCTCAAGACTTCGATCAGGAAGAGTTGCCGAATGAGGAAGCTCAAAAATTTTATCAATTGTTGCAAGAAATGAATACGCCGTTGTTTGAAGGGTCGTCAGACTCAAAATTATCGATGTGTGTGAGATTATTGGCCGCCAAGTCCAATTGGAATGTTCCTGACCAGTGTTTGGAATTCTTTGCAAAAATGATGTTGGACGCAACTCCTACGAAAGACAACCTTCCCACAAGTTTTTATGATGCAAAGAGGTTGGTGTCGAAATTGGGTTTAGAGGTAAGAAAGATTGACTGTTGCACTAATGGTTGCATGTTGTTTTACGATAATGAGTTTGGTACTAATGATGGATCGTTGGAGGAATGTAAGTTTTGTAAGAGTCCGAGATACAAAGTTCGCAGTAAAGCCATTAACCGTAAGCAAAAACATGTGGCAGTGAAGTCCATGTTTTATCTGCCGATCATACCAAGGTTAAAAAGAATGTTTGCTTCAATGCATAGTGCAAGTCAAATGACATGGCATCATACAAACCAAACAAGTTCGGGCACAATGCGACATCCATCTGATGGTGCGGCATGGAAGCACTTCGATATGATACATCCTGATTTTGCAGCAGAACCTAGAAATGTCAGACTTGGACTATGCTCTGATGGTTTTACTCCATATGTCCAAGCGTCTGGAAGTGGATATTCTTGTTGGCCAGTTATTGTTACCCCTTACAACCTCCCTCCTGAGATGTGCATGACAAAACCATACATGTTTTTGACTTGCCTCATTCCAGGTCCAAAGAGTCCAAAAGCTGGAATAGATGTGTATTTACAACCTTTAATTGATGATTTGAAGAGGTTATGGATTGGAGAATGGACTTATGATATATCTTGCAAACAAAACTTTACTATGCGAGCAGCCTTGATGTGGACTATAAACGACTTTCCCGCATATGGCATGTTGTCCGGTTGGGGGACACATGGAAAAATGGGATGCCCGCATTGCATGGAACACTCTCATGCGTTCACGTTGGAAAAAGGGGGGAAAGGTTCGTGGTTTGACTGTCACCGCAGATTCCTACCGAAAGATCATGTCTTTCGAATAAATAAGAATGACTTCAAAAAAGGCATAAGAGTAACAGACTTGCCTCCCCCTCGTTTCTCACCCGGTGAAGTATGGAACCGAGTTAGTGAACTGCCAAAATTCACAGATTATGGTAAAGCTTGCAGAATTGAAGGATATGGGGATACACATAACTGGACAAAAAGAAGTATTTTTTGGGATCTCCCGTATTGGAAAGATAATTTGTTGCGACATAATCTTGATGTTATGCATATTGAGAAGAATTTTTTTGATAACGTGTTTAACACAGTGATGGATGTTCAAGGTAAAACAAAGGATAATGAGAAGGCTAGAAAGGACATGGAGATTTTGTGTAATCGAAAGGAGTTGGAGTTGAAGGTTAAACCGAATGGGAAGTTACTAAAACCCAAGGCTAATTACAGTCTAACTTCCGAAGAAGCTAAAGCGATTTGTCGATGGTTAAACGAATTGAGAATGCCTGATGGTTATGCGTCAAATTTAGCAAGGTGTGCTGACTCTAGCACCGGAAAGTTGCATGGAATGAAAAGCCATGATTGCCATGTTTTCATGGAACGATTGCTTCCAATTGCGTTCTCTTCACTACCTAAACATGTGCTTAATCCACTCACTGAAATTAGTCAATTTTTTAGAGATATCTGTGCATCAAAATTAAGAGTGGATGACATCGTTAAGTTGGACAAAAATATTCCAGTTATTCTCTGTAAGTTGGAACAAGTGTTTCCGCCTGGTTTTTTTGACTCTATGGAACATCTACCTGTGCATCTTGCATATGAAGCTTATCTTGGAGGCCCTGTTCAATATAGGTGGATGTATCCGTTTGAAAGATTCATGGGTGATTCGAAGAGATCCGTGAAAAATAAAGCTAAAGTTGAAGGATCTATATGTGCACATTATTTGCATCGGGAAACATCACATTTTTGCAGTCATTATTTCAATCACTTGATGTTAACTCCAAGAATCATAAGGAATGAATTTAACATTAATGAAAAAAGTAAATTTACCTTATCAGTCTTCGGTATTCCCGGTCGTCCATCTGGTAAGAAGAATGTACATTGGCTGACTCAAAAAGAATTGCTAGCAGCACATGTTCATGTCTTGATTAACTGCGTTGAAGTTAAACCATATCTTGAGTAAGTATACCCACCTATTTAACTTTATTGTTTAAATATGTCAAACTTTTTACTCAAACTTACATTGATATTCTTTGTAGGGCATTCAATACCTCCTACTTTCAAAGCACCGGTGAACATCCGAATACTAGTGACACACATGCTTATTTTCCAGCATGGTTCAAAGAGCAGTTGTCATGCGCTGTTGCACCTACTCAAGAAATAATCCATTTGAGAAACTTGTCTAGAGGCCCTGTTCAAAGTGCAAATGAATGGCACACTTACTTTGTGAACGGATATAAATTTCACACTAAAACATGGACAGAAGGGAAAAAAACCATAAACAGTGGTGTGTTCGTGAAAGGAGTTACAGATGGTGGTGAAGACGACTTCTATGGCACAATAACACATATTTACGAGTTGGTATACAATTACTTGGACTGCGAAAATAAAGTTGTCTTGTTCTATTGTGATTGGTATGATATATCTGCTAGAGGCACAAAAATAGATAAGAAATATAACACAGTTGAGATTCGTATGGATCGAAGGTACAAAGAGTATGACCCTTTTATAATGTCACATATTGTTAGGCAAGTTTATTATGTTCCTTATCCTTCAACTCAGCCACGTAAACGAGGATGGTGTGTTGTAATCAAAACAAAACCATTGGGTCATATCGAAGCCGATGATGTAGTAGTCGAAGATGTCGCTTACCAAGATGATGAAACTTCTCAAGTTAATGATGTGATTGAAGTTGAACAAATTACAAGTTTGTGTGATACAGTGGTTGAGGGCCATCAAGTTGATGCATCCACATTGTTGACAGAAAATGATGTGGATGAAGAATGTGAAGAGTTTGTATCCGAGGATAGTATCAGAACAGATGAAGACTTTGAATAGATAGTATGATGTATTGTTACTTAATGTACTGTGTAATGTTACTTAATGTACTGTGTAATGTTACTTAATGTAGGATGTATTACATGTGTTTATTGATTGTAGATAAAATGCCGCCCCGAACCGATAGGGGTAAGGGTCAGCAGCGCCCGAGGATAAGGGTATGTGAGGCTCCTCAGTCGGCCGTATGTCCTCCCCCACAGAGTCAGGTAGAGCCCATGTCTACGACCTCTCAACATTTTATGCCACTGCAGTCATCTATGGGGTATCCTCCCCCACAGACTCAGGTAGATCCCATGACCATGGGTTCACAGCCTTTTCTCTCGCTACTATCATCCCATGGTTATCCTATGGCCCAACTTGGGAACCCATCCTTTATTAGCCCATCTGGGAACCCATCATTTATTAGCCCATCTGGGAACCCATCCTTTATTAGCCCATCTGGGACTTCATCATACCATCAGACTGGGGGATCTAGTTTTCCTCATCCCTCACAGGTACCCCCACCCTTCATGCAGTCTGGGATCTTTCCAGATCCCACACAGGTACCTCTGTCGTCCCAGCATCCCACAAACACACCATCATCATCCACGCATCATGGGGGATCTCGCACCCCACACCCACCACGTGCCACAGATATACCCGTGCCTGAGGAGCAGGAGGAGCAGGATGACCAGGAGCAGCAGGATGACCATGTTTTAGAGCAACCAACTGCAAATCCCACAGAGTATGAGATGATTGATGGCAGATATTTTATTGAGCCATGTGGAAAATCGTAAGTATCTAATTTATAAATTTTATTTAGTATACATGTTTCCATGTTTCCATGTTTATAATTAACACTTATTCAAATTGTTGTTTAGTTTCTCTCCGAGTAGGCCAGCTGCACAGTGTGTAAAACATGTGATTCAACAAATGTATAAAAAAGCTTGGAAGTCATTCAAAGAACTTTCCAAGGATGAGAAAGATGAATGGTTTGATAAATTTAAGGTAAAATAAATTTTATTGTTGTTATTTTAATTAGTTATTTTATTGTAATATATTATCTAACACTTATCTAACAATTTTTTTGAATGTCATACAACATTGTAGGAAAAGTGTACGTGGAATGTAATGGATGAATATATGATTAGAAAAAATTATCGGGGAAGAACATCTGTCCGACTTTCTGACATGCTTAGGCGTGTCAGACTTGATTGGGAAGAACGAAATATTCGTCCCAACTGGATAGGCAAGGAAGTATTTGACGAACTTCTTGCCTATTGGGCTACCGATAATTTTAAAGCTAAATCTCAAAAAGCAAAAGACATGAGAGCATCCGAAAGGGGGGGTTGCCTTAATGCTACAGGAAGTATAAGCATTGGAGAACATGCAAAACGAATGGTAAAAATTATAACTACGGTTTAAAATTATATTTTGATTTATTATGTGTTTAATTAAATTTATTTATATTAATCAGACACAGGCACAAGGAAGACCCCCCCGACTTAATGAGTTGTTTGTGAAGACCCGTACAAAAAAATCGGGGGATTTGGTTGATGATCGGTCGAGAAGAACTATAGTAAGTTGTTTCTATTTTATTTTTTTTTGTTAAAATTCTATCAATTTTGTGGCGTGAATTTCACGTGGTAATAATGTTTGTGGCATGAATTTCATGTGGCAACAATATATGTGGGATTCTTTTCATGTCACAACTGTATCTAATTATTTTATTTGTTGTATGTGTAGGAGGAGTATCAAAGATTGCTCACACAATTTCTAGTTGAAAATCCTCAATATACACCTGTTGGTTCTAATCCGCTTGATCCACGCGTGGATATGTATATCTGGAGCTTAGTCACTGGAGGGAAGGGACGTAATGGGTGTTTTTTTGGTGTTGGTCCTTTGGCTGGCAACTACAGAACCGGAGATAGAACTTTATTTGATAGAGTTGCAAGTGGGGAAGGAACGTCCCGTCCAACACAATTGACACCTGAAATGATGGAAACGGTGAGGCAACTGGCTCTAACAGAGGCTAGACGAGAGACGGCGGAGCGTGAGGCGGCGTTAAAGGCCGAATTAGAGGAAATGAAAAAAAGACAACACGATATGGAGGAGCAAATGAGACAATTTATGCAGTCCATGAGTAGAAATCAAAATCAAAGAACAAGTGAAGACGATGTAGATGACGACGAATTTGATGTGTAATATTTATTTAGTTTTAAATATTAATTTTTGTATAAATAATTACTTTGCTATTTTTATAATACATTTTCATATGTGTAATTTTAATTTAAAAATATTTCACTTAATTATTAATTATTCTATATTTTATTATTTATTAATTATTTAATCTTTTATTAATAATATAATTTAATAATAACAATATATTTTATCTTTTATTTTAATTTTGTTTTTAAGTTGTGAAGTGTAAATCACGTGGGTAATTTGCCACGTGATTTTCATGTGGCAACATACCATCCATTTTCAAATGTTGTGACGTGATATTCATGTGGCAAAGTTGTGTCATGAATATCACGTGGCAAAGTTTAAGCGCAGAAGGAAGTAAATTTCAAATGTTGCGACGTGATTTGCCTTTGGCAAATTAGCGACGTGTTTATCACGTCACAAAAAGTTGCCACACGCGTTCCAGCGACGTGAATCAACACGTCGCTATTTTTGACTAGTGAAGTGATTTTCACCTTTGCCACGTGATAATCATGTGGCAGGGGGGAGTTTTTCTTGTAGTGACTATTTATTATATCTCTTTTATTTCTTTTTTCTTAACTTTTTTTTCTTGCATTAATATGTTTCAGTTTTTGTTTCTTTCCAGTTTTTATGTTTTTATGTATAAATTAATTTTGAATATTTATGACTTCATTTATTTTGAATATTAATTTTTTTATTTATTGTTTTTTAAAATTTAGGTTACTCTCAACTACACCACTCATATATGAGATGGAAGGAGGAAGGGAGAAAGGGATAAGAAGAGGTAGGTAGGGAGAGAGAGGAAGAGGGAAAAGGAGATAGAGAGAGGGGGAAGAGGGGAGAGGAGAGAGAGTGAGAGAGAGTTAATGTTTATGTTTATGTTTATTTGTTTAGTAAATTGAGAAATACAATTTTTAATTATTTAATTTATATATTTTTATAGGCTGAATAATACATTTTTATTGACAATTTTAAAAATAACATATCTATTTTAATTTTCAAACATTGACATAATACTACATATTATAAATAAAATTTAATATATATTTGAACAGATATCACATGTTTGATCATATAAATAATGTATATTAAAATATTTTTTTTCAAAAAGACATTGTTAATATTTCTATGCATTTGCGCAATAAAAAATATAACAGTGTCACTTAATGTCTCTGTTAATGTTTATGTTTAATTATTTATTAAACACATTTTGTCTTATTTTATCTAAATATTTTTATGATTTTCAACTATCTATAAAATTATATAAAGACAAAACTTAATTTTGGTGTAATGTATTTTTTTTTCATAATATATGTTAATCACCAAATTATTCCACTCACACCTGATTGAACAAAGTCACGTCAAAATGCGGTTTTCTAATTCAAACAAAATTTAATGCGCGAATATTACATATTGCAAACAAAACTTAATATGTATCTGAATAAATACCAATATAATTCATCATATAAATAGTTTATATTAAAATTAAACATATAAAAAAAGACGCTATTAATATTTTCACGCGTTAGCGCATTAAAAAAAGCGGACAAACGGGCACGGAGTGTCCGTTTAGACGCTAGTTATATATAATTAATTTAGAATAATTAGTTATCTTAGACTAATTTGTTAATAGTTATTTTATTAGTTATTATTAGAACTAATTTTCAATTTATTAATTTTGTCTTCCATGAATGTACGATTATAGTTAGGTTCTCTTTGTGCATATAAAGTAATCGTTCTCTTTTGTCGAGTAATAAAAGAGTTTACTTTGTAATATCTATTACTATCAATATTATTCATAATGCATTTCCAGATTTTCTTTTTTCTACAACATGTAACTCTAACTTGTCTTGTATTTCATATTGTGTCAATTTATGGCCAATCTCCTTGATAATCACTAGAGTGTGGTTAAACTAATTTCGAGATATTTTAGTGGTACTTATACTAATAGTTTATTTATTAATATTGTCGGTAAGTCCAATTAAAAAATATTCTGAAAGAGTCTTATAAAGATTCTTAATAGGCTAATGTCTACATTTTGCTCTTATTATGTTATCTGATAACTCGATTACAGTGTTATTTATTAGAAGTAATTCATATTTATTAGTTGTACTATTTTCTTAGCCCCTAAATTTGTTAGAGGGTATTTTAGTATTCTATCCTATTCTAGTAACCCTAGTTTTAGCTTATAAATAGGGTGACAATCATTGTAACTTTTATCATGTTTTGTAGCCGTCATTCTCTTAATAGAATATTTCCGTTCATCATTCATTCTACCTTTGCACCAACAATTGGTATCTAGAGCTCCGGTTCGGATTCATTGGGAAACATGGGAAACACGAGTGAACGTGAGGTCTTGTGTGTTTGATTTTGATTCTTAGATTCGTGTTGAATCTTGAACAAAATCTGATCAGAATTTTAATTCTGTGGGTTGGGAAACACTGTGAGAAATCTGAGTGTACTGTGCAAGGTAGAAAGATGAACGAAAACGGCAACATGAACACCAAACTTCCAGTATTTGACGGTAAAAACTGGAATCGTTGGATGATCCAAATGCGTGTACTGTTCGGTGCTCAAGATGTTCTAGATCTTGTCACTGATGGTTATGTTCCGGTAGCAGCAGATGCGACGGATGAACAGAAAAACGCGCAGAAGGAAGTAAGGAAGAAGGATCAGAAAGCATTGTTCTTCATTCATCAATGTGTTGATGTAAATGTGTTTGAGAAGATTGCAGATTCAACGACAGCAAAGGTTGCGTGGGACACACTGGTTAGATGTTATGGTGGTGACGCATCAGTGAAGAAGGTGAAGCTTCAGTCCTTGAGAAAGCAATATGAGAATCTCAACATGAAGAATAATGAGAAAGTTTCTGAATACATCTCCAGAGTGATTCTGATCACTAATGAGATGAAAGCGTGTGGAGAAACTCTTTCTGAAGAAACAATCATGGAGAATGTATTGAGATCCCTTACCTCTCAATTTGATTACATTGTGGTAGCAATAGAACATTCCAAAGATCTGAGCATCATGAGAATTGAAGAGCTGCAGAGCAGTCTAGAAGCGCAAGAATTGCGTTTGACTGAGAGAACTTCTGAAAGGGAAGTAGAGCAGCAGGCTCTGAAAGCAACTTCTGATATGAGGTATCAGAAGCAGTCAGAAGCCAGGAGAAGATCTGATGGTGGTCAGAAGTCAGAAAGCTCAACCTCTGATAGACAAAAGAATGCTCAGAAGGGAAAAGAGAAGTATGACAAGAAGAAGATCCAATGTTACTGTTGTAAGAAGTTTGGTCACTTTGCTAGAGACTGTTGGTCAAACAAGGAGAGAAAATCAGAAGAAGCAAATATAGCCAGAAGTTCTGATGACGAATCTGTGCTATTAATGGCCTCTGAATCTGATGATATGGATCTGATAGACTGGTGGTATATGGACACTGACTGTTCAAATCATCTTACTGGAAACAAGAAATGGCTGGTTGACTTTGACTCTGAAAAGAGGACAAAGATCAGATGTGCTGATGACAAATATCTTAATGCAGAAGGTATGAGAAATGTCAGAGTGATTCTGAACAATGGGAAAATAGCATTGATTCAGAACGTGTGGTATGTACCTGGCATCAGAAGCAATCTGATGAGTGTGGGACAATTAATTGAGAAAGGATTTTCAGTTACCATGAAGGACAATCTTCTGAAGTTGTATGATTGCAATCAGAAGTTGATTATGGAGTCAGAACAGGGAAGGAATAGAACATTCAAGGTGAATGTCAGAACTACAGACTCAGAATGTCTTAGTGCAACAAGTGCTGAGAAGGAGAGTGAGTTGTGGCATAGAAGATTTGGTCATTTGAATTTCAGAAGCTTAAAACATCTGAATTCAAAGAAGTTGGTACATGGAATTCCTGCAATTAAGAAGCCTGAAAAGTCATGCAAAGTTTGCATGGAAGGAAAACAACCACGATTGCCATTTGCGCCAGAAACTGCTCCAAGAGCAAAACACGCCTTGGGAGTTGTACATTCTGATGTGTGTGGTCCATTTCCAGTAGAATCGATTGGAGGGAATAAATACTTTGTGTTATTTGTTGATGAATTCACAAGAATGACATGGGTATCCCTTATTAAGTTTAAACACGAGGTGTTTGATGAATTCAAGAAGTTCAGAATGAAGGCTGAGAATCAGAGTGGTCAGAAGTTGAAGATTCTTAGAACTGACGGTGGAGGTGAGTATAACTCCAAAGAGTTCCAGAAGTTCTGTGAGGAGAATGGAATTGAGCATGAGGTTACTGCTCCTTATACCCCTCAACACAATGGTCTTGCTGAAAGAAGAAACCGCACTTTGCTTGATATGGTTGTCGCATCGCGCGAAAAACCGGCGGGAAAAGAAAGAACAACAGAGCCGCCACCGTGCGTTATTTATCCCAAAAGAGGGAAAGGAAACGCTCGAAGTAAACCTGGGAAAGAACATGGTCTCGCGACCAAAGAGGATGGGTTCGGGAGTCGGTTATGCGAAGGGAAGGTATTAGCACCCCTACGCATCCGTAGTACTCTACGGGATCCACGCACAAAAGGAAGGAATATTGGTTGCTAAACACTGCTTAAATACTCACACACACTGGCTGAAAGAGACAAAAGAAACTGACTGAAACTGACTCGGCAGGACATCGTATCCTGGGCCTACTTAGTCTATCAGACATAGACATCAGAGTCGAAGTAGTTCGGACTGGGGAAACGACACGTGCTCGCTAGGATTTCGCATCCTATGCATACGTATCTTCTCGGACGAGAGAAGAATCAGAGCATTCGTAGCTCGGCTGACACGCACACAAACAAACAAGACACAGGCAAACGTGGAGCCTGAATGCCAATCACTGGACTTACATCAGCATCCGAACCTAAACACACGCAAAGAGGCAAACGTGGAGCCCAAATGCCAATCACTGGACTTACATTGACATCCGAACCTAAACAACACAACAGATAGACGGGGAGTCTGGGACTCAGCCTACAACTGTCAAACACAAACAAACAGACAGACAGCAAATGCTAAGGAGTCAGGGACTCGAGCCTAGCAAAGGTCAGACAACACACACAAAAAGAAAAAGGGCGCCCGGAGAGATCAGCTCAATCTCCTGCCTACATACTTCATCTGGTGTGAAGATCAGGGCGATGTAGTTCCCCTACGCAGGGATAAAGGACTAGCCTAACCAGATAACAGAGGGAGACACAACTAGGGAGACTACGACTCGAGCCTAGATGTTATCATGCAAATCATCCCTAAGTTAAGGTTTCTAGCTAACTGGCACAGGGAGCCAACCTATCCTAAACATGACTTGCACAGGAAGCAAGCCACACACACACTTAACTTGCACAGGAAGCAAGCCAAGCAAAACCTACTTGCACAGGAAGCAAGTCTAAACTAATCCTAACTTGCACAGGAAGCAAGTCAAACAATCCTAACTTGCACAGGAAGCAAGTCAAACAATCCTAACTTGCACAGGAAGCAAGTCAAACAATCCTACAAGCACAGATAGCACACACTATACACAAGCAAGTGGCTCAAACAAGGGTTAGGTTTTAGTCGAGGGGTCATATCAACCTCAACAAACAAACCTCTGGAACTGGGTGAATGTTGCTCTTAACCTTGCCATTGAGGGGCTAAGGTGAAGCAGATGAAAGGATGAAGTGAGGATGAGACCTCACAGCTCTTATCCCTGGCCTGGGAGAGCTCAAGACAAGAATGTGTGGGTTCAGAAAGTGGGAACCCTTCTACACATTAAAACTGACTCAACTGTACAATTGTACAAGATCTTGGGTTTGTATCTGCAATGCATCAACACAGTGGTGTGAGCAAAGCAGATGACACACTGAATAGTGGGGGATAGATTGCATATCCCTACCTTCCACCAATTGCCTCTTCTCTTAGGAGGACTTTGACTCTATGCAGGGACAAAAGTAAACATCCACAAACATTGCCTCTTAAGGAGGACTTCAGACAGTTGCCTGGCCAAGTAACAGACCAGGTCTTCCAGACTACATGAAGTAAAGGAGGCATACCTCAATGCAAATTGCTTATACAAGCAAAGCAAAGCAAAAAGTTCACAAGGAACTAAGCAACTAAAGCACCTGAAACAGTCAAGCAGATGTTAGTATGCAACTTCAAACAAAACAAACAGAAACAGACAACAACAGTCCATTAAAGGCACATGGATGTGCAAGGCACAAGGCTTTAGGGCATGTGAGCCAAGCCACCTACAAAACAAAGAGGTTAGGCAATGGTATTTGAGCAAGCTCAATCAAAAGAATTGGTCTCAATGGCCATTTGATGGTCAACCTGAAATCACAAACTCAAAGGTGAGTAACAGGACCACTAGGGCAAGCCTAGGGTCAAAAGTGAATGAGAAAGTCAAAACAGCAAGGGTTAAGTATCCAAAATCATGTTCAAACAATTAGGAAACAAAACCAATTGGGTTCACATTCATATCAATCACTATCATCATTTCATGAACCATTTAGGTCAAAACATGGCAAACAGGAGCTCATAGAAGTCAACAGCAAGACTTGCATAAAAAGCAATCTAAACATTTTCCAAAAATCACCAAATAAATCATGATCAAACCTAACACATAGCATGGTAAGCATGTCAAATTTCATCCCACTTGGACAAGTGGAAGGCAGTCAATGAAAATCATGAAGTCAAACCAAATTCAAGCATGCACAAAGAAAGTCAACAAGCATGGGTCAACTTCAAAAAATCATATCAAATTGAAAACAGATGAGAAATGAATGAGATTAACACCAATGCCAAGCTTGAGATGTCTAGTTATCACATATCAAATTTCATGTCCATCTAATAAGGTATGAGAATTTCACAAATGAAATGGGAACATGTGTCACACAAAGTCAACTATTGACTAGGCAGGGGAGAAAATCTCAAACAATTAGGAAAATAGCTCAAATAAATCCAAGAAAATTCACATGTGAACTAGACATACAAGAGTAGGTTCATGCAAAATTTGGGGTCATTTGGATGTAAGGAAGCATGGTAATGAAAATCATGAAGTTGGACATCAATGGTGTGACACAACTTGTCACACCCTAGTTCAAAAAATCATATCTCACAAACCACAAATGATAAATTCATAAACTTTATACCAAAATCACCATGAATGTGTCTAGTTTAAGCACAAAAAATTTGGGAGCCATTGGATAAAGTATCATCATTTCACAAATGTTTTGGCAAGATGTACAAAATTTGGTCACATGTCACAAACCCTAAGGCCGTTTAAAAACCACTCATCCAAAAATTCTGGAAAAATTATGATAAAAAAGTAGAGATCATGATGAACACAACACAAAAAATCCCATTCAAATTGGATCAAAAATGAGCAAGTTATGAATTTTGGAAGATTGGTAATCAAAGTGAAGAAATTAATTGAATTTATATTGAGAAAATGGCATTTTTGTAATTTTCTGATTCACTTAACCAAACACAGTCGTTTTGGGCACAAAATGAAATGTTTTCATTGGCCAGTGGGGGGATGGCACAGTAACACGAAAATGGGAGCAATTCTGGGCAAATTGGGATTAGGGTTCTTATCCAAAAAATTGTGATTTCTCAATTCTTCCCAAAAATGTCAATTGAGCACATCATTGTAAACATCAAACACCATACAACAACAATCCAAACCCTAATTTCATCAATTTGAACTATACAACAAGAAATCACAAGAAACATTTTCAAACATCAAACTTTATCTCATCATTTCTTCATGGACAGGCAATCATTTTCAAAAAGGAAAACAACATGATACTCAGCATTGAAAAAACTATTCAGAACATGTAACAATTTTAGAAATGGTGGAAGTTGAAAACTTACCAATTTGGAGAGCAGTCTGTGTTCTTGGTGTTGTTTTGTGATGCCTTTTGGTAGTCTTGAAGTGAAATAATTGAAGTTTCAACTATGCCTTGATGAGGGAGGAAGATGCTTTGGCTTGTGTAGGTTGAAATGAACTCACACTTGGATTGCCAGGGAAGATGCTTTGTCCTTGACAGAAAATATCATGCAACCAAACTGCTATGTGATGTTGCTTTGTGGCCAGGCTGAGATGTGTTCAATTGACAGGGTTTGCCAATGCCAAGCAAAAATGAGTTTTCAGAGAGAGGGTGGTATGCTGCTACTGTTCATGACAGGCAAATGAGGGTGGAAATGTTGCTAAGCCAAGCTCAGGTTCATGGAGGCTTTCGTGTTTGGATTGAGAATTTGGAAATGGCCAAAGGTGAGTTTTTGAGAGAGAGAGAGTGCTGTATACAATTGGTTAAGTTTTGTTGGTTACAAAGCAAGGTTGGACATGATGAACAATTGGTGAACAAGGTGCAAGGCTTGGTTTTGTTCTCTTGTGTTGGACAGCTTTTGGATAGGAAATGCAAGGCAAGGCAAGATTGGTTCTATGGCAGGAGAATAGTGGACTGGATGTTATGTCAATGTAGGGCCAGGCTAGGTTTTGATGTTTGACAGCAAGAATGAAGAATGCCAAGTAAACAAGGTCATTGCAGTTCCTTCGAATGAATGAGCATGAATGAATTAGTTATGTTGCTGTGTTATGTTGGCAGAGTTTGGCTTATTGTGTTTGTAAGGTTTATGTTAGCAAGGTGAAAAGTTGAGATGACACGAATGGTTGGCAAGGCAAGTTGGTTCCATGACAGGTTTTTTCTTGGCAAAATGCAAGTGAGGCCAGCTTGAATGAATGAGGTTAGGAGAGATTAAAATGCAAGTAGCAGGGTTAGTTGAGAGAGTGTATGCTGTTGGCAGTTTTTCTTATGACAGGAACATAGTGTTTTTTTTTTTCATTTGCTGCTCCATGTTGCTCTGTGGTTTGGCCAGGTTTTGGTGCTTTGTGTTAGGCTGGCTTTTGTGCCTACCATTGGTCTGCAGCATGATAGGAATAAAATGGGAATGCAGTTAACAGCTAGGTTAGTTTTGAGAGACAAATGTGTTGGTTTTTTTTTGCTAGAAAGATGGTCAAAGTAAGATGACTGGTTTTCTGCTGCTGGATGTTGTGAGGCATGAAATGGTAGACAAGGCTGCTGTTAGCAGTTGCCTTTGGTTTTGGCAATGTTTCAGTTCTGTTGTGTTTTTGGCAGAAAATCCTCAATACAAATAACAAGGTCAAGTTTTGGGAGGGTGCTGTTTAGGAGAGGGTGTTGGTTTGTGGCTGTTATGTGGTGGGAGAGCAAAAGGTTTTCTTGCTGCAGAGTTTGGACAGAGTGAGTGAGATGCCAAGCAGGGTGAGGTAGTTTTAGGATAAGTGGTCAATGGTTTGCTGTGTCAATGGATAGCAAAAACAGAAAAATGCCAAGCCAAGATGAGGTCTTTTGAGTGAGAGTTTTGTTGTGTATGTGCAGCTACCAGGGTTATTAAATGACAGAAAACAAAAAAGGAGATTGAAATCTGCTTGGATAGTAGTGTTATCCAAAAGACAGAAAAATTCCTGCACACCCTCTCAGCAGTTGCTTTGTGGTTTTTAGTTTGAATGAATTTTGGTTGGTCATGTGTTGTTACTCATGACAGAAAAAACAATGATGGTGGAACTGTTGGTTTTGTTGACAGATTTCCTGAAATGTGAAGCAAGATGAGTGAGGTTGCTGCAGTGTTGGCTTGCTGCTACTGCATGACAGCACTGCGAGGTTTTCTTTTGATTGTATCAAAGCCAGGCTTGGTTCTGTTATGTGTGGACACACAAATTGCAAGGTAAGGGCAAGGTGAAATAACTTTCTGCTGCAGTGTTATATGATTGTTGGTTGCAGATGTTAGCAGGGCAAGGCAAGGTGGATTTTGAAGTTCTAGATGAAAATGCAAGCAGCAGGGCAAGGTTGGAAAATAAGTGAAGGGTTCTCTTTGATATGCTGCTGTTGGTTAGGTTGGCTCATGACAGAAAATGAGGGGAGATATGGTTTTTAGCAAAAGCCAAGTTCTGTTGGAAGTTTTGACAGCAAGTTTTCTTTTTGAAAAGAAATCCCAAGTCAGGCCTGTTAGGCCCTTGGCTTTTCGTATGACAGAAAATGATGCAGATGGCAAGGGAATTGATGCAGTCTTAGGGTGAGGGAGTTTTGGACATGGAATGCAAAATGGTAGGGTTAGGTCTGTGTTATTTTGGGCAGAAAGAGTGAGATGCACCTAGCAGGGTAAGTGAAGGTTTGAAGGAGGTTTTTGTTCTGCTGTTGGCCATTGGCGGAATTTCATTCTCTTTTTTTTTTGAAGTTTTTGACAGCTCTTGGTTAAAAAATCTAATGATCAATTCCTACAGCATGAAGTTTTGTTATGCAGCCCCTCATCTTTCAAAATGACCAAAAACCCTCATCCCTAAAACCTGCTATGTGACAGCGTATCAGCATGGTTCATAGAGGTATGGTCTCTTATGACAGATGAAATGGGACTAAGTCATTGCCCTATTGTTTTTTTGAAAATGCACTGGCCAAGGTTTTTGTTTCTTCTTCTGCAGTATGGTCACAGACCCCTTTTAGAAGAGCCAAATGCCGAGGGTTTTGTGGTTGGAAAAATATGAGTCAAGTTGTGGTTTTTGCTCCTTGCTTCCAATGCTGCTATTAGTGACTGAAAATCATGTCATGCCCTGCTGTTGGATAGTACAAATTAAGGTGTGGAAACATGGATCAATGGTTGCTTTGTACTCATTTTCCAAAATTCAAGTAAACAAACATGGCCCTATGTACTATTGTTTATTTTGCTGCATAATGAGGCTCTAAGGACAGAAGAAATGCTGCATAATTGCTGTCCTTTTGAGGTACAAGGCAAGGCATGGACAAGTATGGTGCAAGTATGGTTAAATGGTACTTTTCTTACAATTCAAGCAACCAAGCAAAATTCACATGTGCTGCATATTTTGACTTTGCAAACACCTTCTAAATGACATTTATGAGCTGTTCCAATTGGCCAAATGTTGAAAAAATGTTTGAGTCAAAAAGTCAACTCTTGGTCAAACTTACATTTAAATGAAAAAGGTCAAAATATGCCATTTTGATTGGTGAAGTTTTGGCCCATGAAATTTATATTTTTGGAAAGAGGGGATCAAATGTGACTTGTAGGAAAAAACCCCACCAAAATTGGCCAAACGGTTTGAGAGATATGGCCTTCTGAAGTTCAAGATTTTCTGAAATCGATTCGATCATAACTTGCCAACCACACATGGGAATTGAGAGTTCTATGACTTTTTGGAAATGGGAGAACAAGATCTTCAACTTTCATGTTGGGCAAAAATTCATTTGAGGCTTGTATCATGATGTAAGTTTGAGGATCAAAACTTTCCATTTTTGGTAAGTTTCAGTTACAGGCCCAGTTTCCATTTTGGGAAATTCATGATCTGGCTTCAAATTCTTCCATGATGGTGTTTGGCATGATATATGATGACTATTTGGACATGAATGAACTCCCACAAACCAATTCCAATCATCAAATCTCTGATTAAATGGACAGTTGACCAACAGTTGACTATTAGGGTTTCTGACTGATTATGCATTGACTGATGAATTCCAAACCCTGATTCCTTGAGAACTTGACTTCAAATGATGTCCCAAGTTGTTTGAACTCTTGATTATTGACCATGGTGCCTAAATTCCACAAGAATGACCACCAACCATTGCCTTGACTGGCAGTTGACTTTTTCAGGTTTTTTGACTGTCTGTGCATGAACTGCTGACCTCTGAGCCCTTAACCCTTGACCAAAATACTTCAAATAGACCTCCAAACCATGAGAACTTGTTGGACAATCCCCAAGGCCTTGATTCAATGAGACATTCCTTTGCTTGCTTGATTGACTGATCAGGAGATTGGTTTGACCTAATTCCTTGACTGTCTTGCACTTGAGGCAACTGGGAATAATGCAAATGCTATGCAATGGATCATGATATGCTATGACCTAATATGAAAATGTATGTATAATGGTAGGTGCAAATTTGAGGTGCTACAGCTGCCCCTATTCAATCAGCTGGGAACCCGAATGGATGATAGCAGCGGCTGTCAGACTTTCAGGGTAAACAGGGATTGAATACCAAAGAACCGTAGAATTTGCACAATACAGGGATCCACCAATGGAAACGTCCACTGGGATTTGATATTTATTGCTGGGTATTTTTTGGTTTTTGTTTTCAAGGGGTACGATCACATCCAGACATCGTAACGACAATGAATGGGAAAAGAAATCACAACTAGATGCCAACGGACAACTAGGAAAAACTCGACGTTTATCAAGACCAACGGAGAGGTAAACAGACATTAATGAATGACTGGGAGGGATACAACCATACGTCAACGGACGAAATGGGAAAAACTCAACGTTTACCAAGACCAACGGAGAGGTAACCAGACATTTATGAATGACTGGGGGGACTCGACCAGACATCAACGGATGAATGGGAGAAAACTCGACGTTTACAGACATCGGAAGATGATGTTTACAGACACCAAAAAGATCGACCAGACATTTACAGATGAATGGGAAAACTCGACGTTTACAGACATCGAAAGATGATGTTTACAGACACCAAAAGGATCGACCAGACATTTACAGATGAATGGGAAAACTCGACGTTTACAGACATCGAAAGATGATGTTTACAGACACCAAAAGGATCGACCAGACATTTACAGATGAATGGGAAAACTCGACGTTTACAGACATCGAAAGATGATGTTTACAGACACCAAAAGGATCGACCAGACATTTACAGATGAATGGGAATAAGAGAAACACAACCAGACGTCGACGGACGACTGGGAAAAACTCGTCGTTTATCGAAACCAACGGAGAGGTAAGTCCACATGAGAGGGGTACAACTAGACATCATCGGATAACTAGGAAAAACTCGACGTTTATCGAAACCAACGGAGAGGTAACTCTGCATGGAGAGGGGTACAACTAGACATCATCGGATAACTAGGAAAAACTCGACGTTTATCGAAACCAACGGAGAGGTAACTCTGCATGGAGAGGGGTACAACTAGACATCATCGGATAACTAGGAAAAACTCGACGTTTATCGACACCAACGGAGAGGAGTAATCTTCACTAGGGAAGGGATAGCGACGTTATGAACATCGAAAGAGGATGTTTACCGACATCAAAAGAAGACCAGACACTTACACATGACTGGAAATCACCGAAAGATGGTGTTCACCGACACCAAAGAATACCAGACACGGGTGCTGACAGGGTATACTGACATTCTCAAGATGACAGGGCTAGGCTGAACACTTGCAGGGGGTCTCACTGGGGAGAAACAAACTTTCTGTCACCAATAGGTGAGGAAATAAACCTCTGTGGGGATTATAAACACCAAATGTTGACTGGAGTAACTGTAGCCGATGCGTTTGTACAGGTTGAACAAAAATCCGTCTCTGCAGGGAATACGGTTTGATGGGGTTTCGAACACATGAATGCATATGTTTGAATTTTTCTATGGCGTAATGCTCCATTTAGGAATGGAAATGCTACGCGATTTTTGAAGATGCAATGATTACTAAATGCAAAATGCAAATGAACCCTGGCTAGGGAGCCAAAACGACCAGATACTCTGACTCCGTGGGGAGACTCCTCTTGGGGAAATACTCTGCGGAGAACTCTGCTTGGGGAATGGTAAAGCAACTTCACACTCATGAAGAATAGCACTGCTGCTGGGAAAAGGTAAACTCCGCTGGGGATACAGATATCAGTCTACTACAGAAACCCGTCCAATCCACTGGTAGGATGAACTCTGCTGGAGAAATAAATGCTACTCCATTAGGGACGACCCAACCAATCCATATGTAAGAGAATCACTGCTGGAGGTGTATTTTATGAGACCCGCTCCACTCGGGGAACTTGCTGAGGAAAACCACACCATTCAGCTGTGGAGAACGATCCTAGTGGAGAGAACAACCATAGTGGCGAGAGTAACAACTCTGTCGAGGGTGATAGCACGTCATATCATACTGGAGATGAATTCCCACAAGTGTCCATCATCCACCCATGGTGTTGACCTTTCCACTTCTAAGAACTCCCAGACCCTTCTGGACTTTTCTGCTCCATCATCTTGTATTCCAAATCTCGTCCGTACTCCACGGGGATCGAACTCCTGGTATTCATACAAACTTTCCAATCATCAGACTTTGAAGAGTCTTCTTGATTAATTTTCCAGGATCGTCGTCGTAATCCTTCACCGTCTTTTCACGGTTCATCTATCCCTTGCCCCTGGTTGGACTCTGAGGGGATCTCTTGTTAAAAAGGTTCATATTACCACCGACAAGTGAATGAAGATGTCTAACAGCACCTGCACAAGAGATCGCCAGATAAAAACGTGCCCCAGGTATGCCCCAGGTGTTCTGATATTTCAACACTTAGGTCACTCAGACTTCCAAGTAAGATTTCCAGATTTCAATCTCACAAGCATGCATCAGAAGGGACCTCTATGTTTCAAAAGGAAAATATTCTTATCAAAATGAATAGATGTTTTCGTAATCAAAACAGTAATGACACAAAAACAAAATTTACTTGATCGAACACACGCTTTATTTGACTGGAATAAAAGATGGCTCACAATTGAGCAACACACAGGAAGCAAACCCTGGAAAGAGGTGATTGCACACAAAAGGAAAAATCTATCCTAATGGCAACGTGAAACCGTGATCTCATCGGGTTCCAACTCAGTTACACCTCATATGTCCTCAGGACTTTCCGCACCTTCTGTCTTCTGAACAAAGACGCTTCCAATCGGTCTCTGTCGGAGATTATCCAAGTCATCATGAGCACAAATGATCATGCTAGACGCAGTTGTTCGTTTCATTCCCTCTTTTGCCTGGACCGCCCTTTCGGGTTTCAGTCCACCGGGATACCCTTTTTTGCCCAAGTCGCCCTTGCGGGTTTTCAACTTGCCGGGTGTACATTTCTTTTCTTTTATTATCCCTAACTTTTGCCCGAACCTTTCTCTTTTTCTTGGTTCGCCGGGATGCCCATTTTTTGCCTGGACTCTTTATTCTTTTTTTTTTTTTTTTGTCCAGCGGGTTTCTTTCACGAAGTATTTTCTAACTACGTCCGCATTCACAGGGAATGGAAAATCGTCGTCGTCCGTGGCCGTCATTAACAAGGTTCTGTCAGAGGAAAACTGTCTTGACCACGAATGAGACACTTATAACTGCTTTATCCATCTGCCCCACAATCGTCTTGAGGAGGAAGGATCCTTTTCAATCAATTCTTCCACGTGGTACGCGCGAGGTCACACTTCTCGGTTAACAACACGCTTCGTTCACTGGGTACAACTGCCCCATGCCAAGTAATTGTCAACCCTTTCCTTCAGTTGGACTCAACGCGTCATTCTGAGTCTTTATCCATTTAGTCTTCTCTGATTTCTCGCACATCTGTGAGGGAGACACTGCCCCAGGTAGATGCACATCCCTAGGTTCAATATCCAGGATACAGACTTTATGTTCAGCCACCATTGTCGGTGCAACCAACTGTGATCCGGGAAGCACTAACTTATTCACCTCATCTCCTCCCCCTCAGACATCGGAATCCGTTCGGATTCGGGGTCAAACCCCTCCTCCGGGATCAGTCACTCTCAATCTTTCGATTTGAGTACCTTGAGATGTCCTCATCAGGGACCTCAAACCTCCTTGGTTGATAACCTTCCATGGATTGTTACTAGCTTCTCAAACACATATCTGATCAGATCCATTATGGATATTCACAAAGTGGTATGAATCAGCATATACTGTCTCAGTCGGCGAGCAGCCTATGCCAAAGTACATCAAGTTTTTTTCGAACAGTGAGTGTATTGTTTCACAGTCGATAAACTTTTTGCTTAGGTAAATTGCATAATCTTTTCGACAAGACTAGTCATGCTGACTCAATACGCACCTCGCAGACCCCTCGAGGATTATCAAGTACCGGATTAACAGTTATTTCTTTTACTGAGGTATCAGAATCAGAGGTTCCTGCAATTTATCTCTTTTTTTTTTTTTTTTTTTTTTTTTTTTTTTTTTTTTTTTTTTTTTTTTTTTTAGCAGGATCGACTTCGATTCCTCTGATTCGCTCACAACAAGCCTCGGTAGCTTGATGGACCACACTCCATAAGTGCACTGATTCGGACTCAAAAGTATGAGTTATCTCAAACGGTCAAACAACTTGCCCCAAGTCTACCGGATGCCCCTGTTTTGCTTGGGACTTTGCCATCATGTCATCAACATGGCATTTGCTTTTGCGATGAATCATCTCATGAAACAAAGTCACCGTAGATCTCTGATACGTGGCACCGGCCTCATGTGACGGAACGACATCAACTTAGAACAAGAAGGTGCCCCTTGTGTGATGGACCTGATTTACTTCATATCATCTGGAAACAGTTCAATCTGGTCTTGGCCAAGAAGCCATCCATGAAGATAAACACTGAGACCTGAGCCATATAATCAACCAATACCTCATTGTGATGTACCGGGAATCCATCCTTCTGATTAGCTCTGCTCGCATCTTGATAGTCTATTCACACCCTCTCTCTTTCCCATCCTTTGTCGTCCTCAGCTTTTGCTTTCTAACCTCGGCGGAGTTTGGAGTAACAATCTTGAACCGCTCCTTGTGCGGTGGAATCACCTTCTCCTCTTGTTTCAATGACCTGGCTACTTCCAACAAATCACAATCTTCTTCGCCTTTTTTTTTTCTCTGGCATGATAGGTCGAATTGTCGAAGTCATATAGAGGTGTAACCAAATCGTTATCGGTGAGATCAGGAGGGTGATCACTTTGGAACGAGACAAAATCAAAAGGAAAGAGAATGAAAAAACGTTGCCATTTTTATTTGTTTTTTTTTTCTTTTTAAAATTGCAAAATTAAATGAAAAACAGGGAACACCGCTTTTAACTACAAAAACATCCATTCATTACTGATGCAAAATGTTGCATAATGAAACACATGAGATGGCCCTTACAATGGACCATTACGTTTCGGGCAAAACGTATGGCTTGCATGCAAACAAAAATTGAAAAACAGAAATACTACTCTTCAGAATGAGTGACAGTGATGCTTTTGGAGGCCTTCCAGTTTCCTGGTACGCATGACTTTATCCACGCCTCAAGCTCGCGGTCGTTGTCAACATCTTCACCCACTGAACGGGCATGACCAGGATCCAACATTCCTGCACTGACGAAGGCGTACAGTGGACGACATCCTCTGTCTGGTCTAGACGACTCTAAATCCGGATGATAACCGACTCCAAACATGTCTGCTTTTGCCACGATGTCAATGATCCTTCCCCAGCCTTGGGCCTCTTTGTTCTTTACCACTTCCAGAGCTTGTTTATAAGAAGCAATGGACAGCTTCTTCTTTTTCTCAGCGACAAAGGCATTCTCGACCTGGATGGTTTCAACTGCTAGACTGGGTGCTTTGCATCTTACATTATTCATTTCTACTTTCTTCATCTTCTGGGTCGTGTCTTTCATCAATGCACACTCTTCTGTAGTGACAGTCGCACAAGCATTATCAGCGACAAGTAAGGCTCCATCCTGTAGCAGAAGTTTTGGAAACATAGCCTTTGGACCTTTTAGCTGACCCTCTTCAATCATTTCTACTCCTTTCTTGGCCTTCTTCACCATCTTGACTTTTACTGGTCTCTGCCTGAGTGCGGGGTCGACATCCTCATTCATTATTTGGGCCAAGCTAATAGCCTTGGAGTCCACCAGATCTTGGACGATATGCTTAAAAGCTCTGCAACCTTCAATGCTGTGTCCGGGTGCCCCAGAGTGAAACTCGCACTTGGCACTCTCATCATAGTTGGCAGGCCTCCGCTGCTGTTCTAAAGGAATCAAAATTCTCGGTCGAACTAATCCCAGATCCCCCAACCTTTGGAAAAGAGAGGCATAAGTCACCGGTGGTTCCTCAAACTGACGATCCTCATTCTTCTTCTTCACCTGACTCTTAGCTCCCGGTGTCTTCTGTTGAGGTGGCAGTTGTTGCTGTTGAACAGGTGATTTGCTGACAGGAGTGGATACGGTGGCAGCGTAAGGATGATAACGATCTTTGCTACGTTCTTTCTTTGCGGGCACACCGACTGGCTCAACCTTCTTCTTGAATGGACCACTGTCGGAGGGTTTCTCTGCTACAGTACCAGAAGGTTTGTTCACTTCGGAGGACGGAGCCTTCCCCTGGACTTTCTCCATTATCAGCCATTTCTCGATCCTTTCCAATCTTTTAGACATGACTTTCTGCCCCGAGGCAAGCCCTTGCACAACACTGAACAACTCCCTCATCATCCCTTTCAGCTCAAGGACGTCGGCGTTGAGAGGATCCATCAGCTTGGATTTGTTGACCCTCAGCAGGTTATCTGAACAGACGAGCTATGCGTACTGGTTGAGTACTGAAACCTACAAAACAGCAAATGGGTTAGTATGACTCACACATGCAATGTCTGTCCGTACCAGGAATATTCAGTCCTCTTTGTTTCATCGAGACAGATAAAATTTCATCAACAACATTTTGACATCTGGATGTCTCTCAACCGGGGTTTTTAATTTAAAAATAATGGACCCTGAGTACGGACAGACATGAGTTGAATGCAGATGAATGCGAGATGATATGATGCAAATGCATGAATGCAGGCCTTTGTGCCGCCAAGTCAACTGTAGACCCTCTGCTTTTCTGAATCAGTCAATCTGTGGGATCAAGTCACCATAAATCCAATCTTGGGGAGGGGGGTTCCGAAATAAACGGAACCGGAGATTATATCACTATCTTCACAGGAACAAACACTGGACGGGTGACAAACGGATCCTCTGAACAAGTACTCTCAAATCAGCCCGGGGATCCGAAATAAACGGAACACGCTGATAAACCATGGACAGAACTCTGGCGTCCCAGAAATAAATGCCCCATAATTCACAGTCACCATCAGTACCAAGAGTCACCAACAAGTCACCAACAATCAGCAACTGTACCTGTAATGATCAAACCCTCCCCACTCACGGGTGTTATCTAGGCCAGGGTAAAGTCGAAGAGAAACGCAGCATAAATAACCTTTCGCAGAATACCATCATATACACACCTGAAGTATGTAACGACAATATCCCACCAGGGTCTGAACTGCTCGTGATATCAATGTTCCGCTAAGTGGCGCCATACCACCCGCTTCCCATGAATCACTCTATTCCTAGGTTTCCTAGATTTCACTCATAGCCTGGGTATTGGGCCTTTTACCTCAAGTAACTCCCACCCCAACAGAGAGACACAGCACAGCCAGGTGAACAGATGAATATGAATGCAAACATTAATGCAACCATAAATGCAAACAATAGACAATGAATGCAAGCAGTAAATAATGAATGCAATAAATAAACACAGCACAAAGCAACCAAAATCCTAACCTAGAGAGCGCTAGGAGAGACTCGCTCAGGGAAGATGGACCAGCAGAGGTCAACTTCTCTATATCCCCAGCAGAGTCGCCAGCTGTCGCATCGCGCGAAAAACCGGCGGGAAAAGAAAGAACAACAGAGCCGCCACCGTGCGTTATTTATCCCAAAAGAGGGAAAGGAAACGCTCGAAGTAAACCTGGGAAAGAACATGGTCTCGCGACCAAAGAGGATGGGTTCGGGAGTCGGTTATGCGAAGGGAAGGTATTAGCACCCCTACGCATCCGTAGTACTCTACGGGATCCACGCACAAAAGGAAGGAATATTGGTTGCTAAACACTGCTTAAATACTCACACACACTGGCTGAAAGAGACAAAAGAAACTGACTGAAACTGACTCGGCAGGACATCGTATCCTGGGCCTACTTAGTCTATCAGACATAGACATCAGAGTCGAAGTAGTTCGGACTGGGGAAACGACACGTGCTCGCTAGGATTTCGCATCCTATGCATACGTATCTTCTCGGACGAGAGAAGAATCAGAGCATTCGTAGCTCGGCTGACACGCACACAAACAAACAAGACACAGGCAAACGTGGAGCCTGAATGCCAATCACTGGACTTACATCAGCATCCGAACCTAAACACACGCAAAGAGGCAAACGTGGAGCCCAAATGCCAATCACTGGACTTACATTGACATCCGAACCTAAACAACACAACAGATAGACGGGGAGTCTGGGACTCAGCCTACAACTGTCAAACACAAACAAACAGACAGACAGCAAATGCTAAGGAGTCAGGGACTCGAGCCTAGCAAAGGTCAGACAACACACACAAAAAGAAAAAGGGCGCCCGGAGAGATCAGCTCAATCTCCTGCCTACATACTTCATCTGGTGTGAAGATCAGGGCGATGTAGTTCCCCTACGCAGGGATAAAGGACTAGCCTAACCAGATAACAGAGGGAGACACAACTAGGGAGACTACGACTCGAGCCTAGATGTTATCATGCAAATCATCCCTAAGTTAAGGTTTCTAGCTAACTGGCACAGGGAGCCAACCTATCCTAAACATGACTTGCACAGGAAGCAAGCCACACACACACTTAACTTGCACAGGAAGCAAGCCAAGCAAAACCTACTTGCACAGGAAGCAAGTCTAAACTAATCCTAACTTGCACAGGAAGCAAGTCAAACAATCCTAACTTGCACAGGAAGCAAGTCAAACAATCCTAACTTGCACAGGAAGCAAGTCAAACAATCCTACAAGCACAGATAGCACACACTATACACAAGCAAGTGGCTCAAACAAGGGTTAGGTTTTAGTCGAGGGGTCATATCAACCTCAACAAACAAACCTCTGGAACTGGGTGAATGTTGCTCTTAACCTTGCCATTGAGGGGCTAAGGTGAAGCAGATGAAAGGATGAAGTGAGGATGAGACCTCACAGCTCTTATCCCTGACCTGGGTGAGCTCAAGACAAGAATGTGTGGGTTCAGAAAGTGGGAACCCTTCTACACATTAAAACTGACTCAACTGTACAATTGTACAAGATCTTGGGTTTGTATCTGCAATGCATCAACACAGTGGTGTGAGCAAAGCAGATGACACACTGAATAGTGGGGGATAGATTGCATATCCCTACCTTCCACCAATTGCCTCTTCTCTTAGGAGGACTTTGACTCTATGCAGGGACAAAAGTAAACATCCACAAACATTGCCTCTTAAGGAGGACTTCAGACAGTTGCCTGGCCAAGTAACAGACCAGGTCTTCCAGACTACATGAAGTAAAGGAGGCATACCTCAATGCAAATTGCTTATACAAGCAAAGCAAAGCAAAAAGTTCACAAGGAACTAAGCAACTAAAGCACCTGAAACAGTCAAGCAGATGTTAGTATGCAACTTCAAACAAAACAAACAGAAACAGACAACAACAGTCCATTAAAGGCACATGGATGTGCAAGGCACAAGGCTTTAGGGCATGTGAGCCAAGCCACCTACAAAACAAAGAGGTTAGGCAATGGTATTTGAGCAAGCTCAATCAAAAGAATTGGTCTCAATGGCCATTTGATGGTCAACCTGAAATCACAAACTCAAAGGTGAGTAACAGGACCACTAGGGCAAGCCTAGGGTCAAAAGTGAATGAGAAAGTCAAAACAGCAAGGGTTAAGTATCCAAAATCATGTTCAAACAATTAGGAAACAAAACCAATTGGGTTCACATTCATATCAATCACTATCATCATTTCATGAACCATTTAGGTCAAAACATGGCAAACAGGAGCTCATAGAAGTCAACAGCAAGACTTGCATAAAAAGCAATCTAAACATTTTCCAAAAATCACCAAATAAATCATGATCAAACCTAACACATAGCATGGTAAGCATGTCAAATTTCATCCCACTTGGACAAGTGGAAGGCAGTCAATGAAAATCATGAAGTCAAACCAAATTCAAGCATGCACAAAGAAAGTCAACAAGCATGGGTCAACTTCAAAAAATCATATCAAATTGAAAACAGATGAGAAATGAATGAGATTAACACCAATGCCAAGCTTGAGATGTCTAGTTATCACATATCAAATTTCATGTCCATCTAATAAGGTATGAGAATTTCACAAATGAAATGGGAACATGTGTCACACAAAGTCAACTATTGACTAGGCAGGGGAGAAAATCTCAAACAATTAGGAAAATAGCTCAAATAAATCCAAGAAAATTCACATGTGAACTAGACATACAAGAGTAGGTTCATGCAAAATTTGGGGTCATTTGGATGTAAGGAAGCATGGTAATGAAAATCATGAAGTTGGACATCAATGGTGTGACACAACTTGTCACACCCTAGTTCAAAAAATCATATCTCACAAACCACAAATGATAAATTCATAAACTTTATACCAAAATCACCATGAATGTGTCTAGTTTAAGCACAAAAAATTTGGGAGCCATTGGATAAAGTATCATCATTTCACAAATGTTTTGGCAAGATGTACAAAATTTGGTCACATGTCACAAACCCTAAGGCCGTTTAAAAACCACTCATCCAAAAATTCTGGAAAAATTATGATAAAAAAGTAGAGATCATGATGAACACAACACAAAAAATCCCATTCAAATTGGATCAAAAATGAGCAAGTTATGAATTTTGGAAGATTGGTAATCAAAGTGAAGAAATTAATTGAATTTATATTGAGAAAATGGCATTTTTGTAATTTTCTGATTCACTTAACCAAACACAGTCGTTTTGGGCACAAAATGAAATGTTTTCATTGGCCAGTGGGGGGATGGCACAGTAACACGAAAATGGGAGCAATTCTGGGCAAATTGGGATTAGGGTTCTTATCCAAAAAATTGTGATTTCTCAATTCTTCCCAAAAATGTCAATTGAGCACATCATTGTAAACATCAAACACCATACAACAACAATCCAAACCCTAATTTCATCAATTTGAACTATACAACAAGAAATCACAAGAAACATTTTCAAACATCAAACTTTATCTCATCATTTCTTCATGGACAGGCAATCATTTTCAAAAAGGAAAACAACATGATACTCAGCATTGAAAAAACTATTCAGAACATGTAACAATTTTAGAAATGGTGGAAGTTGAAAACTTACCAATTTGGAGAGCAGTCTGTGTTCTTGGTGTTGTTTTGTGATGCCTTTTGGTAGTCTTGAAGTGAAATAATTGAAGTTTCAACTATGCCTTGATGAGGGAGGAAGATGCTTTGGCTTGTGTAGGTTGAAATGAACTCACACTTGGATTGCCAGGGAAGATGCTTTGTCCTTGACAGAAAATATCATGCAACCAAACTGCTATGTGATGTTGCTTTGTGGCCAGGCTGAGATGTGTTCAATTGACAGGGTTTGCCAATGCCAAGCAAAAATGAGTTTTCAGAGAGAGGGTGGTATGCTGCTACTGTTCATGACAGGCAAATGAGGGTGGAAATGTTGCTAAGCCAAGCTCAGGTTCATGGAGGCTTTCGTGTTTGGATTGAGAATTTGGAAATGGCCAAAGGTGAGTTTTTGAGAGAGAGAGAGTGCTGTATACAATTGGTTAAGTTTTGTTGGTTACAAAGCAAGGTTGGACATGATGAACAATTGGTGAACAAGGTGCAAGGCTTGGTTTTGTTCTCTTGTGTTGGACAGCTTTTGGATAGGAAATGCAAGGCAAGGCAAGATTGGTTCTATGGCAGGAGAATAGTGGACTGGATGTTATGTCAATGTAGGGCCAGGCTAGGTTTTGATGTTTGACAGCAAGAATGAAGAATGCCAAGTAAACAAGGTCATTGCAGTTCCTTCGAATGAATGAGCATGAATGAATTAGTTATGTTGCTGTGTTATGTTGGCAGAGTTTGGCTTATTGTGTTTGTAAGGTTTATGTTAGCAAGGTGAAAAGTTGAGATGACACGAATGGTTGGCAAGGCAAGTTGGTTCCATGACAGGTTTTTTCTTGGCAAAATGCAAGTGAGGCCAGCTTGAATGAATGAGGTTAGGAGAGATTAAAATGCAAGTAGCAGGGTTAGTTGAGAGAGTGTATGCTGTTGGCAGTTTTTCTTATGACAGGAACATAGTGTTTTTTTTTTTCATTTGCTGCTCCATGTTGCTCTGTGGTTTGGCCAGGTTTTGGTGCTTTGTGTTAGGCTGGCTTTTGTGCCTACCATTGGTCTGCAGCATGATAGGAATAAAATGGGAATGCAGTTAACAGCTAGGTTAGTTTTGAGAGACAAATGTGTTGGTTTTTTTTTGCTAGAAAGATGGTCAAAGTAAGATGACTGGTTTTCTGCTGCTGGATGTTGTGAGGCATGAAATGGTAGACAAGGCTGCTGTTAGCAGTTGCCTTTGGTTTTGGCAATGTTTCAGTTCTGTTGTGTTTTTGGCAGAAAATCCTCAATACAAATAACAAGGTCAAGTTTTGGGAGGGTGCTGTTTAGGAGAGGGTGTTGGTTTGTGGCTGTTATGTGGTGGGAGAGCAAAAGGTTTTCTTGCTGCAGAGTTTGGACAGAGTGAGTGAGATGCCAAGCAGGGTGAGGTAGTTTTAGGATAAGTGGTCAATGGTTTGCTGTGTCAATGGATAGCAAAAACAGAAAAATGCCAAGCCAAGATGAGGTCTTTTGAGTGAGAGTTTTGTTGTGTATGTGCAGCTACCAGGGTTATTAAATGACAGAAAACAAAAAAGGAGATTGAAATCTGCTTGGATAGTAGTGTTATCCAAAAGACAGAAAAATTCCTGCACACCCTCTCAGCAGTTGCTTTGTGGTTTTTAGTTTGAATGAATTTTGGTTGGTCATGTGTTGTTACTCATGACAGAAAAAACAATGATGGTGGAACTGTTGGTTTTGTTGACAGATTTCCTGAAATGTGAAGCAAGATGAGTGAGGCTGCTGCAGTGTTGGCTTGCTGCTACTGCATGACAGCACTGCGAGGTTTTCTTTTGATTGTATCAAAGCCAGGCTTGGTTCTGTTATGTGTGGACACACAAATTGCAAGGTAAGGGCAAGGTGAAATAACTTTCTGCTGCAGTGTTATATGATTGTTGGTTGCAGATGTTAGCAGGGCAAGGCAAGGTGGATTTTGAAGTTCTAGATGAAAATGCAAGCAGCAGGGCAAGGTTGGAAAATAAGTGAAGGGTTCTCTTTGATATGCTGCTGTTGGTTAGGTTGGCTCATGACAGAAAATGAGGGGAGATATGGTTTTTAGCAAAAGCCAAGTTCTGTTGGAAGTTTTGACAGCAAGTTTTCTTTTTGAAAAGAAATCCCAAGTCAGGCCTGTTAGGCCCTTGGCTTTTCGTATGACAGAAAATGATGCAGATGGCAAGGGAATTGATGCAGTCTTAGGGTGAGGGAGTTTTGGACATGGAATGCAAAATGGTAGGGTTAGGTCTGTGTTATTTTGGGCAGAAAGAGTGAGATGCACCTAGCAGGGTAAGTGAAGGTTTGAAGGAGGTTTTTGTTCTGCTGTTGGCCATTGGCGGAATTTCATTCTCTTTTTTTTTTGAAGTTTTTGACAGCTCTTGGTTAAAAAATCTAATGATCAATTCCTACAGCATGAAGTTTTGTTATGCAGCCCCTCATCTTTCAAAATGACCAAAAACCCTCATCCCTAAAACCTGCTATGTGACAGCGTATCAGCATGGTTCATAGAGGTATGGTCTCTTATGACAGATGAAATGGGACTAAGTCATTGCCCTATTGTTTTTTTGAAAATGCACTGGCCAAGGTTTTTGTTTCTTCTTCTGCAGTATGGTCACAGACCCCTTTTAGAAGAGCCAAATGCCGAGGGTTTTGTGGTTGGAAAAATATGAGTCAAGTTGTGGTTTTTGCTCCTTGCTTCCAATGCTGCTATTAGTGACTGAAAATCATGTCATGCCCTGCTGTTGGATAGTACAAATTAAGGTGTGGAAACATGGATCAATGGTTGCTTTGTACTCATTTTCCAAAATTCAAGTAAACAAACATGGCCCTATGTACTATTGTTTATTTTGCTGCATAATGAGGCTCTAAGGACAGAAGAAATGCTGCATAATTGCTGTCCTTTTGAGGTACAAGGCAAGGCATGGACAAGTATGGTGCAAGTATGGTTAAATGGTACTTTTCTTACAATTCAAGCAACCAAGCAAAATTCACATGTGCTGCATATTTTGACTTTGCAAACACCTTCTAAATGACATTTATGAGCTGTTCCAATTGGCCAAATGTTGAAAAAATGTTTGAGTCAAAAAGTCAACTCTTGGTCAAACTTACATTTAAATGAAAAAGGTCAAAATATGCCATTTTGATTGGTGAAGTTTTGGCCCATGAAATTTATATTTTTGGAAAGAGGGGATCAAATGTGACTTGTAGGAAAAAACCCCACCAAAATTGGCCAAACGGTTTGAGAGATATGGCCTTCTGAAGTTCAAGATTTTCTGAAATCGATTCGATCATAACTTGCCAACCACACATGGGAATTGAGAGTTCTATGACTTTTTGGAAATGGGAGAACAAGATCTTCAACTTTCATGTTGGGCAAAAATTCATTTGAGGCTTGTATCATGATGTAAGTTTGAGGATCAAAACTTTCCATTTTTGGTAAGTTTCAGTTACAGGCCCAGTTTCCATTTTGGGAAATTCATGATCTGGCTTCAAATTCTTCCATGATGGTGTTTGGCATGATATATGATGACTATTTGGACATGAATGAACTCCCACAAACCAATTCCAATCATCAAATCTCTGATTAAATGGACAGTTGACCAACAGTTGACTATTAGGGTTTCTGACTGATTATGCATTGACTGATGAATTCCAAACCCTGATTCCTTGAGAACTTGACTTCAAATGATGTCCCAAGTTGTTTGAACTCTTGATTATTGACCATGGTGCCTAAATTCCACAAGAATGACCACCAACCATTGCCTTGACTGGCAGTTGACTTTTTCAGGTTTTTTGACTGTCTGTGCATGAACTGCTGACCTCTGAGCCCTTAACCCTTGACCAAAATACTTCAAATAGACCTCCAAACCATGAGAACTTGTTGGACAATCCCCAAGGCCTTGATTCAATGAGACATTCCTTTGCTTGCTTGATTGACTGATCAGGAGATTGGTTTGACCTAATTCCTTGACTGTCTTGCACTTGAGGCAACTGGGAATAATGCAAATGCTATGCAATGGATCATGATATGCTATGACCTAATATGAAAATGTATGTATAATGGTAGGTGCAAATTTGAGGTGCTACAATGGTGAGAAGCATGCTAAAGGAGAAGAAACTTCCTCAGAAGCTCTGGGGAGAAGTTGTTGCCACTGCAACGTATGTACTCAACCGATGTCCTACGAAGAAGTTGAAGGAAATAGTTCCAATACAGAAGTGGACTGGAGATAAGAAAAGTGTTAGTCATCTGAAGGTGTTTGGTTCTGTTTGCTATAAACATGTTCCAGAAGCCAGAAGACAGAAGCTGGATGATAGAAGCAAAGTGATGATTCTGATAGGGTACCACAGTACAGGTGCGTACAAGCTCTATTGTCCAGAAACCAACAAAACTGAATTCAGCAGAGATGTGATTGTGAAGGAATCAGAATTTTGGAATTGGGATAAGTCTCAATCTGATTCTAATGTTAGAACTTCTGAAGAAAGGTCAGAGTTAAGAATTTCTGAAGTTGGAGTAAACTCTGACGTTGATTCTAATTCTGATAGTGATTCTGACTCTGGAGAAGACTCAGAAGATGAAGGTGACTCTGATGATCCAGACTCTGATGACCCAGACTCTGATGGTAATCCAAATTTTGGTGGCAATTCAGACTCTGGAAATATGCCAGCCCCTGAAGATGGTCAAAGCTCTGGAGGAAGTCAGCCATCTGAAGCTAGAAACTCTGAAGCTCAAGACTCTGAACAAGTTCAGAGACCACAAAGAATCAGAAACATCCCCAGAAGATATGCAGAATTTGACATGCTGCAAGACACTGAAGTAGACTCTGAAGGAGAAGTTATTCAGTGTGCCATGTTAGTAGACTCTGAACCCATAAGTACAGAAGAGGCTCTTAAGCAGAAGCTTTGGCTGAAGGCCATGAAAGAAGAACTTGATGCTATAGAGAGAAACAAGACTTGGAAGCTGACAGAACTTCCAAAAGACAAGAAAGCCATCAGCGTCAGATGGGTTTTCAAGCAGAAGTTAAAGCCAGATGGTTCAATTGGCAAACATAAAGCAAGGTTGGTAGCCAGAGGATTTCTACAGAAACCTGGGCTGGATTACTCTGAAGTGTTTGCACTTGTAGCAAGACATGAAACAATCAGAATGGTGATTGCAATAGCTGCTAACAGGAATTGGTCTCTGATGCATTTAGATGTAAAATCTGCATTTCTGAACGGTCCATTAGAAGAAGAAGTTTACGTGTCACAACCTCCTGGATTTGTGAAAAAGAATCAGGAAGGGATGGTGTACAGATTATACAAAGCTCTATATGGATTGAAACAAGCGCCCAGAGCTTGGAATCAGAAGATTGATTCATTTTTCAAGAAGCAAGGCTTTCAGAAATGTGAGATGGAGTACGGTGTCTATGTTCAGCATACTTCTGAAGGAAATATGACTCTGGTATGTTTATATGTTGATGATATACTTCTGACTGGAAGTTCCGAACAGGAGATAGCCAAGTTCAAGAAAGTTCTGATGAATGAATTCGAAATGACTGATCTAGGCAAAATGACATACTTTCTAGGGATGAAATTCAGATACTCTGAGAAAGGTATTATTTTGCATCAACTCAAGTATGAATTAGAACTTCTGAAGAGATTTAATCTGAAGAATTGTAAGATTGTTGTCACACCTTCTGATACAAATTAGAAACTGGATTCTGACTCTGATGGAAAGGATGTGGACGCTACAACCTTCAAACAGTTGGTTGGTTCTCTGAGGTATTTGTGCAATACCAGACCTGATATTTGCTATTCAGTTGGGATGGTTAGTAGGTTCATGAGTAAACCTAAGTGGTCCCATTACCAAGCTGTTGTCAGGATTCTGAGATATATCAAAGGAACTCTGAAGTATGGAGTATTATTTCCTTCTGGAAGAAAGGATGAGTCAGAACTTCTGAGTTATTCAGATTCTGATTGGTGTGGAGACAGAGTTAACAGAAGAAGTATGTCTGGGTACTTATTCAAATTTCTGGGAGGTCTCATTTCTTGGTGTTCCAAGTGTAACACCTCAAAATTTGCCCTCCTCTCTTGGGACTAGCTTAACATATTGCATATCATTTTTAGGTCATTAGGCATTGCATATTGCATATCATGTGGTTACATTGTGCAAATCATCCTCCTAAGTCTTGATCAGAAGATAATAGGTCATGGTGCAAGCTGGGGTTTCATTGGACTGGTCATTGATCATCTGAGGATGTGGAGGTCCAAATTAGGGTTTTGTGGTTCTCAAAAGAGGTTGGTCTACATCTTGATTGAAATGATACATCATCATCATCATGGTATTGAAATCATCAGAAGATTGGGGCTCAGATTTGATCAGTGCATTGCCAGATTCATCTATCAGTTGAAAAAGTCAACTGTGGTCAACTGTGCTTGATTTTATGGATTTGGAGGTGGGAGAGAGTTGGATACACTTCATTCATGTTGAAGCAAGTTTTATTTGACATGTCAAAGCTCAAGAATGAAGAAAATAAAGTCAGGAGAAAAAGTTGCCAAAAATAGAAAGTGACTTGTAATGGAAGTTTCCAAAAATGGAAAGTTTTTCACCACAAAATTACATGTCCAAAAAAGCTTCAAATGAAAATTTGTTCAACATGAAAGTTGTAGATCTTGGTCTCACATTTCCAAAAAGTCCAAGAACTTGAATTTCCCATGTATGGTTGGCAAGTTATGGTCCATTCATTTTCCAAAAAGACCTATAATCAAAGTGGCATAACTTTCACATGGAATGTCCAAAATGGATGATCTTTTTATGAGCAAACTCCATTTCATATGTACTTTCATGGTGTATAATCAAAATTCATCAAAAATGGTCAATACAAAAGGTCAATTTTCAAGTGCAACAATTAAAATCCAAGGGCAAAATGGTCCAATTTGAGAAATACATGGAATTTTGAGATGGGACTTTTTGCAACACTCTCCAAATGCAAATTAGAAGTTGTTTGAGCTGTCATGAGCTGTCACATGGCAATATTTGGCAAGGCCATTTTGGAACTTTCACTTAAGTTTCACATTATGCTAATCACATGAGTTTTGCTAATTTGGGATTAAGAAGTGATTAAGGGATAGTATAAATGTTTAATCATAACAGAATGTTGATGATAATCACAATTCACAAGAAATCTAACAAACTTTCCCTCCATTTTCTCCATATTCATCAAGAACTTCATCAAACATTTTTCACAAAATCTTCATCAATTCTCAATCAAATTGAGTAATTCTTTTTGATTCATCCTCTACAAGTCAAGATCTCCATCTGTTTTGCCAAGCCATTGCCAAAGAACTCAAGAATCACAACTGTTCAAAGTAAGGTCAACAATGGCATTTTGAGATTTCTTCCAATTGGAGCATCTTTGAGCTAAGGCACGAGTTGCATTCAACTTCCTCATCATCAATCTCAATCTGTTTTGGAGTTTGGCACGAGGAAACACAAGATTTCATCATTGCTTCATCATAAGGTGCAAAATTCGACTTCCTTAATTGTGTAAATCATTAGGTGGCTTTTGTAGATCTTTCAGTGTAGGTTAACGTGATACTCGTGGTTTGTGATTTGGTTAAGTGTGGAATGAGAAATTGCGATTTGAATGTTTGATGTCATAACTTAAAGTGCTCGATCCGTGCTGTGTGTTTAGTGTTAGGAAAAATAGATTGCATATTCGTGATGTGTGTTGAGATACGGTTCCAACGGTATATCGCTTGTGCATTTTCATGGCCAAACGCTCATAACTGAATTTGGAGTTGATGAAGAACATGAAGGCGCGAAGAACACGACGAAGAAGCTTCAAATTCTGGGAAAGTTCGCTGTTCGATCCGTTTCGCAGCATGCCATTTACGAATGTGTGTTTCCCTCCCATACCGGCCAATCAACACGCGACAGCGAATAAATGAAGCTTCTGCGTTTTGGCCAGGCGTGAGCTAATTACGCAAATGCCACTGTTAATAATTAAATTCATATTCCATTTAAATAATTATTTCACTAATTCAATTAACTTTAAAAAATCATATAAAATCCATTTTTAGTCCAAATTTCGTGGGAGTTTTTTTTTAGATTCATAATTTTCTCTAGTTTTTTATAGGCATGGTGATTCAAGTTGTGCTTGGAGGATTTTTGGATTGGCCTATTGATCTTGTTCATGTGTACATTTTTTGCATGTTTTGCCAAATCCTTCATGAAATGCTCATAATTCCAAAGAAATGAATGAAATTTCACATGCTTGTTCTGGACATCTTGATGGTGATTTTCATGTATAGTTTATGAATTTTGGATACTTGGTGATGGAGATATGATTTTTTGATTAGAGGTGTGACAATTTGTGTCACACCAAGCTAGGTCAACTTCATGATTTTATTTGCCTGGCCTAGAAATTTTGAATTGCTCTAATTTTTTGTATGAATGAACATTGATATGTCAAGATAACATGTGACTTTTTCTGGAATTTTTGATGGAGTTTTCTAATTGATTGATAATTTTCTTCTCTGTTGGCTCATTTTGTGAATTTGTGCGACACATGTTGGCATTTTGTTTGTGAAATTCTCATATTGTATTGGATGAAGATGAAATTTGACATGAGCATTCTAGACACATTGTAGGACATCATGGTTTTGATCCCATTCATTTCTTAATTGTTGTCACTGTTTTATGATTTATTGAAGTGAATGCTTGTTTGGATGCCTTGAATTGGCTTGTATAAATGTGTCTGGACTTCTTGATTTTCATTGACCTACTTCCTTTTGTCCAATTGAGCTAAAAATTGACATGCTATACATTGAATGTGTCCTGTTTAGGTGTGAATTTTTGTGGAATTAATTGAATTGTTTTGGTATGCTTTTGATTGAGATAGTTCTGTTTGGTCATTTGAAGTTGCAAATTGCATGATTGATGCTAAATTGTGCATGAAATGATAATGGTGAATGATATGAGCATGGGACCATTTGCATTTGCTTTTGAATTGTTTGAATGTGACTTTGGATGATTTTCACTTGCTGTTTAGGATTTTTTATCCCCTTTGGACCCTAGGCTTGGCCTAGTGGTCTTGTTTCTCACATTTGGTGTGGATTTTCAGGTTGAAATGCAAAAAGCTTAAGGAGATAAATGCAAGTTGCAAATTGAATTTGTTTGATGTTGTCCACTAACATGACTTTGTTTTGTAGGGGTTGATGCTTGAGCTTGAGCTTATAGCTTGCACTTATGTGCAATTAACTTGTGTTGCTTGTACAGATTAACTGATTAACATTTGCTGTTTACTGTTGGTTTGTCTGAGTACTGATGATACTTGATTGATTTCAGGTACATTTAGTTGCTTACAGTTCCTTGAGAACTTGCTTGCTGGTGCTTGGTTTTTAAACCAATTGAGGTAGAATTCCTAACTCCATGTAGTCTGGAAGACCTGGCCTGTTACTTGGCCAGGCAACTGTCTGAAGTCCTCCTTAAGAGGCGATATTTGTGATTGTTTAACTTTGTCCCCAAGCAGGTAAAGACCTTGATTAAGGCAATTGGTGGATCATAGAGATATGCAGTCTATCTCCCACTATTCTTGTTGAGTCGTCCCTCTGCTCACACCACTGTGTTGATGCATTGGGACACAAACCCAAGATCTTGTACTGTGTACAGTTGTGTCAGAGTCTTGAGCGTAGAAGGGTTCCATCTTTCTGAACCCACGCTCCTTTGTCTGAAGCTCTCCCTGGCCAGGGATAAGAGCTGTGAGGCACACCCCTCACTCACCTTTCATCTGCTTCACCTTAGCCCCTCAATGGCAAGGTTAAGAGCGAACAATACCTTGTACAGATGACTTGCCTCGGCAGTCAAACCCATTGTTTGAGCCTCACTTGACTGGATATAGTGTGTGCTTTGTGAATACTTGCTTGAAATGCTTGTTTTGTTTTGTTGATGCTTGCATGCTTGCATGCTTGCTTTCTTCCTGGATAGGGTTAGCTTGTTGTTGTGCAAGTAGGTAGAAACCATAACATAGGACAATGATGCATGATAACACTAGGCTCGAGTACAGCTCCCTGGTAGTGTGTCTTCCCTTTGTGTCTGGCTAGAATTTCTCCCCCGTTGGGGGGAACTACATCGCCCTGATCCTTGTTCCAGACGAGGTATGTAGGCAGGAGACCGTGCGAGGTCTCTCCGGGCACTTTTTTTCTTTTTTGTGTGTGTTTGTCTGACAATTGCTAGGCTCGAGTTCCCGACTCCTTAGCAACTTGTTGTTTGTTTGTTCTTGTTGTGTGCTTGGAAGCTGATGTAAGTCCATCGAGTGGCTTTCGGGTTCCAGTGTGCGTGTGTTTTGGTTCGGATGCTGATGTAAGCCCAGTGATTGGCATTTAGGCTCCATGTTTGCCTGTTTGAGTGTTTGTGTTGTTTGGCGTGCGTGAGCCGAACTACAGTAGCTCTGATTCTCGTTCCAGACGAGATATGTAGGCATAGGATGCGATGTCCTAGCGAGCCCTCTTCCTCTTAACCCCACCTGCGTTCCTTGTGTGTGTGTGTGATGTTTTAGCAACCTTTTCTTTATTTTAGAACGTGGATCCCGTCGAGTACGACGGACGTGAGGGGTGCTAATACCTTCCCCTTGCGTAACTGACTCCCTTACCCTTTCTCTTTGGTCGCGAGACCATGCTTTTTCCAGGTTTCTCTGAGCGTTTCCTTTCCCTATTTGGGGATAAATAACGCGCAGTGGCGGCTCTGTTTGTTTTTGTTTTAGCCCGCCGGTTGTTTTTTCGCGGATGCGACAGCTGGCGACTCTGCTGGGGACATCAAGATGTTGACCTGTGCTGGTCCATCTTCCCTAAGCGAGTCTCTCCTAGCGTTTTAGGATAGTTTAGGTTGCTTGTGCTTTATTTATTGCATTTATTATTCTGACTGTGTATATATTTGCATAAATATTTGCATGCATCATACTATCATTCTGCTGTCCTCTGTACAGGTGGTTCCTCTGTTTGGGGTGGGTGTTCTGAGTGGGGCTAAAACCCAGGCCCGAGTATACACCTAGGATTAGTGTGGTCTCACGTTCCTCATTTGCTAAATCAGCATATTGTTGCAACGTGACATGCCACAAGCCAGACGAGGTTCATTTGATAGTGCTTTCCTCTGTGGGGTACCCCACTTTGGTTGAGTTACTTCATTTGAGCTGTTGACTCTGGTGACCGATCATTTCCCGGATCTTTGGTTTAGACGATCTTAAGGGAGCTACAATGGCACACCCGAAAAAGCAAACCCATTGAGTATCTCCGCCCGATTGTCGAGACTATTATCCGCCTTAGGGTGACCTGATTAGAATTTACCTGTGAGGGGCGGGTGTTTCTTTCAGATGCATGTTCTGTTGGTGACTCAGATGGTGACTTTTGGTTCCGTTGATCAGAGTCATATTTATAAGTCGGATTTATGGCCATTTATTTCCGAGACGCCGGAGTGTTGTCCGCAGTATTTATCAGTGGGGATCCGTTTATTTCAGGATTCCCCGGGCCGATTCAGAGGATTGAGGTTATCTGATCAGAGACTGTTTGGTGATGATGATGATGATGTATCTCCCGTTTATTTCGGGACCCTTGAGTCGGATTTGTGGTTACATTCTCCTTCAGATGGTTGTGATCGGTTCAGAGATCAAGGCTGTGATTCAGAGCAACAGATGATCAGAGGACTTGGAGGATGGCACAATGCATTGCAATTCATACATCTGCATCATTCTCATTTTGCATTCATCTGCATCAAACCTACATCTAGCCATATGGGGAGTATTATGGATTGAGAATCTGGTTGAGAGACATCCGGATGTCAGAATGTTATTGGTGAAATATTATCCGTCTCGATGAAACCAGAATCAAAGGACGGAATCTTCCTCATATGGATAGATGTTGCATTCATGCATATTAACCCATTTGCTGTGTTGTAGGTGTCAACCGGTGCGCATAGCTTGTTTGCTCAGATATCCTGCTAGGGGCAACAAATCCAAACTGATGGATTCTCCCAACGCCGACATCCTCGAACTGAAAGAGATGGTGAGGGATTTGTTCAGTGTTGTGCAAGGGCTTGCCTTGGGGCAGAAAGCCATGGCCAAGAGATTGGAAAGGATTGAGGGCTGGATGATCAAGGAGAAAGTTTAGGGAAAGGCTCCGTCATCCGAAGTAACAAATCTCTTTGGCTCTGTAGCAAAGAAGCCCTCTGGCAATGGTCATCTTGAGAAGGAAGTTGAATCAGGTGGTGTGCAGGCCAAGAGAGAACGCGGTAAGGATCGTTATCACCCATATGCTGATACGGTAACAATCCCTACTAGTAATCAATCCGCACAACAGCGGCAACCACCACCTCAACAGAGGACACAAAGAGCAGTGGGCCAAGTGAGAAGGAGGACGATAGATCGTCATTTCAATAAGTCGCCCGTGACTTACGCCTCTCTGTTTAAAAGGTTGAAGGATCTTGGGTTGGTGCAGCCAAGGATATTGGTTCCAGGGAAACCGGATCAGAGGGTTGCCAGTTATGATGAGAATGTTAGGTGTGAGTTCCATGCTGGGGCACCCGGACATCATGTTGAGGATTGCAAAGCTTTTAAGCATGTGGTCCAGGACTTGGTGGATTCTAAGGCAACCAATTTTGCACCGACGACAGATGATAGTGCTAACCCCGTGACAAGGCATGGTCCTGTAAAGGTGGAGATGATGTCGAAGGACAAGAAAGGGATAGAGGTGACTGAGAAGGATCAGTTAAGAATGCCCATGTCTGTGGTCCCAAAACGCCCGACGAAAAATGGAGCTTTCCCTTGTGTCGATGATTGTTGTGCGGCCATCGCTACAAAGGGGTGTGTAGTAATTGGGGAATCAGTCCAGAGAAAGATGAAAGTAGAAATGGACGATGTAAAGTGTAAAGCACCCAGTCTGGCAGTTGAAACCATCAAGGTGAAAAACGTCGTTGGTGGTGAGAAAGAGAAAAAGCCGTCCATTTCTTCTTACAAACAGGCGGTGGAAGTGGTGAGAAATGGAGGGATCCCAGGCTGGGGACAGATCATAGGCATTGTGGTAAAGGCGGATATGTTTGGGATTGGTTATCATCCAGGTCAAGACTCGTCTGAGCAGAACAGAGGACGTCGTTCGTCGTTCACCTTTGTCAGTGCTGGAATGCTAGATTCAGATCACGCCTATACAGTGGGTGAAGAGATTGACAACGACCGTGAACTGGAGTCGTGGATAAAAACGTGCGTACCAGGGAACTGGAAGGCTTAAAAAGATCCGCACTGTCACTCATCCTGAAGGGTAATATTTTTGTTTTCAGATTTTATCTGCATGAAAGCCATACGTGTTGCCCGACACGTAATGATTCATTGTAAGGGCCACCTCATGTTTAAATTTGCAAATTTGCATCATTAATAAATGGATGTTTTTCAATTAAAAGCGGTGTTCCCTGTCTTTCATTTATTTTTGCAGTTTAAAAACAAATAAAAATGGCAATGTTTATTTTCATTTTTTCTCTTTTTTGATTTGTCTCGTTTCGAATTCAAAAGTAATTCTCCAGATCTCATTGATAACAATTTGGTTACACCTCATATGACTTCGACAAACTGATCTATCATGCCGAAGAAGAAGGCGAAGAAGATTGTGATCTGCTGGAATTAGCCAGGTTGTCAAAACAAGAGGAGAAGGTGATTCAGCCGCTCGATGGGCGATGCGAGATTGTTATTCCAAGCACCGCCGAGGTCAGGAAGGAAAGGGAAATTGGGGCCGCTTCAGAGGCTAGTCAAAAGCATAATGGTAGCCCTGTTGAAAGAGCATGTGGATACCTTCACCTAGTCGTGTCAGGATAGGCCAGGGTCGGATACCAATGTCGTTGTGCACAAGCTACCATGGAGAGGAGACTGTCCTCTAGAGAAGCAGAATGCCGATGTCACGTATCAGAGTGACTTTGTTTCATGATATGATTCATCGTGGAATCCAATGCTGTGTTGATGACATGATGGCAAAGTCCCAAACCAGAAGGGGGGGCATCTGGCATATCTGGCCAAGTCGTTTGACCGGTTGAGATAATTCAAACTGAGGTTGAATTCAGATCAGTGCACTATCAGAAGGCGGTCCGGTTGGATGTTGGGGTTCATTGGAAAAGAGGAATCGAGGTTGATCCTGTTTAAAAAAAAAAAAAAAAAAAAAGAAAAAAAAAAAAGAAATGCCTGAACCGAGAATGGAAAGAGAGGTTCGTGGTCTACTGGGTAGATTGAACTACATGTCATAGTTTACATCTCACCTAACAGCCACGTGTGAACCCATGTTCAAGATGTTGAAAGAAAAGATCAAACGGTCAGGTGAAATGATGATTGCCAAGGGGCATCGAAAAGATAAAAGAAAAGTTGCAGGAACCTCTGATTCCGATGTTTCCTATGGAGAGAGACTGTTAATCTAGTACTTGACAGCCTTCGAGGGGTCTACGAGGTGTATTGGGTCAGCATGACGAGTACTTGTCGAAAAGAGCATGCAATTTACCTTAGCAAAAAGTTTACCGACTGTGAAACAATACATTCACTGCTCGGGGAACTTGATGTACTTTGGCATAGGCTGCTCGCCGACTGAGACAGTATATGCTGGTTCATACCACTTTGTGGATTTCGAGATGGATCTGATCAGATAGATTTCTGAAAGAGCCAGCAATGACCGGACGGGTTGCAAAAGGGCCAATGATTTTGATTGAATACGATATTCGATATACCTCTCAGAAAGCAATCAAGGGGAGTGTATTGTCTGATTACATCGCTCCGCAACCCGCTGAGGATTATCAACCGATGAAGTTTGAATTCCCTGATGAGGACATCTCGAGGTGCTCTAATCGAAAGATTGAGAGTAACCGATCCCGGAGGAGGGGCCTGACCCTGAATCCGAACGGATTCTGATGTCTGATGGGGAGGTTAAGGTGGATAAGCTTTCGTTGCCCGGATAACGTTTGAATGCACCGACGGTGTGATTGTGCAGAAAATGGTGGTAACCTACAAAGACTGGCATGAGATGTTGTCGTTTGCATTGCATGGGTATCGAACGTCGGTGCGTACGTCTACTGGGGCAACGCCTTTCTCGTTGGTATATGGAATGGAAGCGGTATTACCGGTTGAGGTTCAGATTCCCTCTTTGAGAGTCCTGATGGACGTGAAATTGCAAGAGGCGGAATGGGTAAGGACCCGGTACAAAGAGTTGAGCCTGATTGAAGAGAAGAGGCTAGCAGCCATATGTCATGGGCAGTTGTACCAGAAAAGGATGAAGCGTGCTTTCGACAAAAAGGTACGACCTCGTGTGTATCACGTGGGTGATATGGTGCTGAAAAGGATCCTTCCTCCTCAAAACGATCGAAGGGGCAAGTGGACATACAGTCATGAATCCCCAGCATGGTCAAGAAGGTTTTCTCTGATAGAGCCTTGTTGCTGACGACCATGGATGGCGAGGATTTTCCATCCCCTGTGAATGCAGACGCAGTTAAAAAATACTTCGTGTAAATAGACCCGCTGGACGAAAAGAATAAAATAGTCCAGGCAAAAAATGGGCATCCCGGCGAACCAAAAACAGAAAGAAAGGTTCGGGCAAAAATTAGGGATAAAGATAAAAAAAATTGTACACCCGGCAAGTCGAAAACCTGAAAAGGCGACTTGGGCAAAAAAAGGGTATCCTGATGGACTGAAAACCCGAAAGGGCGGTCCAGGCAAAAGAGGAATTGAAACGAACAACTGCGTCCAGCATGATCGTTTGCGCTTTGGTTAAAGCATCATGGATAATACCCGGTGGGGATCAATCATAAGCGTCTTGTTCAGAAGGCGGAAAGCACGGAGAGTCTGAGGATATATGGGGTGTAACCGAGTTGGAACTCGACGAGATCACGGGTTTCACATTGCCATTAGGATAGATTTTTCCTTTTGTGCGATTACCTCTTTTCAGGAATTGTTTCCTTTGTATTGCTCAATTTGAGACACACACTTTTTCAATCAATAAAATGCATATTCAGTCAAATAATTTTGTTTTTTGTTTTCATTACCGCTTTGATTGCAAAAACATCCAATTATTGTGATAAAGAATCTTGCATTTTAAGACATACAGGTCCCTTCCAATGCATGTTTATAAGATTGAAAGCTTGAAATCTTATTCGGAAGGTTGAGTGACCCATGTGTTGAAATCTTGACACGCCTGGGGCACGGTTTTATCTAACGATCTATTTTGCAGGTACTGTTAGATATTTTCACTCACTTGCAGGTTGTGGTGTGGAAGCTGTTGACAAAACAAATCCCCAGGGAGTCCAATCAGGGACGAATGAATATGAAGGAATGACGAAGAGACGTTGGGACGTACGACGATCCTTGAATGATAATCAAGAAGACTCTTCAAAATCGGAAGTTTGGAAAGTCTGTAGAAATTCCCCGCAGGGTCCAATCAGGGACGAATGAATAGGTAGAGAGGCGACGTTGAGACGTACGACGACCTTTGGAATTAATCAAGAAGACTCTTCAAAGTCGGAAGATTGAAAAATTTGTATAGTCCCTAGGAGTACGCTTTCCGTCGATCGCGGCGCGACTTGGAATACAAGATGATGGAGCAGAAAAGGTCCAGACGAGTCTGGGAATTCTCAAAAGTGGAAAGCTGATATGAGATTGGGAGGTGGATACCATGGTTCGACGAGTCGATGGGTGTTCTGTACCAACTTCTCTCATTTCCCTAGCTAAGTCCCTAAGCAGAGTTGTGAGGGCTAACTCCCCAGCAGATCCAAAGGTCTGTGGATCCCCTAGCTGAGTCAGGTTGATTATCCCTGGCGGGTTTAAAACGGTGTTTCCTCAGCAGCCAGGCCTGAAGGTTGCTATTCCCCGAGTGGAGCGGGTTTCAATGAAATATATCTCCAGCAGTGTTCATCCTACCAGTGGATTGGATGAGTTTCCGTAGCAGGCCGATATCTGCATCCCCAACTGAGTGTATCCTACGTATGGATTGGATGGGTCGTCCCCAGCGGAGTGGCATTCATTTCCCTAGCAGGATCAGGATGGTTATCCCCAGCAGGTGTCAGATCAATGCTTCCCCAGTCGCCAGGTCTGGAGGCTTCTGTTTCCCAGTAGAGCTATCTGTGAGCATTTCCCCAGTGAAGTTGGCAGGTATCTGTGAGGGTTTTCCGAAGCAGGTTCAGGATTGATATCCTCAGCAAGTCGAAGACTGTTGTATCCCCACAGAGTGTTGGTGGTTCTTATCCCCAACAGTTTCTCGATCGGATTGGGTGCAAAGGAGTTTCTTCCCCAGCAAGGGTTACCTTATCCCAGCAGCAGCAGTGCTTATTCCCCAGTAGGGTGGAGATCGGAGTATTGACGAGTTCCTCAACGGAGTGTCTCGTGCTCCCCAGCAGAATCCCTTGAGGGGGACGTTTTTATGCATTCATCATGAAAAAAATAGCATAGCATGTTGCATAGAAAAATAATAAATCGCGTAGCATTTCCATAATTATGGAGCATTACGCAGAAAAAGTCATGCATCATTGCAAGCATAGGCTAGTCTCAAGCTGTGGTTATTGTTTGAGAGGTGGTTTCGACAGAAGTTGGAAGATGTTACTCTGATGGGTTTAGCATCAGGACGTCAGATCAGCGATGTACCCCAGTAGTGCGATACTGGAGGAAGCTTTTCCGTCGGACAGAGATGGGAATGTTACGCGGTCAGCGCGACTTGGGTTGGTTACCATCTGAAAATGGGTTTTGCCAGTCGGTGAGGACGTTACTTTGATGGGTGTAGCATCACGACGTCGGACCAGCAGTATTCTCCAGTAGTGCGATACTGGAGGGAACTTTTCTGTCAGACAGAGATGGAGATGTTACGCGATCAGCGCGATTCAAGCTGTGGTTACCGCTTGAGATTTGGTTTCGCTGGATGGTGAAGGTGTTACTCTGAGGAGTATAGCATCATGATGTCAGATCAGCTGTGTTCTCCAGTAGCGCGATACTGGACGAGATTTTTCCGTCGAACGGAGATGGAAGTGAAATCAAGGATGTTACGCGATCAGCGCGGTTTTCGGGGTTCAACTGGAGAAAAGGAAATGTTGAGGCATTTTCTGGGGTTCATATGAAGATTGGAGATGAAGATTATATCCGGGATGAGGTCCTTAGGATTATCTTCTGTTCATGTGTCACCTTAGACTCGGGCTGAGGCCAATGGAGGTCGTTATAGGTGTCTTCGAATGAAGAGATACACATGTTACCTTCCTTTGTGAAGGTGTACCCTCTGATATGTCGCCCTCAGAGTGGTTTGGTGTTATTTCCGTCGTTGCCGGCAGAATTATCACGAGAGATGGGAGAACGGGGTTCAAATGGAGAAGAGGAAATGTTGCGACATTTTCTGGAGATCGGGGTTCAAGCGGAGAAAAGGAAGTGTTGAGGCATTTTCTAGAGATTGGGGTTCAAATGGAGAAAAGGAGACACGAGGTGTTTTCTGGAGATGGGGATCACATTGGCGATCGCGAGTTATCGTCAGGCGACTGGGGTTCAAACTGGAGAATGGGGTTCATTATTTTGGCAAGAAGCGGGATGACGGGGTTCAAATGCAGTGATCGGGGATCATTTGTGAAAAAGAAAAATTTCGGGGTTCAAGAAAAGCATAAAAAAGAGATAATAATCCCCAGCGGATGTGGTGTTCAGGCCATGGTTATCCCTGCGTTACCATTTATTTTGGTATCCAGGTCGACGTTTTTGTTTCGCTGATCAGGCCGACTTTCTCCATTCCAGACGGATTCTTGTTTCAAGTTTGTTCTTTACCGACTCTGACAGGCGTTGGTAATTATTTTCCCATCAGAGTGCAAATTGTTCGTCTGTTCTTGGTATTCAATCACTCTTCATCCTGATCATCTGAAAGCCGAGGCTATTCATATCGACAGGTTCACAGTGGATTGAATAGGGGCAGCTGTAACACCTCAAAATTTGCCCTCCTCTCTTGGGACTAGCTTAACATATTGCATATCATTTTTAGGTCATTAGGCATTGCATATTGCATATCATGTGGTTACATTGTGCAAATCATCCTCCTAAGTCTTGATCAGAAGATAAGAGGTCATGGTGCAAGCTGGGGTTTCATTGGACTGGTCATTGATCATCTGAGGATGTGGAGGTCCAAATTAGGGTTTTGTGGTTCTCAAAAGAGGTTGGTCTACATCTTGATTGAAATGATACATCATCATCATCATGGTATTGAAATCATCAGAAGATTGGGGCTCAGATTTGATCAGTGCATTGCCAGATTCATCTATCAGTTGAAAAAGTCAACTGTGGTCAACTGTGCTTGATTTTATGGATTTGGAGGTGGGAGAGAGTTGGATACACTTCATTCATGTTGAAGCAAGTTTTATTTGACATGTCAAAGCTCAAGAATGAAGAAAATAAAGTCAGGAGAAAAAGTTGTCAAAAATAGAAAGTGACTTGTAATGGAAGTTTCCAAAAATGGAAAGTTTTTCACCACAAAATTACATGTCCAAAAAAGCTTCAAATGAAAATTTGTTCAACATGAAAGTTGTAGATCTTGGTCTCACATTTCCAAAAAGTCCAAGAACTTGAATTTCCCATGTATGGTTGGCAAGTTATGGTCCATTCATTTTCCAAAAAGACCTATAATCAAAGTGGCATAACTTTCACATGGAATGTCCAAAATGGATGATCTTTTTATGAGCAAACTCCATTTCACATGTACTTTCATGGTGCATAATCAAAATTCATCAAAAATGGTCAATACAAAAGGTCAATTTTCAAGTGCAACAATTAAAATCCAAGGGCAAAATGGTCCAATTTGAGAAATACATGGAATTTTGAGATGGGACTTTTTGCAACACTCTCCAAATGCAAATTAGAAGTTGTTTGAGCTGTCATGAGCTGTCACATGGCAATATTTGGCAAGGCCATTTTGGAACTTTCACTTAAGTTTCACATTATGCTAATCACATGAGTTTTGCTAATTTGGGATTAAGAAGTGATTAAGGGATAGTATAAATGTTTAATCATAACAGAATGTTGATGATAATCACTATTCACAAGAAATCTAACAAACTTTCCCTCCATTTTCTCCATATTCATCAAGAACTTCATCAAACATTTTTCACAAAATCTTCATCAATTCTCAATCAAATTGAGTAATTCTTTTTGATTCATCCTCTACAAGTCAAGATCTCCATCTGTTTTGCCAAGCCATTGCCAAAGAACTCAAGAATCACAACTGTTCAAAGTAAGGTCAACAATGGCATTTTGAGATTTCTTCCAATTGGAGCATCTTTGAGCTAAGGCACGAGTTGCATTCAACTTCCTCATCATCAATCTCAATCTGTTTTGGAGTTTGGCACGAGGAAACACAAGATTTCATCATTGCTTCATCATAAGGTGCAAAATTCGACTTCCTTAATTATGTAAATCATTAGGTGGCTTTTGTAGATCTTTCAGTGTAGGTTAACGTGATACTCGTGGTTTGTGATTTGGTTAAGTGTGGAATGAGAAATTGCGATTTGAATGTTTGATGTCATAACTTAAAGTGCTCGATCCGTGCTGTGTGTTTAGTGTTAGGAAAAATAGATTGCATATTCGTGATGTGTGTTGAGATACGGTTCCAACGGTATATCGCTTGTGCATTTTCATGGCCAAACGCTCATAACTGAATTTGGAGTTGATGAAGAACATGAAGGCGCGAAGAACACGACGAAGAAGCTTCAAATTCTGGGAAAGTTCGCTGTTCGATCCGTTTCGCAGCATGCCATTTACGAATGTGTGTTTCCCTCCCATACCGGCCAATCAACACGCGACAGCGAATAAATGAAGCTTCTGCGTTTTGGCCAGGCGTGAGCTAATTACGCAAATGCCACTGTTAATAATTAAATTCATATTCCATTTAAATAATTATTTCACTAATTCAATTAACTTTAAAAAATCATATAAAATCCATTTTTAGTCCAAATTTCGTGGGAGTTTTTTTGTTAGATTCATAATTTTCTCTAGTTTTTTATAGGCATGGTGATTCAAGTTGTGCTTGGAGGATTTTTGGATTGGCCTATTGATCTTGTTCATGTGTACATTTTTTGCATGTTTTGCCAAATCCTTCATGAAATGCTCATACTTCCAAAGAAATGAATGAAATTTCACATGCTTGTTCTGGACATCTTGATGGTGATTTTCATGTATAGTTTGTGAATTTTGGATACTTGGTGATGGAGATATGATTTTTTGATTAGAGGTGTGACAATTTGTGTCACACCAAGCTAGGTCAACTTCATGATTTTATTTTCCTGGCCTAGAAATTTTGAATTGCTCTAATTTTTTGTATGAATGAACATTGATATGTCAAGATAACATGTGATTTTTTCTGGAATATTTGATGGAGTTTTCTAATTGATTGATAATTTTCTTCTCTGTTGGCTCATTTTGTGAATTTGTGCGACACATGTTGGCATTTTGTTTGTGAAATTCTCATATTGTATTGGATGAAGATGAAATTTGACATGAGCATTCTAGACACATTGTAGGACATCATGGTTTTGATCCCATTCATTTCTTAATTGTTGTCACTGTTTTATGATTTATTGAAGTGAATGCTTGTTTGGATGCCTTGAATTGGCTTGTATAAATGTGTCTGGACTTCTTGATTTTCATTGACCTACTTCCTTTTGTCCAATTGAGCTAAAAATTGACATGCTATACATTGAATGTGTCCTGTTTAGGTGTGAATTTTTGTGGAATTAATTGAATTGTTTTGGTATGCTTTTGATTGAGATAGTTCTGTTTGGTCATTTGAAGTTGCAAATTGCATGATTGATGCTAAATTGTGCATGAAATGATAATGGTGAATGATATGAGCATGGGACCATTTGCATTTGCTTTTGAATTGTTTGAATGTGACTTTGGATGATTTTCACTTGCTGTTTAGGATTTTTTATCCCCTTTGGACCCTAGGCTTGGCCTAGTGGTCTTGTTTCTCACATTTGGTGTGGATTTTCAGGTTGAAATGCAAAAAGCTTAAGGAGATAAATGCAAGTTGCAAATTGAATTTGTTTGATGTTGTCCACTAACATGACTTTGTTTTGTATGGGCTGATGCTTGAGCTTGAGCTTATAGCTTGCACTTATGTGCAATTAACTTGTGTTGCTTGTACAGATTAACTGATTAACATTTGCTGTTTACTGTTGGTTTGTCTGAGTACTGATGATACTTGATTGATTTCAGGTACATTTAGTTGCTTACAGTTCCTTGAGAACTTGCTTGCTGGTGCTTGGTTTTTAAACCAATTGAGGTAGAATTCCTAACTCCATGTAGTCTGGAAGACCTGGCCTGTTACTTGGCCAGGCAACTGTCTGAAGTCCTCCTTAAGAGGCGATGTTTGTGATTGTTTAACTTTGTCCCCAAGCAGGTAAAGACCTTGATTAAGGCAATTGGTGGATCATAGAGATATGCAGTCTATCTCCCACTATTCTTGTTGAGTCGTCCCTCTGCTCACACCACTGTGTTGATGCATTGGGACACAAACCCAAGATCTTGTACTGTGTACAGTTGTGTCAGAGTCTTGAGCGTAGAAGGGTTCCATCTTTCTGAACCCACGCTCCTTTGTCTGAAGCTCTCCCTGGCCAGGGATAAGAGCTGTGAGGCACACCCCTCACTCACCTTTCATCTGCTTCACCTTAGCCCCTCAATGGCAAGGTTAAGAGCGAACAATACCTTGTACAGATGACTTGCCTCGGCAGTCAAACCCATTGTTTGAGCCTCACTTGACTGGATATAGTGTGTGCTTTGTGAATACTTGCTTGAAATGCTTGTTTTGTTTTGTTGATGCTTGCATGCTTGCTTTCTTCCTGGATAGGGTTAGCTTGTTGTTGTGCAAGTAGGTAGAAACCATAACATAGGGCAATGATGCATGATAACACTAGGCTCGAGTACAGCTCCCTGGTAGTGTGTCTTCCCTTTGTGTCTGGCTAGAATTTCTCCCCCGTTGGGGGGAACTACATCGCCCTGATCCTTGTTCCAGACGAGGTATGTAGGCAGGAGACCGTGCGAGGTCTCTCCGGGCACTTTTTTTCTTTTTTGTGTGTGTTTGTCTGACAATTGCTAGGCTCGAGTTCCCGACTCCTTAGCAACTTGTTGTTTGTTTGTTCTTGTTGTGTGCTTGGAAGCTGATGTAAGTCCATCGAGTGGCTTTCGGGTTCCAGTGTGCGTGTGTTTTGGTTCGGATGCTGATGTAAGCCCAGTGATTGGCATTCAGGCTCCATGTTTGCCTGTTTGAGTGTTTGTGTTGTTTGGCGTGCGTGAGCCGAACTACAGTAGCTCTGATTCTCGTTCCAGACGAGATATGTAGGCATAGGATGCGATGTCCTAGCGAGCCCTCTTCCTCTTAACCCCACCTGCGTTCCTTGTGTGTGTGTGTGATGTTTTAGCAACCTTTTCTTTATTTTAGAACGTGGATCCCGTCGAGTACGACGGACGTGAGGGGTGCTAATACCTTCCCCTTACGTAACTGACTCCCTTACCCTTTCTCTTTGGTCGCGAGACCATGCTTTTTCCAGGTTTCTCTGAGCGTTTCCTTTCCCTATTTGGGGATAAATAACGCGCAGTGGCGGCTCTGTTTGTTTTTGTTTTAGCCCGCCGGTTGTTTTTTCGCGGATGCGACACCAAGAAGCAACCTGTTGTGGCGTTGTCAACTTGTGAAGCTGAATACATTGTAGGTGCTGTTACTGCATGCCAAGCTGTGTGGATTCTGAATCTATTGCAGGATCTGAAGATTAAAGTAAACAAACCTCTGAAGCTGATGATTGACAACAAGTCTGCAATCAATCTTGCCAGAAACCCAGTGTTGCATGGGAGAAGCAAGCACATTGAGACCAAGTATCATTTTCTGAGACATCAAGTTCAGAGGGGAGTGTTAGAAGTTGTACACTGCAGCACTCAGAAACAGTTGGCAGATGTTCTGACGAAAGCTATCAAGACTGATCAATTTCTCAGATTAAGGGATGGAATTGGTGTTACAAGTTTTGATGGAATATGAATTAAGGGATGGTATTAGAAGTAATTCATATTTATTAGTTGTACTATTTTCTTAGCCCCTAAGTTTGTTAGAGGGTATAGTATTCTATCATATTCTAGTAACCCTAGTTTTAGCTTATAAATAGGGTGACAATCATTGTAACTTTTATCATGTTTTGTAGCCGTCATTCTCTTAATAGAATATTTCCGTTCATCATTCATTCTACCTTTGCACCAACATTATTGTCTCATAATTCGGTGTTACAAGTTCGAACAAATTCGAACAAACATTTATTTTATTCGTGAAAGAATGATGTTAAATAAACTCATAAGTCAACATGTTCTTGCATCAATATAAATTATAGATATTGTGATCAAGCCTCAGCCAACCTTTAAAGAATTGATGACGATGTTGATCCGGGGAGTATTAGTGTTAAATATTTTGTATTAATTAAGTTGTTGAAAGTCGATTTTTAAGTCTTCAAAATAGGTGTATTATATTAGAGAGACGAAATAATTATCTCAATAGAAGTTTGTTAGAATCTCTAAATGTATCATCAACTCAATAAATAGAGTATTTACAACTTATTTACATATTAATTCATGAGATTTCATAATATGTAGTTGTCATTCTCTATTAATTTACAAGATAAAAAATTAATTGATTTCCTAACCGCACGTGTATTAAATGAATTTAAATGTTTATGTATAGCATCTAGATTAATGAATATAATTTTTAAAAGGATTGGTTTGTTGTCTCAAAATAAAAAAAGATTGGTTAACCATTCAAAAAACGATAATGGCGCAACTTTTTTTTTATAAACTGTATTTATTATTAACTAGCGTCATGTTTCTGTCTGTCCGCTTTTTTAATAAAAATACGTGAAAATATATACGATATTATTTTATTTAATGTTAATTTTAATTGGAAGTTAATAGTAAGAACTTAGGTAAAAGATGATAATAGTGATTTTAATAGAAATTATTATGTAAGTTATGTAAGGGTAAAATCGGTAAAAAAAATAGACTACATCAAAACCAAAATTTTCTTTTATATATTGTTAAGGGTAAAATTGATAGAAAAATAAGTTACACCAAAAATAAATTTTCCCTTTACATATTGTTATAGATATTAAAAATATAAAATTATTGTAACAAAAAATTGATGTACATCCATTAAATCCTTTAATTTTTTAAATTAAAATAGATTAAATATTTGTGGAGTTTTGTTATTTATTTTTTTAATCATGAAAATATTGATCGCTTAAATTTAAGGGATAAAGTTTGTTGAAACGTTAAGAACTTAACATTAAATATTATCATTTTAAAATCAAATTCAATTGAAAAGTGGGTATTAAAACATTGTTTATAGATTCAAATATAGATTGTGTATTTACAACTATCATTGATAATTAAAATTCTTTAGAGATTGTTTAAATGTAATGTGACAGTTTATATGACACATAATAAATAAATTATTTAAATAGTCTTTTCATCCATATAAATTTGTCTGTTTTTATTTTTAGTCCTTAAACTATTTTTTTTATAAATAATTAGTGAATGTTAAATATTTTTTATTTTAGTTCTTAAAAACATAATTCTCAAAAAATTTATAGGTTTTCTATATATTTAAACTCTGGCGGATTTTTCTCAAATTTCCATTATAAGAAGTAAAACAAAAATAATTTTAACATTAACAAATTATTTTTAAAAAAAAACAGACCTAAAAATAAAAGTACGTCAACTTATAAAAACTAAAATTATTTAAGCCTTAATTATTAAAAAAATTATTCTATTGGAGATGCTCTAAGAATAAACACTTTTATATTAATGCGCTAATGTGATACCATTTCTTTGATTACTTGATTGATAGGAAAACAAAGAATTTTTTTCTATCACTCTCATGCCGATTATTTCCTTTCTAGCTATGCGAATAATATTCTTTGAATGAAAAGAGGATATTACTCCAAAGTTTGATTGAATACATATTCATCATCCCTTCATTAATGTCCTATTTTTATTTAATTTTAAAATTATTTGTCACTCTTACTATATTATTGAAATAGGAAAAGTTAATATTCACCATCATTTGGCCTATTTCAAAGACACCTATAGTCACGTTATTGTGTGAGTTGGTTTATACCCTGCTTTTCTTGCACCCATATCAAAAGAATCCAACACTGACAGAAAGAAAAAAAGACACTAAAGTATATTAAAGATTATTTTGCACATTTTGTATAATACAAGCTTTTCCCACCATTGTGTTGATATATATGTAATTTCACATCTACATCTTTTCCTCTCTCTTAGTTAAGCACTTGGCAAAGAATTTAAATCTACTTGAAATGGCTAGAGAAGCAGCCATTTTTCTATGTCTTTTGATTGTTGTCATGGATGTCACAGCTGGAATTCTTGGAATTGAGGCTGAAATTGCTCAAAACAAGGTATGTTTGAATCAAACTAATCAAGTTTATAATTCTATTGATGTTGTTCTTCGATCAGAGTCTATCATTTGATTGTACTATGTTTGAAGAACAACATCAATAGTTTTCATGATAATGTACCTAAGTTTTTTTCATGAGAGACAATTTTTGTTGCAATATGACAATATATTTAGATGTACTAATTTTTTTTCACAAGCAGGTTAAACACTTGAGATTGTGGATATTTGAGTGTAGAGATCCAAGCCATAAGGCTTTCATGCTTGGGTTAGGAGCAGCGATACTTTTGTCTCTAGCCCATGTTATAGCCAATTTGCTAGGTGGTTGCAATTGTCTTTGTTCTCAAGAAGAGCTTCAAAAGACTTCACCTAATAGACAACTCTCAATGGCTTGCCTCATTTTAACATGGTAACATCTCCTAACTCCACTACTTGTTTTCTTATAATGTTTTAAAAATCGAATTGAACGGGACGGTTCAACTGGTTGAACCGAAGCGGAAGCAGCATTTTTGAACTGTCGTCAGGGTTCAAAGCGAAAAAAGGGTAACATTATAACACTATAAAGAGTTCATCAAATCTATAAATAACATTTGTTTTGATTGTGTTGTTGATCAGGATTGTTTTGGCTGTTGGGTTGAGCATGCTTGTGATAGGGACTGCAACAAACAACAAATCAAGGGGTTCTTGTGGTTTCACACACCATCATTTCCTATCAATTGGTGGAATTTTGTGCTTTGTCCATGGCTTATTCTGTGTTGCTTATTACGCTTCTGCCACAGCCTCTTAATTAACGATTAAGAAAACATCTAGAGTGGAGGCCACTTTTGCTCCTGCTTTTGTGCTTTAAGGGTTTTGGCTTTACCAAATTTGTTGCTTTACTAAGTATGTACTATGGGGTAGAAAAAGAAAACCCCATTTTCAATTGATCACCAAATTATCCTTTCCACTAATCCACTGACATGTGTTCTATATTTTCTTGGCCAATGAAAGATTTTCTGTTACCAGAGATTGTAATGGTAATGGTATTCTGAAATAGGCTACATAAAGCTAAATATATCTTTCTACTTTCTTTAAACCCTTGTTTTCTTTTTGTTTTTATTTAAACACTATGATGGTAATGTTCAAAGTTGGATTATTAACTAATTGTAGAGATGTCACTAACATTGATCACCAATAGTTTAAAATATAACCTTTCCTTGAGTAACAAGTAACAGCTCATAAGTCATAACATCTATCATATACCCTTTCGAAGTAAACGAAGGTATCAAGATTTTTCCCTCCAAACTAATGACTAAATAGAGAGGAATGTTGGGGAAAGAAAACTACCTCATCTACTGTTATGCATTCCATTGACTTCACGATTTCGCCATTAACTCGGATCCAAAACAACACCGGTCAAATTAATGGAGGAGAATAGAAACAACAAAATCAATCTCTCCTGTCTTAAGTCCTAACAACCCCTTTTTTGGGGTTGATAAGAGAACCTCCCTGGTTCGCATTTTGATGAGAAGGGCCATATAGTTGACTTCCAGTAATCTCCATTGCTCACCACTAGTCACAAAGAAAGAGTACACGTCCCTTCCATAGCAGTATAAGACATACATTTCGGCAAAGTTTGGGACCCAGCCCTCTGATTCACCTTGACTTTAAAGGTGGTAAAATCTGCCATATGATGAAGTAGAGAACACATTGACAAGTCAAACTCACTTGCATAACTTCATAAAGCTATGTTGGTAACATCTCATCATCATCGTCATCGGAGGAGGAGGACGACGAGGAACTAGAGTCATGTATTCTCCTCTCTGATATGGCTGGAAATAGTATCCTATGCATATCAGAGAGTGATCGTTGATTAGAATCTGGAGAGGATGAAGGAGCCTCTTTCTTGCTAGTAGGAGAACCTTTCGCAGCTACTGTCTTCGTTGTCGATGCTTGTACCTCTTTGCACACCTTGTTCAACATTACCAAGAAATCACGTACAATCACAAACAAACGCAACCCTTCTTCTTTTCCGGTATTCCCCTGAAAATAATCTGCAGTACTCTTAACCCCGGTCGTTATTCTCTTCTCTTCCCCTATTAACCATATCACTTCCTCTCTTGCCTTCTCCACAAAATTTGCAAGGGTACGATGAAACTCGCTATCTTCTTCTAGATTCTTCAGATCCGTATTCAACAATTCTTCAGATTTTACCAACATATTATAAAGTCTCAACACTGTAGATGTTAGAGCATCACCATCTATCACTGCTGCCTTTTTCACATCTTCTAGTTCAGTGCTTAGACCTGAAACAACTTGAAGGCCAAGGTAGCGATAGTGCTCTTCTGATGCCCCATTTGATTCACCAATGAAATCCTCGGCTTTCATACTAGAATGGCTTTGGCTTGATTTTTCTGTTCTTACAGCTCTTAAGCCCTCTGAACGAATGATCTCATGAACCACAAAGTGTAACAGTGTGGTCTTCCCGTCTGTTCCTTTTACATCTGCAAGTTTCAAAAGTGTGTCAAGCTTAAATGCTTGAGCATCACCACGATAGGTTCCATTGTTCAAGCGATTTCCAGTCTTTAGAACTGCTTCTAATAGCTTTTGGAAAACCCTGCTTTTCCTTAGTTTGTTGCAAGAAACCTGCCATTAAGATTAGATACAACAACAGCAAACAAGTTATGCAATTCATTTGTTCTATTTTTCAAGATACCGACCACTAATAATATGTGTTGAATGCATAAATATAAGTGGAAGATAGGTAAAAGGTAGAAATTGAAGTGAAATTTTTAAACCACTGTGGCAACATGGTTTTTGTATATGGTTTTTAAACCACTGTGTGATAGTAAACCTTTTAATAAATCTTGGACCTATTTTGACCTAAGAAAATCTAATAGTTTATACACAAATAATAATGTTTCCCATTATATTTTTTTGCGCTCTCTCTCATGATATAGAAGAACTCATATTCATTTCTCTTCTACTCTTTTTATTTTTACTCATACCCAAGAACTGTACTATAACTATATATGAATTGTATAACATTCAAAATAGATTAGTATTTCAAAAAGTAAAAGAAAAAAAGAAAAGTGAATGAATCCAATTCTCACCTCTAATGTTGTAAAGCATTCCCTAATGTTTGAAGCTTCTTCCGGAAGTGTAAACATGAACCGTAGTGCCTCAAGACGTTTGAAAGCCAGTGGAATATCAACCAAGGCCTTGAGAAACCTCTCTGCAGAGCCAAGTCGAGAAACGTCGCCCGTGAATAACCTTAGCTTCAATTCCTCATCTGTTGTTGGCGCCATCTTCAATACTGTTTGGATGAGCTCAACGGGAATCTGATTACCTGATTGAATCAACATATTGCAAGTAAATCACATTGATGTAGTTATATGCCAATGTTAATCTAAGAGAAATGTTGAAAACTAATATCGCCTTTGATTTTTGAATGCGAAAATGGATGAAGAAGAATCATAATTGAAAGAATCTTAAAAACGATCATCACCAGGGTAAGAGTTTATCATGTTCTTGATACAGATTAAAAAAAGAACAAATGACTATTCCTTGGCATCAGAATCGTACAAATGTCAAAATGAACAGGATATATAGTTAAGTTAAACCCTAATGATTACTGTCAAACTTTAAATAGGAACTTTCTTTCTGTGAGGCTGTTCTATGAAATTGGAACATAATATCTTATCATAAACATGCAGCATAAAAGAGAGAAAAAATCATGAAATAAGTAGGTAAAAACTTTGAAAGAGAAAAAACTATACACTTGGAGAAAAAAATCTACTTAATTGGAGTTAAAGCATCAATATTGGTAACAATTCTTTTATGATAGTTTAGAGTAGCATGTGCTTCATTCTAATTGTGAGAAGCAAACACACACACAGACTCACCTTCTTTAACGGCGTCAATAACTTCTTTTGTGCTCACATTCAAAGCACGTAAAAGAATTGATAAATTCTGTGCTTTCTTGGGGTCAATAATCTGAATGTACTGGACCGAATGTTCTAAAGATGGAGAATCTTTTTTTCTCTCATTTTTGTTCTGGTTGGCCCAGCCAAATAGAGACTCTATCTTTTCTTCACTGAACCTGGTAAGATGTTATAAAGTTGATAAATTTTGCAATCTTTCATGAAAAAATGATTTTAACAGGGCTTAAATGTTTCTTACTGGAATGACCCTGCTCTGATCTCATGCCAGACCATGGCTTGATCAGGATTTGCTACAACCTTATCCCAGAAAAATGGCTTTAATTTCGGTTTTGGAGCATCAGACTCATCATCGTCACTAGCACGAGGTGGTCCTAGAGGTGATTTAAAGTTTTGACCTTCCATTTGTTTGGGAGGAGGAGGTGGAGGCCGAATCATTCTTGGAGGAGGTGGAGGGCGAGGTGCAAGAGCAGGTGGTGGAGGCGGCGGTGACGGTGAAGCCTCAGGGGCTGATCTTACTGAAGGGTGTTTTAATGGCGAAGGGTGTTTTAATGGAGATACTGGTATTTGTTCTTTGTTATCCGATGGTGTTATCTCAGCCAATGAGGCATTGTTGTCTTCATGCTTATTGAACGACTTCCTAACAGTAGGAGGACTCATTCCGTAGTTAATACCATATTCTTTCAAATCATTATTTTCGAAAGTCATAGACTTTTGTGAACTACCTGAAATACAAAAGAAATATTTATTGAATAAAACTTGTAAACTTTAATGTTTCACTATCATTTTAGGTTAGGTTAGCATAGAAAACCAATAGACATACCACTAGACATGTCGCTTGAGGTTAATATGAGTAAAGGCCTGATATCTTTGTCAACTTTTTTTCTCTTCCTCACCTCGCGGCAGCATAAGAACAAGCCTATTAAGATTATAATTCCTGATGCAACTACAGCAACACTAATTTCTTTCTGATTAAAAGTAGAAAGAGGAGAAGGAGGAGGAGGAGGAGGAGGACGAGGAGGAGGAGGAGGTGATGGTAAAAATGGCACAAACACGTTCGGAGGGAGTGGCAAATCATGAAACGAAAACTCGGGAGTTGAAGGTGAAAAAGTGGTTTGTGCTGCAACATGACTTTTCAGTTTTGGAGATGATGGAACGGAATCAGGGCTCGGTGGTGTCTGATTAATCGATGACTCTGAAAGTAAATATCTATGTCCATCTGCTAAACCAAAGAGTGACTCATAATGCTTCTTCAACAAATGTCCCTCCTCTTCCGATACAGGAATAGGATAATTTCTGTTTCTTAAGCAATCCAAAAAGTGTTGTTTCATATGGGGAGGTACAAATTTAGATCTCTTTCTCCTCGTCTCATCTGATAAACGCAAGTCAAATTCTTTGATACCATAACTCCTCTCAATCATTTCTTGTCTACAATGTCGCCACACCTGCTCTGCCTGTGTCACCCGATCAAACAAACACAACTCATCATACAACAAAATAATAACAAAACTGACATAATTGAACTAGTTCAACATTTGATCAACTAAATCTCGTACTTAGCTATGCATATTTTCATCCTATCAAGATGCTCAACAACCCCAGTAAATTGTTCGGAGTGCAAGATAACGATAATTATAGTAGACTTGACAAAATTCACATAAATTCCAACTAGACATTCGAATTTATCATAGAAAGTTTGAGATTCGATTACCCGCAACCACATATCACATAATATGTATGCAATTATTCTAAACCCTACAAGAATAATACCCAAGGTTTTATAAAAAAGTCCGCAACCGCAAAAACGGCCGCGAGCTGCCAATACTGACATCATTATTCACCGCTTTAATGCTAAATAGCTATTGTGGTAAATCACGCCGCGACGATTGCAATCGCGAATACGAATCAAAATTAATGAATGAAATAAAATTAAGAGAGGTATAGTAAAAAGCATGATATACCTTTTCTCCAACATGATCTTTATAAAAATCGTCATGTTTCCATCGTATCCCCTCTGAACCCCCATTGGCCATAGCGCAAATAAGAATGGCATAAACAACAACATACGCAGGTTTTGTCATTTCTCTTCAACAAAAAAGCGTAATCTCCTATTCATCTAATTGAACTTCAAATTTTCTTTGAACTATTAATATGCACCATTTACGTTTGAAATGATGATTGGCGCAACAAATTTGGCAGCAGGGGATGGGTTATTGTTGATGAAAAATGATGATAACGGAATGCAGGTTATACCAGAAACGGAAGTATGATGAAAGAGGTGAATTTGTTGAGCGTTTTGGGAGGTGAATTATTGTTGATGTAAGAAAATAGATGAATGAGGTTGAGGTTGAAGTTGAAGAAGTTGTGTATTGTTGTTGTTGTTGTTGTTGGAGGGAAGGGGAGTCAGAGAGAATTGGAAGGACGTGGGGAGAATGATGTAGGAAGATGGTATTACCCGCGCGATTAACAATATCATGTCTTTTTTTTTCTTTTAGGGTCAAAAAGATAGATATAAATATTTTAGGTCAATTCTTGTTTTCCTTTATTTTATTTTGTGCATAATTTAATATAGGAGAATGCCACCACGTCCAGATAACTTATTTGGTTATTTAAATTAATTTTAATTAGTTTTTTTTATATTATTACATATTTTATATTATTTAAATAATTTATCTATATTTTTTAAATATTCATATAATTTATCAAAAATATTTAAATAGATCTCAGTAAATAATTTTATTTATTTTTCTGTTTTAATAAAAAAAATCAACATTAATAATTTCTACATTTAAGTTTGACTTATTTTTTTAAGATTGTAAGAAAGAAAAAATGTAAAAATCCGTCTAAGTAATCAAAATACTGTAGAAATATTTAAATAATTCTTAAATTACTAAAGTAATGTACATACTCATTTAATACTCATTTAAAAGGGTTTTGAAACTCTTTAAATTTGTTAAAACACCTTAAAATATCTCTTAGACTTTGAGCTTATCGTGAGTTACAAATCTAACGGATGAGATGTACTTCCTTAATATACATTCTTTTGTTAGGAAATAATTTATATTTTTTTTATTGTTTCAGGCATCAATACTTTTAATCCTGATACCTATTAGAATAATTAGGAGTTTAGAAAACTTGTGTAATAATATCAATCTAAAAAGCCCTACTCAAATGATTAATAGATTAAACATCACCGAGATTTATATGACATACACAAAGTAGGTTGAAGTAAGCCGAAGAAGATCCTAAATAGTGCAAAAAATATCCACGATGTTATCCACGAAATAAATATGTGTTAGGAATAAAGATAAAAGTGAGAAAAATATAAGAGAGTGAAGTTTGAATTATGTTGAGATTTAAAAATATTTTTTAGATGTTTAAAATAAAAATCGACTTAAATGTAAATATAAAGGTAAAGAGATAAATGAAGAGAAATATATATATATATATATATATATATATATATATATATATATATATATATATATATATATATATATATATATATATATATATATATATATATATATATATATTATATTCTAAGTCATCTCATAATCCAGAATCTCGTCCACTTCTTTCATATTTGAGAGATTTTCACTGAGATATCTTCAAGTCTAATTGATTTGTACAATACAACTAAGTCTCCATGCCTTCTCAAACATCCATCAACAACTTAACCTTTTGAAGAAATATAATCAAATAAGATATAAGTGTTTGTGTTTACATTTTTACTCCAAGAATCTGTTTGGTTCAAAAGATGGGAGATAAGTGGCTTTAATGGAGGGAAAATAAAAAAAATGCATTTTAAATAAATATATATTTGTGAATTTTTTACAAAAATAACTCACTTTTTCAAGGAAATTCTCAAAATACCCCTGGTTTCAAAAAAATTCTCAAACTACCTCACTTTTAGGAGGAGTCGCCAATTGAATTGGAGACTCCTCTTAAAAATTTAATGGAGGCGCCAATTGGATTGGCTAGGGCAGGTGCCCTAGCCAATCCAATTAGCTCCCCTATGTAGGGTTTAAGAGGAGGCGCCAATTCAATTGGAGTCTCCTCCTAAAATGCAATTTTTGTGTTATAAATAGATGCGTTGTGTGAGTAATTGTTCCACATATCATACAATCATTTGGCAATCATGTTTAGTGTTCGTCGCCGATACGGCAAGGTGATTTATGCGAGAGACAAACCTCAGATGCTGGTGTTGTTCACTACGTTCGATCAACTGAAGAGGGAGCTGGTTCGTTGGTTAGATGGGAAAATACCAGAAGGGGAAAAAATTAGAAGTATTGAGAGATTTGACAGTATCTTTGATTGGATGCGAATGAAGACTGATAAGGATGCTAGGGAAATGATGTTCGGTCGAGACGACATCAATTTGATTGTTGTAATCAGTAAGAAATATTTCTGTTTTCAGATAGCTTATTTTGTACTGATGTTTGTTGTGAACCTCGTTGTAACAAAAACTTAATGATATATAATGATTGAAGGTTACAGAAATACAATGTTACAAAAAGCTTAAGACCTAGATGATGCTCCTCGATTGGGACAGTTGTTCTTGTTGTGTCCTGGTTGACGACAGATACTACATAATCTTATCATTTTATCTGTGGAATCCATCTCTGTTCTGATATGTGTGCTGTTTGGCCTTCCTTTTTTCTTTCCACGCATCTCGTCATTGTGCCAAACAATATCACCTTCATATGAAGGCCAGTAATCCTCCATTGGTAGTACCGAGAAGCTTTGATTATATACATTCATGACGGTGTCGGCCTTGTACACATCAGATAAATGGTTGTAAGCATCTTGACAAGTATAAGCGCATGCTGCAATGACATGGGAGCAAGGTATGCGAAAGGCCTTGAATTTTCCACAATCGCACCAACTTCTGTTTAGTCTAACAGCGTAGGCTAAATTTGGTCTCCCCTCGTTGTGGTCCATTGTTTCCCGGACGCTGAAATTTTGCCTATGACGGTCAAAGACTGTTACATCGTGTGTGCTAGCTTTGATGCTCTCCTCTTTCATGACCTTCATGCAACACTCACTGAATACTTGCCTGGACATTAACACTGCACTCCATCTTTCACCTCTGGTTGCGAACGTAGAAGCCAACCTATAATAGGTTGATCTTACCAAGGCAGTTATCGGCAGATTTCGAATTCCTTTGAATACCCCGTTCATGCATTCCACAAGGTTTGTTGTCATGTGGCCCCATCGACAACCTCTGCCAAATGCCCTTGTCCACTGCTCTACTGGTATGTTATTTAGCCATCTCCCTGCATCTTCATTAGACAGTCTAATTTCATCACGATAATATTGAAATGACGGCTGAGTTAGAGCATACCCAGCATTCACCACCTTCTTGCGAAGATTCTTATCTTTTATAGCACGCATGAAGTTTTATGCAATGTGTCTGATGCAATAGACATGGGTAGAAGGAGGATCATGCCATCCGTTGTCATGGTTGTTGTAGGCACTCTCAATGGCAGCATGTCTATCAGAAATCAAACAGAGATTGGCTTGTGGAGCCACATGCGTTCTGAGATGTCGAAGAAAGAAACCCCATCCACCAGTCGTTTCACCTTCAACAAGAGCAAAGTGTAGCACCTCAAATTTGCACCTATCATTATACATACATTTTCATATTAGGTCATAGCATATCATGGTCCATTGCATAGCATTGCATTGCCTCTTTTGCCTCAAGTGCAAGCCAAGCAAGAAATTAGGTCAAACTGGTCAGGAGATCAGTCAATCAAGCAAGCAAGGGTGTTTCTCAAAGAGCCAAGGCCCTAGGGTTTGTCCATCAAGTTCACATGACTTGGGGGTCCATTTGAAGTGTTTTGTTCAAGGATTGGATGTTCAGAAGTCATCAGTTCATACACAGACAGTCAAAAACCCTAGAAAGTCAAAGAAAGTCAATAGTCAGTCAAAGCAGTGGATGGTGGCCATTCTTGTGGAATTTGGGCACCATGATCAAAAATCAAGAGTTCATACAACTTGGGACATCATTTGAAGCCAAGTTCTCAAGGAATTAGGGTTTGGAAGTCATCAGTCAATGCACAGTCAGCCAGAAACCCTAAAAGTCAACTGTTGGTCAACTGTCCATTTAATCAGTGATTTGATTGATTGGAATTGGTTTGTGAGAGCTTATTCATGTCCCAATAGGCCTAATATATCATGTCAAACACCATCATGGAAGAATTTGAAGCCAAATCAGAAATTTCCAAAAATGGAAACTGGACCTGTAACTGAAACTTGCCAAAAATGGAAAGTCTTGATCCTCAAACTTACATCATGATACAAGCTTCAAATGAATTTTTTCCCAACATGAAAGTTGAAGATCTTGTTCTCCCATTTCCAAAAAGTCCAAGAACTCTCAATTCCCATGTGTGGTTGGCAAGTTATGATCGAATCGATTTCAGAAATTCTTGAACTTCAAGAGGCCATATCTCTCAAACCGTTTGGCCAATTTTGGTGGGGTTTTTTCCTACAAGTCACATTTGATCCCCTCTTTCCAAAAATATAAATTTCATGAGCCAAAACTTCACCAATCAAAATGGCATTTTTTGACTTATCTCATTTAAATGCAAGTTTGACCAATGTTTGACTTTTTGATATAAACATTTTTCTACCATTTGGCCAATTGGAATAGCTCAGAAATATCATTTAAAGTTTGTTTGCAAGCTCAAATTATGCAGTACTTGCACCCATCATGAATCCATGCTTAGTTGCTTGAATTGGAAGAAAAGTACAAATTCAACCATGCTACTCCATGCTTCCACCATACCTTGCTTTGTACTCTTAAGACAGAAAATTAAGAGATCATTTGCTGTCATTAAAACCAGTTGCAGCCAACATAATCAACTAAAAAGGCCTTGGCTCACTCACTCTCCAAAAAACTCCACTTTAGCATTTATCAAAAAATCTGTCAAGACTCCCAAAGTGAAAGCATGACCTGACCACAAAGCAACATCCAATAGCATGGCCCTTCCTCATTTTCTGTCAAATGAAGCTCCTAACTAGCATCCATCACAACAGAAATCACTCCTCCTAAAAACTGCATTTCACCTTGCTATTTGCTTTTCAAGAAAAAGCTGTCAAAGCTCAAAAAGTGACAAAGCATTGCAGAACCACTAAGCAACATCCAACAGCAGGCTTTTCATGATGTTTTCTGTCATTAGAAACTACTAACTAGCATCCATCAAACCAGAATTCATTCATGCTCTCACATTCTAAGAAACTCACCTTGCTTTGCATTTCTAAAACTCTGTCCAAAACACCAAAGTTACCAAGCCTTGCATTGTATTTTGACCATCCATTCATCATTGCCAAACCCTGCTAACAGTCACAAGACAGCAGACCAACCAACTGGACATTCTCTCAAAACTTCATCTTGGGTGCATGTATGATTTTCTGTCCAAAAAGAAACTTCCAAGAGAAACAAAGCCTGGCCTTGCTTGAGACCATATCAAACACCATTTTCTGTCATACATTGAAACCTCAATAGCAGCCATACACAGCAGAAATCACTCATTTCTCTCAAAGTTCATTTTTGCATTTTTCAACTTCCTGTCCAAAACCTCCAAATAACCTAACCTTGCCATTGTTGATTCATCACCAAAACAACATCATGAGCACATTTCCATTGTTCTAAACCATCTGTAACAGCATCTAGCAGGACTGGTTTTTACAAAGCCACAAAATAGCCAAAACATGACGGCTTTTGTTCTAAGCATTTGTTGATCAAAAGAGCATTGCAAACACATCTCAAATATCACATAGCAAATGTCCAAAGCCTCAAAACCTGCAGAAAACATCAAGAACTCAAAATCACTTTTCAACTTGTCACATTGTGTCAAACTTGCATTTTCAAAGCTACTTTCACTCTCAGGTCATTCCAAGCTTAGCAAATTAGTTTGTCATGGTCCATAGGGTATATTGAAGCTGTCTCAAACCTCCATTGCTCACTGTTTGAAAATCAAAAACATCACCATTCTCAAAAATCAAGCAAAACCAGTTCAGTGGCCATCTTCATTACCAGCTTGATTCAAGTTCAAGTAAGGTGTCAAGCAGCTTGCCTTGGACCCTTTGAAGCTATTTGGATACCTGTCAAGCATTGAAAGCATCTCCAGCATCACATTCAACATTGCCCTGTTCAGTTTGGTAAATTTTCAAGTTCCATTATTCTTGAATCTATTACATGCTTTCAAAAGATCTTTCAATGCTGAGTTTAGTGATGGCTTTAGTTTTAAAATTGGTTGAGTATCTGTGGAGTTATGATGTTTGGAAGTTTGATGATGCTTATCTATTTTGCTCGATTCTTGACTTGTATGGTGTTTTAGTGAAAACCATTGTTGGATTATGTATGGACATTGCTTGCTGATCATGTTGATGTCCTCAATTGAGATTTCTGGGCAAGTTTGTGAAATTCGATTTGGGGAAGATGCTACAGTGAAACCCTAGCTTTCAAAATATTTTCCCAGATTTTTTCTGCCTCATTTGTACGCATGCAGGGCCTTGGTCCATTGACCAATCAAATCATTTCATTTTACTGGCCAAAACGCAGCGCTTAAGTTAGTGGATAGGTTATTTACAAAAATGCCATTCTTGCTTTATTAATTCATTTTATTTCTTCATTTTATTTCACTTTGATATCCAATCTTCCAAAAATCATTGCGCATCCATTTTTAATCCAAAAATCATGGGGTTTTTTGCATCATGATCATCATGACCTCTAGTATTTTATCATTATTTTTCCAGAATTTTTGGATGAGTGATTTTTATATGGCCTTAGGGTTTGTGACATGTGACCAATTTTTGTACACTTTGCCAAAACATTTGTGAAATGATGAGAATGTATCCAATGGCTCCCAAATTTTTTGTGTTTAAACTAGACACATTCATGGTGATTTTGGTGTAGAGTTTGTGAATTTATCATTTGTGGTTTGTGAGTTATGAATTTTTGAATTAGGGTGTGACAATTTGTGTCACACCATTGATGTCCAACTTCATGATTTTCATTACCATGCTTCTTGACCTCAAAATGGATTGAAATTTTGCATGAACCTACTCTTGTATGTCTAGTATACATGTGAATTTTCTTGGAATTATTTGTGGCATTTCCTAATTGTTTGAGATTTTCTCTCCTGGTTAGTCATATGTTGACCTTGTGTGACACATGTTCCCATTTCATTTGTGAAATTCTCATACTTTATTAGATGGACATGAAATTTTACATGAGATAACTAGACATCCACATCTTTGCCATGGTTTTGATCCCATTCATTTATCATACACCATCTCTGACTTATGATTTTTCTAAGTTGATGCATGTTTGGTTGACTTCATTGAGCATGTTCAAAATTGCTTTGACTTTCTGATTTTCATTGACTGCCTTCCACTTGTCCAAATGGGATGAAATTTGACATGCTTACCATGCTGTGGGTTGTGATTGATCATGATTTATTTGGTGATTTTTGGAAATGTTTAGGATTGATTTTGATGCAAGTCTTGCTGTTGACTTCTATGAGCTTCTAAATGCCCTGTTTTGACCTAATTTGTTCATGAAATGATGATGATGATTGATATGGATGTGAGCCCAATTGGTTTTGTTTCCTAATTGTTTGAACATGATTTTGGATACTTACCCCTTGCTGTTTGGACTTTCTCATTCACTTTTGACCCTAGGCTTGCCCTAGTGGTCCTGTTACTCACCTTTGAGCTTGTGTTTTCAGGTTGACCATCAAATGGCCATTGAGACCAATTCATTTGATTGAGCTTGCTCAAATATCATTGTCTAACTTGTTTGTTTTGTAGGTGGCTTGGCTCACATGCCTCAAGCTTGGTGCCTTGCACATTCACTAGCTTGTGTTGATTGGTTGATGTCTGTTTCATTTTGATTTAACTCTGACTTGTATACTAACTGTGCTTGACTGATTTCAGGTACTTTAGTTGCTCTTAGTTCCTTGTGAACTTTTTGCTTTGCTTTGCTTGTATAAGTAATTTGCATTGAGGTATGTCTCTTTTTCCTCATGTAGTCTGGAAGACCTGGCCTGTTACTTGGCCAGGCAACTGTCTGAAGTCCTCCTTAAGAGGCAATGTTTGTGACTGTTTACTTTTGTCCTTGCATAGAGTCAAAGTCCTCCTAAGTGAAGAGGCAATTGGTGGAAGGTAGGGATATGCAATCTATCCCCCACTATTCAGTGTGTCATCTGCTTTGCTCACACCACTGTGTTGATGCATTGCAGATACAAGCCCAAGATCTTGTACAATTGTACAGTTGAGTCAGTTTTAAATGTGTAGAAGGGTTCCCACTTTCTGAACCCACACATTCTTGTCTTGAGCTCTCCCAGGCCAGGGATAAGAGTTGTGAAGTCTTATCTTCACTCACCTTTCATCTGCTTCACCTTGGCTCTCAATGTCAAGGTTAAGAGCAACATCCACCCAGTTCCAGAGGTTTGTTTGTTGAGGTTGATATGACCCCTTGACTAAAACCTAACCCTTGTTTGAGCCACTTGCTTGTGTATAGTGTGTGCTATCTGTGCTTGTATGTTTGTTTGACTTGCTTCCTGTGCGAGTTAGGATTAGTTTAGACTTGCTTCCTGTGCAAGTTAGGTTTTGCTTGGCTTGCTTCCTGTGCAAGTTAAGCGTGTGTGTGGCTTGCTCCCTGTGCAAGTCATGATTAGGATAGGCTGGCTCCCTGTGCCAGTTAGCTAGAAACCTTAACTTAGGGACGAATTTGCATGATAACATCTAGGCTCGAGTCGTAGTCTCCCTAGTTGTGTCTCCCTCTGTTATCTGGTTAGGCTAGGTCCTTTATCCCTCCGTAGGGGAACTACATCGCCCTGATCTTCATACCAGATGAAGTATGTAGGCAGGAGATTGAGCTGATCTCTCCGGGCGCCCTTTTCTTTTCTGTGTGTGTTGTCTGACCTTTGCTAGGCTCGAGTGCCTGACTCCTTAGCATTTGTTGCCTGTTTGTTTGAGTGTGTGCCTGACAGTTATAGGCTCGAGTCCCCGACTCTCTATTAACTTGTTATGTTGTTGTGTGCTTGGAAGCTGATATAAGTCCATCGAGTGGCATTTGGGTTCCAGTGTGCGTGTGTTTGGTTCGGATGCTGATGTAAGCCCAGCTATTGGCATTCAGGCTCCACGTTTGCCTCTTTGTGTGTGTTTTGGTTCGGATGCTGATGTAAGCCCAGCCATTGGCATTCAGGCTCCACGTTTGCCTTTGCCAGTGTTTGTTTGTGTGCGTGTCAGCCGAGCTACGAATGCTCTGATTCTTCTTTCGTCCAAGGAGATACGTATGCATAGGATGCGACATCCTAGCGAGCATGTGTCGTTTCCCCAGTCCGAACTACTTCGACTCTGATGTCTATGCCTGATAGACTAAGTAGGCCCAGGATACGACATCCTGCCGAGTCAGTTTCAGTCAGTTTCTTGTGTCTCTTTCAGCCAGTGTGTGTGTGAGTTTGAGCAGTGTTTAGCAACCAATATTCCTTCCTTTTGTGCGTGGATCCCGTAGAGTACTACGGATGCGTAGGGGTGCTAATACCTTCCCTTCGCATAACCGACTCCCGAACCCATTCTCTTTGGTCGCGAGACCATGTTCTTTCCTAGGTTTACTCTGAGCGTTTTCTTTCCCTCTTCTGGGATAAATAACGCACGGTGGCGGCTCTGTTGTTCTTGTTTTCCCGCCGGTTTTTCGCGTGATGCGACACAAAGGCAATGGGAAAGACATTGTTTTTACCGTCTTGTGCAACCGCCATGAGCAAAGTACCCTTGTATTTTTCCGTATAACCAAGTGCCATCAATTTGAATAATAGGTTTGCAGAATGCGAAACCTTTGATGCACGAGTCAAATGCCCAAAAGAGACGGTGAAAGATTCTATTACCTGTAGCACATGTTCCGTCTGGCATCATCACTGGCAATGTCTTTATAATTGCCACAGTTCTTGGGACATATGTTTTTAGTGCCCATAAAAACCGTGGAAATTCCTTGTATGAATCCTCCCAGTTGCCAAAAACTTGTTCAACAGCCTTTGTCCTCGCAATCCAGGCTTTCTTGTAAGATGGATTATAATTATATATTGTTTTGATATGGGATATAATTATACTCACCTTCACTGATGGGTCTTTATTAACCAACGGCAGAATGTCTTGACATATCAACGTTGCGCTTAGTTTACGGTGATCTTGTTCAACGTTAGTTGCAATGCAACTGTGAGGTGGGTCTATTGAAGCGAACTCCCAAGAGTCGTTTTTCTTCTTGTAAGACGCAGCCAAACGAAACTTACAAAGCATGTTACGACATTCGATAACATACCTTCTAGAATCAGTGCGTTTTACTGTAAAATCAGCAAAGTTGTTCATGTGGAATTTTTTGATAGCCAGAACACATTCTTCTTTGGTACGAAACATGTCTCCCACCTTTAATTCGCCTTCTGATATCGGATACGGATTATAGAAAACACTGTTGAATGTTTCATCGTCGTGCAGATCCATATTTGTCATATGTTGAGGCGGGTTGTAGACATGACTAGGAGGTATTGGTGGTGGTTGATCATCATCTTCATCGTCGTTGTTCAGCATGTGATCAACCTGTACCTCGGTCTCCTCTTCTTCTTCATCAACGACGTCCACTTCTGCTTCTGAGTTGACGTCATCTGACCATTGTGGATCAAATTCACCAGATTCATCCTGATTGGTTAGTTGAGACTGTTGAGATGGTATACATGGTTGAAGAGTAATGTACAACTCAATACAGTTGCAGCCTGAATGTTCATGACTAACAAACATGTATTCAACATCTTCATCGTCTCATACCTTAAGGGGGAAATACTTGCATTGACTATTCTAAAAAAATATTGGATTTTGATATGTGATCTTTGACACAATACTCGATCCTATACAGGATTGTATTCTTTTTTTCAAATGCAAGAAGGTTGCATTTCTCTTGATCATGAGTCTAATGGTATCAGTGTTTCAAAAACAAAAACCATATAGCTCAGACTCGTATGTTTTACCGTTGTAGTGAATGTTGACACTGTATAATAATGAAGATGATATTGTGCAGATGAAAACTATTTTCTTACTGCAGATGAATGTGAGTGAAGTGTCTTGGATGTTTATAGTAAGACACTTAAATAGAGGAGTGAAGTGTCTCACATGCTAGCTAGTTCGAAGTGACGTGTCGCACATGCAAGCTACTCCGAAGTGACGTGTCGTACATGCAAGCTACTCCAAAATTATGTGTCAACCATGCAAGCTACTAAGAAGTGACATGTTCAGCATGCAAGAGAGAGGACAACCACGTGTCAGACATGAAGACACACACTCCAAATGAATTGGCGCCCCCGCTCATTCCATGCACATGGGCGCCAATTCAAGTGGAGACACCTTGTCAAAGCATGCATTCAGACCTCGAAACCAAGCAATCAGACCTAGGTCTTGCATGCATGTCCCTATGGAGGCACCAATTTGAATGGCAACCCCTCTTAAAGGTTGTACATGGTCGCCAATTCAAGTGGAGACACCATGCAAGCACAACTTTTCATGCTCCCATCCATTTGTCTATAAATACATCCACTCCATCAACACTTCTTCCACACCATCACTCTCACTACTTCTTCTACAATTTCATCTGCAACAACTTCTTGTAGTTTCATCTACACCAATCCCCCGACAAAATGTCTATCCTCACAATGGGCGAATCACATAGAGGAACGATTGCAAACATCACAACATATGTAAGTTTTTTCTTTTGTTAACTTTTTATCATTCATCTTCACCAACCCCCCTTTTATTTTAACATACCAACTTAGTCAAGTTTTTTGTTCTTTCTTTTATAGGATGTATCAATGTTCCGAACTCGGGTCCACGAATATGTCCATATGGACCCGATGATTCAACCTTATGTTGAACTCGCCGGTTTTTGTCATATAAGCAAGATTTTATCTTGGTCCGTAGATAACAAATTCATTCTAGCTTTATGCGAAAGATGGAGACCAGAGACACACACATTTTGGTTCCCAACCGGTGAGTGTACCGTGACGTTAGAAGACGTCTACATGCTTTTGGGACTACCCATTGAAGGTAAGGCTGTTAATGGTAAAACCAACTATGCGAATTCAATTTGCATGGATCTCTTGGAGACTGATTTGTTAGATGATAACGCAAGAGGTCAAGGTATACTACTTTCACGCCTTAAGTCGTACTATAATAGTTTATACTTAGATGACCATTCTACCGAAGATGCTCGAATAATAAAAACTAGGTGTTACATTATGCTGTTAATTGGCTCGTTTTTATTTCCCGAAGGTAGTGGTTCTAGCATGCATATTATGTATTTACCTTTACTTAGACATGTAGATAGAATAGGAAGTTACAGTTGGGGATCTGCTTGTCTAGCCTATCTCTATAGCTTCTTGTGCAAAAACTCACACAAAGACACATCTACATTTTCTGGATGTGTTGTTTTGCTACAAGCATGGGGTTAGTCAAGACTACCGTCCCTAGCACCCGTCAACAACAACCCTTTCACATTTCCGTATGCACAAAAGTAAGTTGTTTAAATTTCTATATCTTTACTTACTTCTTTAAAGATTATTACCTCTAACTAATATTTTTTGACTTTTTCGTGTAGATGGTCTGCACGTGGTATGGGTTACAACAGATGTCCAAGACATTGTATTACTCAGTATCGCAACCTGTTGGATCACCTTCGACTGACAGACGTAAGGAAAATAACTTAATTATTTCGTTATATTTTGTTAACTTCTTCTACCTTGCCTATAATCCAATCTTCTTTTACATTTCAGTTTATTTGGCGTCCGTACCTTAATTTGGATCATGACCATCAAGTCAACGCTGAAGACGCGGCCGTATGGACTACATGCACACCGATAATACAGTTCACAACTGTGGAGATGCACAACAGTGATCGTGTGAAGCTGCAGTTCGGTATGCCCCAAAATACCCCAGATCCCCCAGCTAGCCTAGGAAAATGGCATTTGCGCAAAGTTAACGGCCAATGGAACTTCAATCCATGGCAAAGCTTCGCAAGATCGGAGTGTCGCAAATGGAAGCACCGTCATGACCATGTGTTAACTGACGCAGTCATGCCAACTGAAGAAAAACCAAGTCGTACTTATATGCCTTGGTACAGATCGGTTGGTTTTCAGTTCATCGCCAAGGATATGTACTTGTACGACCCACGCCAGATGACTTACACACCTGACACCTCAACATCAAACCCCCAACAACAGTGTCAGACCGGATACACACAACCCCCTGTCCGTCAAACGTTCCGTTCAACCAACACACAAACATACAACCAAAACATTCCATACACCCAACCCCAATACCAAGAGTATACCCCATACCACCACCAACAAATTGACCATCAACCTGGGACTCAACATCGCTTCGCACCCACCCCATCACCCTACCAAAGTCGCCTAAGCCAGAACACCCAACGATCATTCAACACCAACCGCCTTTCCTCCTACCATAGCCAAGAAGCCCAAACCTCACAAAACCAAAACATCCAACAACCCTATCTCTACCAAACACCCCAACAACCTTTCCAACATTTCCTTGACGCATCGTTCACACCCATGTCTCCCTTCAACCGTCCCGGTCGCCCATCAATGAGTCAACCACATCCCAACTTCTCTGGCATGGGTCATGAGCTCAGCTACGGCGGTACACCATCGATGCATACTGAAGACTATGCCGACTTGTTTGACTACCTCAACAGACCTTCTCCTGTAGTTGGTAGTGACGCTCCTGGACCCTCAGATGCTCAAATACCGGTACCGAATCATCAATGTGGGTTAGGGCCACGGGTTAGGGTAGCTAGAGGATGTGGGACTGGAGGTCGGTTAGGTGATCCCGGTCATCACCATTAGGTTTCTTTGTGTAAACGGAAAATTTTATTAATATCAATTGGTCTTATATCAAATTTATCTATCACGTATACCATTTACCAAAAAAAATTGCATTTGACACTGAGGCTCCTGTTGAATTGGCGCCTCCTCTTAAGCCATACACAGGGGTGCCAATCCAATTGGCTAGGGCATCTGCCCTAACCAATCCAATTGGCGCCTCCATTCAATTTTTAAGAGGAGTCTCCAATTCAATTGGCAACTCCTCCTAAAAGTGGGGTAGTTTGAGAATTTTTTTAAAATCAGGGATATTTTGAGAATTTCCTTGAAAAAGTGGGTTATTTTCGTAAAAAATTATATATTTGTTTCAAAAGATGAGAATGAAATGGGACATGAGAATTTTAATTAAATATATGTCTGATTTACAAAAGAAGAAAAAGTATTTTAAAATTAAATTATTTTTTATCCTTAAAATATTATAACACATGTTACTAATTACATACACCGTTTCTTTCTTATACCTCATACTTTAAATTAATATTTTATTAAGAGGCATCCAAGCATAGCAATAACATATATAAGTTACTATAGAACTCATAGATAAGTTTTAATTATTTTTGTAAGATTGTAAAAAGAAGGAAGTGTGAAAGCTTGATTCGTATCTGAGTGATCAAAGTATTGTAAAAATATTTAATTCTTAAATTACTAAAGCAATGCACATACTCATTTAAAAAGATTTTAAAGTTCTCTAAATTTGTTAAAACATCTTAAAACATCTCTCAGACTTCGACCTTAAACGGAAGCGGATGAAATCTATACACTCACGTCCAAAGGATAATTTAACAAATACTTTTTCTAAGGTGCTAAATGATCAATGTGCCAAATGATATCTTACTAGATTCATATTAAGGCCAAACAGTCATTTTTCATAAGTAGATTTGCAAACTCTTTGTATGATATATTTTACTTAGAATCTTCAATATCTTTTCTACACATCTAACACACATTAGAGAATAAACTTTTTTATTTACATCTTATTATCATCAAAACTAAAATTAAAGGTAATTATTCTTAAAACTAACTTTGATTCAAGAAAAGATGCTAGAAGGGTAGATGAACTTCCAATATTCTGCATATGAAAGAATAATATTTTGGATATGAAAGAATAGATCTAACTCTTAAGTTTACTTTTGTCTATCTCATCAATCAAATGCGTAAGCCTATAATAAGAGTGTCTCAAGTTTTTTTAGAGGCCCTGTGTATTGTTAATTATAGTTTAATAATCACAAAATAATTAGAGATTTTATTTAATCAAAGTTTAACCTAACAAATATTTCACGAGATACTATTTAATTATAATTTAATTTTAACAAATTTGATATCATATGCGATAAGTCCGTCTTGCATACCTTCAAAGACCGTCCTGCCCCGTACCCTTTACCTCAACTTAATTTTCCATGTTATGCGATGATATATAACAAAGGTCAAGAACATACATGAACTCAAAAACACTCAAAATAAGGGATTTACCCTCCAGTATGATTTTTTTTTTTGATAATCACTTGTATTAATACGCACAAGGGGTGCAACCCAATACAAAGGGAAAAAGTTACAATCCAATGAAATTAGAAGGATTAGCAAACCATAATTCTCTAGTAATATCTATATTCCCCTTAGACAAAATAGAAATCCAATCCCACCCAATTGATTTAATAAGCAATAAAATCTCAACCACATTCCATTTAGAATGTTCAAAGACCAAATTATTTCTAGCATTCCAAATGCTCCAACACACCAAAGGCCAAATAAAAGCGAAAAAAGATGACTTCACTCTACCATCCAAAGAATTTGATAGAAATAAAAACACATCTTCTCCGGTAACAATAGTATCAATATCCGAACTTCCCAATAGAGCATCAAAATCCACGCCAAACCACGAGAACACTTCCTTCCAGATAGATTTAACTTTACCACACTTAAGAAAAAGATGGCCAATAAATTCCTCTTCTAAATCACATAAGGGACAAAAAAAAGCTTCCACCCCTAAAATCACACGATTCATTCCACATCTCACTTAAATTCTATATAGACAATGTCTTTTAATCATCAATATATTTTTACATGTGCAACCTCTTATTTGAAGTATAAGCGTATGACTAGACACATGTAGACTACATCACCAATTTCGATGATCAACCTCATGTTTAATTAAGGAAAAGAATATATACTTATGTTATGCCAAGAGTTTCACATTGGGCTTAAACTAATAAATGCATGATATAAAATAAATACAATCTATTTTTTTAGGGTTAAATATATTTTTCATCCTCCTAAATTTCTCATATTTAATTTTTAATTTTTTCAAAAATTTACGTTAAAGAACGGCCTTCTAAAAAATTTAATTTTAACTTTTAGTCCCTCTTGCAACTTAGCGACGATTTTTATTATTTAGCGACAAAATTAGCAAAGATTTTAGCGACAATTTTTTAATTAGCGACTGAATTAGTGAAAGTTTTAGCGACGATTTTGATAGGAGGGACTAAAAATTAAAATTAAAATTTTATGAGGACTATTCTCTAAAACAAATTTTTGAAGAGACTAAAAGTTAAATATAAAATACTTAAAAGAACCAAAAACATATTTAACCTTATTTTTTATATAAATATTCTTCTTTATTTTTCTTTCATTTTCTCTACTAACTCTCTATCTCGTTCTTTATTATATAAGAAACATATAAGAGTGATTAAAATTAAAAGAGAGAAAAAAAAGATGATTCTAATTTCCTATATTTTTATATGTCGTGAGGTGGATTTGATATCTTTACCTATCTATAATAAATAGTCACCGATAAATTTTGGAAAAAAATATGTCAAAATGTATAGTACAACTGCACAAGAGAGTGAAAATTCAATCCTTTAAAATAAAAAAAAGGATAATATTTAGAGAAGGGCTGATCACATCCTAATAGGTGCAAAAATACTATATAAAAGTCCGAAAATGTTTCTCAGGTTTCAAAAATGCATCTCGCACTATGTACTTCATTCAAAATGGAAAAATTGAGTGACACCTAAGATTTTTTCCAAAATTTATTCAAGAGATACATTTCTAGAACAACTCAATAAACACCTCATTCATTCCTTTTGAAACGCCATTTTTTTGAAGTAAGTTGATTCGGAAATGCATCTACGTAATCACACCAAACATAATTCGGAGATGCATCTCCAAAATTACACCATACAAAAATTTATTACTTTGATTTAGAGATGCATTGATAAATTAGATGATATTTTATAATTATACTATCATTTTCTATTTTTTTTTGTATAAATTAAACTATACAACCAATGTGATGAAAATGACATATATAAAGTAATAAATCCAGAGTATATGTATTATAAACTATTGCGTATGATGGACTCGGGACCCCCTGGTCCTACACTTCCTTCTGCATTACAGTGCCTCCGCCATTACGACATCTAGAAACATCCCTCACCTTAGAGTCATCCGGAAAGAGTCATATGTCAATATCCACCTGCTCAATCTCCATGATACTGCGACATCTAGGCAACACATAAACAATATGATCTTCCATAGACTGTTCCGCCTCTATTATCTCATAATAAACTAGCTTGGGTGGATCTTCGGGAGCATCCTACATCATATAAAGATGTGACATCCCGAAGAACCATCATATGTAACCGTCTGCGTAGCTGCAGTCACAAGGAGCTATGATACTTTGTGCCTCCTCTTGTACCAAATAATTAAGATAATCATCAAACATAATATCTGTATCTCCATGTGTCATAAGAGAAGAAGACACATAAGGATCTCTGGGGAATAAACTGCATGTAACCAAACTGCCGCATGACGCACTTAGGCAGAAGAGGACACATCAGACGTGAACCGCAAACTAATCATCCCGAGTATAAGCCTATGTCTTCCAAGGGACGTGTCTCACGACGAATGACTTAAGAATGGAATTGTATATCTTCTACTATCAATCAGTCAAGATACACTCGATATGGCTCCGTCGCTTGATTCCATCTTAGCGGGACAAATGCAGAAGCGCGTGGCATATCCTCGGTGTATGTCAGAATATATGACTCGCTAGATATGTGTGGGAAGTACTGGAGGATCCAAGCCTGGAAATAGAACAAATGTTATTACTAATGACGTTGCAAAAGTGTTATGAAAATTACACATAAATATTAAAAGATGCATAAATATTATTGTCAATAGTATGATGATGCCTGTCACCTATTTGGTCTTCCACATACAACCTTTAGATAAGTTGGAGTACAGATAGACCAAACAAGCGCTCCCAATTATACATGTGAATCCACTTGAAGTCAATGAAGTATAACAGGTAGATGACATCCACATAATTGGCACTATTGGCCACAAAAATGGTCCATGTTAACTAAATACAATAGATGTGCTCTTAGAGTGTATGTTATATGTTGTGCAACCTGCTCACATCATGTAATTGTTGTGTATACACCCTTTACATGAATTAAAACCTAACTTGACACCTTCAGGTGGCTTCTAACTCCTTCATGGAATCCTCTAGGTCAACTTCTAGATTGTCTGCCATCATCTTCAGTGCATCATCTTTGTTAATCTTGTCGTGGTCTAAAAGTTCCCCTTAATCCGAAGATACAACAAACACGAGACATTGTCTAGTGTGACATGCATTTCACCATGTGAAAGATGAAATGATTATGTCTCTGAGTGTCATGTCTCTACAAACTCAGATAATATATCATGATTAACCGTAACATAACCGGTCCTACACAAGTCTCTCAACCTAAATAACCGCAAAACATCCCGAAACAACTGCTCATTAGGCTATTGTAGACCTGTAATCTTCCTGCCATGGTTGATGAATTTTAAAGCATCTCGGATACCTCAAGTGCATTAGGTGCTTGAATAGGTGAAACTTGTCTCCTACGGAGCGAAGATGCATGAGTAGGTGACACCCGTCTCCTATGCGAAGAAGAAGGCGAAGATGCATGAGCCCCAAAAGTTGACGCTTCCGCATCAACCGAGCTAGAAATAACAGGTGCCTGCGACAATTGAGTATTTTCCCTCCGAATCGATGCATGTTTGTAATTTTTGTTTGTCTCAATCTGTCTTGCCTATTAGTCATAATGCATATACGTAAACATATAAGCATTATACATATGAAACATAATGAGTTCAAGAAAAAAAGTCAAAAAATACAGACTGATAAATTCCAGATATGCATCTTCAATCAGTGAGCGTCAATGGCGTAAATGCAATCCCTATAAACATCCAAAATAATGTAGTGATCATTAAACTAACCTATCAAACACGTTTGACATTCAATTAACATGTATAAACTACCTATTACATAACCTAATTCTCAATTTCTACAAATTTATATAAAAAATAAAAAAGGTTTAGAAATATAAAAAACTTACAAATTAAGAGTGTATTTCGATATTGAGTGAACTCTTTGATCGACTTAATGTTGATGGAAGAAGCTCTGAAGTTGGTTGAATGAATTTGATAGATTGTGGGTTGAGAGAGTTTGAGAAATTTTAGAGGTTTAAAAGAGAATGTATTTTTAAAAGTAAGGAATGAAAATGTCTGATGTCCTTTTTGATTAATAGAATTTGAAAATGAATATCCGTATATTACATGAAGGTGTATCTTTGTAAATTTTTTTGACATAGTCTTAAGGACTGAATCAAAAATATGTGATTGGAGTATATTTGGAAAATTAGAGAGCATTTTGAATTTTTTTAAGAGGGTATGCTAGTAATAATTAGTGTCTTAAGTATTCAAGTTAAAGATAAGTCCAATTTTCTAAATAATAGGACTTGTAGAATTTTTGTTTTAATCTCATCTACGCAAGAGTAAGAATTGTATAACTATCAAACTAAAGCACCTTCAACCAAATTCTAGTCTCAGTATGTAAAATAAATGGAAGGTTCAAAACACGTTTCACATATGTTACATAGTGATACTTTCTTACTTTGGTTAAATTGATAAAACAAAACAAATGGGGATGTAGCTCAGATGGTAGAGCGCTCGCTTAGCATGCGAGAGGTACGGGGATCGATACCCCGCATCTCCATTATTTTTCAACGCAGCTTTTGTTTTTGTTTTCATAATTCGTGACACAAAACCCTAATTTCTACTGCAAATTTTCTTTTGATTTTTTATCAGTTTCAACCGGTGTTGGAAATCCACGAAGGATATCAATCAACATTTCTAGGGTTTGTTCTTCAACTTTTCTTCCTCATATGCATTCGCAGTGTATCTTTTAACAGTCTCAATGCCTGCTTATTGAAACAAGTTTATCTTGTATCTTGCAACTTTGCTTTATTTTTTTAGTTGCCTAAAGTGGTTCTTGAGTTTCTATAACTTCTTTTTTTAATTTTGAAGGTAGATTGTGTATGCACACAAACATTATTAGATTTGTTGGCTGATACAGAGATTTGTTTTTGTGAGATGATAATTTGCAAATGGTTATTAACATTGTTCTTATTGTTTTTGATTTCAAAACTGACATGTTCTTATCATTTCTGTAGTAACACCTTGTACGCTCGCGCCACTCGAAGTTAATTGTTTCTTTTGTTTTCTATTCTCTATTCCCATCAACGAGTATGTTTAGATTTGCATCTTTTTGTGAAAATTAGTGTCTGCCGTTTCTTTTATGTTTTTGAGTGCAAAGTTGTATTCTTTTTTCTGAAATCAATCTAGGGTTCAAATTGACAACTTTATGTCAATGTTGTTCTAATAGTATTGTTAGAGAATTTGTGAATTTCAAAGGGTTTGATTAGTTTGGTTAATTTGGAGTCTGAATCAAAGGGTTTGACATTTTGTTGGACATGAAATGTGAATGTGATTAGCTTTTCGTGGAAGATCCATGAACAAGTGATGGATGTAAATTTTTTAAGCTGTGTGGTAATAATACTCAATGGCGGTACCAAATCAAAAAAGATTAATGTTAAATGTGTTATTAATTCTTACAAAACCATGGACCTTTTAAGTCTTATTAGTTTTATGCTTTTCGATATTTTATGGACAGTTCTCGCAATGGCAGAGGAAGAGTTTTTTATACAAGAAATGATAGAGAAAGAATAAGAGGGCGTGGTGGTGGCGGTGCGAGTGGCTCCGGAAAGGATAAAATTGATGCTCTTGGTAGGCTCATGTAAGCACTACTTGGCCCTTTAATAGGTTTTTTGTTTACATTAACATTTTTTCTTCCTTTGTAGATACATAATGCAAGTCTCACTTGTCTCTGTTCTTTTGTTTGTAAAATGATAAAGGGGATATTCTCTTTCTTTTCATGTGTGGAAAGAAGTTTGTCAACCTGTCATGCTTAATTCTCTTACTAAGCAGTTTACTCAAATTATGCTTTTCGTCATATGGCATCTGAATTGAAATTGGATATGAGGAGTTGATTTGCTAAAGCTGAATTTGAAGACACTTGCTAATATTCCTCTGCAATCCCACACTATTGATGACATTAGGGAGGTCAGTTGTTTAGTATATGTTTTTTTTTCCTCTCTGTTTCCGGCTGCACAAGCTCATCCCATTTTATATGCTTTTTCGTTTCTGTTTTAATTTGATTTTCGTGGCCAGTGTTATCAAATTGCAGCCATGGCGGCGCTGTGGCGGATATACATGGCTGTTTTTGGACTCACCGCAAAGGTAAATATCAGCCAATATTGCAGGTTTTTCCGCGATAATTCGTATACCGGCACCGCAAAGCTGAAATACCATATATCTGTTGCCAGAGATCAGATATTGCAGCTTGAATATACTCTATATTATTTTGCATAATGCAATTAATTCTAAAAGAACTTTACCAACAGAAGAAAAAGTAATAAGTGGTAATGTGATATTGTTGTTGAAAAAAGTCCCATTTACATATCGAATGGTTTAAATCTGGATATATTTTGTTAAAATATGGTTAGGCAAGTTGATTTACTTTCTTGAATATTATGGATACTGCCCTGTGACGCACCTAACTACTTTCTTTTTTGATCTATGAGGCGAGATGTCAATGTTCTGATATTTTTTGATGTTAGAAAAGCATTGGACGGTATGATGATATTCTAAACATGTTTTAAATTAATTAATTAATTAATTTTTAAAGTAATTTAACCATTATTACAAAAAAAACCTATTACTATTTAAAAAAAACAAAAAATAAAGACAATTAACTTATTTGTTTTTTATTTCCTTTTATCTTTTGATCCCATTTTAGAAGGTATGCGGTTATACATTTCTGACAATAAGGTGATTTTGACAAGGTTTTGATGATGTTGTTTGCTCAATTCAAGAATTTCCTAAAGATTGAATCATGGCCTCCAACTGAGCCTATTCCTTTTTAAAATTTATGACATTATATATATATATATATATATATATATATATATATATATATATATATATATATATATATATATATATATATATATATATATATATATATATATATATATATATATATATATATATATATATATATATATATATATATATATATATATATATATATATATATATATATATATTAATTTAACTTATGTAAGGAACATAGGTGGAGGATTACTAAATAATTGTTCAAACCTATCGCAGAATTTTCACAAGCATTTGTTTAAGTTGTTATTAAAATATAAGGATTTGATTCCTTATTTATTAGTGATGGACATTACTTTATGCATTTTATGGAGTGACGTTGAACCTACTGAAAACTCAAATTTATCATTTTTACATTTCTAGATATATTGAACCATCTATCCTGTATTTGTTAAAAAATAATTTGGAGATGCATTTACAAAATCATCATAAAAAAATTACGGAAGATGCATCTTTGGATTAATTTCTGAAAGAATTTTGTGCTTCACTCTAAATTGTCAAAAAATAGTCCAGATATGTATCTTTGTAATTTGTTAGGGTTGATTCAGCAAATGCATCTTTAGAATAATCTTTGAAAGTATTTGAGAGTTTTTTCCTTGGTAGCAAGTCTCTCAAATTGATTTTTTTAGACCATTCATACAAAAGATATCATAACACCCTGCTAGTTATACGAATGTAATTCAAACATGTCATATATAAAATTAAACAATAATACAAATTCAAACATTAATGAATTTATCGAAAATGTTACCACAATACATAATTTGTTTAGAACATACACCTGTTACCAAAATTCAAATAAAATAAGTACTGTGCATATCTAACTCCCCTGTTTCTCCTCTGCTGCCTGTACCTCAAGGCATTTTGTGCCTTGACTAAGATGACCTGTACGACGACCATACCAGAATTGCATTCCTCAATTCTCCCCCCTCGATGACATCTCTCGTAATCGTCCTAATATACTGACAAATCGATAATAGGTCCTGGGCGTTGTAACACCCTTCTAAAATACCCCAAGTATATAATTAAAATAACACATATCAATCAGAGTAAATATGCAATCAAGGGTGTCACACAACATTTCACACCACAATACTGTCATGCTCTTTCATTAACTCAAAACATAAAACATTTGCACAATACGCAGCGGATAGAGATCAAATCGATCATTCAAAACATGCAACATACTACATGTAAACTGGTTCAACAATCATCAACAACAATATTAAAAATGTTCCCTCCCGATGTTACATCTATCAGAGCATGACCCACTTAGGAGACTACACTAGACTCCAAGCATTAGCTTCCATTCAACTCATTTGTTCGTTACCTGAAAAATAGTTGTAAGGGTGAGTTCCTCAATCGATATAATAAGCATTATAAATCATCATGTAATGCTAAGTAAATTCACACATTTCATCACCCTAATCGTAACATACATCCAGTAACGGCACATCAACTCAAACATCATACTTAATATCAACACAATTCCACTCCTCAATTAAATTAAATATCCATACAACAAGCCAACACAATGCAACTCTAATGAGACTCGACTCGTCATGCATGTGGTACCATTCAGAGTAAAACTCCCAACTTAAAATCATTGCCATTTCATTGGGCATCAAGGCATAAGCCTTCAACTTTCAACTTAAAATTTGCCAATCCAGGCCAACGTGGTGTGAGCAAAGCTCCGACTTAATGCATATGAATGTACATGGCATACACGACTTTAAACTGTCGACAACATAATAATAATAGCAATACAACAATGTTTTCAACACATCAACTTATAATCAACTTTGGCTCACCAAGCCTACAACTCAGTATTTTCAACAACTTTCCGTACACGGAACAACTCAGCAACATACTTGTATCAACACTTCATAACATAAATCCAACAAAATTACTCATCACAATTAACGATAATAGGACAATCACCAATTAGGTTCACAACATTAAAAATATCAATTTTTCAAATTTCCATCAGTGTTAACCGGTTAACGCCCTGGGTTAACCGGTTAACGCAGGACAAAACACACTTTCTGGCAAAACGCAACAGTGTTAACCGGTTAACGCCCTGGGTTAACCGGTTAACGCAGGCAAAACAGCACATTTCCACAAAATATAACAGTGTTAACCGGTTAACGCCCTGGGTTAACCGGTTAACGCAGACAAAACAGCAGTTCCTGCGCTAACACAAGGCAGAATGCAGAGTTCTCCGCATTTTCCGCCGTTGGAGGACTTCCGGACCTCCGATTCAATTTCCGTAAAAAGCTATACGTTCGGGGGAACACGACTCACACAATTACGAACTCAATTACAGCTTTAATACAACTTATTCATCACAATATTTCAGCATTCAACATCCCAATTAGGGTCACTTCAACGGTTTATCACTACCCATGACATGTTAATCTATAATACCCAGTAAACGACGATAAACCCCCCTTACCTGGGATAATCCGGCAATCTCTAAGCTTCAAGCTTTTCCGTTCTTCAACCTTTGCTCTCTAGCTCTTCCTCTTTGCCCTTTCTCCACTTTCCACTTTTCAGCCGCTTCTCTGTTTCACGTGAAAACTCTTTACCAAAAATGAAAACCCTTTTCTCTTATTCCAACTTATATATTTTCCACTAATTATTATTCCAAATAATAATAATAATAATAATCCAATAATTCAATTTATTTAATTAAATTAATAAATATATTATTAACTTAATTTAAATAATTCTCTTATTTTATTCGGGGTGTTACAACTCTCCCCCACTAAAAGAGTTTTCGTCCTCGAAAACATACCTTAAGCAAATAACTCTGGATAAGACTCTTTCATCTGACTCTCCAGTTCCCAAGTCACATTGCCACCTGCTGGTCCTCCCCAAGCTACTTTCACTAAGGCAATCTCTTTACCCCGCAACTGCTTCAACTCTCGATCCTCAATCCTCATAGGCGATATTTCAACAGTCAGGTTATCTCTCACCTGTACATCATCTACTTGGATCACATGCGACGGATCATGAATGTACCTCCTCAACTGAGACACATGAAAAACCTCATGCAAATTCGCAAGTGACGGCGGTAAAGCGATACGATAGGCTACCTCTCCTATCCTCTCCAAAATCTGATAAGGACCAATAAATCGAGGTGTCAACTTCTTTGACTTCAAAGCTCGACCAACCCCAGTTATCGGAGTAACACGAAGAAACACGTGATCTCCCTCTCGGAACTCAAGTGATTTCCTCCTCCTATCATGATAACTCTTCTGACGACTCTGAGCAATTCTCATCTTCTCCTGAATCATCTTAATCTTTTCTGTAGTCTGTTGAACAATCTCCGGTCCAACCACAACACTCTCACCGGACTCATACCAACATAACGGTGTCCGACATCTCCTACCATACAAAGCTTCAAACGGCGCCATACCAATGCTCGAATGAAAACTATTGTTGTAGGTAAACTCAATCAAAGGTAAATAACAATCCCAAGCACCTCCCTTTTCCAAAACACAAGCCCTCAACAGATCCTCTAGTGACTGAATCGTCCTCTCAGTCTGACCATCAGTCTGCGGGTGATATGCGGAGCTCAAACTCAGCTTAGTTCCCAAAGCCCTCTGCAAACCTTCCCAAAACTTCGATGTAAATCTAGGATCTCTGTCCGAAACAATACTCGACGGAATACCATGCAAACTTACAATCTTCTCAATATACAACTCGGCTAATCTCTCTAACGGATAGTCCATTCTGATCGGAATGAAATGAGCCGACTTTGTCAATCTGTCAACAATCACCCAAATAGCTTCAAAATTCTTACTTGTTCTCGGTAAACCAGAAACAAAATCCATACTGATACTATCCCACTTCCACTCTGGAATAGCCAACGGTTGCATTAGCCCAGACGGCTTCTGATACTCAATCTTTGACTTCTGACAAGTCAAACAAGAATAAACAAAACTCGCAATTTCTCTTTTCATCCCCGGCCACCAAAATAACTTTTTCAAATCGTGATACATCTTCGTAGCTCCAGGATGAATACTCAACCCACTACGATGTCCTTCTTCAAGAATACTCTTCTTAAGTTCGATAACATTCGGAATACACACCCGCTTACCAAATTTCAGAATACCATTTTCATCAACTCTGAATTCACCACCTCGACCTTGATTCACTAGAGTCAACTTATCAACCAAAAGCACATCGGATTTCTGACCCTCTCTGATCTCATCCAGGATACCACTTGTTAACTTCAACATTCCCAATTTAACACTATTGTGAGTACTCTCACACACCAAACTCAAGTCTCTAAACTGCTCAATTAAATCCAATTCCTTAACCATTAGCATAGACATATGTAATGATTTCCGACTCAATGCATCAGCCACTACGTTTGCTTTACCCGGATGGTAATTCAAACCAAAGTCATAATCCTTCAGAAACTCTAACCATCTTCTCTGTCTCATATTCAGCTCTTTCTGATCAAACAAATACTTTAAACTTTTATGGTCACTGAAAACCTCAAATCTTGACCCGTACAAGTAATGCCTCCATAACTTCAGAACAAATACCACAGCCGCCAACTCTAAATCGTGCGTCGGATAGTTCCTCTCATGAACCCTCAGCTGTCTTGAAGCATAAGCTATAACCTGCTTATTCTGCATCAACACGCCACCCAAACCCAACATTGAAGCATCACAGAAAACTTCAAATGATTCCGACGAACTCGGTAATATCAGAATAGGAGCAGTAGTTAACCTTCTCTTTAACTCTTGGAAACCTTCTTCACATTTTGAGTCCCAAACAAACGCTTGCCCCTTCCTAGTCAACATCGTCAATGGTAACGCCAACTTAGAAAATCCCTCAATGAACTTCCTATAATAACCAGCCAAACCAAGGAAACTTCGAATCTCAGCTACAGACTTCGGAGCTTCCCACTTAGATACCGCTTCTATCTTAGAAGGATCAACAGCAACACCACCTCTTGAAATCACATGACCCAGCAAACTTACCTCTCCTAACCAAAATTCACACTTAGACAGTTTAGCAAATAACTTCTTTTCTCGTAGAACTCCCAAAACCACTCTCAACTGTTCAGCATGCTCTTCTTCAGATTTCGAATACACCAAAATATCATCAATAAACACCACAACAAACTTGTCTAGGTACGGATGGAAAATCCTATTCATATATTCCATAAATACTCCAGGCGCATTAGTCACACCAAAAGGCATTACAGAATACTCATAATGTCCATACCTTGTTCTGAAAGCAGTCTTCTGAATATCCTCGGCTTTCACACGGATCTGATGATACCCAGATCTCAAATCTATTTTGCTGAACACACTTGCACCAACCAACTGATCCATCAAATCATCAATCCTCGGCAAAGGATACCGATTCTTGATCGTCACTTTATTCAGTTGCCTGTAGTCCACACACAACCTCATCGTACCTTCTTTCTTCTTAACCAATAGCACTGGTGCACCCCACGGTGACACACTCGGACGAATAAATTTCTTATCCAACAGATCTTCCAACTGACTCTTCAATTCAGTTAACTCAACAGCAGACATACGGTACGGAGCCATCGATATCGGCCTAGTACCAGGTACCAAATCAATCGAGAACTCCACTTCCCGCTCTGGCGGTAATTCATTCACCTCTTCCGGAAACACATCAGGAAAATCACACACCACGGCTAGATCGCCAATCACCAGTTTATCTTTAGCCTCCAAAGTTGCTAACAGCATAAACAACTCTGCCCCATCAGCTACTTCTTCATTCACTTGCCTTGCTGATAGAAACAAACTCTTTCCCTCCTCAATCTCAGGAAAGACCACCGTCTTATCAAAACAATTGATAGAAACTCGGTTAAACACCAACCAGTTCATACCCAGAATAACATCAATCTGCACTAGTGGAAGACACACTAGGTCCATCCCAAAGTCTCTACCAAAAATACTCAAAGGACAATTTAAACAAACCGAAGTAGTAGTCACTGAACCCTTCGCAGGAGTATCAATTACCATACTACCAAACATCTCAGATATCTCTAACTTAAGTTTCACAGCACAATCCAAAGATATAAAGGAATGAGTCGCACCTGTGTCAATAATAGCTACAAGAGGAAAGCCATTAATATAACACGTACCTCGGATAAGTCTGTCCTCACTGGAGGTTTGAGTTCCAGTCAATGCGAACACCTTCCCCGTCTGAGATTTCTTTGGCTTCTGACACTGACTTCCAATATGCCCTTCTTCGCCACAATTAAAACAAATCATTTCCTTGTGCTTGCAATCAGCTATTGCATGGCCAGTCTTACCACAGCGAAAACATCTCTTTACTTCAGCAGTGCATACATTACTCTTATGACCAGCCTGACCACATTTGAAGCAAACTATACCAGCAGGAGCGCCTCCCCTACTAGTCCTCTGAGCCGGAGCAGCTCCTTGTTTCCCTTTTCCCACTGGGGCATCATACGGCTTGCCACGATTTTGATGTTGCTTGCCCCTGCGGTCACTGACAATCTTGTAATGAGCATTATTGTCTTCTTCAAATATCCTGCAGCTATCAACCAATTCAGTAAAAATGCGTATCTTCTGATACCCAACAGCCTTCTTAATTTCAGAGCGCAGTCCATTTTCAAACTTGATGCACTTTGAAAATTCAGCACCAGCACCAGTGTAATGAGGATAAAATTTGGACAGCTCCACAAATTTCGCAGCATAATCAGTGACAGACATATTTCCTTGCTTCAGCTCAAGGAACTCAATTTCCTTCTTACCACGGACATCTTCCGGATAATACTTTCTCATGAATTCCCTGCGGAATACCTCCCAAGTAATGACTTCACCTGCCACGGTCAACCTCTCGTGAGTCTCTAGCCACCAGTCATCGGCTTCGACTGCTAGCATGTGAGTACCATACCGAACCTTCTGAGCTGGAGTGCAATCCATAACACGGAAGATTCTCTCAATCTCTTTCAACCATCCCAAGGCTGCATCTGGATCATGCTTCCCTTTAAACACCGGCGGATTCTCTCTCTGAAAAGTCGCCAAGCTACGTGATCCAGCATCACCACCAGCATTTGGCAAGTTCTGCACAGCTTGTGCCATTGCTTGCATTGCGGCAGCCATTGCAGCATCATTCCTTCCAGCCATTCCAACTTATCAATACAACACAACTTAAAAGTTAGATTAGTAACAATACACAATTGTTAGACAGTAACGACACGACAACTGGCCGGACAGACCGACCTGCTCTGATACCACTAATGTAACACCCTTCTAAAATACCCCAAGTATATAATTAAAATAACATATATCAATCAGAGTAAATATGCAATCAAGGGTGTCACACAACATTTCACACCACAATACTGTCATGCTCTTTCATTAACTCAAAACATAAAACATTTGCACAATACGCAGCGGATAGAGATCAAATCGATCATTCAAAACATGCAACATACTACATGTAAACTGGTTCAACAATCATCAACAACAATATTAAAAATGTTCCCTCCCGATGTTACATCTATCAGAGCATGACCCACTTAGGAGACTACACTAGACTCCAAGCATTAGCTTCCATTCAACTCATTTGTTCGTTACCTGAAAAATAGTTGTAAGGGTGAGTTCCTCAATCGATATAATAAGCATTATAAATCATCATGTAATGCTAAGTAAATTCACACATTTCATCACCCTAATCGTAACATACATCCAGTAACGGCACATCAACTCAAACATCATACTTAATATCAACACAATTCCACTCCTCAATTAAATTAAATATCCATACAACAAGCCAACACAATGCAACTCTAATGAGACTCGACTCGTCATGCATGTGGTACCATTCGGAGTAAAACTCCCAACTTAAAATCATTGCCATTTCATTGGGCATCAAGGCATAAGCCTTCAACTTTCAACTTAAAATTTGCCAATCCAGGCCAACGTGGTGTGAGCAAAGCTCCGACTTAATGCATATGAATGTACATGGCATACACGACTTTAAACTGTCAACAACATAATAATAATAGCAATACAACAATGTTTTCAACACATCAACTTATAATCAACTTTGGCTCACCAAGCCTACAACTCAGTATTTTCAACAACTTTCCGTACACGGAACAACTCAGCAACATACTTGTATCAACACTTCATAACATAAATCCAACAAAATTACTCATCACAATTAACGATAATAGGCCAATCACCAATTAGGTTCACAACATTAAAAATATCAATTTTTCAAATTTCCATCAGTGTTAACCGGTTAACGCCCTGGGTTAACCGGTTAACGCAGGACAAAACACACTTTCTGGCAAAACGCAACAGTGTTAACCGGTTAACGCCCTGGGTTAACCGGTTAACGCAGGCAAAACAGCACATTTCCACAAAATATAACAGTGTTAACCGGTTAACGCCCTGGGTTAACCGGTTAACGCAGACAAAACAGCAGTTCCTGCGCTAACACAAGGCAGAATGCAGAGTTCTCCGCATTTTCCGCCGTTGGAGGACTTCCGGACCTCCGATTCAATTTCCGTAAAAAGCTATACGTTCGGGGGAACACGACTCACACAATTACGGACTCAATTACAGCTTTAATACAACTTATTCATCACAATATTTCAGCATTCAACATCCCAATTAGGGTCACTTCAACGGTTTATCACTACCCATGACATGTTAATCTATAATACCCAGTAAACGACGATAAACCCCCCTTACCTGGGATAATCCGGCAATCTCTAAGCTTCAAGCTTTTCCGTTCTTCAACCTTTGCTCTCTAGCTCTTCCTCTTTGCCCTTTCTCCACTTTCCACTTTTCAGCCGCTTCTCTGTTTCACGTGAAAACTCTTTACCAAAAATGAAAACCCTTTTCTCTTATTCCAACTTATATATTTTCCACTAATTATTATTCCAAATAATAATAATAATAATAATCCAATAATTCAATTTATTTAATTAAATTAATAAATATATTATTAACTTAATTTAAATAATTCTCTTATTTTATTCGGGGTGTTACAGGCGTGGTCATCCATATCCAACTCATCTTTCAATATCTTTTGATGAGCTGGTCTAGGTGGTGCTCCTGCGACATTTGGTGTCATGTAAAGATGTGACACCTGATAGAACCAATGGATGTAGCCCTATGCAGCAACCCAAGGATTAGGGGCTGGCATTCTACATGCCTCATACGGTACTAGATAACTATAGAAATCATCAGTATGACATCAAGATCTCTCAGAGGACTGCCAAAGGAGCAGACACAAATAAAGGTCTTGGAATAATCTGAAGAAATCCAAACTGGCGCATGACCCGCTCAGGCAGATGTTGATATATCAACGACGACCCACAAGCCAACCTTATAGAGTAGAAGGCTATGTCATCCAACAGATGCATCTGACAGTGACCTTCGTACGCGCATAAGTATATGTCATATACTACAATGTGACCAACAAACACCCCATATGACTCTATCATCTGATTCCATCTAAACAGGGCAAAGGCATAAGCACGTGGCCAATCCTAAATGTACTCCTTCTCAGGTTCCCAACCGAATATGTGAGGAAAGTGAGAGATGATCCACGACTGAAAATGATTCAAATAAAATATTAGTAAATAGTGTATCACAAGTGTTATAAAAATGTTAGTAGCAATAAAGGTTGCAAATATATTATCGTAAATAACATGCAATTTCCTATCACTTGTCTTGTCTTTCAAGTACAAGCTTTACCTAGTTTGGAGTACAAATAAACCAAACATGTGTCCCCTAGTTATACTCGTGGATCCGCTCTAAGTCGGTGAAATATATCAGATAGACAACATCAATGTATGTTGCATTTTTTCAATAAAATATTGTTGTGCCAACCATGTACATGAAGTAAGACCTCAATGCACTTTCTCTATAAAACAAAACCTGTTCGTCATCACCTTCGACCTCCATTGAAGCAACCATGTGGTATTTGTACAATTCTTCTAGGTATGAAAATCGGGCATGAATGCCTCTCGTGGCATCAATATCCTTTTAGGCCTCACCTATATCAAATCCCAAATAGTTTACCATCAATTCAAGTGCCTCAGATTTGTTGATATGGTAATGGTTTAGTAATTTCCCCTATTCGGAAGATGCAGAAGTCATGAGACATCATCAAGGGTGATGCGCACCTCACCATGAGGGACGTGGAAAGATGACATCTCCTTGTGCCATCTCTCCACAAAATCCGCCAACATGCCATGGTTAAAAGCCATATATATCCAGTGGCGCATAAACCTGCATGTCAGAGTAACATACCACATCTTGAAACTGTGCGTATACATTTTATTTCAGGTTCAAAATCTTCCTAGAATGGTTTACGATTTTTTTTGTTTCATACTTATGTAAAAATAAATATATCAACATCAATCGCAACTCAATTAGTATGAAACATATGTAGTTTAAAAGTAAATAAATATACCCCACCTTCTCATACATGCCTAGCAACATGTTCAACATAGAGAGGAAGTAAAGAGGTGTCATATGGGTCTCCTAGAAAACTATCAGGAACGAGAGTAGAAGCAGTAGGTTCCTCCTGTTGGGCTTCATGGGCTTCATAAGCTGGAAGGTCAGCAGGAGACACGTTCCCTCGGGAGATCAAGGCCTGAGACAAGCGACCTTGTGAAGCTTGAGACACACGACCATGTGAAGTCGATGCTTCCGTGTTAAATAAACTAGCACTAACTTGTGGCCTCGAGTACAGTTCCCTTTCCCTACGAACGAATGCATGTTAGGATACACGACCGTGCCTTAGTTTGTCCTGATTTTTAGCCATTGTTCCTATAATCCAAAACAGAAATTCATATCAAACTTAATGCAAGTCAAATTCGGAGATGCATATTCATAATCAGGAAAGAAAAAAGCAGAGATGCATATCTATAAAAAAACGTGATTTTGTAGAAAAACCAGAAACTCACCTATTATACCCTAAATACCAAGAAACATGAATGCATGTCTATACAAACTACCTATTTTGAATTTAACTATAACATAATGCATTTTAAACAACCTATTTTACCCAATACATGCATCACAACTCAAAAATAGAAATGAAATGAAAATTTTACTGTGGTATTTGGGTCAAACTCTAGCCTCGACAAAGATAACTTCATGGTTCGATAGAAGTTGTGCATGCTGTAGTCGAAGTTTGTTCAAGCATGCTATCAAAATTTGTTAGCTTAGTTTTTAAGTTAGCACGTCGAGTTAGGCCAGTCTGTTGGGCTCAATTGTTTAAGTTATCTTGTTGCTTAAGTTAGCTTAGTAGTATATAAATATATTGTTTTCTCTCAGGTTATAGAGAGATAGAGAGTGGGTTGTTGATATTCACTTGTAATCTTTGAATCCTAATAGAGAAAGTGAATAGTAAAACATTTATAACCAATCCCGATTCTTCTTCTTCCTTCCCTCTCTCTCTCTCTCTCTCGTAAAACCTAATATGGTTTCTTGTGTTTGTTAAAGAAACTCAATCTTTATCATATTTTGATTTGTTCTTGATGACATCGATTTACAACATTTACTGGTTGAGAGTTGTTATGAGAAAGCTTGACTGGGGTGAATGGAATATCTTGGAATTAATTGCAATGATGTAGAAGTCACGTTGAAGCTTGAAAAATGACCTTGTTGGTTCTTGCTCACGAACTCTAAAGTATGTTTGAGAGTATAGAAAAGGAATAAGGACGATAGAAGGTTATGGCGCGACTTATATTAATTAAAACCTGTTCGGAGATGCATCTCCGTAAAACTCACTAAGCATTAGGGTGAGAATAGGTTAGACCAACTAACAAGGGCCTACGACTTAGCCTACACAGACTTAGGCCAGACCATACTTTTTTAAAGTAGAAAATGCCTATACTTTTTTATAAGCCTATTTAGCTAAAAAAAGTTAGGCCACATGCCACTAAAAAAGCCTTTTAAGCCCTATCATACCGACCTATTTAAATAAACATGAATAACTTTATTATTATATTGTATTTCTCTCTTTGAATTAAAATTCAAAAATAAAACTTATTTATCTTGAAAAACTTATGAAGATAAGTTGAAATAACAGTATGAACAATGTCATAAGTTGTTGTCATAAGTTATTTTCATAAATTCTCTCAAACAAATAATATCACAAAACTTATGCTAATAGATAGGTAAACTCGAATGAGTAAATGAAAACAAATATTTAGTCTCATTGATCTTTTAATTGGTTAGTCTATTTAACATTAGTTGAATTGCTTATTTGTAGATGTTCTAATGAAGTATGCTTTTAATTAGGTTAGTAATCGGGCCTTTGTAAAGGCTAGGCTCATGCCTAAAAATAAGCTTATGATTGGCTACAGACCAGACTTAGACTTTTAATTTCTTAGTATGTCAAACTCAGGCTTGACAAAGACTAACTCGACCTAAACCTATTCCCACCCTACTGAGCATAAAACCCTGAGTTTTCAAATAAGGATTATTACGGAGATGCATCTCCGGAAATATTTTTGTGCAAAATTGAATGACTCATTCACTAAAGCGTTGGAGGTGTGTAGTTTGGGTGCGTTCAGAGATACATCTCTAAAATTTAGAAAGTTTTATAAATTTTCACTATTGTGAACTAGTACTCTATCATGATAGAAGAAGTAACCTCATTAATGGTTTAGATGAGCTTACTTTGAATTGTCATAATAATTTGTATAAATCTATGTACAATTATCATAATTGTTTCCATATTTGGAATGCTATGAATAAAGATAAAAGTGGATGTCCATCCTTATTCTTCTTTTCATCTTCCTATTTCCTATTAATAGTTGTGATTTTCCATCTCCCTTAGATCCTACAAATAAGATCCACATTGCAATTTAAAGTGTATTTTTGAAGAAGATAATATAATATTACTTTCTCTCTTCACTTTCTCTCTTTGATCTCTATATTGTTTTATTTAGTTTTGTAACACGTTATCAGTACGAAGCTCTCATGTATGATTCTTTCACTTCCATCTCTAATTAATCTTGAACCATCATTTATTTAGAATCATGGAAATAAGAAAAATAGTTGAGTATGTGATATAATTTATTTAACATTAGAAAAGTATACTATTATTGATGACTTTTTGTAATTTTAAAAAGTTGCCAAAAGATTGTTATTCCAGAAGAATGACACAAATAATTTTAACGCATCCCAGAATGATGCTTATAATTTTTAGATCATTATTTGTAAAAGAATCATTTATATAGTTCCTGAAGAACTTATAAAGCATATCATCTCTGAAGGATAGAAAAATAAAAGTGTATAGTTCTTGAAGAACTTGTAACACTCTATTTGCTATTTTTCGTTTAAGATGGAGTAAGAAATTTTTTGTTTCACATAAGGAAGGAAGTAGAGAATTTTTTTCTGTTGAAGTAAAACACTCTAAATTATTAGTTGTTATTTTTAAAATACTAGAATTTATTAATCCTTATATTTATTATTGTGTCAAGAGATTGAAATTTGTTTGAAATATTATTGTTTCATGATTTTGATTGAGTTAGCGATTTAGATTTTATAACAAGTAAAAGAAAATGCAAGATGTATTTTATCACAAATTTGATATTTTTTAAGTAAATAATTTTAAGACTAATGTATCAATCAAGTTTACTATTGTGTTATTTTAAATAATGGAATTTACAAAAATGTTATTTTAAATATTAATATTTAATCGTGCATGCACACATGGTCGTGGTCCAGATTGTGGTTATAATTATGCTCATTGTAAGACCCTAATTTTGACCCTAAGATCCCTCATGGAATCATATCATTTGCTCAATGCATTGCCTCAAGGATCATAGCATGTGTGGCTCCTTAATCCTAGGGGTGGGACTTGTGTGAGTTGGTTTGAGATCACATGGCATGCTTGTATTGTATATTATTGCTTTTTTTATTTTGTTTACTAACCAAAAGCACAAAAATATGTCACTAACTTTTTTTGTTTTGAAGCTCAAGTAATCATGTGATCCCTTGCTCCTATGAGGCTCCTAAGCTCAATGAAATGGCTAGATGAAGATGAAAACAAGCATGACAATGGTTCACAAATCTCCTAATCATCATATATGTCTCCCAAGTATCTCAATTTTCCAATTTGATCAAGATAACCTAAAGGGCTTGAGGATTGTTTCCCAAGGAAACCCTAATTCAACTATGCATTAACTATTCCTTGCTCATGAAGCAACCTTAACCTATGATCAAATTCAATCAAGGGAAGTTCTTTAATTCATTATTTTATGCATAGATGAGCTTATGTGGTTATCCTCAATCATTCATTCATCAAGATTTGAAGTTTGGCCTTGAGAAGTTGACCAGTCAAGTCATCTGACTAAACTGAGGATCACTAAGATACACCTTTTGATGTGTTTGTCAAATGAAGATGACCCCAAGAGAAAAACTGTTCTTAAGAATCATATGAACAACTTTCATGTTATCAAAAATCCATTTGAAACTTGGAAGGTCATCATTCATTTCAAAACATTATAGGTCATTTTGACTGAAACCCTAATTTTAGGTCAACTTCCTAAGGACCTAACTTCTTCATTTTTTATGATTTTGAGGTGATACCAAATGAATTGGAAAGCTTAAGGTGTCTACTTAAAATGTTATGTTGGACAAAATTCCATAATCTTAAAAGAAACACATGTGATAATACAAAACATTATAGGTCACTTTGGACCAAAGTCATTGAATTTGAAAAATATCCAACTTCAAGTGCCCATAACTTCCTCATTAAAAATCCAAATGATGCAAAATTTGAGTCTAAATTGATCATATTGAAACGATCTACAACTTTGATGTTGGAGGTTTTTCCATTTGAGGCTTACATCATTGAAACAGAAGGGCTTGAAGTTGCTTGCATTTGGCAAAAATTTTCAAAGGGAACCTAGACATGTTTTGTACCCTAAACTTCACAGCCAGTTTTCATAAATTTCCAAACTCCAATGGATTTTTTCCCAACATAACTTTTGTTCCTTATTCCAAGAGCTTTCCAACCATTACTCACATGACCATTTTTGGATTTTCCATGTGGGAGTTTCAAAGAGCTTAAAGTTTATGTCCATTTGTGCAATTCACTTTATAACTTGATTTACAAGCTAATGCCAAGCCAGCTGCACGTCCAAATCATTTCTACATGATCTCAGCATGCATTTCCATTCATTCTTGGGCTTTGCAAGCGCCTGTACAGGCCCATGCATGGAGAGTCCAAGTTTCATGCACACGAGCAAAACACCATATTGCATCACATTCAGCTATAAATAGAAGCTCTTGCTCATACAAAAAACAACCTGAAGGAGATCTGAAACGCTGCTGGATTGAAACCACACCCTCACTCAAAGGAATTTCAGTTTTCATTTTCAATTTCAAGCTTGAATTTCAACATCCTTTGTTGATCTTCAAGTCTTAATTCCTTAGCCTTGCATCATCATTACACTTCCAGATCAAATTGGGATCAAAAGCTTGGAGAGGTCGTGCTGTTTGAGGCTGCATTTCAGAGGTAGAACCTCAATTTTTCTTGATCTAGATCTTTTTGTATGATGTGAATTTCTCTGGTTTGAACTGTTTTTTGAAGTCCTCAAGCAAGAGGCAGGCCAGTGGTGGTCTTAATTTCATGAATCGTGACATTTCAGATCAAACACCATGATCTTCAAGCTCTTGTTTCTCTTTAAATAGGAACATTGAGGAAGATCCAAGGTTACAGGGGTGATGTACATCACCCCAACTTTATTTTGATAATTACTTTTTCATTTTTATTAACTTTTGAATCCCTGCGCGTGGTGGCCGAAAACAGTTAGTTGGCCGGAGAAGATGGTGGTTTCCACCACCATCCCCACGTGGATGCTTCAGGTCTCTTGGATCTCTTTCAAACGTTATAATCTCAGCCTTTGACCGTGTTAACTTGTTTTAAATACATATGTTGCACGCTTGACCAATGCATATGGTATGACCGCGCCTCTAAGCCTTAGGATCGTGGCCACGTCATTTAATGAATTCATCCAAGCGCTTTGGATTTTTTCCATTTCTTATTTCTATTTTAATTTCTTTTAATTCCTTTTATTTTCAAAAATTTATAAAATTTTTATTTGAAGTCACAAAAATATGAGACCAACACCAAATTTTTTCTTGAAAAATCTAGTTTCATATTTTTTTTTTATTTTTTTTTGTGACTTCATTTAATATCTTTTGTGAATTATTTGGTTTTTAATAGTTTTTAATTCGTTTTAAATACTTTTTGATATCTGAAAAAATCCAAAAATATTTTCTTAACACATATGGATCATGATAAGTCAACGAAAAATAGTCTCATCAATTTCTTAATTGATTTGAGATTTATTTGAGATTTTAATTCATATTGTGTTATTTTTATTGTTTTTAATTGATTTTAAATAGTTTCTGATTTCAAAAATTATTGAGAAAATTTGTCAAACCTTGTTTGACCATGTTAGACCTATGAGAATTTAATTGGACTTGTTGAAGTTGATTTGAATTGAATTTGAGGTTTGACCATATTTTGTCCATTTTAGTTTTGCATTTATTTTAATTCCAAAAATACCAAAAAAATATATTTGACTTATTGACTTTTAATCTTCATTTCTCTTCTGTTTGACATTGGTTGATGATGATTTGATTCATTTTTTACCAATTGTGTTTAACACTTTATTTCTCTTTCCATTTCATTTCATCTTCATCTCATTTCTTTTGGCCAATGAGTTAATGTCTTATGGTTAGTCTTGACATATGAAAGACTTAACCTTCTTTGATTCAAATCAAACTCAACTTGATCCAAGATCAAGTGAGTTGCTTTGTGTCCAAGATAGGTTGCTTCTTGGTCAAGCAAAAAACCTAAAGTCCATACAAGGCATCATCTTTTCTTTTGGCATGACAAGTTGTAGGAGCTTGGCTTACTAGTCATGATCTCTAACTTGTGTTTATTTGCCTATAGTTTTATTGACCGACCTCAGATAGGTGTGACTACTACATTAGTCCACTTACGATTGCTTAACATAGCGCTAAATTATCTTATGACAAACTAACATAACCACTAACTACTAACTTTAATTTGAGCATTTAATTTCTTGCAATTTACTTTAATGCACTTTATTTCTTACTCATTTATTCATATTACTTTTCCCTTTACTCACTTGAGCACATATTTTATGTTTATGTCATTTTCCTTTTGCTCATTTGAGCTCATTATTGTATATAAATATATTGTTGTCTTGTGTTTGTTTTGTGTTTGTTTGTGTGAACCCAATACAAAAAGGAGAAAGGACTTAGAATTAGGACCTACCTATGCTTAAAGGAGTTCAAGAGCAACTAGGTCTCATGCCTTTAGAATGCTAAATTTGTTGAAGATCAACTAGGCCTCATGCCTTTAGAATGCTAAATCTAAGAGTTGATTTCTAAGGACTTCTAATCTAAACTCATTCTTTGTCCATTCCTCTTATTGTGTTGTGAACTTTTTGATGTTTGCTCTTGTGTGATAGGGATTCCATCTTGAGATAGTAAGGAGGACCATTGTCATGAGTAGCCAAGTTAAGAGAGACAAGCCAATTGGAGATCCTAGGAGATTGATTCTAAATTGTTTGATTGCTTGATTGTTTGCTAAGTCCAAAGGAAAGGAGCATCTTGAATCATCTTTATGATTTCAAGAAAAGGAACTCCAAGGGTTTTATCCTCTCTCTTTATCTTTGTATGATTTAGGACTAGCTCTTCTCCTCTTCTCCTCACTCTAACCCAAGCCAAACTCTTTTTATGCAAACTTTGACATTGTTTTCAAACTAGAAACCTAGGCCTTATGCCTTTGATTTTTCAAAATCTTTTCATTAATACTCCTTGAGAATTAAATTTCTCTCCAAGATTTTGTATCCTTCTTCTTACGTATTCTCATGCTGCAATGAGAAAATCAGAGCTCCATAGTTCTTGGGTAGAAAATGAGTGTTTGTTGGTTGATTTTAGGGAACAATGTTATAATTGTATCCTAGAAGTATTTTGATGTTAGTTGTTTGATCCTGGTTCGGATTCTCTAAGTTGTTAGTCTGATTGCTAAAGAATGGATTATAACAGTTCTTTTATGAAAACAAATTGTTTTTTGGACAAGGAATTATGATGGTGGTGTCTGAACCAAGAACGAAATGTAAACATGGTGTCTTAACCAAGAATAGGAAATTGAAAGTGGTGTCTTAACCAAGGAATGACGTATAAATCAAGAGATGTGTGTTTTAACCAAGAGATGGTGATTGACCCAAAGGGAGGTGTGTTTATCAAGAGATGATGATTAATCCAAAGAGAGGTGTTTTAATCAAGAGATGATGATTAACCCAAAGAGATGTGTTTTAACTAAGAGATAATGATTAACCCAAATAGAAGCGTTTTAAGCAACAAATGATGATTAACCCAAAATAGTTTCATTATGAAATGTTTTTGATATTGGTAATGATTATTTTTAGTCTGAAGACGAATATTCAGAAAAGGAGCTCTGCAAGAGCGTCTGAATCATTCGGAGAGAGAGAGTCTACACTCTCCTCATTTTTCTTCATTTTATTATGAAAAATACCTTGATTTGAATTACACTAAAGTCTATGAATGGAGGTTAACACTTTGAACAACTGGGTCATACGTCCCATATCCAAAGATATTCAGAATAAGGATATGAATACTCCCTCTTATTCTTTCTCCATTTCTTAAGGCTCGTGACGCATAATTCACATCGTAGTTTTAAGTGTTTTAAGTATATTTGCAAAATAATTCTAGTTTTACATTGGATAAGTTAAGGACAAGATTAGGAGAATGGGATCTGATACCAAATAAAGGGAATGAAAGCTAAAGTTACCATGCATTGATCTTACCTATTTCTAGGGTTTTAAAGGTGAGTGCAATTGGGATTGACCTAGGGGGAACATGTAATGGTACAAGTCCTAATTTTTTAAATTTAAATTAAGTGATCAAGGGACTTTTGATCACCTAATTGAAAAGGATTCTAAGGGAGCATGTAATGCTACAAGTTCCAAAATTTCTAATTTAAATTAAATAATTAAGGGATTTACTCGTCTAATTGATAACCCTTAAGGATCATGCAAGATTATAAGTCAAGCTACATCAAGAAGATTCAAGAAATCATTTCAAAAAGTAATCTCAATCATGAAATTAAGGGAAGAAAATTAAGGTTGAAGATAATCCTCAATTTCTTATTATCGTAACACTCAAATTTGCATTAGATCAAATTAATCGGCTTGCAGAGAAAATTAATTAATTAGTCATTTTATGAACTATAAAAGTAACTAACTAATATAAAAATGGTTAATAAACTAAGAAATTAATTAATGAACTTCCCAAATATCTAATTAAGTTATGATGATACAAAATTAGAAACAAAGTAGCATGGATGTAGAATTAATTCGTGAGATATGATATCGCAATATATTCTAAATAAATAAACTCAATTAATATTCAAACAAATAATGGAAACATGGTAAGATTTATGTGCATGCACACAAGATTATTTTATAGAACTCAATCCAATCACCAATTAACACTTGACATGTGGATAAGTTATATATTAAATTAAAATTCAGCATTAATCAAATATGACATGCAGTGATTATATTAAGTAAAATAAAATAACAATAATATAAAAAAGAAAGAAAAAGAAAAAGAAAAGTAGTATCATAATGTTAGCGTTATCATGTAGTGTCATAATGTTAATAATATAAGATGCAGGTCGGAATTACTTCATCTACACAAGAGGTGACTTAAAGTGAATGGAATGATATATGTTAACATTATCATGTAGTGTGGTAATGTAGGAAACAAGGAGTGAAAGTTGGAAGAACCTGTGAAGGAGAACCAAAAGAAGAAAAAAAAAGTAGACTAATGAAAAAGATCATCGACGAACAAAATTCAGCAGATTAAATATATAATTATCTCAAACTAGAATTTGGAAGTTATGATTTATGTTAGTTTAGAAGTTAGTAGTTGGTTAAGTGTAGTGAAGTAATTGAGAGTTTTGTGAGGAATGATGACCCTTAGATTGTGATCCAAGTAAGAGATTTATTAATTGTTGGAAATTAGTGTAAGCTTTAGTTGCGAATCACTACTTTTAATTCTGGGATTGGTTCTTATGAATGGCTACGATTGAATAGAGATTTGGCTGAAATATAGAAGTTGGAATTTGTGTTAGTTTGATAGTTATGGGGGTTAAGGGTTAACTATATAATTTAATGGTTGTGTATGCATAGGTAGTTAGATGCAAATGATGATTGAGTTTTGCAAAAGTACCAAGTTGGAAATTAAGATAGAAGGTCATTGGTGATTAGGCATGAAACTTGGAATTTTTGAATGTATTTGCCTTTTTTTTTTTTTGCCACTTTTGTCATGAATTTTTGGTGAATTATCCCATGACCTTGAGTGCTTTTGAGAAGTAATTTTGCATTGAAAAAGTGCAATTTTGAATGGTGTAAATTTATGGATCAAATTTTGACTTTTGGGGAATGAATCAATGTTGGAAAGTGTTGAAAAAACAAGTATTGAATTTAAGGAATAATGCATAATTTTTGTGCAGTGCATAATTTTGTGTCGTCGTGCAGAATTTTTTATGACTTTTCCTTAGCAATTTGATGATTTTAATCCATGATATGAATGTCTAACTTGGTGTACCTTCTTCCTTGTAGCAAGGTGATCATTTTGATGAAAAAATAAGATTGAGGGGACATCAAAAAATGAAGAAAATGCCATGGGAATGGAGCTTGATGGAAGATAAAATCTTGAGTTGTTGGAAATTAGCATTTGTAACATAATCATGAAATAATTGATTTATGAAAATAATGATGAATCGTTTGGTCAAATGTTTGTAGAATAGGTATAGGAAAATTCAGGAGTCAAAATTGAGTCAATGGTCAATAGTTGACCAAAAAATAAATCATTGACTAAAATTCAACTATACCAAAATTTTGCAGTTTTTTCTTGTAATTGATCCCTTTCCAATTACTCATGAATGAAGATATTTCTTTTCTTTCTAAAAAGTCAATAAAAGTCAAATGATGGTCAAAGTATAAATAATAAGGAAATAGTCAACAATGATTATTGTTCATAATGATTCAAAATCAATAACATTCAATCAATGACGAAAAATCAATAATAATAAAAAAGTCAATGGTCATGATAAAGTAAACAATTATGATAAAAGTCAATGTGTGGAAAAAGTCAACAGTAAAGATAAAAGTCAACATTGACCAGAGCATTGTTAAGAATATTGAAATGATCATAGTCAATCAATAGTCAATTATAACTCACAAACCAACAAAATATAATGATTAACAAATAAACTTTGAACCATTAAGTAAAATGAAATGTAAGGAGGATCAGATGAAACTTTTATCGTGTATCACATGGATTTAGTTTTAGCAAGAAAAGAAAGAAAAAGAAATTGGCAAAAGAGTGGGGCAAGATTGAGGTATGACAGGTCCCAAATAGTAGTCGTGTGAAAATAATAATATAGTCAACTTAGTTCTATTGATTCATTTTAGTCTTACGTAATCCTTTGTAAGTTGCATGCAATTTTGAGTGGTTAAACGATTTATATATTTGGTAATCAATTTAAACAAATAAAATTAAAAAAGTTTAACATTTAAGAGTTGATAAACTAATTTACACTAAAATAATTTTAAAAACTTAATGACATTAATTTTGTAATAAAATGGGATTCAACTCAATTTTTAATTAGTTCTTCCATTATACTATAAATAGATTAACATAGTGTCACTTAAGATTTATTTAATGTTATTTATCATATCATTATGTTTGATAATTCAATACAAGAATGATATCTTATCCAAATCTTATAATAGTGTATTGACACCAAATCTAGCGAAATAATGCTCATAACATAACAAATTACAAGGATGAAAACGATTAAAAATACTAAATTAACATGTATTTTTGAAAAAATTGGATGTTTGTTACAACTTCCTATTATCTTATTGGAAATTATTGACAGTACAAAATAATCATAAATTTTAACATCTAATATGTAGAGAAAGAAATTGAGCTCCAGTTATCATCATAGAAATATCTAAATTTTAAGATACAAAAATTTAAACAATGGCGGGTGGAGTTTTAGCTGCTTCAACAAATGGAAGGCAATATGAGGAAAGGTTACAATGTTTGTTTTGGTCACACGTTTGGTGGTGGTCATGGGGAGTCTATTTTTTGGTTATGATCTTGGTATTACAGGAGGAGTGACTTCCATGAAACCATTCTTGGTTAAATTCTTCCCTAGTGTTTACATACAAATGAAAATGAACCTGGACACGAAAGGCAATATTGCAAATTTGATAATGAGCTCCTTACTTTGTTCACATCTTCCCTGTATCTTGCAGCTTAAATAGCTTATTTCTTTGCTTCCACAACTACAAGAATGTTAGGACGCAAGACCTCAATGTTTGCAGGTGGCATGTTTTTCCTTGTTGGTGCATTTCTCAATGGTTTTGCTGTCAACATTGAAGTGCTTATCATTGGTCGCCTCTTACTTGGTTTTGGTGTAGGATATTGTAATCAGGTAAAAATCACTATCATTTTTATGCTTTTATCTTTTTATGTATAAAAGATCAAGAATATAGCAAGTTTAATTACATTCAGTTCCAGTGTATTTGTCTGAAATGGCTCCAGCAAATATTAAAGGTGCACTCAACATGGGCTTCCAAATGATGACCACTATTGGAATTCTAGGGGCAAACATTATCAACTACTTTACTTCCAATCTCGAGAGTGGGTGGAGAGTTTCTTTGGGTACCAGAGATGTCCCTGCTATTTTGTTGTCTATAGTATCGTTTTTCTTAGGCGACATGCCAAACTTTATGATCCAAAGAGGCCAAAAAGAAGGAGCCAACAAAATGCTGCAAAAGATTCATGGTATTGATAATGTCGACGAGGAGTTCCAAGACCTAATTAAGCTAGTGAGGAAGCTAAAAAGGTGGAACTTCCATCGAAGAATATTACACAATTGAGATGCAAACCTCAACTAACATTTTGCTCTTTCATTCATTTCTTCCAACAACTCACAAGCATCAACATGATCATGTTTTATGCCCCTGTCATTTTCAAAACTTTGGGCTTTGGAAGCGAAGCTTCCCTCATGTCTTCAGTAATTACCAGAGGTTTCAACGTTGTTGTTACTTTTGTCTCCATCTTCATTGTGGACAAGTTTGGAAGAAAGATTTTGTTTCTTGAAGGTGGTGTCCAAATTTTTATTTTCCAGGTGACAATTTCAATTTAACTAATAATTAATTCTTTATACTTACCATTCAAATTAATCCATTTTACAAGCATAGCTAATATAAATGTTATGATTATTGATTGTAGATTGTTGTTGGAAGCATGATTGATATAAACTTTGGAGTTAGCGGTGAAAACTTGTTTACAAATGTTGAAGCCAATCTTCTTTTGTTCTTCATATGCGTGTATGTTGCGGCATATGCATGGTCTTTGAGTCCATTGGGATGGTTAGTTCCTAGTTAAATATGTTCTCTTGAGGTTCGCTCTATAGGTCAAGTTACGAATATTGATGTGAACATGTTGTTCACCTTTGCTATTGCTCAAGGTTTTCTTACTACACTTTGTCACTTGAAGTTTGGAGTTTTCTTCTTTTTTGTTGGCTTTGTGTTTATAATGACAATTTTCATTGTTATTTTTTTTCCGAGACAAATAATATCTCAATTAAAGAAATGAATAAAGTGTGGAAGTCTCATTGGTTTTGGACGAAGTTTGCTCTAGATGTTGATGTTGATCAAGACCACAAGACCGTTGCTTAATTTTGATATTAGAAAATGCACAGGGCCTAAAACAATATATGTATAATATATTATTTTCCGTTAATTCTATTCGAGGTTGTTATGGGCATCACGTATTTAATTTAAAATTTTTTGTATTCATTTAGGAATAGTCTTTTAATATATTGTTGCTTTAATATAATGTGTTTATAATTTGTTAATAAATTTGATTCTCCTCAATTTTATAGTTTAAATATAAACTGTTCATTCATTAACAATATATTTTTATAAAATTAATTAGATAATTTTTGTGACTTTGTATCTAAGATGATAATACATGTATTTTTTTTATAGAATTCCTAATTGCAATAATTAGTTAAGACATAACACCCTCTTGATATTCAACTTAGAACAATGGACATAAATTATTTTAAATAAAATAAAACCATTACATCGTAGCAAAAACAAAAGAATAAAAAAAAGATGAAATTTGAAAAACACATAATAGAACTAAATAAAAAGAGAGACCAGAACCTAGTAGTATAATTGAGAAAAATAAAATACAATCTCAAAAAAAGCAATGGGCAAAACATAACCCATCATAACCTATTTAATTATAAAAAGTCATTAATATTATGACTTCGTATTAATATAAGTAGATTACATAACTCTACGGATGAATGATTTAAGAAGTGAAGTAATAAAAAGTCAAATATTTCTTATTTATCCTCAATATAAAATTTAACAATATCCATATTTGTCATACCAATTAAAGAAGTAGATGACAAAAAATAAAAATGATATCTATGATATGTGTATATTTTGAAAGCGTATATAAGAAATAAGACCTTATTTTTCGTACAAAATAAAGAATTAGATGATAAAAATAAAAATGAAATTGTTGATATTGTTAATAGTTTGTGTGTATAAAAATTATAAAAATGAGATAGAGATAGAGAGAGAGAGAGAGAGAGAGAGAGAGAGAGAGAGAGAGAGAGAGAGAGAGAGAGAGAGAGAGAGAGAGAGAGAGAGAGAGAGAGAGAGAGAGAGAGAGAGAGAGAGAGAGAGAGAGAGAGAGAGAGAGAGAGGAGAGAGAGAGAGAGAGAGAGAGAGAGAAGAGCGAGAACTGAGGGAGATCGAGCGAGAGAGCGAATCAAATATGAGTGTCTTTGGGATAATTTTAAGACCCCCATTATTCGCACAGGCTTTTAGAATAACCTCATCAACCCACCAATTTGAATGCAACACCTGACATTTGTCCAGAACAGAACACATCACTTATTGATTGATTTTGCAATGCCTACGCTTATATATGTCACTTTTGTATGCAAAAAACAAAAAGCACGCATTACTTTGGTTATATTTGTCTATAAATATAACGACTCTACTTCAAGTATCAATAAGAACGGGGAATGCAACCATAGTCATGAGTAGTAGTTCGTTGAGGGGAAGATTTCCAAATCCAAACCTACTAAGCCAAAAATGTTTAGCCATGGTAAACACTAAAATAAATAGTTTTTAAGAAAAATATATCTCAAAATTAGTTTTTAGAAAAATCATTTAAAAATAGTTCAAATTTCAAGTGATTTTTTTAAAAATTTTAATATCTAAAAGTTATGAAGAACTATTCAAACCTATTTTTCATTAGAATATATATTTTTTTAAATGTAATACTATAAAATTATTTTTAAAAAAAGAAATAAATGGTCTCAAATAATAGTCGTATAAAAAATTTCAATATTAATTCCATGAAAATAATAATAACGTCAATTTATTTCTATTTTTTTCATTTTGGGATGTTAAACGATTTATATATTTGATTATTAATTTAAACAAATAAAATTTAAAAAGTTTAAAATTTAAGATTTAATAAACAATTCACAGTAAAATAATTTTAAAATTTTAATGATATTATTTTTGTAATAAAATGAGATTCAAATAAATTTTCAATTAGGTGTTCCACTATACTATAAATAGATTAATAGAGTGTCATTTAAGATTTATTTAACGATCTTTATCATATCATTAAGTTTGATAATTCAGTACAAGAATGATCTCTTATCTAAATCTTATAATAGTGTATTGACACCAAATCTAGCGAAATAATGCTCATAACTTAACAAATTACAAGGATGAAAGCGATTAAAAATGCTAAATTAATATGTATTGTTGAAAAAATTGTATGTTTGTTACAAATTCCTATTATCTTATTAGAAATTATTGACAGTATAAAATAATCATAAATTGTAACATCTAATATGTAGAGAAAAATTGAGCTCCAGTCATCATCATAGAAATACCTAAATTTTAAGATACAAAAATTTAAACAATGGCGGGTGGAGTTTTAGTTGCTTCAACAAATGGAAGGCAATATGAGGGGAAGGTTACAATGTTTGTTTTGGTCACATGTTTGGTGGCGGCCATGGGGGGTCTTCTTTTTGGTTATGATCTTGGTATTACAGGAGGAGTGACTTCCATGGAACCATTCTTGATTAAATTCTTCCCTGGTGTTTACAAACAAATGAAAGATGAATCTGGACACGAGAGCCAGTATTGCAAATTTGATAATGAGCTCCTTACTTTGTTCACATCTTCCTTGTATCTTGCAGCTTTAATAGCTTCTTTCTTTGCGTCCATAACTACAAGAATGTTAGGACGCAAGGCCTCAATGTTTACAGGTGGCTTGTTTTTTCTTGTTGGTGCATTGCTCAATGGTTTTGCTGTCAATATTGAAATGCTTATCATTGGTCGCCTATTACTTGGTTTTGGTGTAGGATATTGTAATCAGGTAAAAATCACTATCATTTTTATGCTTTTATGTTTTTATGTATAAAGGATCAAGAATATAGCAAGTTTAATTGCATATCATGTTTTGTTACTCATAAACAGTCAGTTCCAGTGTATTTGTCTGAAATGGCTCCAGCAAAGATTAGAGGTGCACTCAACATGGGCTTCCAAATGATGATCACTATTGGAATCCTAGGGGCAAACATTATCAACTACTTTACTTCCAATCTCGAGAGTGGGTGGAGAATTTCTTTGGGTGTCGGAGCTGTCCCTGCAATTTTATTGTGTATAGGATCTTTTTTCTTAGGCGACACACCAAACTCTATGATTGAAAGAGGCCAAAAAGAAGGAGCTAAGAAAATGTTGCAAAATATTCGTGGCATAGATAATGTCGACGAGGAGTTCCAAGATCTAATTGATGCTAGTGAGGAAGCCAAAAGGGTGGAACATCCATGGAAGAATATTACACAATTGAGATACAGACCTCAACTAACATTTTGCTCTTTCATTCCATTCTTCCAACAACTCACAGGCATCAACGTGATCATGTTTTATGCGCCTGTCCTTTTCAAAACTTTGGGCTTTGGAAATGATGCTTCCCTCATGTCCTCAGTAATTACCGGAGGTGTCAATGTTGTTGCTACTTTGGTCTCCATCTTCACCGTGGACAAGTTTGGAAGAAAGATTTTGTTTTCTTGAAGGTGGTGTCCAAATGTTTATTTGCCAGGTGACAAATTCAACTTAACTAATAATTAATTCTTTATATTAACCATTCAAATTAATCCATTTTACAAGCATAAATAATATAAATGTTATGATTATTGATCGTAGATTATTGTGGAAGCATGATTGCTATAAAGTTTGGAGTTAGCGGTGAAGGCTCGTTTACACATGTTGAAGCCAATCTTCTTTTGTTTTTCATATGTGCGTATGTTGCGGCATATGCATGGTCTTGGGGTCCATTGGGATGGTTAGTTCCTAGTGAAATATGCTCCCTTGAGGTTCGCTCTGCAGGCCAAGCTACCAATGTTGCTGTGAACATGTTGTTCACCTTTGTTATTGCTCAAGTTTTTCTTACTATGCTTTGTCACTTGAAGTTTGGACTCTTCTTCTTTTTTGCTGGATTTGTGCTTATAATGACAATTTTCATTGTCATGTTTTTTCCCGAGACAAATAATGTCCCAATTGAAGAAATGAATAAAGTGTGGAAGTCTCATTGGTTTTGGACAAAGTTTGTTCCAGATGTTGTCGTTGATCATGACCACAAGGACGTTGCTTAATTTTGATATTAGAAAAAGCACGTGGCCTAGACCAATATATGTATAATATATTATTTTCCCTTAATTCTATTCGAGGTTGTTATGGGCATCTAGAAATTAGGTTTTTTTTATAAACAAAAAATATATGTATTCATTTAGGAGTAGTTTTTAATATATTATTACTCTAATATAATGTCCTTATAATTTTTTGATAAATTTGATTCTCCTCAATTTTATACTTTAAATATAAATTGTTTATTCAATAATAAAATATTATATAAAATTAATTAAATAAATTTGGTGACTTTGTATCTAAGATGATAATACATATATTTTTTCTATAGAATTCTTAATTGCATAACTAGTTGGGACATAACACCCTCTTGATCTTCAACTTATAACAATGGACGTAACTCTTTTTAATTAAGTAAAGCCATTACATCATAAAAAAAAAACAAAACAATAAAAAAAAGATGCAATTTGACAAACACAAAATAAAACTAAATAAAAAGAGGGACAAGAACCTAGTAATATAATTGAGAAAAATAAAATACAATCTCAAAGAAAATAATTGGCAAAACATAACCCATAATAACATATTTAATAATGAAAAGTCTTTAATCTTATGACTTTGTATTAATATAAGTAGATTACATAACTCTACGGATGGATGATTTAAGAAGTGGAGTAATAAAAAGTAAAATATTTGAAACTCATCCTCAATATAAAATTTAACAATACCTATATTTGTCATACCAATTAAAAAGTACATGAAAAAAATAAAAATGATATCGATGATATGTGTATATTTTGAAAGCGTATATAAGAAAAAAGATGATAATGTTCATAGTTGGCGAGTATATTCAAAGTTTACATAAGAAATGGACATTTATCCCATTGAAGGTTAGCTAGGTTGTATATATATATATATAATATATATATATATATATATATATATATTATATATATATATA